>NC_134778.1:54632699-54642699 GCF_046742065.1 Oratosquilla oratoria | reverse complement strand
TCACCCTCCCTCTCACCTCCCTCTCACCCTCCCTCTCCTCCTTTCTCTCTCACCCTCCCTCTCACCCTCCCTCTCACCCTCCCTCTACTCCTCTCCCTCTCCCCCTCCCTCTCCTCCTTTCTCTCTCACCCTCCCTCTCACCTCCCTCTCACCCTCCCTCTCACCCTCCCTCTCTCTCTCTCTCTCTGCCTCTGCATATCTCTCTCTCTCTCTCTCTGCCTCTGCATATCTCTCTCTCTCTCTCTGCCTCTGCATATCTCTCTCTCTCTCTCTGCCTCTGCATATCTCTCTCTCTCTCTCTCCCTCTCTCTGCCTATCCCTTCCTCCCTCCCTCCCTCCATCTCTTGGAGGACCCCGCAATTCCCGTGGGAATGAATGTGCAATGCAACCAAGGCCTCTTGCAACATCAATTCAGTCTATTGCAAGCGACCGCAGACGAATTGTTTCCCTTACATTGCACGGTTTACCACAGTTGACGTTTTAATGTGTAGAGAGTGTTTGAGGACAAGGTTACTGGGTTGGCCGTCGGTGTAATAACGAGGTGTTCGTAACCACCCTATGTTGTACATGCACACGCGCGCACATACACACACACACACACACACACACACACACACACACACACACACACACACACACACACACACACGTATGTTTGAAGCCGCACTTTCATATGATTTATATGATGTTGTTTATACAAGTAAATACATGGTGTACATATAGATACGTCATGTACATACATGTACATACGTGTACATACATCCATGTGTGCATATGTATCGACATAGAGTTCATACATAATTTAAAAAATATTTATAGACATGTTTAGATGCTTACTGTACTTGTATTTATACAGATATATTGTACATACGTGGATACATGCATACGTAATTGCATACATTCATACATGTATACATCCATGCATGCATTCATAACCGCGTACATGTAAAGATGTATACATACATACTTACATGAATATCTACCTACATATATACGTACATACATACATGCATTCATAAATACATAGGCATTAAAACATTAGACACGTGTGTTCACAAACACAGGTGTAACCACTAGGAAAGAAACTAACGAAGCAGAGCGCTTTCGTGTATTACATACGCATGTACATGTTTGTATACATACACGTATACATACATAAATACACACAGGTACACATACGTACACGAGAAAAAATACGCAAGTGGTCACATCTTGGAAGGAGAAGGTGGGTGAAAACACGGTCATTTCACCCATGTGGTGTCCACGACCCCAGGAGGTGCAAATTTGCACCATTCGGCACCTCTGGACACGTCATTTGGTGTCGAAACAAGCCAGGAACGAGGCGAGTTAAAGTCATTGCAGAAGCTATCGTCTCGATGAAGCCTTTCATTATCTAACGTGACATTTGACCTCTCGTTCTATCCGGTCTTCTTCGCCGCCGTCGCTGTCCTGGAGTTCCCTTCGGCTGAGGGTAATTTCCGCTTCTTCTTTATCTTCCTCTTTCTCCTCTTCCCTCCCCTCCTCCTCCTCTACCTCCTCTTCCTCTTCCTCTTCCTAGTCTTCCTCCTCCTCTTCCCTCTCCTCTTTCTCCTCCTCTTTCTCCTCCTCCTTCTCCTCCTCCTTCCCCCCTCTTTCTCCTCCTCCTCCTCCCCCCTCTTTCTCCTCCCCCTCCTCCTTCCCCCTCTTTCTCCTCCTCCTCCTCTTCCTTCTCCTCTTCCTTTTCCTCTTCCTTTTCCTCCTCCTCCTCCTCCTTTCTCCTCCTCCTCTTTCTCCTCCTCCACCACCACCCACCACCACTTCCTCCACCACCACCACCTTCTTTTCCTGCTCTTTCTCTTCTTCCTCTACCACCTCCTTTTTCTCCTCCTCCACCTCCACCTCTTCCTTTTTCTCTTCCTCCTCCTCTTCATCCTCCACTACCTCCTCATATAGAGAAAGGTTTACCCATCTTGAAACATACACCTGACCCATACTCAGCAGCGTATTGCGGCTTGATTCGCTTCTTCTAGCTGTCGTAAGGCGATTTAATTCATCCCACCTTCTCCATTACGAAAGGGTCGATCCGTCTTACGAATAATGTCATTTATTGTGACAACCACCAGTCGACTGCATTCGGGTGCAGGAAACTTTCATCGCAATGGAAATAACAATTGGGATCCTTAAAAGTGGCAATTGCCGACAAGATTGACGAGATAAACACCATGTGAGGACGGAGCCTTTATTTGTACGACGTTTCGCTTATTACAGCTTTTTCAAGTACAAGTTGAGATACAAATGCTTGAGATTAAATAAGGGGAAAGGAGGGAACGGGGAGAGAAAAGGGGGGGGGAAGGAAGAGGAGGAGGATACAATGTTCACATTCAAATGTGGAAACACTCGCGGGACGAGTGGACGTAGATTCGCGACCGGGTGGGCGTAGGTTCGCGACCGGGTGGGCGTAGGGGCGTGATGTGCAACAGCAGGAGTAGCAGAAGCAACAGGAGGAGGAAGAGGAGGAGGAGGAGGAGTGCCCAAATGGAATCACTGGGCCGCTCGCTTACATAACGAGTCGGTTCGGTTTTGGGTTATGCGGGCTTAGGCTTCTTGGATTTCAGTAGAAAGGGTTCCCGTGGAAGATTGGGTTTATAAGGGGCCAACCCTTAATCCTATCAAAGATCTCTCTATCTCTCTTTTTATCTCTCTCGCCCTCTCCCTTTTTCTCTTTCTTTTTCTCTTTCTTTATCTCTCTCTCTCTCTCCTGCTCTCTCTTCCCCCCCCCTCTCTCTCTCTCTCTCTCTCTCTCTCTCTCTCTCTCTCTCTCTCTCTCTCTCTCTCTTTCCCTCCCTCCCTCCCTCCCTCCCTCTCCTGTCTCTAGGGTCTTCGAGATCACATGATAGGAACTATGGGAAAGGAAGGCAAGGTATTATACAACAGAACCTTGAGACAGGAGCGTCGTCATAGCAAATGGATTAATCCTCCTCTTCCTCCTTTTCCAGAGATTTCTTTTGGTGATATGATTCTCGTTCGAGGATGTACGGAAGTCTTCATTTATTTATTTATTTATTTATTGTCTTCTTTTTTCGTTTTGATTTTCTCTTCTACCTCCCCTTCCACCTCTGATTTCGGAAAGAGGGAGAGAGAGAAAGAGAAAGAGAGAGAGAGCAGAAGTTTAGCAAAGATGTTGCTGGAAGCGGACGGCGGGATTTCCTCGGCTGGAGAGGATCACGGAGGACGGGGGAGTGGGGGAGTGTCGACGGTCCTGACTGGGGGGAGAGGAGGTGGGGAGAAGCGGATTGGGTGGTGTGAGAGGGAAGAGAAGAGGGAAGGGTTGAAGAAGAGAAGGGACAAAAATAAATAAAGAAAAATAAAAAATAAAAATAAACAGGAGACTTGAAGATGGGGGAGACGTAATATGGTGAAAGGAGATTGGAACTGTGAAGAGATTGAATGGGGGTGAGGTGTGGGGGACGGGAGAAGGATGAGGGGAAGGGAGGGGAATTGGAAATTGATGGGAAAGGGAAGATCGAAGAATATAGAAAAGGGGAAGGAAAAAGAGAGGAGTTGAGGGAAGAGAGAGGAGAGAGAATAGGGAAAGAGAAAGGGAAGGTAAAGGGGTAGGGGAGAGAAAGGAGGAGGAGGAGGAGAAGGGAAGTGGGAAGGGAAGAAAGTAAGGGGAAAGATGGAAGAGGAAGAAGAGGGTAGGAAGGAGAGGGATGAAAGGACAATGAGGAGGGAAAAGAGTGGAAAGAATGATGAAGAAGAGAAGGAGGAGGAGGAGTGGGGGGGTGGAGGGAGGAAGCCAAGACTTGCCCCAAAGGACGAGGAAATCAAAGTTAGTCGGGACGACGACGACGACGACGATGATGGCGCCAAGTTTGTACAATGGGTCTCCCGAGTTTGGTGGAGTGGGAGCAGGTGGGTGTTGCTGGGTGAAGGAGTCTATGACGGAGGTGTGGGGGAGGAGGAGGAGGTGGGGGAGGAGGAGGAGGTGGGGAGGAGGAGGAGATGGGGAGGTGAAAAGGAGATGGGGAGGAGGAGGAGATGGGGAGGTGAAAAGGAGGTGGGGAGGAGGAGGTGATGGAGGAGGAGGAAAAGGTGGGGAGGGGTAGGAGGAGATGGGGAGGTGAAAAGGAGGTGGGGAGGAGGAGGAGGAAAAGGGGGAGGTGGTGGTGGGGAGGAAGAGGAGGAAAAGGTGGAGAGGAGGTGGAGGAGGAAGAGAAGTTGGAGAGGTGGAAGAAGTGCAAAGAGGAGGCGACGACTTGTGGGCATGGAAAGTGGAGTGAGGAGTCACACGAAGCAGGTGATATAGGTCACGTGATCAAAGGTGGCGAGGTCACGTGACGAGAGGTGGCGAGACCTCGAGGACAGGTGGGGACAGGTGAGAGTTGGGGGAGTCATGGGGACACAAGAAAGATGGCGGTGACGGGTCGTGACGATTTAAGTTTCATGTGGTTATTATTTTAGTGATTTGGTGGCACCCCTACAGCCCAGAGCAACGCAGCAGTCTCACGATTCAGTGCTATGTCCAGGAGGAGCCAAAATAAGAGGGAGGGAGTAGGGTGAATGGGAGTGGAGTATGTGGAGATGGAATGGGTAGGAGTGGATTTTATGCCTCTCTTTTTTTGCTATCACCTTTGTTAAGGGAAAAGTGCCTTTGGTATATGTATGTATAATAGTAATAATAACAATGATAATAATAATAATAATAATGATATTAATAATTATCATAATAAGTGATTATGATAATGTACATAGAATAAAATAGAAATTAATAGATTTAAATCAGATAACTTATAATTTCTGGTCTACCTTCACTCTGCCACACTTCTGTCCCGTTCACCACCTCGATGACTCGACCAATTGTCCCGAAGGAGAGAAGCGCCGGTTATTTCCGACAGAATGCTCAGTCACCTTCATTCTTAATCTCTCTCTCTCTCTCTCTCTCTCTCTCTCTCTCTCTCTCTCTCTCTCTCCCTCTCTCTTTCACACACACACTTGATGGCGCATTGGTAGCGTTCGCGGCCGCCACTACGGCGATCCGGGTTCGAATCCCGCCCAGGGCTGAAATAGTTTCAGTATCGCTTCGCTGCGGGATGTTACTCCAACTCTCGTGGGCGGGGAGTTAAAGGTGTGTGCGCGCGTGTAAGGTCACAGTATTACCCATAGATCGGTCATATATGAGCTCTGAGCTCTATTCCGGGAGGGAAATAGCTGTCGATCACGAGTATAACACGTGATCCGAGACCATGGTGAATCAAACGCGCGCGCGCACACACACACACACACACACACACACACACACACACACACACACACACATACATATCATTTCACGCCCGCCACTGACACCCGTCACTGGAACGTGCCGACCCGCGAGGGAAAAGTGGCGTGTGGCCGAATGAGCGGGGGAAGAACTCCCCACACTCCCACTCCCCCTCCCCACTCCCCCTCCCCACTCCCACTCCCCCTCCCCACTCCCCCTCCCCACTCCCACTCCCCTTCCCCCCTCCCCACTCCCACTCCCCTTCCCCCCTCCCCACTCCCACTACCCTTCCCCACTCCCCTTCCCCACTCCCCTTCCCCACTCCCCCTCCCCACTCCCCTCTCCACTTCCCCCTATCTCAGGCCCGACGATCGTTGCCGAAGGGTCTGAGGCGAAGGGCTTCAGGAGTGTGGGAGTACTCGCCATCCACCTGGAATCTGGAGTTCGCGCGAGAACTGAACTATCTTGAATCCGGGGGTGTCCTTCATGCGGAAAAGGAAGGTGAGGACGAAGGGGAGGAGGAAGAGGAGGAGGAGAAGGAGGAAGAGGAGGAGGAAGAGGAGGAGGAGGAGAAGGAGGAAGAGGAGGAGAAGGAGGAAGAGGAGGAGAAGGAGGAAGAGGAGGATGAAGATCAGGAGGAAGAAGAGGAAGAGGAGCAGGAGGAAGAAGAGGAGGGGGAGGAGGAGGAAGAAGAGAAGGAGGGTCCGGAGGAAGAGGAAGAGGATTAGGAGGAAGAAGAGGAAGAGAATCAGGAGGAGGAGGAAGAGGAAGACGGGAGCAGAGGTTACGTCTTCCTTTGTGTAAATAAGTGGAAAAATTGCCGAAAGTTTATATAGAGTAGAAAGTTTCTTGAACGCGGTTAACAAGACGCTATTTTCTTCGTTGTCCACAGTTGTTCTTTTCTTCCTTCGTGTCTCCTCCTCCTCCTCTTCCTGTTCCACCTATTCCTCCTCCTGTTCCTCCTATTCCTCGTCCTGTTCCTCCTATAACTCCTCCTGTTCCTCAACCTCCTACTCCTGTTCCTCAACCTCCTTCTCCTTCTGTTCTTCCTCCTGTTCCTCCTCCTCCTGTTCCTCAACCTCCTCCTCCTCTACCTCCTCCTATTTGTTTCTCCTCTTCCTCCTCCTCGTGTTCCTCCTCATCCCCCTGTTCCTTCTCATCCCCCTGTTCCTTCTCCTCATTCACCTGTTCTTCCTCCTTCTCCTGTTCTTCCTCCTCCTCTTCCTCCTTCCTCTCTTCCTCTTCCTCCTGCATTTCACTTCCGTCGTGCCCGCTTGGTGTTTCTCGAAGAGGTAATATCTCCCGGTGGGTCTCCGTGGGATAACTGGCGGTAGCAAAGGAGGAGGAGGAGGAGGAGGAGGAGGAGGTTGAGGTTGAGGTTGAGGTTGGATAGAGGTAAACAGACAAGTAAAGAGTTAAGTAAACGTGAGTATGTAAATAAACACATATTTACAAATTCGTTAAACCCTCCTTTACATTGTTGTTGTTATTGTTATTAATGTTTTTGTTGTGTTGTGTTGTTGCCGACATTCTCCCTCGCCCGGTCCAGCGCCATTGTCTCCATTCCCCCCTTTATTCTTTTCTTCTTATTCTTATTTTTCTTTTATCCATTTGTGCTTCTCACGTCCTCCTGTCTGTATCCCCCCTTTCCCCCCTTTCCCCCGGGGGTGGGGGGAGAGTGCCCTGCACTGTGCCGCAAGGGTAACTGGGGAGGTTTATTTTTCATGTTCTTAGATGATTTTTTTTTCTCTATTTTATTTTTTCGATTAAAATAGACCTTCCTCTCCCCTCTCCTTTCTTCTAATCTTCTTCGTCTTTGTCGCCGTCTTCTTTCTCGTTATTCTTTTTCCTTTTCTTTTTCTTCCTTTTCCTCTTCTGATTCTTTCTTTTCCTTGTCTTCCTCATCCTCTTCCTTTCATTATTCTTCCTCCTCCTCCTCATCTTCTTCTACCTCTTCCTCTTTCTCTTCTTTTTCTTATTCTTCTCCCTCTTCCCCATTTTCTTCCTCTTTCTTTTCCTCGTCTTCCTCATCCTCTTCCTTTCTTTATTCTTCTTCCTCCTTATCTTCTTCCTCTTACTATTCCTTTTCTTATTCCCCTTCCCCATTTTCTTCCTCTATTACTTCGTGTTCTTTTTCCTGTTCTTCTTCCTCTTCCCCATTTTCTTCCTTTACTTCCTCTTCATCTTCTTTTTACGACACGATTTCCGTTTGACATCAGTTTCTGGTTTTTGTCCCGCTGTGCCGAATCCATTTGCACGTGTGCGCGCGAGTGTGTGTGTGTGTGTGTGTGTGTGTGTGTGTGTGTGTGTGTGTGTGTGTGTGTGTGTGTGTGTGTGTGATTCACCATGGTCTTGGATCACGTGTCGGGCTCGTGATCGACAGCTATTTCCCTCCCGGAAGAGAGCTCAGCGCTCATATATGACCGATCTATGGGTAATGCTGTGACCTTACACGCACACACACACCCAACTCCCCGCCCACGAGGGTTGGAGTAACAACCCGCAGCGCAGCGATACTGAAATTATTTCAGCCCTGGGCGGGATTCGAACCCGGACCGCCGTAGTGGCAGCCGGGAACTCTACCAACTGCGCCACGAGTTATGTGTGTGTGTGTTCCTTCGCGTCATTCAGACGACGTGAGGTCTGTCACTTCTTAACCACCCGTCGTCTGGTCCTCCAAAGAAATGGACTCTTAAAGCGGCCCATACACGATCAATTATATTGCCCAATTTCATTGTCAATACTCTGAATTGACAATTAAATTGACCGTGTATGGGCGATATATCGCCCATACACGGTCAATTTAATTGTCAATTCAGAGTATTGACAATGAAATTGCGCAATATAATTGATCGTGTATGGGCCGCTTAAGACGTTCTCCTTGGCTCTGGCTGCTCCGTGATCCATCATCATCATCATCATCCATTGGGTGCATACGCCAGGGGTCGCGTTGCTTCACTCACACACCGCCCCTAGTCCCTACGGTCTCTTCGAGCAAGCTTCCATGCAGACACCCTTTCCACCCCAAATATATCTCAACAGGTTCGATAAATTTTCCCCGACCATGAATTCCGTGGGCGACTTCTTCGTATCATCCATTATGGGATCTCTCTCGTGGAGACCCAGGATCTGATGATAATGCGACAAGGGCGTGTGCAGTGGAACTGCATCGCTGTTCGGCATTTGATCCATTACTTAATTACAAAGGATTACAAAGGCGGAGCATGCCGACAGGAGACCTTTTGGTCCATAACTAGGTCTCATTCGAAAGAAATATAATAATGATAAATAGAAAAATAATATGAATAATAATAGAATAAATAAATGCATAGGTTAGTTAAATAATAAACAAACAGGTAAATAATAAATAATAATAAATTGACAGATAAATAGTAATAAATGAAAATCAAACAAACAGACAAATAATAACAAACAAATGTATGGAGGCGGGGAAGATGTCTCGCGGTTGAGGTAAATTGGCTCGCGATAGCTGGGAAAAATGAAGCGAGAACGAGCGTTATCTTACACCGGTCCATTGGGGGCAGGTTCCTTGAAGCTTTCAGCCACCTCCAGGCCCTGACCTGATTGGAATTATGTGTCCCTGGTGATGGGAGATGGCGAAGAAATGATACAAGGATTGATGATGGAGATAGAGCAAAGTGGAGGAGGCGTCTCTTTTATCAAGAATCGAGCTGAGATGTGACGAAACAGAAGAAGAGGAGGAGGAGAAAAAGAAGAAGGAGATGAAGAAGAAGAAGAAGGTGAAGAAGAAGAAGAAGGTGAAGAAGAAGAAGAAGGTGAAGAAGAAGAAGAAGGTGAAGAAGAAGAAGAAGGTGAAGAAGAAGAAGGTGAAGAAGAAGGTGAAGAAGAAGGAGGAGGAGGAGGAAGAGGAGGAAGAAAATGTGAAAGTGGAAACTCGTGGGGGGATGTGGGAGAAGGAGTCGCTCAGCTGTTGTCTGTGCTGGGTGACAGCTACAAGGAGGACAAGGGGCAACCTTCAGCTTTTTGGAGGTACACTCTCCTCCTGGCGCCGCCTGTGGTTGATGGGTAACACCCCCCTCCCCTTCCCCTGAGATCAGTGGCATCAGATGAACAACAAACCATGTATATAAACTGTTTCGGTCCACCCGCAGGGTTGGGGTCCAAGCGGATATTAGCTCCGCAAAAATAAATAAATAAATAAAATAAGTAAATAAATAAAATAGAATAAAAATAGATGATGATAATAATAATAATAATAGTAAATAAAATAAAAATAGAATAAATAAATAAATAAACAGGAGCGATAAAAAGTCGGAAAGTGTAGGTGATGATCCATATCAGCCTGTGTTTGAGAACTGAGGAATGTGAAATTCGCGGATACGGAATGGCCCAGAGGAAACAGATTAGATCAGATAAGATAAAAGGGACGTTTGAAAGTTTACGAATACGGGTTAAAAGGTCGTAGGGCTCTGTTTAGATTGCACAGGGAAACGGAGATGATGAAGAAGGCTGACGGGGGGGGGGTAGAATAGTTTAGGCCTACGGTTGTCTGGTCACTAGAAGAAAAGGGGTATGTGGTTGAAAAAACACAACAAAAAGGGTTATTTGGATAAAAAAAAAACAGGAAGATATGGCAAACATGAAGGAGACACAACAAAAAGGGGTATTTGGATAAAAACAACAACAACGACAAAACAGAAAGGTAAGGGAAACATGAAGAAGGGGATAAGCTCTGAGGAGGCAGAAACGTTGATGGTAGAACAGATTAGTGTCGAA
>NC_134778.1:54620199-54625199 GCF_046742065.1 Oratosquilla oratoria | reverse complement strand
TTTAATAGCGGTGGCGTGACTTGTACGTACGCACGCTTGGACTCTCTCTCTCTCTCTCTCTCTCTCTCTCTCTCTCTCTCTCTCTCACACACACACACACACACACACACACACACACGTACACACACACACACACACACACACAATCTCTCCCTCACTCATTCCCTCTACCCCCCTCGCACTCCCTCCCTCCCCTCTACCCCTATCTCTCTCTCTCTCTCTCTCTCTCTCTCTCTCTCTCTCTCTCTCTCTCTCTCTCTCTCTCTCTCTCTCTCTTTCTCTCTCTCACTCACTCTCTCTCTCTCTTTTTCCAGTCTGCCATCCATACAACCAACGCTGATGCTTCGCCTACCTTTCCTGGGTGGGATGAAGTTTAGCCGAGGGCGGAGCAAACATTGTCCTATATGTGATCATATTCGGGAAAGAGGAAGAGAGAGAGAGAGAGAGAGAGAGAGAGAGAAAAGGAGAAATAGAAAAAGAGAGGGAGAGAGAAAGAGGTTTGTGAATAAAGTTGTCTGTTTTTTATAACAAGAAAAAACAACAAAATATTTTATTTGACATCCAAAAGCTGAAGGTTTTTTCATGGTAGGTCACTAACCCCCCCCCCTCTCCTCGCACCTTTCTCCCTAAGTCACTCGATTTAAGCCACACCCAGACCCAGACCTCTAGCTGCGTCACGGGGATGAGGGGGGGGGGATGGGGCTTCCCTCAGGTGAATAAAATCGGATGGTGTGAAACTTGGCTAGTGGATGCGAGGTGATGAAGGCGTGTTTTCTTCTGTTCCAAGGTTGCTCTCTCTCTCTCTCTCTCTCTCCCTCTCTCTCTCTCTCTCTCTCTCTCTCTCTCTCTCTCTTTCTCTTTCTATTTTCCTGGAAATTCTTAATATCAAAGAAAGAACAGTCCGATCAATGGAAGAGTCTGTGTCCGCGTCTCGCTGAGCGATACCCCCTCCTCATACTTGGTCACAAGAAGACTTCGGAAGGAGCTATCTTCTGAGTGTTGGCTAGATAGTCCAAGCCAAGTCCAATGGAGTGTGGTCCAGTCATTGGAGAAACCTGTCTAGAATCTAGGATCAAGACTAGATAGAGGTAAGGCTCTTCTAGAAATTATTTCTAGATCATGGAGAGACCACAGCTGTTTTATCCCACCCGGTGGGGCCCCCATCCGTGGGGAGGTTGGGTAGGCCGTGGTGTCAACCCCCCTCCCACCACCTCCCCCTCCCACCACCTCCCCCTCCTACCACCTCCCCCTCCTACCATCTTCCCCTCCCCCTCCTACCACCTTCCCCTCCCCCTCCTACCACCTTCCCCTCCCACCACCTCCCCCTCCCACCACCTCCCCCTCCCCCTCCTACCACCTCCCCCTCCTACCACCTCCCCCTCCTACCACCTCCCCCTCACCCTCCCACCACCTCCCCCTCCCACCACCTCCCCTCCCACCACCTCCCCCTCCCCCTCCCACCACTCCCCCTCCTACCACCTCTCCCTCCCCCTCCTACTACCACCTTCCCCTCCCCCTCCTACCACCTCCCCCTCCCACCACCCCCTCCTACCACCCACCACCTCTCCCTCCTACCACCTCTCCCTCCTACCACCTCTCCCTCCTACCACCTCTCCCTCCCACCACCTCTCCCTCCCCCTCCCCCTACCCCCCCCCATTCCCTCCCCGTACAGCCCGGCTTAGCATTCTACTGGAAAGGACACTCCCCCCCCCCCCCCCCGTCCCACATAAGAATCCCCCCACCCCACATTCCGCGACAGGCCGCGTCGAATCCAATACAAATTCTTGGGGTCCGGAAAGATAAGGTCGCACAAAAAAGGGGGTCTATGATGATATGGAGATCCTGGACGCGTTCCCAGGGGGGCTGGAGCTAGAGTCTGCTAAAAGGGAGACGCATACAAGCTTGAATCCTAAAGCAAATTTGAGAGAAGAGAGGGTGAGAGACGGTTAGAGAGAGGGAGAGTGAGTGAAAGGGATAGAGAGAGGGAGAGTGAGTGAGAGAGGGAGAGTGAGTGAGAGAGGGAGAGGGAGGATTAGAGAGAGGAAGAGTGAATGAGAGAGGGAGAGAGAGAAAGAGAGGGGGGTTAGAGAGAGAGAGAGAGAGAGAGAGAGAGCAGAATGGATGGATAACGGAACTTAAAAGTGGTTATCATTCTTCTTTGAATGGATATTATTCTCAAGTCATGACAGACTACTGCGTGGCGCTAGTCCGTAGGAAAGATGTGGAAATCCATGAATTGATTCCATAAAACATGTGCTTTTAGTACCCCGTGCAGGATTAAGAGAGAGAGGGATAGAGAGAAAGAGAGAGAGAGAGAAGTGAGATAATAATTTGAATAAAGAGTACGAAAAGAGAAGTGGAAATATTAGTGGGAATGAAAAAGAAAAGAGAAAATAGTGGAAAGTTTGAATGAAAGGAAAAAAGAACAGAGTAAAGGAGGAAGAAAATTGAAAAAACGAGGCGACGATGGAAGAGAAACCGGGGAGAAGTTGGAGTGGGGACGAAAGTGGAGGAAAATGTGGAAGAATGACCGACGACGATGGCGATCTGGAGAACATAATAATAATAATAATAATAATGATTTTTATTATTATTATTATTTTATTATATTTTTATTATTATTAATATCATTAATATCACTATTATTATTATTATTATTATTATTATTATTATTATATTTTTGTTATTAATTTCTATTTTATTATATTTTTATTATTAATATTATCAATATTATTATTATTATTTATTTATTCATTGAGGTCATGGGGAAGAGGGGAAAGGCGAACGATACAACGGACCCCCGCATATGGATGCGATTTTGTTTATGTGACAGGAGAGAGAGAGAGAGAGAGAGAGAGAGAGAGAGAGAGAGAGAGAGAGAGATGAAAGGTAGAAGCGGCGTGAGCGAGGCCGTAGGTAGGTGGGGGAAGGGACAATGGCAGACATCACTGAGCGGCAGCTCGCTTGTCTTGACCGTCTCTCTTCTCTTCTCTCGCAGACCGATCACTTTAACGGCGGCACCCTTTTGCTATCGAACAGAAGAAGACCTCGGCTAAGGGGAGGATTGGGGGAAAGGTTTGGGGGGAAGAAGCTTGCGAGAATGGATGGAAGGGGGCATCGAATTGGATTAGGGGAGTTGCAAAGGGAGAGGAAATGGGAAGAAGAGGGAGCTTATTGGGAGAGATAGAAAAAAATAGGGAAAGGGGGAGGGAGGAATAGGGACGGGTTGGGACGGGTAGAGGAGGAGAACGGGAGTAAAGTCTTCCCCGTTCAGCTCCATCAAACATCCCAAGGGACAGACTTTGCTCTGTCCCGCGCCGGGGGATTTCATTCGGCGGAGAGGAGTGTAGTGGGCACGTCAAGTGTATTATATTTGTAATATTGTACAGGTGTGTAATTGTGTGGAACCATGTAGCACATGTTTCTTCCTCCTAATCTTTTTCCTCCTCCTCTGCTCCTACTCTTTCTACTCCTCCTCTTCCTCCTTCTCCTCTTCCTCCTTCTCCTCTCGTGCAAGAGGTTAGAAGGTGCACGTGCCGCAGCGGTTCACGGAGGAAAAGCGGGGAATGGAAGCGTAAGAGGATAAAAGCGAAGAGTAGAAGACAAAGAGAAACGAATGGGGAACCGGTGGAAGAGGAGAACATTTCCCGGGTCCGTCGTCGCCCCCACACCCGACCCCATCATGGCTACTGTTGCTGTTGCAGCAAATCGTTGGGTCGAATTATACGGAAACCCATTGTTATCTGTGTACAGACTCCGAGAGACGAAAAAAAATCTTTGTGTCAATAGTCTTATTGTACTGTTACATAGATTTATTATAATCGTCGGCATCCATCAGGGTTAGTCAATACATACGTTCACATGATATTGAAGTCATGAATGATTATGTTCAAACCGTGAACTATGAGAAGAAAAGGTTGTTCTTGGAACTGAAGATATTGAATATCAAAATAGCCAAGGCTACTAGCGCAGTCGACAAAAAAAATAGACGCACGCACGCACGCAGTTGGTGATGAATGAAGTCTGAAAAATTTCGACGGTTAACTACGATCCTCTGTAATAGAAAGAGGACTGCAGTTAGTCGAAAAACACAGAGCTACAGCGTCCAAACTTTTCATTTATCTCCGTTTTTTTTTTTTTTTTGTCAATGTGGTACTACATTCCTATTCATTTTTATGTTTATGGTGTGTATGTATGTATATATGTGTGTGTGTGTGATGTGTATGTAGGTATATATGTGTGTGTGTGATGTGTATGTAGGTATGTATGTGTGTGTGTGTGTGGTGTGTATGTAGGTATATGGGAGGTGTATGTACATACAAATTAACTCGTTTATTATTTTGGTTTCCCCTGCTGAATGAAATCGCCTGGCTTTAACCTGAAGCAAAATCTGCATTCATAGGGAATGATGCAAAAAGCTGAAACGAAAGAAGGAAAGAACAGGAAAGAAGAAGGGAGGAACAGAGTGAGCAAGTCTGATAAGTAAAGAATTTGGAGAGAGGGAAGAAGGTGAGCCTTAAGGAAGTTGAGTGGAGAGAATGAGGAGGAGAAGAAGAAGGAAGAAGAAGAATAAGAAGGAGGAGGAGGAGAAAGAGGAAATGAAGGAGGAGAAAGAGGAGGTGAAGAAAGAGGAAGGAGGAGGAAGAAAAAGAAAAGAAGAGGAAGGAGGAGGAAAAAGAAGAGGAGAGGAAGGAGGAGGAAGAAAAAGTGGAGAAGAAGGAGGAGGAAAAGGGGGAGAAGAAGAAGGAGGAGGAGGAAGAAAAAGAAAAGAAGAGGAAGGAGGAGGAAAAAGAAGAGGAATGGAAGGAGGAGGAAGAAAAAGTGGAGAAGAAGGAGGAGGAAAAGGGGGAGAAGAAGAAGGAGGAGGAGGAAGAGAAATTGAAGGATATCTATGTGTATATTAAAGTAAGATGGACTAGAGATGGAGGATGGGTCAGTGATGAAAGAAGGAAGACGGAAAAGTCGGAGGAACCATTAGAGAACGGAGGAGGAAGAAGAG
>NC_134778.1:54595199-54607699 GCF_046742065.1 Oratosquilla oratoria | reverse complement strand
ACACGCACACACACACCCTAACTCCCTGCCCACGAGAATTGGAGTAACAACCCGCAGCTCACCGATCCTGAAATTATTTCGGCCCTGGCGGGATTTGAACCCGGACCTCGGTCGTGGCAGCCGGGAACGCTACCAACTGCGCCAACTGTGTGTGTGTGTGTGTGTGTGTGTGTGTGTGTGTGTGTGTGTGTGTGTGTGTGTGCGTATGTTTTAAGGTAGATCCTTGACAGGTTGTGGTGATGGTCTACCTTGGAGGAAAATCCTCAATGTTTCCGTCAGGGAGACATTAGTGCGTCAGGCACTTTTTTCCGGTTTTATTTATTTGCAACACAACGGCACAACGGCTGTATCAGATGACGTGAGACCCTTATGAAAGGTGGACAGTGCTCCTTATAAGATCCCCATTCAGTTTTGGTAGTCTTTGCCCCAAGGTCAGAGTTGTCGAAAAAGGTTAAAGAATAGTTTGTCTGTGACATTGTCCGATTTGCTTCAAACAGGAATCAAGAACCTTTCCCCATTTCTGAGTTATGGTAATTCCACGACAATGAAAGAGGAATAGTTTGATCTTGAGTTATTTTGAAATGCTAGACACGTGGTCACATATTGAGAAGTTTGAATATATATATATATATATACATATATATATATATATATATATATATATATATGTATATATATGGAGATAGAGGTCTGCTTGATAGCAGCATGAATGGGGTCACTTGGGCTTTCCCTCAGCATACGTGATGACCTTTGACCTTGAAACTGAAAGGTCAAATTAAGTCGCATACTTTTAGAGGGGACCCGACTCGGAAACTGATGCAGATGGATGTATGTCAACACGTAGGAGGAAGTTGCCTGTTGTGTCACCCTATGACCTTTGCTTTGGAAGAGGAATTTATTATTGAGCTGCACTGAAATAGCATCTGTGCTTGGCAGCAACACTTGACCTTTGATTGTGGGAGTTTGCTCCCGGCTGAGTGAAATCGCCGGATCACCCGTATTGCCACAGTGAGGGAAAGGACTAGCCAGAGAGAGGGAGAGAGAGAGAGAGAGAGAGAGAGAGAGAGAGAGAGAGAGAGAGAGAAGGAAGAGAGAGGGAGAGGGAAGAGGAGAGAGAGAGAGAGAAGGAGGAGGAGAAAGGGAGAGAAGGAGGAGGAGAGAGAGAGAAGGAAGAGAGAGAGAGATAGACAAGATACACCATCCAACTTTATCTCTTGCAAGGTGTGTCTTCCATAAACACCACCACACGTGCTCAAACAAAGCCCTTGGGAGTGACATTTCACTCCCAAATAAGAGTGAGAGAGAGAGAGGTTTCCCTCAACTGATTGAAGTCGCCGCGCCAGAACAAAACCGCCCCTAAACCGCCTGGCTTGCCGCTTATCAACTCTGGCTTCCTTCCGGTCGGTCCGGGGCACAATCGCTCAGACCGCGGCTCTAATGACTCCCATTGATTTATTCAACACAGCGATAGCGACACGAATGACTTCCGGTTGGGTAGACCATGACGCTCGTTTTGGCAACACCGATAACACCGACACCGACAGGAAGAGCAGCACCTTCAACAGCATCCTTATCACTAGCACACTCGTCACCAGCAACCTTATCACCATTACACTCATCACCAGCACCCTCATCACCAGCACCCTTATCACCAGCACCCTTATCACCAGCACCCTCATCACCAGCACCCTTATCACCAGCACACTCACCACCACACTCACCACCGGCACCCTTATCACCAGCACCCTTATCACCAGCACCCTTATCACCAGCACCCTTATCACCAGCACCCTTATCACCAGCACCCACGTCACCACCACCCTTATCACCAGCACACTCGTCACCAGCACACTCATCACCAGCACCCACGTCACCAACACTATCACCATAACAATAACATTCGCCATGACTATCACCTACGGACCAATCCCAAACGGGCATCGGGGACTTCCACTTGCCATGGTCATCGTATCACTCTTAACAAAGGTGACAGTCTCGGATTTAGCTTCAGTTTCGATGAAGAGTCTTGTGATCTGCGCAAAATCGCCGATATGGTCTCTTTTAGCAGTCTCCCTTGCTCTTCCTTGTCGCTTCCTGCATGGATTGTACTGTCTTCTTGGAGACCAACCCGGATGTCTTGAACCAACAACGGCGACGTCACGCAGTCCGCCGCGATGCCTCTCTTCTGTTATCCATTAAGAAAATAAGAATGAAGGAGACTCCAAGAGACCATAAAGCCTACATTAGTCAGTTCAATGTTCATTTCCGTCGGTCATCCACATCCATTAAGTTGTCTAACCGTTTCTCAAGACAACCGATTGTTCCAGCGCTTACTACGATGTTACTAAATTTATTCCATTCGTTGACCAATCCTTGCCCCCCGCCTCAGCTCTTGTCTCAGCCTCTGTGTGATGCTCCCTCGTCCGGCTTGACCAAAACCGCGCGGACGGGGCTCCTCCTGCAGGAGGCGGCCGAGATCGAGGGTGTCCTTGAGTGGGTAGAGGACTTCACCGCGACTCGGCGAGGGGAGCTTAAAAAACAAACAAAACAAAAACGGGGTGGGTGGAGAGCGACATATGGTGGCCCCTGTTGGCCACCTGCTGCGGCCAACTGCTTCTCTGATTTCATCTGATTACAGATATTGTTTGTTGGTCAACACTGCCGATATTATTCTCATCATCACCATGACCATAATTACCAGAACAACTCCATTACCGCTATCACTCCATTACTACTACCACCAATATTATCGCCATTACTATCACCACCACCACTACTACTACTATCACCACCAGTACTATCATGACTAATACTACAACCTCTGCCAATATTACTACGACTACCACCACTACACCATTACTATTTTCTCCAATATCACCACCATCTTTACCACACACACACACCACGACCCATGCCATCACCACCACCAATACCACCACCACGATCTCTGCCACCACCTCTACCACCACTACCATCACTACCACCAGTACCACTAACTGGTCGCAATGCGAACAGGACGTCTGTAAGGTGGCCGCACACTAAACATTTCTCGCTAGCATGCTACTCGCTTTTGCTACTTCGTTCGAGTCGAAACGACTTTGGTTACGATCTTTTTTTTTTTCTCAAATTTTCCAAATGTCAAATTACTCTTGCGTCTTATAGTGAGAGGCTGAATAACGAACTCGGAGAAGTATACGAATATTATACACATTGTTGAAACGCTCCTACGAAAGTCTAGGACAATCATTCTCCACGGGGGCGATTTTTGAGCTCGGGGGGCGAAAAACGTCACAGGTATTGCTTCTAATTGACAAATTTTAAGCCTAATATAAAAGATCTAGCAACGAAGCACCAGCTGTGCCCAAGGATCTCATTAAAACATAACGTGAGTAAAACATTTTAAATTAGTTGTTTATCATTGTTGCAATAATTTTGATTATTATTTTCCAATTAAGGGGGGCGATCCTTTTTTCAATTGAAAAAGGGGGCGATATGGCTAAGAAGGTTGAGAAACCCTGGTCTAGAACATTGTAACCCATGTCGTTTCAACTCAAACGAAGTAGCAATAGTAAGTAGCATGCTAGTCTAGTGTGCCGCCACGAAGAACTAACGCTTCTGCTTTGCCCAACCTGACCTGACCGCCTCCTCCTCCTCCTCCTCCTCCTCCTCCACCTCCTCCTGCTCCTCCTCCACCTCCACCTCCTCCCCCGCCTCCACCTCCTCTTCCACCTCCACCTCCTCTTCCACCTCCTAGCCCTCCTTCTAGCCCTCTTTTTTTTTTTATCCTAGCCCTCCTCCTCCTCCTCGCCCTCCTCCTCCTCCACCTCTTCCTCCTCCTCCTCCCCTCCTCCTCCCCACCTCTGCCTCCCCCTCCCCCCCCCGACCTTCCTTGTCGTTTCGAGGTTGTTAACCGGTCCAATATTGGTTCCGTCGTCGCCTCTGAAAGCGTCATTATCGTGTCCAGCACGCTCGATGATGGCATATGGGCCCTTTCGAACTATTCCATATGGGAAACCTAATTTTCACAATAATCCATTCCTGTTTCTTCACATCTACTCTATTGTGACAGGTTTTTCTCTCCTCTCTCTCTCTCTCTCCTCTCTCTCCTCTCTCTCTCCTCTCTCCTATATCTAAATATTGATCTATCTCTCGATCTCTGTCTTTCTCTAGCTCTCTCTATATCTCTCCCTCCCTCTTCCTTCCCCCTCTCTTTCCCCTTTTTCTCCCCCTCTCTCCCTCCTCCACTCTCCCCCTCTCTCCCCTGTCTCCCCTCTTTTTCTCTCTCCTTTCCCATCCTCTCTCTCTCTCTCTCCCTCCCCCTCCCTCCCTCCCTCCCCTCTCTCCCCTTCCCCCTCCCTCTCTCCCCTCTCTCCCCTTCCCCCTTCCCTCCCTCTCTCCCCTTCCCCCTTCCCTCCCCTCTCTCCCCTTCCCCCTTCCCTCCCTCCCCTCTCCCTCCCTCCCCTCTCTCCCTCCCTCCCTCCCTCCCTCCCTCCCCTCTCTCCCACTCCCCTCTCTCCCACTCCCCTCTCTCCCACTCCCCTCTCTCCCACTCCCCTCTCTCCCACTCCCCTCTCTCCCACTCCCCTCTCTCCCACTCCCCTCTCTCCCACTCCCCTCTCTCCCACTCCCCTCTCTCCCTCTCTCCCCTCTCCCCTCTCTCTCTCTCTCTTCCTCTCTCCCTCCGTATCTCTCTTTCCCTTCGCTATCTCCTACTGTTTTCAAATCTCCCCTTGTTTCTGTACTTCTCTTGCTTCTTCGTCCTTCTGTCGTCTTTCTCGTGGATATCCCTGCTTGCCTGCCTCTCTGCCTTTCTGTCGTCCAGTAGTTTGCCACATTTAACCTTTCTTCTTCCTCTTCTTCTTTTCCTCCTCCCTTGGCTGCTCATTTTCCTTCGCGAGTTTTCATGTCTTTCTCCTAATCGGATTCCAGCTCCTCCTCCTCCACCTCTTCCTCCTCCCATTCCTCCTCCTCCTCCTCCCATTCCTCCTCCTCCTCCTCCTCCTCCCATTCCCCCTCCTCCTCCCATTCCCTCTCCTCCTCCTCCTTCCCATTCCTTCTCCTCCTCCTCCCCATTCCTTCTCCTCCTCCTCGTCCTCCACATCTTCCTCTTCATCCTTCTCCTCGCCCTCCACCTCTTCCTCCTCCTCCTCCCATTCCTTCTCCTTCTCATCCTCCACATCCCCCTCCCCCTCCCCCTCCCCCCCATTCCTTCTCCTCCTCCTCATGTATGTTCCACGTCTCCGTTCCCGTCGTCGTCGCCATGGCAACGCTGGTGGGTACTCGTTATTCAATTGTCTCCGAGTGAAATTGTCGTCGTCGTCTTCGTCGTCCTCGTCTCGGATAATGAAGGCGTTTTCCTCCCCCCGTGGAGAGGCGGGCGTGCGCTGTAATTGGCGCCGACGCCGAAGACCTGGGGGGGGGGGGAGCTAGCGTCGTCCCCCAGATGGAAAGACGACCAGTTTGGGTCTGCATTGGTATTTTGTTTGAAGATCAACGGAGCATCTGTCCATGGGGAAAATGTCACACCGGAGAGTTGGAGTCACAGAGGCGGTGAAGAATGAAAAAGAGAAGTAGAGGTTCTAGAAGTTTGGAGTGATCACTATTCGTTCTTGAGTGAAGGTGAGTCTGCAAACATAAAAGGATACTGCGTAACTCTGGTCCGTTGGGGTTCTTCTATGATCCCATAGATATTAATTGCATGAAAGTCAAGTAGTTAGTTAAAAAAAAACAAAAAACAAAAAACAGCGAGGTGTCTTGCGCCCCGTAAAGGAGGGACGGCTGCTGCATTTGGGACTTGGGCTGAAGTGTCTTGTCTCCCATTGGGTTGGCCCCTCTGGCGTTCGTAGGAGCTTCCCCCCGCCCCTGTCGTCGCTTAACCAGAATAAACTCGTCTGACGTTAGACAGAACAAAATGTATATTGTCTGATCACTTCACTGTTACAAGGACAACACCAGACCCCCCCAAAAAAAAAATATATATATATATTTATACTATATATATATATATATATATATATATATATATATGTATATATATATATTTATACTATATATATATATATATATATATGTATATATATATATATATATATATATATATATATAAATATATATATATATATATATACTATATATTATATACACACAAATATTAATTAGCCAACACAGAATGAGCACAGTTGGTCACCACGCCCAAAGGGAAACTTTTTGTACCTATTCTTACTCCAGTGAAGCTGAACAATGGGATAGTAAATCACATATGTTCACCTCCCCCCCCCCCCGCGAACACACGTATACACATTTTTGGGGGAGGGGGGCAGCCGTTGCCTTAAGTTAGTTACCTCTCCATCTCTCTGCCTCCCGGTCTCTCTCTCTCTCTCTCTCTCTCTCTCTCTCTCTCTCTCTCTCTCTCTCTCTCTCTCTCTCTCTCTCTCCCTCTCTCTCCCTTCTCTCTCTCTCTCTCTCCCTCTCTCTCCCTTCTCTCTTTCTCTCCATTCTCCATCCCTCTCTCTCTCCCTCCCTCTCTCTCTCTCTCTCTCTCTCTCGCTCTCGCTCTCATTCTCTGTCTCTATATATGTATATACAGTGTGTGTGTGTGTGTGTGTGTGTGTGTGTGAGTGAGTATATTTGTGCGTGAGTGTGAGGGAGTAAGAGAGAGAGAGAGAGAGAGAGAGAGAGCCGTCAAGGAATCCATTTTTTCCTATTTTATTTCTCCGTATTCCCAACAGAGAAAACACTCCATATTTTCGTATGTACAGAGGGCGTTCCTGTCTCTCCTTGTTTGTGAGCTAACGCACGAGGCTACAAATACGTTGTAATGATAATACAAATGCTAAATTTAGGACTTGACAAAGGTTGAGGGACTTTGTAAACCTGCAAATGCTTTCATAACAAACGCCTGTGCCGATTTGCGCTTGATGATGGTCGTCTGTTTGGTTTTGTTTGTGTAAAAGATGCACATTTTTCCCCTGATTTTTATTTTGTTTTTTAATTTATATACAGGTATATATATTTCTTGGATGTGGTCGTCGTCGTCTTCTTCTTCTTCTTCTTCTTCTTCTTCTTCTTCTTCTTCTTCTTCTTCTTCTTCTTCTTCTTCTTCTTCTTCTTCTTCTTCTTCTTCTTCTTCTTCTTCTTCTTCTTCTTCTTCTTCTTCTTCTTCTTCTTCTTCTTCTTCTTCTTCTTCTTCTTCTTCTTCTTCTTCTTCTTCTTCTTCTTCTTCTTCTTCTTCTTCTTCTTCTTCTTCTTCTTCTTCTTCTTCTTCTTCTTCTTCTTCTTCTTCTTCTTCTTCTTCTTCTTCTTCTTCTTCTTCTTCTTCTTCTTCTTCTTCTTCGTCTTCTTCTTCTTCGTCTTCTTCTTCTTCTTCTTCTTCTTCTTCTTCTTCTTCTGGTAGTACCTAGTTTCGTTACTATTTTCTCATCTTTTGCATTAGTACCAGTATCTCGTCTGATCCGAGAAGATTTCGTAGGCAGAGGTAAATGAAATAGCCAGGGCAAGAGGGGAGGCGACCCGTCCCCGTGCCGAAGGCGATCGCCAGTCATTCAAACTTCCATTAGGGTGGTGCTCTTTCCTTCCTTCCTTCCTTCCTTCCTTCCTTCCCTCTTTCCCTCCTTCCCTCTTTCCCTCCTTCCCTTCTTCCTTCCTTCTCTCCTTCCTTCTTTCCCTCCTTCCCTCCTTCCTCCCTCCCCTCCTTCCTTCCTTCCTTCCTTCCTTCCTTCCTTCCTGCCTGCCTTCCCTCCTTCCCTCCTTCCCTCCTTCCTTCCTGTTGTTGACTTAGCCGTGGCAAGCAAGGAACGAGAGAGGGGGGAGGAGTCTGTGAAGCCTTGTTAATACGATCAACCCCCTCCCCCCGAATCTTCCCCCCCTCAGCAGATTTGAATCGTGTGCCGTTAGCCAGAATAAAATGTATGGAGCACATCCTCGGGAATGAAGGACTTGATGGCACGACCAGATCCTGGCTGTTATTTAGCCCGGTGATGCCCTTCATATTTTTTTTTTTTTTTTTTTTTTTTTTTTTTTTTTGACTGAGAAAATAAGATATTCATTTCAGGGTACGGTCCCCTGACTGAAAGTCGGCCTCCATGATCGAGACCCAATTCAGGTCGGATTTCAAGTCCTTAAATATATCGAAAATTGTCTATTTCTTGGCTAGAATAGAATCTATCAGGGACGTCTATGCGTTGAAGGGGGTAAATGAGACTGCAAGAGGCCATAAGGCCTATACTTGGCAGTTCCATGTCCATGACCACCTGTCATCCCCATCCATAAAGTTGTCTAACATTTTCTTAAAACAACCGATAGTTTCAGCGCTCACTACGTGGTTACTAAGTCTATTCCATTCGTTGACCACCCTATTAGTAAACCAATTCTTGCCTATTTTATTCTTAAATTCAAATTAGTTCCAATCTAAATCCACTACTGAGAGTCCTGCCCTGTTGTCTGAATATGATGACCTTGTTTGTGTCACCCTTGTTAAAGCCTACTTGATCATTGTGTCAAGTGTATTGTCCTTGTCGCTGGGCGCTGCGTTCGAATCCAGAGTTAGTTAGGGGGGCGAGGGGGGGGGGTTCCACTTGCTGCCCTGGAAGCTCGAGCACGTTAGAGGGAGGAAGGGAGGGAGGGAACTTTGTCCTTTCTTCTTATTCTTCTTCCTCCTCTTCCTCTTCTTCATCATCTTCTCCCTCTTTTTCTTCTCCCTCTTCTTTTTCTCTTTATTTTTCTTTCTTTTTCTTCTTCTCCCTCCTCTTCTTCCTCTTGTTCTTCATCTTCATCATCTTCTCCCTCTTCTTTTTCTCTTATATTTTTCTTTCTTTTTCTTCTTCTTCTCCCTCCTCTTCTTCCTCCTCTTCCTCTTCTTCATCATCTTCTCCCTCTTTTTCTTCTCCCTCTTCTTTTTCTCTTTATTTTTCTTTCTTTTTCTTCTTCTTCCTCTTTTTCGTCATCATCTTCGTCCTCTTCTTCTCCCTCTTTTTCTTCTTCCTCTTTTTCTTCTTCCTCTTTTTCTTCTACCTTTTCTTTTTCTTCTTCCTCTTCCTCTCCCCCTCCTCTCCTCCTCCTTTTTTCCTCTTTTAATTTTGCATTTCCGCTTTTTGCCGACGAGGTCGTAGGCAGCTAAGCAGAACAGGTCTATTATCATATTGCGGGATTTATGTCCCACATCGATTTAAAAGTTGACCTTGAAACACTCGTAACTCAGGCGCCCGTACATGTTACGTATGTACACCTTGCACGCATGCACAGGCACAGGCACGCAATTGTACACACACACACACACACACACACACACACACACACACACACACACACACACACACACACACTTCGGTGCCGCTACGGCGGTCCGTGTTCGAATCTCGCCCAGGGCTGAAATAATTTTAGTATCGCTGCGCTGCGGGTCGGTACTCCAACTCGTGGGCGGGGAGTTGTGTGTGTGTGTGTGTGTGAGGTCACAGCATTACCCATAGATCAGTCATACATGAGCTCTGAACTCATCCGGGAGGGTAGTAGCTGTCGATCATGAGTCCAACACGTGGTCCAAGACCATGGTGAATCACACACACACACACACACACACACACACACACACACACACACACACACACACACACACACACACACACACACACACACACACATAGTTTCAACACCACTTTGCGAAGAATAACTATGACGTGTGCGTGCGTGTGTGTGCGTGCACGTACACAGTAAATAGTCCCCTTGCATTGGCCCACGACTTAACCTAGCGGAGGACCTAATTGGGGTTGAGTCGGTCGCCTCGTCCATAAGCCTCAGGGCGTCGTCACCTTACCAGTTCGTGTCGCCTCTTCCGCACGAACTACTCGATCTCGAGTTCGAGAGTCGAGTTTGCAAGACGCGCCTCCTGAGCAGGGTTCCCGCCAAAGACTTATTCATGACGTGGAGGGCAAATTCTATTGTTTGTATTTGAAGTAGAAGTGAATAGAGTGATCCAGGTAGATGATTGTTTTTTTTTTGTGTGTGTTTATGGAGGGCGCGATTGAACAGTTATCATGTAATAGGAGTTTTTTTCTTCTTCTCCTACTCCTCTTCCTTCTTCTTCTCCTCCTCCTGCTCTTCCTTCTTCTTCTCCTCCTCCTCTTCCTTCTTCTTCTCCTCCTCCTCTTCCTTCTTCTTCTCCTCCTCTTCCTTCTTCTCCTCCTCCTCTTCCTTCTTCTTCTCCTCCTCTTCCGTCTTCTCCTCCTCCTCTTCCTTCTTCTTTGTCTTCTTCTCTTCCTTCCTCTTCTTCTCCTCCTCTTCCTTCTTCTTCTTCTCCACCTCTTCCTTCTTCTTCTCCTCCTCCCCTTCCTTCTTCTTTGTCTTCTTCTTCTCCTCTTCCTTCTTCTTCTTCTCTTCTTCTTCTTCCAAACAAGTTGTCAACCACATGAGCTGTTCATTCTGACAACATCAAATCGTCTGTGCCGCCTACTGCTCTGACCTGTTGCCCTGTGATTGGGTGACAATGATGTGATGACAGAGTCCTGAACAGAGGGAAATTCCTAGTAATCTTCAGCATCTCGCCCGTTATTCGAAGAGTCTGCGGCCGTTATGCACAGACCAGAAGGGGGAATGTGGAGGCGACGTAGATGCCGCTTAGAAGTTGTCAGAATAAACGGTGGTATTCTTAAAAAAATCTTATATAAATCTTATATAAATCCTTGGAAGGGAAAGATTTATATAAATAAAGAATTTTCTTAAGAATACCACCGTAAGGTTCTTACTGTGGTATTCTTAAAAAAATCTTTCCTTGTATAAATCTTTCCCTTCAATGATTTATATAAGATTCATATAAGGATTTTTGTTATTTCTTTATTTTATTATTATTATTATTATTATTATATATATTTTTTAAGAATACCACCGTAAGTGCGAGAGGGTTTCATGTGCAACAATCACCTAGAGCTGTTGAAGCTGTGCTGGGCGAGAGGGAGACTTGTCGAAACAGAAGAAAACTTGGAATAGAGAGCGCCGGTAGCTGCTAGTCAGTCAGTCGTTGGTATAGAGCACGACAGCCGAAGGAGGCCGCGTGAAGGCTCATCATGTGATGAGGTCATGCTAGGAAGCTCGTTGCTGCGGCCGAAGGCTTCATCTTTGACTCGGTATAGCGAATGTGATCCCTGTGCTCGCCTCGAACTCATTTTTTTTTTTTTTTTTTTTTTTTTTTTTTTACCACCCTCACCATTGTTGTTGGTTGCGGTGCGAGCTAACTTCAACCTGGATGATCCACTGCAGGACCGGTATGTCCCCTTGGGTGGTGCAGAGAAGGATAATAAAGCACAGAACCTCTGCACCTCCTCCCCACGGCGACTTCATCAATTTTCGTCAGGTTGTCTGCGTGCACGGCGAGGGTCGCGTGCTTGATCTGCGGTCGAGTGGGTCCCTCTGCGGGCAGGCAGGCAGGCAAGATGGCAGGCAGGCAGGCATGATGGCAGGCAGGCAGGCATGCAAGCAAGTTGGCAACCTGGAGGGCAGGTAGGCAAGCTACCAGGCAAGCAAGCTGGCAAGCTGAGCAGGCAAGCAAGCTGGAGGCAGGTAACAGGCAGGTAAGCTGGCAAGCTGGCAGACAGGCAGGCAGGCAAGCAGGCAGGCGAGCAGGCAGACAGGCGAGCTGGCAGGCAGGCATGCAAGCAAGTTGGTCCCTCTAGGGGCAGGTAGGCAAGCTGGCAAGCTGAGCAGGCAACCTGGAGGCAGGCTAACAGGCTGGTAAGCTAGCAGGCAGGTAAGCTGGCAAGCTGGCAGACAGGCAGGCAAGCAAGCTGGCAGGCAGGTAGGCAAGTTAGCAGGCTGGCAAGCTGGACAGGCAAGCTGGCAGGCAGGCAAACTGGGCAGGCAAGCTAGCAGGCAGGCAAGCAGGCAGGCAAGCTGGCAGGCAAGCTGGCAGGCAGGCATGCAGCCAGAGGCAGTGGACACACGACTGGAACATGACCACGGGTCACAGGCATGGAATGTGTACCTAAACCCCGGACTAGAAAATATGTAGTCACACATAGGTCTACCAGGAAATCGCAACCGTTTTGTGTACTTCGTGTAATTTATAGCAGAATATTTCATGTTAAAATGCTACAGCCTTGTTTTTCTTCTTTTCAGGTACGTGTTTGTGGTTGAAGTAGAACTAAATCCCCACAAAGGGTAAGGTGAATGTGGTTTTCAGTGTTAGTGGAAATGGGGAGAAAGTTGTTTGGACGCGTTCTGTGTTATCTAAAGAGGAAGAACTGAATTTGGAACTGCGATTTAAAGGATCTCGGTAAATTTTTGTGTAATGTAGTTTATATATTTATGTTTGGAATTTTACTTATTTTATTTACTTTTTTTTTTTCGTTTGTTTATTTTTTGACTCGAGGAAACGTCACCAGGGGTGAGTTTGTCTCTCCGCCCACCACCACCACCATCACCACCACGACGACGACCACCACTATCACCACGACCACCACCACTATCACCACGACCACCACCACTATCACCACGACCACTAGTATCACCACTAC
>NC_134778.1:54582699-54590199 GCF_046742065.1 Oratosquilla oratoria | reverse complement strand
CGATGCGACCCTGTCGTCGTCCCGGCAAGAGAAAGCTGGACGATCTCTGATGGAGAGAGCTACGGACGGACGGGAAGGGAGGGGGGTGGGGGAGACAGGCGACATGGAGGGTCAAGGTCAGGGTCGAGATCGAGTGGAGGAGGAGGGAGGAAGGGAGGGCGAATTGGGTCGAGGTCGAGTGTCTGGATGGTCGAGCAGTTCGAGGAGGAGGAGGAGGAGGAGGAGATATCTTGGGGGTCATGGAAATGGATCACCGCCTTCATGTATTCACTGTAGTGGTCAGACTCTCACGGTCTCACGCTGTTAGTGTATGTTGACTAGTCTGATTTCCATATCTCACGTTCTTACACTAGTCAATACACACAAATTCTCTCGGTCTCACACTGGTGAGTATACAGACTAGTCTCACGTTCTCACTCAAAGCTGCACACTCGTTAGTGGATACAAACTAATCTCACGATGACGTGCAGAGGTTAATCTCACGGTGTCTCACAGGTTAGTGCGTACAGAGTGGTTCCCCCTTCTCACACTGGTTTGTATGTACAGACTCGTCTGTGGGTCTCGTCTGTGCAGATAAGCACCGGGCTCACACAGACAGACTTTACGCGCTGTACATATATAGACTTTCAGTTTGTTTGCACAGCTATTTGTCCCGGACTCGTTGTCTGATCTGGAAGTTTATTTATGTGCATTCGTACGCGGACACGCGCTCTCTCTCTCTCTCAAATGCACGCTTTACACTCTCCTCTATCTCTTTCCCTCTCTTTTCCTCTCCCTCTCCCTCTTCCCTCTCCTCTTCCCTCTCCTCTTCCCTCTCCTCTTCCCTCTCCTCTTCCCTCTCCTCTTCCCTCTCCTCTTCCCTCTCCTCTTCCCTCTCCTCTTCCCTCTCCTCTTCCCTCACCCTCTCTCTCTCTCTCTCCTCTGTCACTCTCCTCTCTCTCTCATCTCTCATCTCTCTCCTATATCTCTCTCTCTCTCTCTCTCTCTCTCTCTCACGCACACACACACATACACACACACACACCAAAGAAATAAGCTAAATAGAACTAAAGTATTCTGTAACTGATTCACATGCGACTGTAAATGCGTGCTTGCATGAAAGGACGCTCAATCCGACTGCAGGCACACAAGAAAGAGTATTCGACGAGGAAGGAGACGTGGGTCCGTATTATTCGGAGTCGTTGGTTTTTAGTGCCCAAGGGTACTTCCCCACTCTCTCTCTCTCTGCGCGCGCGCGCCCACACACACACACACACACACACACACACACACACACACACACACACACACACACACACACACACACACACACACACACACACTCACGCGCGCGCAGACACACGCGCGCAGACACACGCACGCACACACGCACACACTCACGCGCACCCGCACACACACGCGCACACACTCATACACACGCATACACACACACGCACGCGGGCACACACACACACACACACACACACACACACACACACACACACACACACGCACGCGCACACACAAATGAACAAGATATTCAGGTGGCAGCCAAATCTCGAGATCATGCCGAAGAGATTAATTGCTTTATTAATGGTATGGAGAGGGAGGTTATTACTTAATGCTGAATAAAATCGTCTGGGGGTTGTAAGAGTCAAACGCTGTTCCTTCCAATCCACCTCCCCCCACTTCCCACTGTATGTACTACCCTCCCTCCCCTACCCTCCCCTCCCCTCTTTGTCCTTGTTTAAATTGCTCAAGGGTGGCGAGGAAAAGCACGGGGGAGGGGGAGTGGTCTCTGTGGTCAAACGTAAGTTCACGTGGATCAGGTCGTTTCAGTTGCACGAATCTGAAGTGATGGATTGATGGATGGATGGATGGATTGATGGATTGATCATCTAGGGCAGCGTTTCCCAACCTTTTCCGACCATAGCATCCCCCTGTTGTCATGTCTAAGCAGTCCAGCTCCCCTATCTTGTTGTTAGAAGGATAAAAGAAAGTGAAGTGTACTGCTTGAGGATTTATTTTCTTGGTTCCTTAGAAATGAAACAAATTGACAATATTATTTGTAGAAGAAATAAGAACACCCTAGAAAAATAGAAATAGCATCGGGAAAGTCAAATATGCACAACTGGGTAGTCAATGAAACATGCATCAATGTGATTTTTGTGTGTATCACTTCCCAGCACCCAATATGTATGTATATATGTATATGTATATATATATATATATATATATATATATATGTATGTATATATATATATATATGTATGTATATATATATATATGTATGTATATATATATATATATATATATATATATATATATATATATATATATATATATATTTTTTGTGGTGAAATGTCACTCAGGTGAACGCTGATCTAAGGTGTCCGCTTTCAGTGCCCCAAATCTGGTCTCTTCAGTCTAACTCTGACCACGTCACTGCAGTCACCAGTCTGTACAGTCAGTCACTAAAGTCTACCGTCGTTTTTTTTTTCCACCAGTAACCTCTACCACCACCAGAAGCATACCACCACTGTACCACAAATCAACCAGTCGGCTACTACCACCAGTCCACCACTAGATTAGAAAGGATTGCAAAGGAGGAACATGCCGACAGGAGACCATTTGGTCCATAACTAGGTCGTATGCGAAAAAATTATAATAATGATAAATGAATAAATAAAAATAATATAATAAATAAATAAAATTTATAATAATATAAATAACAAATAAGGTAAAGTTAAATAATAAACAAACAGGTAAATAGTTAATGATAATAAATTGACAGATGAATGAAAATAAATGATAATAAAAAATAATAAACAAACCGACACAAGTTCTAAATAAACGGCAGAAGTAGCGCGAGGAGAAGTTCTTCTCGACGCAAACTCCAGGACTCCAAAGGTTTATTCGACCTCGGTACGTCACCAACTCAATTACCGAGCCATCCCCCCCACCCCCCACCCCCAATCCCTGTCCCACCTCGGTACGCCCTCCTCCTCCTCCTCATCATCATCATCATCATCATCATCATCATCATCATCATCATCATCATCATCATCATCATCATCATCATCATCATCATCATCATCATCATCATCATCATCATCATCATCATCATCATCATCATCATCATCATCATCATCATCATCATCATCATCATCATCATCATCATCATCATCATCATCATCATCATCATCATCATCATCATCATCATCATCATCATCATCATCATCATCATCATCATCCTGCCCCTCCTCCTCCTCCTGTCCCTCCTCCTCCTCCTCCTGTCCCTCCTTCTCCTCCTGTCCCTCCTCCTCCTCCTCCTCCTGTCCCTCCTTCTCCTCCTCCTGTTCCTCCTCCTCCTCCTCCTCCTCCTCCTCCTCCTGCCTTTCCTCCTCCTCCTGCCTCTCCTCCTGCCTTTCCTTCTCCTCCTGCCTTTCCTCCTCCTCCTCCTCCTGCTTTTCCTCCTGCCCCTCCTCCTCCCGCCCTTCCTTCCCTCCTTCCCTCCTTCTCTCCTCCTCCTCCTGTCCCTCCTCATTCTCCTCGTCCTGCCCCCTCCTCCTCCTTCTCTCCTCCTCCTGTCCCTCCTCATTCTCCTCGTCCTGTCCCCTCCTCCTCCTCCTCCTCCTCCTCCTCCTCCTCCTCCTCCTCTTGCCCCTCCTCCTCCTCCATCACTAGTGCAAATACAGGGTCTTCCCCCCCCCCTGCAACCGGTTGTCCTCCACCGCGCCCATCCAATCCACCACCACGAGGACTTCTGCAGCCATCACCATTAACGCTATTCAATGCTGCGACACCACATCCACGACCATCAACACCATCCTTACATCCACCACTGCCATCCTCACACTCATTACCACCATTTTCACAATCACTAACACCATCCTCATACCCACCACGACCATCCTCACACCCACTACAACCATCCTCACACACATCGCCACCATCCTCACACACACACCACCATCACCACCCTCACACCCACTACAACCATCCTCACACTCATCACTACCATCCTCACACCCACTACCACCATCCTCACACCCACTACCACCATCCTCATACCCACCACCGTCACCATCCTCACACCCACCACCGTCACCATCCTCACACCTACCACCACCATCCTCACACCTACCACCACCATCTTCCACAATCTCCACATCCAGCACTCCCTGTACCACCTCGAAACCCACCACCACCATTCGCTCCACCTCCAAATAATCCACCACCATTTGCTCCACAACAATTTGCTCCACCATCGCCGCGACCTCACCGTTTTCATCAACGTCATTACGACCTTCGTCTTCGTCGTCTTCGTCGTCTTCTTCGGCAAGGCCTCCCTCGTTGCCTTTTGTCATCAAAAGCCGACGGTCGGAAGGCGAAACGAGAGACGCTTCCACGCTAAAATGACGTTGGAACAACACTCCTTTGGTGGTCGTAATGGTGGCAGTGGTGTTGCCTGCGGTGGTTGTTGGTAGATATGATGTTGATTGTAGTGGTGTTGTGCTGCAGGGGGAAGTTGTGGTGATAGCGGTGATGATTTGGTGGTGACAGAGATAAGTATAGTGACGTAAACGATGATGGTGACTGGTGATTTTGTTTTGTTGGTGTAAGTGGCTGGCATAGGGAATTCGATGGTGTTGGTGATGATGTTGGTATATTTCTTGTGTTGTTGGTAACTGCGTTGTGGTGCAAGTTGCATTCGTGACAACAATCGTAGTGACGTTGGCGATAATGATTGCCACGTTCGTGACTGTAACTAGTGGTATCTCATACCACTAAGTGGTATCTCATACCACGAAGTTGTTGTCGGGATTGATGGATCTTCTGTGTTGGGAGCTCCTGATGATATGCAACGAGGCAAACTTTGAGGGACAGAGAGAGAGAGGAAGAGATGGGGAGAGAGAGTGAGAGAGGAAGAGAGAGGGAGGAAGAATGAAAGAGAGAGAGAGAGAGAGGGTGAGAGAGAGAGGGAGGAGAGAGAGAGAGAGAGGAAGAGGGTGAGGGAAAGGAAGAGAGGGAGGGAGATGAAGAGAGAGAGATGTGGGGAGTGAGAGAGAGGGGGGAGAGGAAGGGAGAGAGAAAGAGGAAGAGAGAGAGTGAGTGAGGGGAGGGAGAGAGAACGAGAGAGGAGAGAGAGAGAGAGAAAAAGAGAGATATGAAAAGAGAGGCTAAATGAATGAAAGACGGGAATGCGGAAGGCCAAAAGGGCAAGGTACAAGTATCCGAGAAGAAAGAGGAGGCGAGGAAATGGTAACAAGGGCAGTTTGGGTGATGAGGGAGGGGAGGGAGGGAAAATGAAGGAGAGGGGGAAAGCGTGGCCCCGATAATCATGATAGGAAGGAGATTTAGCACGTGACTTGGCACAAGGCGAGGAGGAGTCGGAGGGGAAGGAGGAGGAGGAGAGGGGAGCGATAAGCCGTCTTGTTGTAGTTGCAAGGGTGAAAGGAGGGGAGAGAGAGAGAGAAAGAGAGAGAGAGGGAGAGAGAAAGAGAGAGAGAGGGAGAGAGAGGAAGGAAGGGGCTGAGGTAGAACAGGGTAAGGGAAACAAGGAAATTGGTTTTTATACACACTCGCGCGCACACACACACACACACACACACACACACACACACACACACACACACACACACACACACACACACACACACACACACACACACACCATAGATCGCTCATATATGAGCTCTGAGCTCTCTTCCGAGAGGGAAATAGCTGTCGGTCACGAGTCAAACACGTGATTCAAGACCATGGTTAAACATGCCGGCTTGGAGGGTAGCGATGCTGAAATTTTCGGCCTTGGTCGAGACTCGAACTCGGATCGCTAAATTAGTGGTCGAGAGCGGTATTACTGAACCGTCTATCATTGTGTATGTGAGTGCATGTGTGTGTGTGTGTGTGATTTATTTCTGTATGGTGGTATAGGTAGTAGTAATTGTAGTAGTAGTAGTAGTTGTAGTTGGAGTAGTAGTGGCATAGCTACTTAGAGCTGGGTCCGGTCTCCACAGTTTACCTGCGGCGTAGATTGCTCACGAGCTGCTAGTTATAGGCCCAGTAGTAGAAGGAGCTCAGGGTGGAATAGTAGTAGTAGTAGTAGAGAGTTGAATGAATGAACTTCCGCATTAGGCTTCATTAAAGTGAAATAATACAAACTATAAAAGGGTAGTCGACAGCAGTCATTGGCGAGAGAGAGAGAGAGAGGGGCCAATGAATTGTGTCTGTGGGAGACAGACCCTGACTGCTTTCGTCACACAGTTGCACAAGGATGGAGGTCGTTAAAAAGTAGTAGTAGTAGTAGTAGGCATTATTAATAAAAAAAATAAATAGATAAATTAAAGGGTCGTCGACCACAATCATTGGTGGGAGAGGGGCCTATGAACTGTGTCTGTGGGAGACAGATCCTGCTGCTTCCACCACACAGTTCCACGAGGATGGAGGTCGTGAAATAATTAAGTTATAGTAGTAGTAGTGACACTACCGTCGTTTCCATTTTAGGGAAAGATATCTCTTCCACGGCAGAGCAAAGAGAGGAAGGAGTCTGCCCGGGCCAGAGGAGGACGGGAGACGAAGGGAGGAGACGATGAGCAAAGAGAGAAAACTAAAAAAATAATGAAACGTGCTGGAAGAGAAATAGTAGAGAGGAGAATTGACGGAACAGAAAGAAAAATAGGGAGGAGGAAATTGGAATCGCAGGAGTTAGTCCGAGGGTGGGGGATGTCGGCGTCGAACGAGAGAGAGAGAGAGAGAGAGAGAGAGAGAGAGAGAGAGAGAGAGAGAGAGAGAGAGAGAGAGAGAGAAAAGGAGGACAGTAGGAGAGGTGAGAGTGAAGGAAGGAAAATGTCGGAAGAATGAAATACGTGAACGGGTCCACACATCTACAAACATGTGGTACCGGGTCAGAGGTAGAGAGAGAGAGAGAGAGAGTGAGTGAGAGAGAGAGAGAGAGAGAGAGAGAGGAGGTTCGGGTGTGCGAGACGGCGCCATTCAAGGGAAGCGTACTGTTGCACAGTATACGGGACTCCAGCTGTGGCGTGTTCGGCTTCGATGAGGCCTCGTCATCACACCTTCCCCCACCAGCTCGATCCCCAAAGGCTATCAGCGTGCACACAGGGCCAAGGTGATGGATGTAGACGTAGCCAAACATCTCTCAAGAGAATCGTCTTTCCACGCGTGACTGAGTGGATAGATAACGTAGATGTGTATAGCTATGGATGGATGAATACTCGTTTAATTTAATCCAGCGGCATCTGTATTATGGGTTTAGGTGAGATGGGAGAGAGATAGTAATCCCTTTCGTGAATGGTTGGCTCTCTCGCTATGACTTCCACGGCCGCGTTAGGCTATATTCTAGTCCAAGAAGTCTCAATCTACCTCCCGTTACGTACCCCGAGAGTCGCCAGACCATCGACCCGTACCCCCATTAACCTAACACAGAATAGAAAACGGTAATATATGAGGACTTATACGATGGCACCGCAATGGATATCAAATGGTTCAGATTGTAGTGAC
>NC_134778.1:54572699-54577699 GCF_046742065.1 Oratosquilla oratoria | reverse complement strand
GACAGGACTTGCAGTAATGGATTTAGACTGGACAAATTTAGATTTAAGAAGGAAATAAGCAAGAATTGGTTTACCAATAGGGTGATCAACAAATGGGATAGACTAAGTAACCATGTAGTGAGCGCTGAAACTATCAGTTGTTACGGTTAGACAACTTTATGGATGGGGATGACAGGTGGTGATGGATATGGAGAGGCCTAGTGTAGGCCTTATGGTCTCTTGCAGTCTCCTTCATTCTTATGTTTGAATGTATGAAGAGTCTGTGTGCGCGAGGGAGGAAATGCCAAGACTCGGCTCTTTTTCTTTCGGCACTTTGTGTTGATTTGGCGTAGTCGCTCATCTCTTACTTGATCTATGGAGCGATAGTATGCGGGTCTTCAGATGAACCTCAGCCCTTCACTGCTGTCTGGGGCATGAGTGGAGGGAATGCGGTGGAGAAAGTAGGGGAAAAGGTGGAGAATACGGTGGAGGTGTGTGATTGGCGTTTTTAATTTGTATTTTATTTATCTATTTATTTTTGTTTATTATCATTTATTGATTTTACTATTATTATTATTATAATTATATGATATATATATATATATTTTTTTTTTCTTTTTTTTTGGGTGGATGAGGGTCACTGGGAGCGGGGGTGTGGGGTGGGAGTGACCGCTCGCACACGGCGTATTGCACCCTATAAGTGGTTTAGTCCATAACGGAGCCGAATAAAAAAATAAAGAAAAAAATGAATATGTGAAAAGGTAAATGAAAGAACGAGTAAATGGGGACAAGACAGCGCGTCCGCCGATAAAATCGAACAGAGTCTTGAAAACTCGACCCGTGTTACACGCGATCGTATCTGCGGTAAGTGTCTTCAGTCATGGACGAACTGCGCGGTTGAGTGACGTGGTCTACACGCACTGCTCGACAGGGTGCGCGCCCTCACAGATAATATAATGAGCTCATACCATTATTCTTGTGGTGTTTGCACCAGTTATGAAAATATTTTCAACAGTGGATATGAATTCCACGTAAAGTCCCTAAGGCTTGTTTCTAGGACCCTCTTAAGTATACACGTGTGTATGTATGCGTACATGCATAAATACACACAGAAAAACACATCCGAGCATTTCGAAAAATCCCATATGAATAACTGTGCGTCAGGGGACGTAGAGGGGGGGGGTCGCCGATTAAGTGAAGCGGCCTTGCTGTGGATGTGCTGTGTCTTGCTACACTGCTTCTGACCCATGGCAGTGGGCGAGATGCAGGGATGACCCGTCATCCAGGAGGAGCCAAGATAAGAGGGAAGGAGGGCTGGTGAATGGGAGTGGAGTATGTGGGGATGGAATGGATGGGAGTGGATTTATGCCTTTGTTTTTGGCTACCTCCCTTGTAAGGAGGAAAAAGCCGCTGGTATATGTATATATGTATTTGATGAGCGTTTTGTAGATCGTAGCTGGGCCCTTGTGTTACCTGTCATTGTCATTCTCAGCGATATTGAGTGAGTTGGTTGGTTGCCTATGGTCTGTGGTTTTATAGGTCTGGGCAATCTTACTCTGCCGTCGCACTTCAAGTTGGGAGATCCAGGATCAGACGGGAACTGTCTACAGCAGCTGCATTTCCCAAACTGGGGAAATTTCCCCAAAGGTAAAAAGAATCCCAAAATGGGTGAAAGATTCCAAATTGGGGGGGATTTCCCAAATTGGGGGAAAATTTCCAAAATGGTGAAAAATTCCCAAACTGGGGAAAATTTTTCAAACTGGGGGACATTGGAAGCTAGCAGGGGGGAAAAATTACCCTGCCTACTAGCAATTAAAAAAAGACCAGATGGATTTTCTCATGCCAGAGAGGAAGAGAGAGAGAGAGAGAGAGAGAGAGAGAGAGAGAGAGAGAGAGAGAGAGAATGTGCCTGCTGTAGATGGGCGGTGTAGTTTACCATGTAACTATATGTTTATCATTATATTTGTACATTGTTAGAATAAATTATTTAGTAAATAGTCACAGTGTGTTTTGCCATGAAGGGGGAAATATGGATGGTTGAACTGGTTGTAGGGGGAAACGACAGAAAAATTGTTTGGGAAACTCTGGCCTACAGCAACTACATTTCGCGTGTGGACGGACTAAGGACTTCTGTCAGTTTTGTAATAAATACGAGTCAGGATTCGAAGCCAGAAAAGTACTGGAAGAGTCCATAAGTCTTGGTTTGTTTTCGTAGAATCAGGAATACGATGATGCCGGTGTCGGGGTCAACAGTTCCGAGGACTCCAGTTGTCGAGGGGAGAGGGGGTAAGGGTCGAAAATGGTGTAAGAGTGGCATGTAGATGGTGAGGACGGTGGTGGTGGTAGTGATGGTAGTGGAAGAAGAAGAAGAAGAAGAAAACAACGACGACGACGACGACGACGACGACGCAAGAGCCTCGACATACCAGGCAGAGAAGGCACGCATATGTGCTGGAACTGAATTCCTATAGTCAGTCAATCGCGACACAGACACTACCAGAACAAAATATTTTAAAGATGTCACCCTATGTCACGACTGGTATGGGGAGAGGAGGAGGAGAGGGGAAGGGGAGGGGGCGGGGGAGGGGGGATGGAGGAGGAGAGGGGGAAGGAGAGGGGAGAGGGGAAGGGAGTGAGGGGAGAAGGGGAAGGAGAGAGGAGGGGAAGGGAAGATGGGGAAGGAAGGAGGGTTGAGGGGAAGGATCAGGATCGGTGTCGCGAGGACCAGCTCGACATCGTCGTCATCATTATCATGCCGCTGTGGCGCGTTGGCCTTCGAATGCGCCTCGCGAATCTGAGGGCCACTTTGGTAACCACGCCTACCGGTGGCTGCCACTTACCATGCAATGTCCGTGCACGTAAGGCAAAGGTGACGGCTTCGTCTGCTGCTACGTCCCTCCTCGTTCCTCCATGTGTGGTGCAACGGTGGGATGCTTACGGGTGTCAAAGAGGAAGAGGAGGAGGAAGATGCGGAAGAGGAGGAGGAAGAAGAGGACGAAGAGGAAAAGGAGGAAGAAGAGGAAGAGGAAGAGGAGGAGGAGGAAGAAGAAGAGGAGGAGGTAGAAGAGGAGGAGGAGGAGGAGGAGGACCCTCGTTGGGATCAAGGGCGCGCTAGCAGGAAAGAACACGTCGAGGTTGAGAAGATCCCCCCTCCCGTGGTCTGCGTGGATGCGGGTAGGTTCCTCGGTGGTGGGGTTGGTTGAGGGGCTGCATGGCGGGGGGAAATTTCCGCGAGCTTGCGAGTTGGTACTGGAGAGTTGGGTGGGGGGGAGACTTCCCTCCCCTCCCCTCTCCTCCACCCTCCCCTTCTCTTTCCCCCTCCCCTCTCCTCCACCCTCCCCTTCTCTTTCCCCCTCCCCATCTCCTTTCCCTTCTCCCCTCTCCACCCCTCCCTAACTTCGTCCCCCTCTTCCCTCTCCTTCTCCCTCTCCCCTCTCCTCCCCGTTCCCCATCTCTTTCCCCCTTTTCCCTTTCCTTCTCCCTCTCCCCTCCCCTCCCCATCTCCTTCCCCCTCTCCCCTCTCCCGCCCTCCCCATCTTCTTCCCCCTCTTCCCTCTCCTTTCCCCTCTTCCCTCTCCTTCCCCCTCTTCTCTCTCCTTCCCCCTCTTCCCTCTCCCTCCCTCTCCCCTCCTCCCTCCCTCTCCCCTTCTCCTTTCCCTCTCCCCTCTCCTTTCCCTCTCCCCTCTCCTTTCCCTCTCCCCTCTCCTTCCCCCTCTCCCCTCTCCTCTCCTCCACATCTGCCCCCTCTCCACTCCTCCCCATCTCCTTCCCCCTCTCCTCTCTCCTCCCCTGTTCCCATCTCCCCTTCTCCTCTCCCTCTCCCCCTCTCCCTTTCCTTCCCCTTCCCATCTCCTTCCCCTTCTTCCCATACCAGGCGTGACATTGGGTGACATTTTTAAAATATTTTGTTCTGGTCGTGTCTGCGTCGCGATTTCCTTCTGCTTCACCACTTAGAAGGGGTAAAAGAGACCCCATCCTTGCTGCAGATCCTCGAGTTAGCTGAATTGAATCGTCTGGCGTGAAGCACAAGATAATCAGTGAAATATGTATGTCATCACCGGGGCGACGGAGCCCACGGAAGTAGAGAACAACACCAAAAGGTGCAGCGAGAAGAAAACGGGGCGCAGCAGGTGTGTGTGTGTGTATGTGTTTCACCATGGTCTTGGATCACGTGTTAGACTCGTAATCGACAGCTATTTCCCTCCCGGAAGAGAGCTCAGAGCTTATATATGACTGATCTATGGGTAATGCTGTGTCCTTACACACACACACACACACACACACACACACACACACACACACACACACACACACACACACACACACACACACACACACACACACACAGACTCAACTCTCCGCCTACGAGAGTTTGAGTAACGGCTTGCAGCGCAGCGATACTGAAATTATTTCAGCCCTGGTCGGGGATTCGAACCCGGACCGCAGTGGCAGCCGCGAACACTACCACTGCGCCACGAGTGTGTGTGTGTGTGTGTGTGTGTGTGTGTATGTGAGATGGTGAATTTTACCCCCTTCAATACAGTAACACATTGAACACATTGTGTTCTGGCTGAAACCAGATTGTTTTACTCGGTTGAAAGCGGGACGGACTCGGGTCAGACCTGGGCTCTCGGTCGACCGAAACCACCGATTTGTGCAGAGTCCGCTCGCTCCACAGTTGTATGGAAATATTTGGCGCTCACAAAAAATAAATAAATAAATAAATAAATGAATAAATAAAATAGATAAATAAATAAATAAATAAATAAAAATAAATAGAATAATAATAAAATAATAAATTAATAATAATAATAATGATAATAATAATAATGATAAATGTATAATAATAATCATCATCAAAATAATAGTCATAATCATCAACATCATCATCTGCAAAGTGCCACTGTTACACGGGGTCGAGAGCTGCGATCGGCAGGAGCCGCACAGTACAAAGACAAATGTAACCTCAGAGTCTGTGAATGGAAAAGGAAAAAATACTTCTGATGAGGAACTTGGGAAAT
>NC_134778.1:54550199-54567699 GCF_046742065.1 Oratosquilla oratoria | reverse complement strand
CTAGATTTTGAGTATATGCATGGGAGGTGTGCGGTTAAGTAAAATAATAAGAAATTAACAGAATCGTGAGGAACACCAGAGGTCACAGGCATGGGAGAAGACCAAACTCTATTAGCCCTTTTAGAACCCTACTTGTCTTGTATCATGAGTGATTCCGTGGGAGAGTGATCTATGCACCACGAGACGCGGATTTCGTGCCCAACCAGCCGACCTTCGTGGGAGATGGATTATTCTCCCTCTGAGTTACCAGGGTCTCCAGTGGCGCTTGGCTCACTCTCCCACGGAAATACTCGTGTATCTTTTGGCGCTTGGCTCACTCTCCCACGGAGCTACTCGTGTAGCTTTTGGCGCTTGGATCACTCTCCCACGGAGCTACACGTATATCATTCAGCGCCAGGTGATTTTATTATGCGGAGTGTCAAACCGCACGAAACTCGGGAAGTGAGGGAAACTGGCGATAGTGTGTCGGTTACGTCGCAGAGGTACCGCGTTAAGTGTTCCGCTGACCGCCATTTTCTTCCAAAGCTCTTCGAGCACTTAGGGCTAAGGTGGCTGGCTTGGGCGCAGCTAAGCGGTCCTGAGCCAGCTGGGTATCCCCCCTTCCCCCCTTCCCCCCCGGGGGACGCTTAAGTGTGACCCAGATCTCTGACGGGATCGAGGCGGAAAATATCGATTTGTCCGCGAGTGTGCCAACGCACGCACGAACGCACGCACGCACGCTCTCCAGCAGTCACACATATACTCACGCACGCACGCACGTGTACGCATAGGCTTATTTTCTTATGTGTGTTTGTGTGTGTGTGTGTGTGTGTGTGTATTTACCGAGTTGTAGTTTACGGAAAGAGAGCTATGCTCGTAGTGACCCGCTATCATATCTTTCAGCATCCAGTTTGATCTTAAATTCTTGTATAGTTTTTGCACTCGCTGTTTCCTCGTTCAGTTTGTGTGTGTATGTGTGTGTGTGTGTGTGTGTGTGTGTGTGTGTGTGTGTGTGTGTTTTACCACCCCGTCCCTTTCCCTTTCCCTCTCTAATCGTCTCCACAGATCTTTAAACTTCAACTCCCCTCCCCCCCACATCCCCACTCGTCCATCCGGAGCACCTGTCACGAGTTCTGACGTCTAATTATTGTCTCCCAAATTTTGACTTCCAAGTTCTGCATTCTTCCATTGTGACGGACGGCGTTTTTTTTTTTTTTTTTTTTTTTTTTTTTTTTTTTTTTTTTTTTGGGGGGGTGGCATGTACGCAAATGCCAAACCCTCCCATCAGACCTCTGCCCAGAGGTGCAGCTGTATTCAGGGCTATTTTGGAAATTTTTCCCCTCCCATTTTAATTGATATTTTTTAATGTCACCTTTGCTGCCGTAATCATGTCATGGAGCGACCTACTTTTATAATTACTCTTCTCTCGGCTGCTCTCCTCATTTTCTCTCTCCTGGTGTGTGTGTGTGTGTGTGTGTGTGTGTGTGTGTGTGTGTGTGTGTGTGTGTGTGCGCGCGCGCGTGTGTGTGTACATTTACCTATATGAATCTTACGGGAAGGGGAGCTACGCTCGTGGTTTCCCGTTTCTGTATCTCGCAGTGTCTAATTTGCTCTTAAATTCGTGGTGTATGTATGTATGTATGTGTGTATGTATACAAGACCCTAGTTTCATTTATTTAGTTAATATATATATTGTGAGAGTTGAGCTTCACGGCTTCCGGTCTTTGCTTCCATCGAACAAACTTGTCTGTTTTTAATTCTTGTTGTCTGGCCGCCCTCTTCCTCCATGAATAAATACGTATAGACTATGCGGAGAACCGTATTTTTTATATCATTCGAACCTAACTGTATCATTTCTTCATGGCCTATAATTCTTTCTTCTTTCGTTCCATAGAATACGAAGTCTTAAATCATGTCAAATCCTCTGATTTGGTCCTCCATTGTATGACCTGTCACCTTGGCTAGGAACCATTTTGGTTCTTGTTCTTGATATTATATATATTTTATCTGTGTGTGTGTGTGCGTGTGTAAGAGTGCGTGCGTGTATGTGTGCATGTGTGTGCACTCGTTTCTCTAATTGTGTGTGTGTGTGTGTGTATGTGTGTGCGTGTGTTTATGTGTGTGCACTCGTTTCTGTAATTGTGTGTGTATGTATGCGTGCGCATATATTCATCTAATAGTGCGTTTGCGTGCGTGTATATGAAATTGGCGTGCATGCAAGCATACGAAACCACCCCCCACCCATTTAACGCGCCAATTCCTACGTCCCCGGACGTGGACGAAGTTGCTTGAAGTCTTGCCAAAACACACACGTAAGGAGAGGGACCTGAGACGCCAAACGAAACATGCTCGTGTTATTGTTCCTCCACCCCACCCCCACCCCCTCCATCCACGCCCACGCCCATGGGCGTGAAGCCACGAGGCGCGACCGCCTGGCAGATGCCACCGCGAACTAGCAAGTAACCCGCAAGTGGGCCACACGTGTTTGAGTACATTTTTGTGATTGCGTCGTTCTTCCTACGTCATCAGTCCACGCTCCGTGACGCAAGCAGAAACGATTAAGGACGTAAACATTTGCGATTATGAACATAAACCTTTGATATTCCACACTTAAATAATGATCATTCTGGACTTATACAAATACTAATGTGAATATAGACATTCCTTGCTCCTGTACCTCGGCTTCCGCGATTCTGGACTTAAGCGTACTCTGGTCCTAATCGGGAGCAGGTTTGGATTTTGGACATTTGAGACTGTGGACAACTGTCCGTGCCCTTCCCTCCGCGTCTTTGGGGATGGTGGTTGCGTCAGGGATAGCCAATTGATGCAGGTGCCCCACTTCTTCGCTTCTGCCCCCCCCCCTCTCTCTCTCTCTCTCTCTCTCTCTCTCTCTCTCTCTCTCTCTCTCTCTCTCTCTCTCTCTCTCCATGCGCACGACACTTTCAAGCACTTGGGGGTATTTGTGGGCTGTTTCCATTCGAGAGAACACACAACGCACGGACAACGCATGAATTTTGTTCATGACTGTCATGTCGTCATACCAGTTTTTGTGTGGCGCCATGGGAAAAAAAATGTATATATATATATATATATATATATAAATATATATATATATATATATATATATATATATATATATATATATAATATGTTTCGCAACCACACATGCCTTAGGACCGATCTCAAAGGGCTACCGGTGACCGCCACTTGCCCTGGCTGTTTGGGTACGCAGGGGAAAGGGGACGGCTTCAGCCGCTGCGTCTGAATGGCTTTTGGCGTCGGTCTCACTCCAGCTATGCGGTTTGTCACCGAGCGCCCCTCGGGTGTGGCGGCGTCGAATAATAGAAGCACAAACGGCGCCACTCATTGCGATAATGCTGCTGCTGCTGCTGCTGGCATCATTAGGCACTCCATTCTCGCCCCCCCTCACCTCCCCTCCCCACACTGGCACGCCTCCCCACTGGCACTCTACGACTTCGAGATTTCCCGAAACCTGGAGGACTTCGGGGAAATAGAAGGCCTGGTTCCACAGTTGATGTGTGTGTGTGTGTGTGTGTGTGTGTGTGTGTGTGTGTGTGTGTGTGTGTGTGTGTGTGTGTGTGTGTGTGTGTGTGTGTGTGTGTGTGTGTGTTGGGGTGGGTTGGTACATTCTCCCCACTACACACAAATGACCCCATCAGACCTCGTTTTCGTTATTATACTGTATCGCTGAAGTCTGGCTTCCTGTCCACGTTTGCAAGATGGTAAATAAATAGCGAGTATGGTGATGTGGTTTGGCAAGCGACGAGGTGAATGTCGAGGATGTAAGCGAACTTGAGAATTGGCCGTGTGAGAGTCGATTAGAATGGGTACAGAGGCCTCCTTCAGGTGCCACGCCCTCTGAGTGCCAACATGTAAACTCGAGTGCCAGCCTGGAGGAATGCCAACGTCGAGGGGGGAAAAAACTGAAGAATGACTTTTTCGTTTTTCGGATTTCATTGAAGGCTGAATTGATTGAGAGTCGTCGGTCTTTTGTGTTTTCTTCGTATTCGCGTCTCCATCTTGAGTTCGACAGTAGTTCGTGAGGTTTTGTTGTAAATACCAAAGACTTTTTCCTCATTCGAAAAACCAATTTTTTTTTTCTGTTGTGCGGCAACTTTGAGATATGAAGTCTCCAACTTGCCCGCTTTAGAAGTTTTAATAAGAAAGTTTTATTCCATGTTTAGAAAAACCCCCAAGGAAATCGGGCACTTAGACGTCTCTTGTTGTTTATTTGTTACGTTGTGTGAAACGCGTTATGGTCTTACGCCTTCCACTGCGCTCAAGGGGGGGCGGGGTTCCCCAGAGCAGAATAGAATCGCCAGGCGCCAGTCAAAACAAACGAGCGAGCCGTGATCAGTAACAGTGAAAAGATTATAACGATGAAGCAGCTGTTATCAACTTCTCCTCCTCTTCCTCCTCCTTCTCCTTCTCCTTCTCCTCTCCCCTCCTTCTCCTCCTCCTCCCTTTCCTCCTCTTCTTCCCCCTCCTCCTCCTCCTCTTCCTCCTCTTCCTCCTCCCCCTTCTCTTCTTCCCCCTCCTCCTCCTCCTCTTCCTCCTCCTCTTCCTCCTCTTCCTCCTCCCCCTTCTCTTCTTCCTCCTCTTCCCCTCCTCCTCCCCTCCTCCTCCTCGTTCTCCACCTCCCACCTCGTCCCTCCATTCTTCCTTCCCATTCACCTTACCTGTACATCGTTTTAGTAACATCACCGTCATAGAACGAGTGGGGGTCCCCAAGTACCTTTTGTGTGTGTGTGTGTGTGTGTGTGTGCGCGCGCGCGCGATGTATGTGTTTGCATCGATCGGGTGTATAGTATGTACGAATGCTATATACGTATCTAAGGGTATGTTCATGTATATGGTCACATTATACATGCTGGACCCCAGTGACACAAAGACGCCCTCTTTATTTTATTCGGACAAACGGCAGACGATTTCCTTCAGCTGAAGGAAGACCCCTGACAATGAAAGGGTCGAGGTCGTCCTCGCTTCGGTGACGTTCCCCCCTCCCCCCGAGTTGAATAAAATTGCCTCACTTGAGCCGTAATTAGCTCATCATTGTATCAGAAGGGTGAGATTTGTATAGATACTCATAGACTCCACGGCCTTCCTGGTGCATGTCCAAGAAAGACTTGAGAGGCTTAGTCTCGATGAATACAGAACGATTGCGTTCGGGTGAGGAGAGTTCAGGGGCTGGGCCTGGGGTTGAAAAGGGTCTCGACCGGTCGAGACCCCCGCCCCACAGGTGATGGAAATCTCGACCGGGACCACCAGGACGAGACGCCGGCAAGGCACAGTCACCGCGATAAAAGGCTGGGCGAAGTGGGTGTATTAGATGGACGACTATGTGTAAATACTTAGAGCCCAGTCACTCTAAGCCAGCGTTTCTCAACCTTTTTACCCTTGCGTAACCTTTAGAATAAATTGCATGTCTCAAGGAACCCCTGAGCAAAAAAAAAAGTATACCATATCTTTTTCATTTTATTTTTATCGTAGTAATAGGTTAGATAATATGATGTCTATATTACATTATTACAATAACCAAGAATATGTCGTGCGTGTTTAGTTATACTATATATATGAAGTTGAATAAACAATCAAAAGTACATTGGTTTATCTCACTTGTTCTCGCTGCACTAAGCTTGACCTGTTTCCGACCACCGGCGACCAGGCTGATTTGTGCCGTTTCTCTCTTTATTAAAAAAGAATTCAAGACAATGCTGCAATTGGAATGAATCTCCCCCGTCATGAGGACGAATATGAAATAGCCAGCTGGCGCTAACCGTGAGAGAAACAAAAGTGCCATCGTCCAAGGTGGTCGGAAACAGGTCGTAAGCTTGGCTTTATCTCACTAGTGTTATTAGATAGCTAATGTTACCCCCCACAAAGGATTTATTTAAATATGATTTTTTTCTTTGCTTCCAGGTACGTGCTTGGCGTGCGCCCGCTTGCGGTTGCGGCCGATCTGCGGTTGGCGGCCGGACGGCCTCTGCGTCCGCGTCAGCGGTCTGCTTCTGCGTCAGCGTGGGCACGAAAGGCGACCGCCGCCACGCGATCGTGGACCGCGGCTGCGGCGGCTGCGGCGAGGTTAGACGTGACTGAGCCTTTTGTGGGACAAGAAAAAGTTTCGATTTTGCACACTCTGTGAAGGGACCTGTGCACGCTAGTGTGTGTGATTGGAAGAGCTGGGCGCGTTACCGCCGGACAGGTAGTGCGTTACCGAACAATCAGGGGATGCGTTACCGTCAGTGCGTTACCGAAAAATCTGGGGTGCATTACCGTCAGTGCGTTACCGAAAAATCTGGGGCGCATTACCGTCCGTGCGTTACCGATTTTAATTTCCTTTAGACTTTTTTGATGAAAAAAATAAATGGAGGCTTAGGGAAAGAGTTGCTTCAAAGGTGAATAAAATAGTCTGGTTGTGGGCAGACTAGAAAGGGAGGGGCAAGACGTGGGGGAAGACACACATACACAAGACGTGGGCAAGTTGACCCCCTCCCATATTTATTCTCTAAATGTTGATAGAAACACCCCCACATCCCACACCCCACGTCCCACATCACAACACACATTGTCTCCTCTCTTGATATCTGATGTAACTACATTATGCCAAAGCTCGGGAATATTGTATTTGTGATAGATGGCATACAAGCATACTATGCCCAGTAGATCAAGTTTCAAATAGGCGCTGCTTTGTACGGTCGGAGGAAGGTTCTCTGTAGGAACCATGTATGTGTATGTGTGTATGTGTGATTCACCATGGTCTTGGATCACGTGTTGGACTCGTGATCGACAGCTATTTTCCCTCCCGGAAGAGAGCTCAGAGCTCGTATATGACCGATGTATGGATAATGCTGTGACTTTACACACACACACAACCAACTTTACTGAAATTATTTCAGCCTTGGGAGGGATTCAAACCCGGACCGCCTTAGTGGCAGCCGGGAACTCTGCCATCTGCGCCGTCGAGTCGTGTGTGTGTCGTGTGTGTGCGTGTGTGTGTGTGTGTGTGTGTGAGTGATGGTAGAGGATGGGGTTGACTGTATGGGTGTAGGAGTGTCCGTGTTAGGGCCTGGGCCGATTCCCAATAATTTTTCCTCACTGCGCTCATGACTACAGCACGAAAACCGGCCAAATGGGTCGTTACGAAACGTTGAATCATTCGCAGGCCGGAGGGTGGGGGGATGGGTGGGTGGGGGTCGTGTCTGACACGCAAGGAGACGGACAGACGGGTGGACGCGTCACCTACTGCAGGTCGATGTCATTCTCGGCAGTCTCTTCCTCCTTCTTCTCTTCTTCTTCCTCCCCCTCTTCCTCCCCCTCTTCCTCCTCCTCCTCTTCCTCCTCCTCCTCTTCCTTCTCTTCCTCTTCCCTCTCCTCTCTTCCTCCTCCTCCTCCATCCTCCTCCCTTCTCTTCTTCCTCCTCCTGCTCTTTCTCTTCTCCCTCTCCTTCTTCCTCCTCCTCCTATTTCTCCTCTTTCCCTCTTCCTCCTCTTCTTCTTCCTCCTCTTCTTCCTCTTCTTCCCCCTCCCCCTCTTCCCCCTCCTTCTCTTGAATCCTCTTCCTCCTCTTCCTCTTTCTTTTGCCTTCGTCTGGCGGGGAGTAGGGAAGACCATGCAATGGAATGGATCCAGGGATTGTAAGAAGAATGAAGAACTGGAGGCGTCACCGCCGTAGTCAAAGGGTTAACCTCCACAGTTAGGGGTTGGGGGCGCCTCTCAGCTGACTGAAATCGTCTGGCGTCTGATGGAACAAAACTTGATTTGTTGCATTCCCGTGTGGCCTCGGCGCGGGGTCGAGGGACGGCGGTACCCAGTCGCAAGATCTAAGAATATAAGGTCTAACCACTCCGACCGAATTTCGAGGGAGTTGGCGCAGCGAGCCCGTGAACGTCACTTGGCTGTTCAAAGTGGGGTTAGCGGGTCCTATAGCTGTCAGTTGAAGTTGGTCCGTCGTTCGAAAATGACGTCGCCTTCGCTCGCACCGCTCCACTCATTTATTTATATTCTGACAAATATTTTATAAAATATATATATAAATATATATAAAATTTTATAGTTCCTGTAAATATATTTGAATATAAAATATATAAGATATATAATATATATATATAATATATAAATATTATAGTTCCTGTCATCCTTGGCGTTTCACAGTTTTCTTCAATGTATCACAAAGAGAAAATGGACGCATCTAAATGACGTCAGAAGCTGCGCAGTACTACTCCAGCGATTAGACCTGTTTACTTAGACCTTGCCCAGTCGGTGCTTCGGGGAGCCCACGCACCGATTGAATAACACACACACACACACACACACACTCACTCACTCACTCACTCACTCACTCACTCACTCACTCACTCACTCACTTACTCACTCACTCTCTAGTCGATGGCGCACTGGCTCGAATCCCGCCCAGGGCTGAAATAATTTCAGTATCGTTGCGCTGCGAATCGTTACTCCAACTCTCGTGGGCGGGAAGTTGGGTGTGTATGTGTGCGTGTAATGTCACAGCATTATCCATATATTGGTCATATATGAGCTCTGAGCTCTATTCCTCCGGGAGGAAAATAGCTGTTGACCACGAGTCCAACACGTGATCCAAGACCATGGTGGTGAATCACACATACACACACACGTATACACACACGTATACACACACACACACACACACACACACGCACGCATACACGCGCGCGCGCTCGCACGCTCAAAACTAATTACTTCGTGTTCATGTCAGTATGTATACGTAATCACGCTTAAACTTGTGAGGTGGCAGGAATGGATGCAGGGGGAGGAGGAGAAGAAGAAGAAGGAGGAAGAGGGGATGGCAAAGGAGAAGAGGGCGGAATGGCGTAGGAGAGGGAGAATGACGACGAGGACGAAGTCGTCGTACACAGGAAGAGGCGAGACGCAAGATCAGAGATGTAAGGCTTACTGAAGAGGAGCTTCTTCGTTGTTGTCGTCGTTATCGTATTGAACCCTTTGACGACAGGAGGACACGAACATCACATCACGTGACGTGACGACGTTATCACTTCGTGACGTGATATCGCCTTCAAGACGTTCTCGTCTACTATAGTCTGTATGGTCGGCCTTCAGCTTGATGGGCCGTTTAAGGTTGAGTTAGTTCTTTGAGGCCTGGAAGGAGGTTCTCCTCAGCTGAATAAAATCTCCTGGCGGCGTTCAGAATAAACACGAGTCGAATATAACGTTAAACGGTTAGATTTTGTGTGTGTGAGATTCACCATGGTCTTGGATCACGTGTTGGACTCATGATCGACAGCCATTTCCCTCCCGGAAGAGAGCTCAGAGCTCATGTATGACCAATCTATGGGTAATGTGACCTTACACTCACACACACACACACACACCCAACTCCCCGTCCACGAGTGTTGGAGTAACGACTCGCAGCGCAGCGATACTGAAATTATTTCAGCCCTGGGCGAGATTCGAACCCAGACCGCTGTAGTGGCAGCCGTGAACTCTACCAACTGTGCCATGGGAGTCGTGTGTGTGTGTGTGTGTGTGTGTGTGTTAAATGGGAGTTAGTCCGCGCGCGGAATCGAATATCAATCGTATTGAAAACGTAATTGGAAAAGGTGAAATTGCAAGATTCTGGGGCGGCGGCGCAGGTGCCTCCACTCCCAGCTGGAGCCATTCTTGCCGCCGTTAAGGTGATTTGGCACCGGTGGGGGGGAGGGGTGGTTGGCGAAATGGAAGCAAATGATGTGCCACCTCATGTGGAGATAGAGAGAGGAGAGAGGGTAAAGAGACAGAGAGGGGAGAGAGAATGAGAGGGAGGGAGAGAATGGGAGGGGGAGAGAGAGAGAATGAGAGAGAGAGAGAGGGAGGGAGAGAGAATGAGAGAGGTAGGGAAAGAGAATGAGAGAGGGAGGGAGAGAAAGAATGAGATAGGGAGGGAAAGAGAGGAAATGGAGAGGAGAGAGAGAGAGAGAGGGGGAGAGAGAGTGAAAGGAGAGAGAGAGAGAGAGAGAGAGCCACGGACATGAATAGAATAGGTTGGGGACAGCCGGAGGAAACTCTCCATCCGGTGTAGAAAACGGGGGAGGGGAGGGGGAGGGTTAATGCCCGTTCCGGTGCACAGGAAACTCGGACCGCGTTCGTTTGGGGCATTTTGCGCCGCGGTGCCAAGAAACAGGAGCGAGGTCGAGACTCCGTCCTTGGATCTCCTGTAGCTGACTGAAACCTTCTGACGATAATCAGAAAAAAGAAAATAATTGAAATTAGGATGCCTGATATAGATAACGAAAGAAAGGGGGGAAGGGGAGTGGGGTCTTTTGGGAGCGGCAAGGGCTGGTAGTGCCCCCTCAAGTGTCTTACAAGACATGACTTGATCGCATTGTTTGCCTTATCGCTTGTGTGTGTGTGTGTGTGTGTGTGTATCTTGGTTCTCATCGTAACATCTTCACAGCTTACGACCCCACGTATCTGTTCCTCGAATATGTGAACAGACAGCTACGAGGACGACCCCACGTAGATGTTCCTCGAATATGTGAACAGACAGTTACGAGGACGACCCCACGTAGCTGTTCCTCGAATGTGAGAACAGACAGGTACGAGGACGACCCCACGTAGCTGTTCCTCGAATATGTGAACAGACAGCTACGAGGACGACCCCACGTAGCTGTTCCTCGAATATGAGAACAGACAGCTACGAGGATGACCTCACGTAGCTGTTCCTTGAATATGTGAACAGACAGCTACGAGGACGACCTCACGTAGCTATTCCTTGAATATGTGAACAGACAGCTACGAGGACGACCCCACGTAGCTGTTCCTCGAATGTGAGAACAGGCAGCGAGGACGACCTCACGTACCTGTTTCTCGAATGTGAGAACAGACAGCTACGAGGACGACCTCACGTACCTGTTTCTCAAATGTGAGGACAGACAGCTACGAGGACGACCTCACGTACCAGTTTCTCGAATGTGGGAACAGACAGCTACGAGGACGACCCCACGTAGCTGTTCCTCGAATGTGGGAACAGACAGCTACGAGGACGACCTCACGTACCTGTTTCTCGAATATGAGAACAGACAGCTACGAGTACGACCCCACGTAGCAGTTTCTCGAATGTGGGAACAGACAGCTACGAGGACGACCCCACGTAGCTGTTCCTCGAATGTGAGAACAGACAGCTACGAGGACGACCACACGTACCTGTTTCTCGAATGAGGGAACAGACAGCTACGAGGACGACCCCACGTAGATGTTCCTCGAATATGTGAACAGACAGCTACGAGGACGACCCCACGTAGCTGTTCCTCGAATGTGAGAACAGACAGCTACGAGGACGACCACACGTACCTGTTTCTCGAATGAGGGAACAGACAGCTACGAGGACGACCCCACGTAGCAGTTCCTCGAATGTGAGAACAGACAGCTACGAGGACGACCTCACGTACCAGTTTCTCGAATGTGGGAACAGACAGCTACGAGTACGACCCGTACTGTTTCTCGAATGTGGGAACAGACAGCTACGAGGACGACCCCACGTAGATGTTCCTCGAATGTGAGAACAGACAGCTACGGGGACAACCCCACGTACCTGTTCCTCGAATATGTGAACAGACAGTTACGAGGACGACCCCACGTAGCTGTTCCTCGAATATGTGAACAGACAGCTACGAGGACGACCCGTACTGTTTCTCGAATGTGGGAACAGACAGCTACGAGGACGACCTCACGTAGCTGTTCCTCGAATGTGAGAACAGACACCCACGAGCACAGCAATTCTGTACCTACCGGCCTTCTGATCCGTGTTCCCACTGTGATCTATGCCAGTTTCCACAAATGAGTGAGATTTTTTCCTCACAAAATTCCCACAAGGAAATCTGGATTTCCACATTTTTCCCCACAAAAAGAAGGAATTATTGTATACACAGATAAGTTCATTGCAACATATAATTTGCTCACAAAACATCCCATGTGAGCAAATTTCTCTGACACAAATTTGTGGAAAAATTCCCACAAAATGGCATTGGTTGTTCTGATATCTATCTAACAACAGGTGAGGAGGCCGCTTTCCATAGTGTGACCGGAAGGGGAGTGGTATCAGTGGTATTCTTAAAAAAAAAGTCTTTTCTTATATAGATATTTCCTTATATAAATCTTATATAAATCCTTGGAAGGGAAATATTTTTTTAATACACCGTAAGAATCTTAGTGATATTCTTAAAAAAAATCTTTCCTTATATAAATTTTATATAAATCCTTAGAAGGGAAAGAATTTTTTAAGAATACCACCGTAAGAATCTTACGGTGGTATTCTTTAAAAAAATATTTCCCTATATATCCATAGAAGGGAAAGAATTTTTTCAAGAATACCACCGTACGTTTCGTGGAGAAGAGAAAGGAAAGGAAGGAAAAGGAAAGGAAGGGAAAGGAAAGGAAGGGAGTTGCCCTCGGGCACGGTAAAGGTGTGTTAGGCAGTTTGCGGTGAAAAGTGGGGCCAGGTCTGCGTGGGAACAGACTATTTAGCGTCCAACACGTAGGCAGGCGCCGCGTGAGGGATGGGACTCGGGAACGGCGGCACGGGAGGGAGGGAGGGAAGGAGGGTGGAGGAGAGCTGCAGCTGGAATGAGGCCTGCTTCTACATGGTCAGAGAGGGAGGAAGGGTGGGAGGTCAGGGAGGAAGTGTGGGTGGGAGGGAGGGAGGGAGGGATGGATGGAGGGAGGAAGGGTGGGAGGGAGGGAGGAAGGGTGGGAGGGAGGGAGGAAGGGTGGGAGGGAGGGAGGAAGGGTGGGAGGGAGGGAGGAAGGGTGGAAAGGAGGGTGGAAAGGAGGGAGGGTGGGTGGGAGGGAGGAAGGGTGGGAGGGAGGGAGGGAGGAAGGGTGGGAGGGAGGGAGGGAGGAAGGGTGGGAGGGAGGGAGGAAGGGTGGGTGGGTGGGAGGGAGGAAGAATGGCTGGGAGGGAGGGATCTTGCTCAATCTCAGTTGTGAGGGAGGGGACGAAAAGTTTGTGGTGGTAAGACTAGATATTCATATTTAAACACACACACACACACACACACACACACACACACACACACACACACACACACACACGCACGCACGCACACGCACATATTCTGAATGTGTGTTTATTTATGAGTGAGTAAACATGGATGGGGAACTTAATATACTCTACTGCTGATATATCACCAGCGCCTCTATCCCGTTACCGAGAATTGCTTCAGGGTCATGGAGTCAATAGCCGGGAGGTTTGGGTCAGTGAGGAGAGTGGCGCTGGGAGGGTGGTGATGGTAGGGGTGTGTATGTGGGAGCTGCCCATAATCTGTGGGAGTCTGTCACCGTAGGAAGGTGTGTTGGCTCTACTCTAACAGAGATGTAACGAAGGTGATAAAGTATGTATGGTGAACGGCCATATTGGTTGGAGAACAAGGTTGAAGAACAGCTAGCGTGTTAGGAGAACAACGAGCGTGATAGGAGAACAGCAAGCTTGAAGAACAGTGAGCGTGTTAGAAGAGCTATCGTGTTAGGAGAACAGCAGGCTTGAAGAACAACGAACGTATTAGGAGACCAACGAGCGTGTTAGGAGAACAGCGAGCGTGTTAGGAGAACAGCGAGCGTGTTAGGAGAACAGCGAGCGTGTTAGGAGAACAGCGAGCGTGTTAGGAGAGCAGTGAGCGTGTTAGGAGAACACCTATCGTGTTAGGAGAACAGCGAGCGTATTAGGAGAACAGCTATCGTGTTAGGAGGACAGCTATCGTGTTAGAAGAGCAGGTGGCGTGTCGAGGGATCGGTTAGCGTGTTTGGAGAACGAGTGGGGCGTTTGGCGACGGGGCGTCAGCCACCACTGGCCGCCTTCGTCGTCGTGCAGCGGTGACATCACAAAATAAAAAGGCTTTGCATGCATAGTGGTCAAACTCATTCCCCTTGTCTCTCTTTCTTTTTCTATTCCCTTTCTCTCTTTCTCTCTTTCTCTCTCCTCTCCCTCTCCTCTATCTCTCTTTCACCACTCTCTCTCTCGTCTTCCTCCCTCTCCTTCCCTCTCCCTCACCCCTCTCTCTTTCTCTCACTGTCTACCCTCGCTCTCCTTCCCTCCCTCTCTCCCTTCCTCCCTCCCTCCATCTCTCTCTCCCCCTCTCTCTCACTATCTGTATCTCTCACTTTCTATTTATTTATATATTATATATATATATATATATATATATATATATATATACACACACACATATATATATATATATATCAGGTTCCCACTGCCCGGCCGGCATATTGGGAAATATGGCAATTACGTCAGGTCACGCGATGAGGACTGAGCCTGCTGGCAGGAGCATTTTTCCGTTGTCTCTGTTAGGGCGAGGCGCCTTTGAGCGAACAGCAGGGAGTGAGGGAGAGAGAGAGAGAGGGGGGGGAGAGGGAGTGTCAGGCCTGCGACGAGGATGTTGAAATTTGTGAAAGACAGTAGGATCCCTTTTGTCTCTACAAGAAAGAATAGTTTCTTCTGAAGCTCACCACCATCACTAGTACCAGTAGTACCAGTATCACAAGTACCAGTATCACCTTGCACCTTCACCATCACAGGTACCATCACCACCAGTATCACAGTCACTACCAGCACCACCACCACAACACCACCGTCATCGTGACACGGGCACACACACGCACGCTAGACACTGCGAGATACAAAGACGGGATCCCACGAACATAGCTCCCTTTCCCGTAAGATACAACTAGGTAAATACACGCGCATGTGTACCTACCGGTGTTCTGCTCCCACGCGCGCGCACACACACACACACATACACACACACACACACACACACACACACACACACACACACACACACACACACACACATGCATACACATACATACACATACATACATGCATACATACATACATACATACATACATACACAGGGTAGCTGTGGTCACCCGATATCCGCTACTTGTCTCTCGGTGTGGTGGTGTTGGTGTTGGTGTCAGGCCATCTGCTTTGCATTGGAGTCTCCAACGCATAGATTGGATCCTTTGTGCAGCGGGAACTGACCACATATTGAGAGTCAGATTGAGGTGTTGCTTGAAGGAGTTTCCCTTCTTATAAGAAATAAATAATAATAATAATAATAAAGTTAATAATAATAATAATTGTAGATAATAATAGATGAAAAATAATCATACATATACCAAAGGCTTTTTCCCCCTTACAAGGGAGGTAGCCAAATAATATATATACAAAGGCACAGAATCTACTCCCACCCATTCCATTCCCACACACTCCATCCCCATCCACCCACTCCTATCTTGGCTCCTCCTGCATGACGGGTCATCCCTGCACTTCGCCTACCGTCCCGGGTCAGAAGCAGCGTCGCAAGACACAGCACATCCATAACAAGGCCGCTTCATTTAATCGGCTGCTGCTCTCTCCGTCCCTTCATGCAGAAAAAGAGAATAATAATAATTGATAATAATGATAATACATACATACATACATACATACCAAGGCTTTTTCCCCCTTACAAGGGAGGTAGCCAAAAAGGAAAAGGCATAAAATCATTCCCACCCATTCCATCCCTAAATACACTCCACACCCCCTCCACCCTCCCTCTTATCTTAGCACCTCCTGGATGACGGGTCATCCCTGAATAATAATAATAATAAAAATAATAAAATCGCCCAAGGAGCTCATACAGTCGTGGTGATCGACCTTACATTGCAACAACAGCTGATCTGCAACTCGTCCTCCCATCGACCAAACCATTTGTTTATTAATGATATGATGGCTCATCTTCTCAACAAAAAACAGCGACGCCGCATATAATGTCTGTATCAGCATGATATGTCTATCTTTATACCAAGAGCTTTTCCCCCCTTATAAGGGAGGTAGCCAAGTATGATATGTACGTAGATAAATGATGATTTTCCGGAACTCTTGTTCTTTCTTCTGACTTCGGATGAAACGGCATTATCGTTTGTTTTCAATTTTCTGAGCGAGTGGGTTGATCCTTCTCTCTCAGCGGCTATGTGGCCAACTGCCGGGACTTACTCTAGAATCGGAGTGCCTGGTGATGTGCTCCGCTTACTACTGGTAAGGAACCCAATTCTGAGGAAATGGCCTTCCCCCCCTGACCGCCACCACACTCAAAGAGGGAAAGCTCTCAGCAAGTGTGTGTTTGTATATATATATATATATATATATATATATATATATATATATATGTATATATATATACATATATATATATATATACACGTGTGTGTGCGCCTGTGTATATGTGTGTGCATGCGTTTGTGTGTGTGTGTGTGTGAGAGAGAGAGAGACAGAATGAGTGAGAAAGAGAGGGGGGGATCGTTTCTGTAATTCGTCCCCAATGACCCCATTAAAACTGTACGTAACTCCTTAAACACGGCGACGTACTTGAAAGATTCTTTTCTAGCCAAGAAACAAACCATCTTCTCTGTATCTGAGAACTCGAACTCCGACCTCTATGGGTGTCTCGATCACTGAAACCAACTTTCAGTCAGAGGACCGTCCCTGAAATTAATCTTATTGCTTTACTTCAGTCAGAAGAGAATGTATGAAGGGCGTCGCCGTATTGAAGAGGTTGATGGCTAGCTCAAGAGGAAGAGGAGGAGGAGGAGGAGGAGCACTTTGAGGAAGATGATCCTATGTGATAAGCGATCTTGCACGCCAAGGGCGCCTCGAGCGGCGTTGGTGCGCTAGAGTACCCCTGGTCTCTGCGTGAAACTGCCACACGACACTTTGTTTTATAAGTGTTATCATTTCTATTATTGTTAGTAATAGTATTGTTGTTATTGTTATCGTTGTCATCATTATTGTTATTATTAATTAATATGAATTTTATTATTAATTATTATTATTATTATCATCATTACTGCTATCATACCATCATCGCCGCCGCCACCGCCACCACCACCTCCTCCTCCTCCTCCTCCTCCTCCTCCTCCTCCTCCTCCTCCTCCTCCACCACCACCACCACCACCACCACCACCACCACCTCCTCCTCCTCCTCAACAACGCAGAGAGCCTATCGTTTATATTTAGTGCTTAGTGCAAGTAATAGGGTTCGGGTTCAATCTTATCACAAAGAAGTAAAGGAATCTGCAGGAGTGACGTGGCAAGGGTTGGCTGGATCGTCCGCCTCACTTAGGAAATTAGGAAAGGCCTTTGTCCAGCAAAGGACATGGAACGGCTGAGGGATGGATGTAAGGGGAACCAGGAAGAGTTCAGTCTTTGAAATTCGAGCGATTTTCTCTGAAATAAGGAGGAGCGTTGGTTTCCGAGTCCGCGTTCTATCCCCGTTTGCTCCCGGTGACTGCCACTTGCCCCGGCCGTCTGAGGTCGATGGGGAGAGGTGGTTGCTCTGGCCTCGGCGAGGCCTTTCACCTTTCGTAAACAGGATGAACAAGTGGTCGGGTTTTGGTTTCGTCCTGTGGCGCTGTGCGTAGTAACAGTGTATACGTGGTATTGAGGGTATTCTCTCTCTTTTTCTCTATAGCCCTCTCTCTCTTA
>NC_134778.1:54530199-54545199 GCF_046742065.1 Oratosquilla oratoria | reverse complement strand
AGAGGAAGAGAGAAGGGACATGGTAAAGGAGAGCGAATAAGACAAAAAGAGAGAGAAGATGTAAGAGATAAGGAGAAGAGAGGAAAAGAAAATTTATGAGCTTGGATGAGCAAAATCTTAAATGAGGCCGAAACTGCTACCTTTGCCCTTCCTGTTAGGACTGCCAGGGTAGATGGCAGTCACCGGGAGCCTTTAGGTGATCAAGCGAAGTGGAGCCAAACCCTCCACATGTGCGAATGAACGATTAACGGAAATGGGAAGAAGAGGAGAGGGAAGAGAGGGGAGAGAGAAAGAGAGGCGAGTAAGGAAAGAGAGGGAAGGCTAGGAGTTGGAAAAGAGGGGAAGGGAAGAGAGAGGAAGAGGGGAAAAGTTTAATAGGAATACGGGAAAAGGGGAAAATGAGAGGGGACCCGGAAGGTGGGGATAAAGAGGGGAAACAAGAGGAGGAAGGTACTGAGGGGAGATGGGGGCGTTGAAACGAAGGGGATCGGGGAGGAAGAGGGAAGAGTTCCGGATAAAGGGAAGGGAAGAGGTAAGGAGGGGAGGGAAGAGTAGAAACATGGGTTGAGTGGGAGGGGAAGGAGGGAGATGAAGGAAAGGTGGAGGAGGAGGAGTAAGAAGAGGAGCAGCAGGAGGAGGAGACGAGGAGCAGGAGAAGAAGGAAGAGGAAGAGGAGGAGGAGAAATGTGAAGAGGAAATAGGAGGAACCAGAGGAGAACAGTGATGAAGAGAAGGTAGGGACCGTGACGGTGTAGGAGGAAAGAGGTGAAAAAGAAGAAGGGGTAAAGGAGGAGGAAGAGTGGAGGGAGGGAGGAGGGGCAAAGGAAGCAGTGAAGAGGAGAAGGTGTGTTGAAACGATGAAGAAGATAGCGTCACCTGCGAGCTCTTGAAGAACTTTTTTTTTATCTGGAGGAGGAGGAGGACGTGGAGGAGGAGGAGGACGTGGAGAAGTAAGAGGAGGAGGAGGAGGAAGAGGAGGCGGTCGGATGAGGGTGATGGTCGTGAAAGGTGGTTGAGCGGGTGGGAAGATTGTGTTAGTGACGGGTTTCGTGTAAGTTCTTCACAACGTTTCGTGAATTGTGTTGAGGCTCGATTCGGGCGATGGGGGTCTCTCTCTCTCTCTCTCTCTCTCTCTCTCTCTCTCTCTCTCTCTCTCTCTCTCTCTCCTCTCTCTCTCTCTCCTCTCTCGTTCTCTCTCTCTCTCTCTCTCTCTCTCGACACAGACGGGAGGTCCCGTCCTGAGCATTAGACGAACCGCTTTCTGCCGTGAGGCGTAATAAGATGTTTAAAATGTGCCGCTGCCAGAGAGATTGGTGTGGGGGGGGGGAGTGTCGGGGGGATTTGGAACGGGGAGGAAAACGTGGGAAGGGAAAGCGACGGGGGTGAGTAAGGGGGGAGAGGGAAATGAGAGGGAGAGAGGAGACAACTTAAAGAACGTGGGGGGTAAGATTGGTGAAGAAGTGAAGGAACCACTGAGTTTTGGGAACTTGGTTTAAAGTTGGCGGATGTGTGTGAAAGGAATTTAGAATTGGTATATTTTTTTTATTCCCGTAAAGGAATGTTTAAAAGAAATGCCAGGAAAGATGGGAAGGGGAGGAGGAGGAGGTTGGTGGAGGGAGGAGGACCTTGAGGGCACAGCTGGAATGGAACTGCTCCATCCAACGTGTAGGAGGAGGATGGGGAGAAGGAGGAGGAGGACGAGGAGGAGAAGGAGGAGGAGGACCAAGATGAGAAGGAGGAGGACGAGAATGAGAAGGAAGATGGGAGAAGGCGGAGGAAGACGAGGAGGAGGAGAAGGAGAGGACGAGGATGATGATGAGGAGGAGAAGGAAAACGAGGAGGAGAAGGAGGATGGGGAGGAGGAGGAGGAGGACGAGGATGAGAAGGAAGAGGAGGACGAGGAGGAGTAGGAGGATGGGGAGAAGGAAGAGGAGGAGAAGGAGGACGAGGAAGAGGAGGAGGAGGTGGACGGTCGAAAGAGGTCACAGGCTTTGGGGGGGAGGGAAAGTGTAAATTTGAGTTGAATGCAAGAGAACCGTTATTAACGGTCGAAGGGAACTCGGGGCAGGGCGGGGCGGGGCGGGATGGGGGTGACTACAGATAGTTAAAAAGGAAAAAACTTGAGACAACATTAATGTACTTTTAATTGGGTTCGGGAATGATGCTTTTGAGTTTTCTGTTTGCCTAAGAAGTCGAGAATGTGCTCGGAGCTGAATAACTTATTGTGTCTCTCGTGAAATTGGAAATTATCCTGCTGGAGGGTCCCCATTGTTTGATTGTTGGAGTAAGATGGTCGTTGTCGTCTTCGTCTTCGTCGTCTTTGTCGTCTTTGTCGTCGTCGTTTTCGTCGTCGTTGTTGTCGTCGCCGTTGTCATCGTCTTCGTCGTCGTCGTCTTTGTCGTTATCGTCGTCTTCGTCTTTGTCGTTGTTGTCGTCGTCGTTGTCGTCTTCGTCTTCGTCATCTTCGTTGTCGTCGTTCCCCACTATTTGGTGAGGACCAGGAAGGAAAGAAGGAAGCAAGCAAGGGCGAACAGGTGAGAGAGAAGGGTGAGGTGAAGTAGGTGAAGGAAGGAAGAAAGGATGGGCAAGATGGAGTTTGGGAATAACGCGGGACATGCAGAAGGACGAGGTCAAGTAGGCTGAAGAAGCGCAAGAGGTAAATGGAGGCCGAGGTGAGATAGGGGGGAAGGACAAAAAAGAGAGAGAGAGAGAGGGGGGCGAGGACAAAGAGAGAGAGAGAGAGAGAGAGAGATGAGATCAAGGGAAACTGTGTTGGGGAAAAAGACGAAAGGAGGGACGTCCTGAGAGGAGGAAGGCGTGGATGGACGAAGGTGAGGAAAACATGCCCGAGAGGTGAAAGGAACGGGAAGACGGGTTGTTGTTGTTGTCGTGGACTGGTTTGTCCGCGCTTCTGTCTTCGTGGACAATCACGCGCCGCTCTCTCGTGCGGCGGAAAGCTGGGTCGGGGCGAGGTGGAAAGTGGTTTAGAAAGGTTTGGAATGAGCGTAAAGCCATGGGAAAGAAGGTGGACAACTTTATGGATGGGGATGACAGGTGGTGATGGATACGGAGCTGCCTAGTGTAGGCCTTATGGTCTCTTGCAATCTCCTTCATTCTCATGTGAAGAGTAAATGGGGGAAGTGCAGTGAAGCACCTGTACCCGGGTACAATGGAGTCTCGGCCAGTCGAAGTGAGAACCCCCACGCCATTCCCACACATACAACACCACCACTACCACCACCACAGCCACCACCACGGCCACCACTACCACCACCATAGCCACCATCACCACAGCCACCACCACTACCACCACCATAGCCACCGCCACCACAGCCACCGCCACCACAGCCACCGCCACCACAGCCACCGCCACCACAGCCACCAACACCACTACTACCATCACCACTCCACCACCACAGCCACCACCGCCACCCACCACAGCCACAGCCACCAACACCACTACTACCATCACCACTCCACCACCACCGCCACCACCGCCACCCACCACAACCACAGCCACCACCAACACCACCACTACCGCCACCACAGTCACCACCATCACAGCCACCACCAACACAACCACTACCAACACCACAGCCACAACCATCACAACCACCATCACCACAGCCACCAACACCACAGCCGCCACCACCACACCCGCCACCACCACAGCCACCACCACCTTATTAACGATAAAGGTGAAGTTTCCGTAAACTAAAAAGTGGACCATTGTAGAAGTTTCCTTCTGATTGGCACCAGCTAACTTCACTCAGACGAGAAGGAGGGGGAGTAGGAGGAGGAAGGGATAAATCAAGACTCGAACCTGGTACTCGGTCGCTCGAGAAACCGGTCATACCGGTAGGGGAGCGGGTCACCCCTTTGCTGAAGTAAATCGTCCGGACCTTCTTGCATCAGCAAAGAGTAGATGAACCACGGTATTGAGGGAGATTCATTGTCGAGGGAGCCAAAGAGGGTCACGAAGAGGAGTAGAGGAGGGGATGGGTGATCAACAGAAGAAGATGGGGGGAACGCAAAGAGAGGCGTTGGCAGGAGGAGGAGGAGGAGGAGAGCGAATGAGAAGTGCCAAGATGAAATCGCTGAAGAGGATCCTTGTGCAAAGGATGGTGGCGGGGGACGGGGGGGGGCGGGAAGGGGACGGGGGGAGGACGGGACTGCCAGCAGCATTGTGTCGAAGGACAGTCGTCGGTGTTTCCTGTTTCTCCTTCCTCACCTCCCCCCCCCCGTCTTCCTCTTCCTCTTTCTATATCTCCCTCCCTCTCTACCTCCATCCCCTTGCCTCCCTACCTCTCTCTCTCTCCCTCCTTCCCTACCTCCCTCTCTCTTTCTCCGTCCCTCTCTCTCTCTCCTTTCCTCCCTTCCTCTTTCCCTAACTCTACTTTTCCTCTCTCCCTCTTTTCCTCCTTCCATCCCTCTCCCACCCTCCTCCTTTCTCTCTCTCTCTCGTTTTCTCTTTCGTTTTCTCTTTGTTTCATTTTCTCTCGTTCTCCCATTCTCCCTCTCTCTCTCCTCCTCCCTCCCTTCCTCCCTCCCTCCCTCCCTCCCTCCCTCCTCTTCATCCTGCTGTTCACTTTCCTCCCTGGCCTGTCTTAATCTCTATCCATATCTCCTTTACTTTTTATCATGAAATATCTTATGTCGTTAGACAACTTTCATCACATACCTGCATGCTGTGTGTGTATATGTATGTGTGTGCGTGTGTGTGTGTGTGTGTGTGTGTGTGTGTGTGTGCGTGTGCGCATGTGTATCGGTGTCGGGAAGAGACGCACACTTGTTTGCATGTTTGCATACTTCTGTGAGCACATTTGCATATTTGCCTTCAAAATCACGTGTATTTACTCTCCATCCATGAGTGTTGGATAAAAGTAAACGCTCATGTCCGGGTGCTCACCTTTTGTGTTCGTTTTTGAAAAGAAAAAGAAAAGAAAAAAGAAAAAAAAGGAAATAAAGAATTGGAAATAAGAAATTGTAACCTCGGCGCTAGACTGGCCAAACGCTGCAGGATCTACTGGAGAGTGTGAGATAGGCGAGTCTGTCCTCCTCTTCGGCTCTGTTCATACTAGCGGTTTGAACCGCGCGGAAACCGCAGCGGAATAGCTTTTTTTTGTGAACGCCTCCATTGACGTACGTTGTAATTGAACCGCCGCGGTTTCAACTGGTAATGTGAACAGGGCCTTCTTCTTAGCGAGAGTTGCCCATAGAACCATTACGCGAAACTGATCACATTTCTAAATCACGTTCAGCAACTGGATTGTGTCGACCATGAGGAGACCACTGGGGTCACAAGAAATTGTCACCCCAGAACGCCCACATGAAGAATTGTCACCCTAGAACGCCCACATGAAGATTTGTCACCCCAGAACGCCCACATGAAGCATTGTCACCCCAGAACGCCCACATGAAGAATTGTCACCCCAGAACGCCCACGTGAAGAATTGCCACCCCATGAGATCCCACCTGAAGAATTGTCACCCCACTACGCCGAATATCAACAGTGGAATAAAGATTAGATTAGGTTAGGGCTGATTTAGGTAAGGTTAGGTTAGATTCGGTTACGTTAGGTTGAATGAGGGTTCTGCTTATTGTCATCAACTTCTACAACTGAAGAATCGTAATTGTTGTCCTAGGATAGCCCACATGAAGGATTGTCACCCTGAGATAGCCTACATGAAGAATTGTCACCCTAGGATAGCCCATGTGAATAATTGTCACCCTAGGATAGCCCGTATGAAGAATGGTCACCCTAGGATAGCCCACCTGAATAATTATCACCCTAGGATAGCCCACCTGAATAATTATCACCCTAGGATAGCCCACGTGAAGATTTGTCACCGTAGGATAGCCCACCCGAAGAATTGTCACCATTAGAATAACCCACACGAAGAATTGTCACCCTAGGATAGTCCACATGAAGAATTGTCACCCTAGGATAGCCCACGTGAAGAAGTGTCACCCTATGACAGCCAACGTGAAGAAGTGTCACCCTATGACAATTCCCAAAAAGAATTGTCACCCTAGGACAGTTCACATGAAGAATTATCACCCTAGGACAGTCCACATGAAGATTTGTTACCCTAGCATATCCCACATGATGAACTGTCACCCTAGCATATCCCACATGAAGAACTGTCACCCTAGGATAACCCACGTGAAGAATTGTCACCCAGTCGAAGTCTGGGGTGACGATTCTTCATGTGACACAAGGATTTGTTTGAGTAGAAACCCGACTCGACAAGAAAATAAATTAATAGCTTGTAAGTCATTAAGCTGTCAGACCTTGCTTACGTTTTGATTTTTTCTCTCATGCAAAACCGACAAAACAGCTGTGTTTGTGGTTCACAGACGTCACACAGATTCCTCTCATCTTTCCCCTTCGAATTTTTGTGTGAACTGTGAGGACTCTTCTTCTCCATCTGCATTTTCTTTTCTTTTTTTTTTCTTTTGATTTTTTTCCTTCGTCACACTGTTAGCGATCGAATTCGATGAAACAAAGTCATTCTTGGCCGTCTTGTCTATGCTTCCTCTCGAACCAGAGAGCCTAAGGCCAAAAAAGACCCGAGAGAGAGAGAGAGAAAGAGAGAGAGAGAGAGAGAGACCTAAAATAGTCAATTCGCCTACAGCAAACTCAATACACGCCTTTGTTGGTGTGTGACGTCATGACCAGGACTCCAGTCAGCGAGTTTAAGTGAGCATGGGCGTGGGCGGGGGGAAGGTCCGTGTAGAGGTGGTGATGAGCCTACAGCCTACACCAGGAGGCGCTGAGTAGCTACAGCTGGAACCATCACCTTTGCCCCCTGCGCTTGGACTTGGGACGGAAATGTCACTACTGGGAATCGGAGGGAAGTGCGGGATTCGAATCCAGAACAACGTGAATACGAGGGTAGTATTTTTGAAGTGTAGAAATATAGATGTACAGTGTCCTCTACAGTTGCAGGAGCCTTGTCTATGTACTACCCTATATGGGGTACCGACTGCCTAAGTCACGCGGCAGTCTTTAATTATTGGACTCCTTTTCACTCCAAAGAGAATGGTGATTACTTTTGTGTCTCTAGGATCCCTTTGTTCTGCTACCTATCATATCTTTACCAACTCGTGTCATTTTCATCCCACTGCTGCCACCATTTTTTTTTTTTTTTTTTTTTTTAGGTAGCGTGGCTAAGAAAAGAATGTGTATCGTTATCTATATATTTCCAACACTTCACCTCTTAGGTGCAATGATGCCCTCAAAAAGGAAGAATTGGTTATTATCGACAAAAAGGTCTCTCCTCTGCATGACGTCATCAAAGGTTATCAGCACCCTTTATCCTCTTTGTAGACGAACGGTAAGTTGGTTCGATCCTCGCCCTCGGACATTGTCTTGGACAGCTGGTCCGCATATCCTTTCGCCAAGGAGACCCACCTCACCACCTCCTCCTCCTCCTCCTTCCTCCTCTCTCCTCCTCAGAGGAGGAGCCGTCTTGAGCCGGATCTTCGTAGGTCGGACTTAAGACGGGAAGGGATTCCGCTTCGATCGATTCTGGCCGGCATCACACTCCACAGCTTTCGTCGCGAATGAACTAAGGTAGGTTAGGTTAGGTTAGGTTGATAAATGAATGTAGAAAGAAGTAAGGAAGGGAATAAGTAAATATCGACGACGAAATAAACGAGTAAGACACAAGGTTAGACAGGCCGCACCTGTCAGAGTCGCAACTTTGCGGACCTGTCGGGGAGTGTGTCGAAGGTGTTTGAGAGAGAGAGGGAGAGAGAGAATTTACCTCAGCTGCTGCTGTGGTACTACACTAGTATTTCAATGTTACGAGTCGATATCGCTATTTCTTCGTCTCTTCTTCCTCCTCCTCCTCCTCCTCCTCCTCCTCCTCCTCCTCAGCTCTCTCCCCTCCTCTGTCCTCCTTCTCCCCTTCTCCCTTTCCTTCACACTCTTACTCATCCCCTCTCTTCTTGCTCTTCTCTCCTTCCTGCACACTCACCTTCCTCATCTTCCACCTACTCCTCCTCCTCCTCCTGGACGGTGTCCATGGTTTTGTGTGTGTGTGTGTTTACTTATTTGTATCTTACGGGAAGGTGAGCTATACTCGTAGTGTCCCGTCTTTGTATCTCACAGTGTCTAGTTTATTCTTAAATTCGTGTATAGTTTTTGCACACACTATTGTTTCGTCCAGTTTGTTCCAGACATCCACCGCTCTGTGTGGAAAGCTGTTTTTTCAGGTTTCTTGTATAACTGTCTTTTTTTTATTTCTTTTGTGTGTGTGTGTGTGTGTGTGTGTGTGTGTGTGTGTGTGTGTGTGTGTGCGTGCGTATGTGTGTGTTCTGCGGGCGGTGTTCTCGTTGCCCCGTAGGCCAAACAATATTCAGACTTGAATCGGTGTTCATACACCAATTACACCTTTGTTAATCACTAGAACATCTCTGAATTTTCTGTGTATGAACTAAACCCATCTTTGCTGCAGATAAACCTAGATTTCTGATTATCTCCTGTTTTCGTGTAAAGTCCGGTGGAAGTGTCTCTTTCGGTCACTGATGGTATCATACTTGTGGCGAATTGTCCACCCGCTACGGGGAGATGATGGTCTTTCGTTGGTAAGACAGACAGACAGACAGAGAGACTGCAAGACAGGGCAAGACAGGGCAGGGCAGGGGGTCCAAAGGTAATCGAAGAGGAGGCGGCGCATGTCACAAGAACTCAAGACAATGGAGATACAATGGGAATCCAATGGACAAACAACACAGAAATACGTTTCGGTCCTTGAAGAAGACACAGACGACAGGTGTGTGTATGTGTGTGTGTACGTGTGTTTGTGTGTGTGTGTGTGTATTTACCTTGTATTACACGGGAAGGGAGCTGTGCTCGTAGTGACCCGTCTTTGTATCTTTCAGCATCAAGCTTTTTCTTAAAATCTTGAATAGTATTTGCACACACTGTTTCTTTATCTAAGTCATTCCATATATCCAGCACTCTGTGTGGGAAGCTATTCTTTTTCCGATCTCTTCTATAGTTATCCTTTTTTAGTTTCTTTTCACGACCTCTTGTTTTTTCCATTGCCATTTTTCAGTAAATCATTCCTGTCAAGGATTTCCATTCCTTTCATGATTCTAAATATAGTCAGTAGATCACCTCGTGTGTGTGTGTGTGTGTGTGTGTGTGTGTGTGTGTGTGTGTGTGTGTGTGTGTGTGTGTGTGTGTGTGTGTGTGTGTGTGTTTCTTCCTCGTATATATTCGAGAGAGGTGAAGCGTCCTTTGGGTCCCTGGGGTGGCGTTGAGGTTCGGTGGGCGGAGCTTGAAGAGGGACATCCCGGCAGAGATTCAGGCTTAGCGGACTATTCTATTCAGGGGAAACCCTATCATATATATTCTTATTTACACACACACACACACACACACACACACACACACACACACACACACACACACACACACACACACACACACATGTATATACGCACAAACATATACACATACATTCACACGCGCTTGTGCACATGCACACACAAGCGCACGCACACTAACACTCCTAAGCATAGGACAGAGAGAGAGGAGGTAGAGAGAAGCGTGAGAGAGATTGAGAGAGCGGGAGAGATAAAAGAGAGATAGAGAAAGGAGAGGTAGAGAGGGGGAGATAAAGAGAGGTGGGGAGATAGAGAGAGGGAAGAGATAGAGAGTATTAAGTTCTGGATGGAGAACGATATCCTCTTGTTGGAAGAGAAGAGGTCACGTCCACCTTCAGGTGAGTTGTATTATGCAAGGAAGAGGAGGAGGAAAATCGAGCGAGGAGGAGGGGCGCACGGCTCTACACTCCTTTAGCCCGGCGACTTGGGGTTCGATCTCTGGTTCGATCACTTAGGATTTAGAAGGAGCTGTTCCCAAACATAAATGTATTTATGGTTTATTTTTGTTCATTGTTTATATATATATATATATATATATATATATATATATATATATATATATATATATATATATATGTGTGTGTGTGTGTGTGTGTGTGTGTGTGTATGGCCCAGTGTAGGCCTCATGGTTTCTTGCAGTCTCCATTATTCTTATGTTATTATGTGTGTGTGTGTGTGTGTGTATATATATATATTATAATATATATATATGTATATATATATATATATATATTATAATATATATATATATACACATACATACATACACACGCATACGTATGACACTTTCTTAAGGAAATCTTGCTGAGGACGGCGTTATTTCTGGTTAGCCTCAGCCGGGGACAATGTCCCAAAAGAACCTATGTTTATGTGGCTGACCCGAGATTTAGCGGACACACAGGTGCGGTCAAGATTATATATCATTGGCCTCATTATGTATGCGTGTTGCGTGTATGTAGAATATATATATATATATATATATATATATATATATAATATATATATATATATATATATATGAGATTCGCTAGTGAACAGCGACATCAATCAGATAATGCCTCAACATATATATATATATATATATATATATATATATATATATATATATATAATATATATATATATATATGCAAGGTAACCACTAATGCAAAACGAGCAGAGCGCTTTCGTGTATTACATCCAGCATATCTGCACTTGATGTACACGAAAGCGCTCTGCTCCGGTCATTTCTTTTCATTAGTGGTTACTTTGCATCTGTGGAATACATGTTTCTAGTGATTTTATTGTATATATATATATATATATATATATATATATATATAGTGGAAAGCATAGCTTAGCGGGGCAAGCATAGCAAAGACTCTTGAGAGGAATCTTAAAGGATCTTGAGACTCTAGGACAACCTCTTTGATGAAGAAATTTTGAAGAGCGGTCGTAGGAGGTCGGGGTGCTTTTGATAGGCCCTTTGCATGCACAAGGGCGAACATTGAGGTTGGAGGAAGAGGTGGATGTGGAGGTTGAGGTGGAGGTGGAAGGAGGTAGGGATTAGGACCCGTCAGGTGTCTCCGTGGGTAACCCTTCCCGTCTTCCTGACCTGGCCTGACCTGATCTGACCTGAATGAAATGGTCTTTTGTTAATCGGATCAGAATGCGGGATCCTTCAGGCAGTCCCCCATCTACTTCAGTCCTCTTTAATTGAATAAAATCGCCTGGCGCTTGCTGTGTCGATATATTGAAGAGATTAGTTGTGGAGATGACGTGCAGTGCCTCTGTCGTCTATCTACTGCGGCCCTAACGGTGGTATTCTTAAAAAAAAAAATATATATATATATATATATATATGTATATATATATATATATATTTCCTATTATAAATCATGTATAAATCCTTAGAAGGGAAAGATTTATATAAGGAAAGATTTTTTTTAAGAATACTACCGTAAGAATCTTACGGTGGTGTTAAAAAAATAGCATAAATCTTTCCCTTCCAGGGATTTATATAAGATTTATATAAGGAAAGATTTTTTAAGAATTGACAGGAAGTAGATTTAATTTAGAAGTGGATAGAAACAATAAACTTCCTGCAGAGGCGGTGTAATGTGGTACAGTTCGAAGTTTCAAGATTTAGATAAACACCTAAGCAATATGCCGAAATGCCTGCCATTTTAATTTTTTATGTATTCATTTATTATTATTCATTTATTATTATTTATCTTTATAAATCAATATTTATCTCTTTATTATGTGTTTATTTTATATTGTTCTTTACTTATTTAATCATCTGACGGCACCGGGGTCAAAAAAGGTCACAAGTCCATTGGAAGGGCCTCATCGAAGTCAGACGAGGTCACACTGGGTCACTCCCGCTAGTCGGCACCCCCCTTCGAACTTTCAGCAGGGAAGTCTCCAGTTGTCCGTTGACAACTGCTCCCAGAACATCAGCAGTAATGAATTACGTCATCGTTTAGAAAGGGGAGGGCGTCAAGAGGTGTTCCCGTTGCGTCTTTGGCGGCTGAGGAAGGAGGGAGAGGGAGGTGACGGGGAGGACAGAATGGTGATTTGGGTCAAGATGGTATTGGACGTGTTACACAGCAGATCATGATGAAATGGACTCTCTCTCTCTCCTCCCTCTCTCTCCCTCTCTCTCTTCCTCTCTCTCTCTCTCTCTCTCTCTCTCTCTCTCTCTCTCTCTCTCTCTCTCTCTCTCTCCCTCTCCCTCCTTCCCTCCCTCCCTCCCTCCCTCCCTCCCTCCCTCCCTCCCTCCCTCCCTCCCCCTCTCTCCCTCCTTTTCTTCTTCTGTCCCACCCTCTCTCCCTCTCTCTCTTCCTCCCTCTCCCTCTCTTCCTCCCTCCCTCCCCCTCCTTCCCTCCCCCTTTCTCTCTCCTTTTCTTCCTCTGTCCCTCCCTCTCTTCCTCTGCCCCTTTTCCTCAGTCTTTCTCTTTCCTCTCTTCCTCTTTCCCTCTTTTCCTCTCATCCTCCCTCCCTCTCTTCCTCTGTCCTTCCCTTCCTCCACCATTCTTTTCCTCTGCCCCTCTCTTCCTCTCTTCCTCAGTCCCTCTCATCTTCCTCCTTCTCTTTCTCGTCCCTCTCTTCATCCGTCCCTCTTATCCTCCCTCCCTCTCTTCCTCTGTTCCTCTCTTCCTCCGCCTCTTTCTTCCTCTGCCACTGCCACCTCTCTTCCTCCATCCCTCTCTTTCTCTGTTCCTCTCTTCCTCCTTCTCTCTCTTCCTCCGTCCCTCTCTTCCTCCGTCTCTCTCTTCCTCCTTCTCTCTCTTCCTCCCTCCCTCTCTCCTCCCTTCACTCCCTGCTTTCTCCCATCCTACCCTCTCTCTCAGTCTCCCTTCCCAATCCCCCTCCAAATCTCTTTCCCTTGTACCCTCCCCGCCTTCCCTCTCCTGCTACCTTTCCCTATCTTTTCTCCCCTCCCCCATTCTCCCCTCCCCCTTTCTGTCCTCCCCCATTCTCCCCTCGTTACCCTCTTATTGGATTCAGACAGTTTGCCCAGAGGGCTGAGGTACGTAGTCCCGGACGGGCGCCCCAGTATCCTTCCCGAGAGTTGAGAAGGTTTGGGACTCGGAACGCGAGTTCACATTTACATGTTTGAAGGATTTTTGGCTCTGTAGTAATGAAGAGCAAACAAGACGGGACAAGGGGTGCTGGATATATACACGTCTTCCAGGTGTCGTTGAAATTTAGGTAGTGCTTATTTTTACTCTCTTTCTCTCTCTCTCTCCCTCTCTCTCTCTGTCACTCTCTCACTCTATCTTTCTCTATATCCTTCTATCTCTCCCTTTCTGTCTCCCTCTCTCTTTCTCTATATCCTTCTATCTCTCTCTCCCTCTCCCTTTCCCTATCCCTCTCTCTTTCGTTCTCCCGCCCTTTCTCACACACATACACACACACACGTCTACTGTATGTGTTATATGTATACATGTGTTTGTGTATATATATATATATATATATATATGTGTGTGTGTGTGTGTGTGCGTGTGTGTGTGTGTGTGTGTGTGTGTGCATACTGTATACAGCAGACATGTTATACATGCTCGAAACGCACGGGTGATAATTCTTGAAGTGTCGTAAATGGTGTTGTACAAAACGCCCTTATCGGCTGACCAGCATCGTTCCTGCCCCCCTGAACGAGAACATTTCCGAGGCGAAGCGGGGCGAAGCGGGGCGAAGCGGGGCGAAGCGGGGCGAAGCGGGGCGAAGCGAGGTGAGGGCAAGGAGGCGAGGGCGCGATAAGGTGCGGTCGCCCCCCGAGTCTCGAGAGGGCGACGGACCTCACATATTTTCTTCTGGCTAAGGACAAGGGGCTATATTGTGCAGTTGAGAGGTGGACCGTGGGTTGAAGAGCGTCGTGCGTGATCGAGACCCACACCCCACCCTCTTCAGCCTGAAGTAGCCCCCCCCTCCCCCCCTCTGGTTCATAGGATCGCCAGAACCAGAGTGTGGACGGAGAGGTGAGTGGGTCGGTGGATGTAGAATTAAGATTTAACTTTTTATGTTTTTTGTTAGGTATGTATGTGAGTGTGCATTTATGTATACATGTATGCATAAGTAATTTATATATGTAGGTACTCCCCCCCCACCCCCACCCGTCCGGACACGTGTATAGAGACAATTCTCATTTTTCACAGAGACGTAAAGCTTCTTTACAGTTGTGTGTGCGTGTGATTCACCATGGTCGTTGGATCACGTGTTGGACTCGTGATGGACAGCTGTTTCCCTTCCGGAAGAGAGCTCAGAGATCATATATGACCGATCTATGGGTAATGCTGTGACCTTACACACACACACATACACATAACTCCCCGTCCACGAGAGTTTGAGTAACGACTCGCAGCGCAGCGATACTAAAATTATTTCAGCCCTGGGCGGGATTCGAACCCGGACCGCCGAAGTGGCGGCCGCGAACGCTATCACTGCGCCCTCGAGTCGTGTGTGTGATTCCCCATGGTCTTGGATCACGTGTTGAACTCGTGATTGGGAGCTATTTCCCTCCCGTGTGTGTGTGTGTGTGTGTGTGTGTGTGTGTGTGTGTGTGTGTGTGTGTGTGTGTGTGTGTTTGACCCCAGACAAAAAATATCAGAGCACAACAAGGACAAAGGATTAATGGAGGTGGGTATTAATATTTAGGTCTCTCCCCTCTTTCCCCCTCCCTTCTCTCCCCTTCCCTCCCACCTCACTCCACCCTTCCTACCTCACCTTCCCCCATTCTCACTCTCTCATATAGGTGAATAGGACACCCAGAAGTCCCCCAGGTTGGGGAAAAGGAGGAAGAAAGTGTTGATCCTCCGCAGTGCCCGGGTGAACACAACATTCTACTCAAGTCTGTTGTTGTTGTTGTTGTTGTTGTTGTTGTTGTGTTCGTTTTAGGGCGAACTCGTCCTCGCAATAATAATGATGACTCACACCACAGTAGTCGAATGTGTGTGTGTTTGTGTGTGTGTGTGTGTGTGTGTGTGTGTGTGTTTGTGTGTGTTTGCATGGGTACGTGCATGCGTATGTGCACGTGTGTGTAAGTTTGTGTGTGTGTGTGTCAGTGTCTGCCTGTGTCTTGTGTGTGTAAGTTTGTGTGATTCACCAAGTTCTTGG
>NC_134778.1:54522699-54525199 GCF_046742065.1 Oratosquilla oratoria | reverse complement strand
CCGCCGCTGCCGCCCGTGTGAAGGGGCCAGGAAAGAAAGATGCGAACCGCCTAGTCTTTAGTAGTTGAATACTGGATAAATTGACGTCAGCCAGAACAGAAGCAGTGAAGTGTATCGCCATTGTGGTTTGGTGGTTAGAGGAGTATTCGGGAGTCCTGATTGTTTGTGGTATCGAACGCAACTGACGCACAAGGGAGTCGAGACTCCATGCGTCCAGAGACGGAATCAATTTGAAGAGATACAGAGTGAAGAGTCACTCTAGACTCTAGAGCAGCGGTTCCCAAACTAGGGTCGCGAGGGTGTTTTTGAGGGTCGCCAGAGGGTCTTTTTTAACTTTTTTTTTCATTAAAGTTTCAAATGTATTTAAATTCATTGTACTAGTAAATATAAACTGAACTAAAAAAAAAAGAAAGTTTATAAACATTATGCAAGTGCGTAGAAATATAACATGAAATGGTTGGATTTACTATTACAATTAGGGTCGCGACTCCAGGCTAAGAGTGGATTTAGGGTCGCAGCCAAAAAAGGTTGGGAAACACTGCTCTAGAGTGACTCTTCACTCTGTATATCTAGAGTCTAGAGGAGCGTTTCCCAACCTAGGGTGCTAAAATCAATTATAGAGGCTGCTGGGAAGTGATGCACACAATCACATTGATATGTGTATCATTGATTACCTAGTTGTGCATACAGCATTTGACTTTTTCCATGCTACTTTATTTTTCTAGGGTGTTCTTATTTCTTCTACAAACAATATTGTCAATTTGTATCAGTTCTAAGGAATCAAGAAAATAAATCATCAAACACACTTCACTTTCTTTTATCCTTCTAATAACAAGATTAGGGTGCTGGACTGCTTAGACATGACAACAGGGGGTGCTATGGTCGGAAAAGGTTGAGAAACGCTGCTCTAGAGTCCGTGGTCACTACCAGCCCGAATGAGATCGTGTAGGTCCAGTATAGGTCTGACAGCCCTTGGCGCTAATAACAAGAACAGCTGGGCTGTCTTGTAACATTTCCTGGAACCCGTGGACAGAGGGGCTTTGTACACACCACGATGATCACGTGGCATGGAACGCGCATGATGTCGCCCATGACCTGACGCTTCTCTGCCAGTGCGACCCTGCTTGACCCGACCTAACCTAACCCAGCGCAATTATGTAATTACACACCACGGGTTACTACCCACCGCATGTAAATTCAGTTCACTTGCACCTTACAATAAAGGAGACAAACTCACCAAAACCTCTTTCGCTTCACTACAGTAGCATCGCTACACGTTCTTCGAGGGTCTTCCAGAAGGCCGAAGAGGTGGCATCCCCTTGTCCCAAGGGATCTCCAGGTTGCCTGGAGGAGGGAGACCTTTCATGGCTGGACCGCCAGCGCTGTCGATAAAGGGATTCTTCCGAATGAAGCCTGGACTGTCCGCTCTCTCTCTCTCTCTTTCTCTCTCTATCTCTCTCTGTCTATCTCTCTCTATCTATCTCTCTCTCTCTCTCTCTCTCGCCCCCCTCTCTCTCTCCACCTCATCTCTCTCCATCTCTTCTCTTTCCACCCCCTTTCTTCACCCCTTCTCTCCTCACCCCCTCCCTCTCCACCCCTTCCCTCTCTCTCCGCCCCTTCTCTCTCCACCCCTTCTCTCTCTCTCTCCAACCCCTTTCTCTATCTCCCTCACTCCATCCATCCATCCATCCATCCATCCATCCTGTCCTCCCTTCCCCCCTCCCTCCCCACCCCCGTGTAGTGCATAGACACGTTTTCCTGTGGGATGGGAGTGGGGGGGAAGATTTGCTTCCTCTTCGTCGAGAGACTGATTTGGCCGCCCTTGGGATTCTTCCCAGCGCTTGTTTCCGGCGTCTGGGGAGCTGTAGTCGTCGTGAATCCTTCGTCACGGGGACGCCCTCGAATCTATTTCTTAAAAAAAATAAAAAAAAAATAAAAAAAAAAATAAAGAAAGAAAATTAATAAATAAAATAAATAAAATGATAAGGAAAAATAAATACAATCTAAATATAAAAAATATATTTGCGCGAATACCATCCTATTCTCCTCTTCCTATTCGGGAGATGTTATGTGGTCAAGGGCGGGCGGGCCCGAGGCTGAACGAGAACTTGATAGGACAAGACCCCGTCTTGTTCCCTTTTCTCTCTCTCTCTCTCTCTCTCTCTCTCTCTCTCTCTCTCTCTCTCTCTCTCTCTCTAATACTGGAGTGGCAATTAGACTTGTCTGGCAAGTTGATTTTTATGAAATTGCCGTTTTGACAAAGAAAATGAATTAAAAGTGTAAAGGCGAACACAGAAAATTGGGGTAATAAGGCTGCCCACATCAATGTCATGGTAACAATGACACTGGTGATGATGATGATTATGAAAATAATGATAATAGTAGTGATAGTGATAATAATAATAATGAAAATAATAATAATAGTGATAGTAATAATGATAATAGTAGTAATAGTAAATAACAATTATGGTAATTATAATTATAATAATAGTAATAAAAG
>NC_134778.1:54517699-54520199 GCF_046742065.1 Oratosquilla oratoria | reverse complement strand
TTCCCTCCAGGAGGAGAGCTCAGAGCTCATGTATGACCGATCTATGGGTAATGCTGTGGCCTTACACGTACACACACACCCAACTACCCGCCCACGAGGGTTGGAGTAGCGACCTACAGCGCAGCGATCTTAAAATTATTTCAGCCCTGGTCGGGATTCGAACGCGGACCGCCGTAGTGGCAGCCAGGAACTCTACCACTGCGGTGTGTGTGTGCGTGTGCGTGCGTGTGTGTGTGTGTGTGTGTGTGTGTGTGTGTGTGTGTGTGTGTGTGTACACGTGCGCCTGAAGAGGATGTTGAGGATATGATGATGACCGGGATGCAAGCGGCGGCAGGGCGCGGATGAGCGCGGTTCTGTCTGAACGGATGGGACTGAGTTTGTCTGTCTGTCTGTCTTGGCTCCTTGATTGTCACCCTCCATTCCCTGCCGTAGGGATGGAAAGGGATTGAAATCCCTTGACCGAACGAAAGCGACCATTGGCCATGTGGGCTCACAGAGCCTCGTACAACTTTATTCGGTAGAATGTGGCTTCTCCTAGACACAGTTGGGACTGAGGGACGAGTTGGTGTGTGTGGGGGGACATGTATCCATATCCCGTATTTTTTTTTTTTTTTTTTTTTTGTGAAGTCTTTCTTTAGTGATGTTTTTTGTGATCTTTTGTGAAATGTCTTTTTTATTTTTTTATTTTATTTATTTATTATTATTATTATTATTATTATTTTTTTTTTTTTTGGGGGGGGGCATGTCACTCCCACGGGCTTTGATCCCATATGGTGGGTGATTATGGAAGACAACACACCTTGCAAAATATAAAGTGGGAATGGTTTAGCTTGCATCAACCCCGTGGTGGTAATGTCGGTCGTGGTTGAAGGGGAACTGGGGCTGCGGGGGCCGGAAGGGGAGGAAGTGGGGTCCGACCGGACCGGACCGGACCGGACCGGGAAGTGGGCGCGCGCGACAAGCAAAGCCGAGCTAAGCAAAGCAAAGCGGGGATTACTTTACCTCTCTCCCCTGTGAACTCGTTTGTGATTCATGAATTTAATAAGAATTTTTTCCTTGTCCGTAAGTTTCTTCCTCCCATCTTTCCTCTTCTTTCTTGTGAATTTCGTTCAATTCTTCTTTCACCATTTCCTTCCTTCGTTCCTTGCATGCAGACGTCAGTGGTGGTCCAGTTCAGGGGGGGGGGGCGCTACCCCCCTCCCTCCTCTCCCTCTCACGCGTCGAAGGTCGTTGGACCAAGTCGACCCGCGGGTTCGAACGATTCTCCAGTGACCTGCAGGTGCTTAATGACCTCCTCCTCCTCCTCCTCCTCCTCCTCCTTTTCCTCCTTTTCCTCCTCCCCTTCCTCCTCCTTTTCCTCCTCCCCTTCCTCCTCACCTTCCTCCTACCCTTCCTCCTACCCTTCCTCCTCCTTCTTCCTCCTTCTTCCTCCTCCTTCTTCCTCTTCCTCCTCCTCCCCTTCTCCTCCTCCTCCTCCTCCTCCTTCCCTTCCTCCTCCTCCTCCTTCCCTTCCTCCTCCTCCTTCCCTTCCTCCTCCTCCTCCTTCCCTTCCTCCTCCTCCTCCTTCCCTTCCTCCTCCTTCCCTTCCTCCTCCTCCTCCTCCTCCTCCCCTCCTCCTCCTTCCCTTCCTCCTCCTTCACTTCCTCCTCCTCCTCCTTCCCTTCCTCCTCCTTCTCTTCCTCCTCCTTCTATTCCTTCTATTCCTCTTCTTCCTCCTCTTCCTCCTCACTTGTGGATAGGGCAGGCGCATGGTGGAAAGCAGATTCCAGCAGGAATGAACAATGGTCTTAGCTTGTTCCTGCATACAATACACCTATAGAAGAGGTGTCTCCGACGGATGCACGCGCGCGCATACACACATACACACACACACACACACACACACACACACACACACACACACACACACACACACACACACTCGTGCGCGCGCACAAAAAGATGTGTGTGTTTGCGTGTGTGTGTGTGCGTGTGTGTGTATGCTCCCTTGTGGTAAATGAGCTCGTTTGGCGTTTGCCAGAAACAAAAGATCCGTGGATTACGCCGCCGCATTGTCGGGGGCAAAACGCACATGGCAACTGAAGCCGGCGCTCGCATGACATTGCCACCTTTCGTGGGAGTTATTTCTAGAGGTAGAAAAAATGTGTGTGTGTATATATATATATATATATATATATATATTTTATTATATATATATATTGATAGATATATAATATACTTTGTGTGTGCAAACGAATAAGTAATTAATTAATAATTAATTAATCTATTGAAAATAAATTAAAATGTTTCCCAAATCATGTATTAGAATGAGTTAAATTGTAAAAATGAGAAAACTGGCTTGAGTGTAGAAGGTTGTCTTATTCTTCCGCCTCCCTCAAACCTGTCATAATGTTTAAAAAAAAAACATACACACACACACACACACACACACACACACACACACATATATATATATATATATATATATATATATCGTAACTTCCGTGTGGGACAGTTTTCG
>NC_134778.1:54502699-54512699 GCF_046742065.1 Oratosquilla oratoria | reverse complement strand
TCCTCTTCCGCCTCCTCTTCCACCTCTACCTGATCCACCTCTACCTCCTCCACCACCACCTCCTGTTCCACCTCCTCCACCACCACCTCCTGTTCCACCTCCACCACCTGTTCCACCTGTTCCACCTCCTGTTCCACCTCCTCCACCACCTGTTCCACCTCCACCACCACCTACTGTTCCTTTTCCTCCTCCTCCTTCACCTCCTCCTCCTCCTCCTTCACCTCCTTCACCTCCTCCTCCTCCTCCTTCACCTCCTTCACCTCCTCCTCCTCCTTCTCCCCCTTCACCTCCTTCTCCCCCTTCACCTCCTTCTCCCCCTTCACCTCCTCCTCCTTCACCTCCTCCTCCTTCCTTCTCCTCCTTTACCTCCTCCTCCTCCTTCCTTCTCCTCCTTCACCTCCTTTACCTCCTTTACCTCCTTCTCCTCCTTCCTTCTCCTCCTTCACCTCCTTCTCCTCCTTCCTTCTCCTCCTCATCCTTCTCATCCTTCTCATCCTCCTCCCCATACTCCCTCCTCCTCCTCTTCCTCCTCCTCATTTTCTACCTCCCGTTCCTCCACACTCTCACCCTTCTTGAACTCCTCATCTAGCCTGACCCTTCCCATCTCGCCGCGTTCCACTTCTTTCACGTCGCCTATGTCTTCTTTATATTATGTCGATTTCCAGCACCAAGTCCACACACAGACCCAAGGCCAAAGAAGAGACGTCCCAGGTATTTCATTGAGGTTTACGATTACGATCCCAGCGTGGCGTAAATGTGATGAGGTAATGTTACACTTGTAATCAAGATGCAGTAATATGCAACAGATGGAGCACCCTTCTTAGCGGGATATTGCATAATTGTTGGCTTAAATTAGAGTAATGAGTACGTGCTTCCTGCAATGCTTGTGCAAGATGAATTATGTATATATCAACGAATGTATATATGTATATAGAATGTGTGTGTGTGTGTGTGTGAGTGATTCACCATGGTCTTGGATCACGTGTTGGACTCGTGATCGACAGCTATTTCCCTCCCGGAAGAGAGCTCAAAGCTCATATATGACCGATCTATGGGTAATGATGTGACCTTACACACACACGCACCCCAACTCCCCGCCCATGAGAACTGGAGTAACAACCCACAGCGCAGCGATACTGAAATTACTTCAGCCCTAGGCGGGATTCGAACCCGGACCGCCGTAGTGGCAGCCGAGAACTCTACCACTGCGCCACTGTGTGTGTGTGTGTGTTTGTTGATATAGATGTCAAGAGACACTGTCAAGATGTTCCAAAGTAGACAGTGTTGAAACTCAATCCTTATCAAATAAATATTAAAAGTAGATGATGATAAGCTGAAAAAGTAGACATAGAATAGACAGTAGTGCCACGGAACAAAGTCCCCTTGAACACGCAATGAACTGAAAAAGGAAACAAAGAATAAGAAGACAAAAGAAAAACAACAGTGAACGTTACTTTATGACTATAAATAGGTAGGAATGGGAAAATAAAGGAAAATAAAAGAATAGCAGAGGGATGATGTATACATACATATATACACACATACATACATACATACGTACATATATTGGTAGGGATTAGACTAACTCGAAGCAGCTACGGACGACGTTACCAGAATAGCTGCCCGTCCGTAAACATACAGTAAGATGGGAGGAAAAAATTAATTTCCACCAGGAGGCTCTTAGCTACGACAAAAAGAAAGTATCATCAGCAGGTACACGATCAGAATCTTGTTCAGCGGTCACCCAATCAGAATTGGGGAGAATTGGAGCCGAGGTTTCGCCGCCGCCGCGCACTAGAGCAGAGATGTACACAAAAATCACATTGATATATGTATCATAGATTACCCAGTTGTGGCTATTTAACTTTTTCCATGCTGTTTTATTTTTCTATGTTCTTATTTCTTCTACAAACAATATTGTCAATTTGTTTCAGTTCTAAGGAATGAAGAAAATAAATCAAGCAGTACACTTCACTTTCTTTTATCCTTCTGATGACAAAATAGGGGTGCTGGACTGCTTAGACATGACAGCTGGGGGTGCTATGGTCGGAAAAGGTTGGGAAACGCTACTCTAGAGCATCGTCGGCCACGACGGGAATGGGCTCGTTTGGAGGTATTGGAAGCGACTTGTTCTGTATGAGTGGAACAAGTGCTAATAGCACGTGACGCGTATTGTGGTGACACGGTTGTATTCCTGAAGGTGTCCCGGAGACGGGGTGGAGGTGGGGGGTTAAGAGATCAAGTGGACATGCGAGGACAAGTGGGGGGGGGCCGCGTTTGTTTTTGTTGTTGTTCAGGATATTGCACGACTAAACCTCGGGATTGAGGCTTTAGGCACGGTAGGCGGCTTCGTCCCTATTGTTCTGGCCCACGCCCGCCGTCATTGCTTTATTCGTGCTGTGCAATTCAGCAACAACCCTTTTTGTCCAGAAGAGCATAAAAACAAAGTAGGCCAATGTCTTGACAGGTAAGAAGAGGGATTTTTCTTCATCTTCTTATTCTTTTTCCATGTCGACATCAGGTGAAACTCGCGATGAAAGAGGGAACACAAAAGAGAGAGAGAGAGAGAATGATGTTATGGAAAGACGTCTGTATTTCGTAAGGAGATTTGTTTCTTAATTGGTTTAGTCTTCGATAAGTTTTCCTTGGGTAGCCAGTCACATCACAGAGTCGGAGTCTCTCTTCGAAGGGGCCACCCCCTTCCCTACACTCACTTCCCACTCTCATTTCCCGTCCCTATTCCCACCCTTCTCCTCCCCTTCCCTTCCTTTCAACTCCATCCCATTCCCCCATCTTCCATTTTGCTCTCCTCTCCCCTACCCTCTCCTCCTCTTCCCCTCCCCTCCCTCTTCACCCCTCCCCTCCCCCTCTTCACCCCTCCCCCCTCTCTTCCCCTCCCCTCACTCTCCCCTCCCCCCTCTCTTCCCCTCCCCCCTCTCTTCCCCTCCCCCCCCTCTCTTTCCCCTCCCCTCCCTCTCTTTCCCTCCCCCCCTCTCTTCGCTCCTCCTCTTTAATCCCCTGGTCTGTCCTTTGGCATGTCTTTCACTCCACTCTCTCCCCTCTCCTCTCTTCGTCTCTCTCATCCCTTCAATTCCCTCCATCCCCACCCTTCTCCCATCTCCCTACTCTCCTCTTCTCCTTCCCTCCCTGCCCCTCTCCCCTCCTCTTGCCACACACTCTTATTACCCTCTCCTCTCCTCCCTCTCTTCTCTCCCATCTTCTCCCATCCCCTCTCCTCCCCTCCCCTCCCCTCCCCTCCCCTCTCCTCCATCTCCTCTCCTCCCTTCCCTTCTCTCCATACCCTTACCTGCCCTCCCCTCCCTTCCCACTCCTCCCTTCCCTATTTACTCCTCTCCTCAAACCCTCCCCTGTCCTCTCTTCCCCTCTTTTCACCGACCTTCCCCTCCCTCTCTTCCTCCCTCTAGCTTCGAAAAGAAATTGAAGGGAATTTTTAAAGAACAAGTTCACGCAGGCATCTCCTTTTCACTATTATTATATTTTACTTTCTCTCTCTCTCTCTCTCTCTCTCTCTCTCTCTCTCTCTCTCTCTCTCTCTCTCTCTCTCTCTCTCTCTCTCTCTCTCTCTCCTCTTCTCTCCTCTCTCTCTCTCTCTCTCTCTCTCTCTCTCTCTCTCTCTCTCTCTCTCTCTCTCTCTCTCTCTCTCTCTCTCTCTCTCTCATTAGGTGGTAGGCTGCAACGCTTAGGACCGCTCCTCGAGTAAACCAACAAGGTAAACATTACAATGAGGTTTATATTTCGAACTTCTGGTAGGGTTTTTTTCCCATCGTCGATGAGTTAAGCTATGAAAAGTAAACTAACATACGGGTCTATGTGGTTGCGATGGCTGAAGTTGGGTTGGACAAGGTAAAGGTTGGGTGAAGTGTGCAAAGTGCGGTGGAATGAGGTCACACAAAGTTAAGTTGGTGGAAATTAGGTCGGGAGAAAGTGAACTAACGAACGTCATGAAAAGAAAATCCGACTCCTGATCCCGCCAGATTTTCGTCCGAGCCCATCGGGGGGCCTTCGATGGCTGCAATACATATCAAGGAGAGGGCCCAGAAGGAAGGACACGTACCGCCTAAAACATACATTTCTTCTTCGGGTTGGTGTGCTTAACTGTGTGTGTGTGTGTGTGTGTGTGTGTGTGTGTGTGTGTGTGTGTCTCCTTTTACTTTCTCATATATTGTACATGTACGTGTTTGTATATATATATATATATATATATATATATATATATAGTGTATGTGTGCGCATGAATTTGTTATTGGTTGAACCTTAATGATCCACTGTAGAGTCACCGGTCTATTCCTTGGCCATGTGCGGTGCATGTGCAGTTAGTACATACAGATTTTTGGGCGAGTGGTCCTTGTGCTTGTGAATCATGGAGTCTGAAAAACGTTGTCATCGTTTCAACCGCGCTTCAAGTACTGAAAGGTAACGCTGGTCTGCAAAGCAGAATGAGGGCGGGACGCCATGACATTGCGACTTGCCCATTGGGTGGACAGAGGTTTGCTGTGGCTTGTATTCCACATGTTATGTGGATCATAACATATCTTTTGGGGAAATGTTCTGACTGGATTTGTGTTTGTGTCGTTCCAGGTACGTGGTGACGAAATTCCGTAAGAGAAGTGGTGATCTCGAGGACGCTGTGGCAGGTTCGGGTAAGTAGGAACTCCTCCAGAACGCGCGATCTGCCACTTCGTGAAGACTTCGTGAAGAGTCTCTTGGTTCAAGAACTCAGCCGACTGAAGTCGCCGGGACAAAGACTCTCCGTAGGTGGGGGAAGTCTTCGGAGGGCCCAGAGAGCCGTGAGTCTTCACAGAAGAGGTCTTGCCCCTTGGGTGAATGAAGTCCTCTGACTTCGGTCAGGTCTCCGGAGGAGGTCCGAGTGAGAGACTTCTTCGGACTCTTACGAGTGTAAGAAGAGACCGTGAGAGCGAGTGTGGTCGGGATGGCTTAAAGGCTGCAAATAAATAGTCGTTCCTAATGTATGTGAGTCGATGATGTGCGTTCCATTGATATGTATCATTTGCTTCATCTTCTTCCCCTACATTTCCCCCTTTTTTCACTCTCTCACCTTGCCTTCCCTTGCTTCTTTTCCCCTTACTTCGCCCCTGCCCTCCCTTTCTCTTCCCTTCCCCAGTCCTTCCCTTCTCTCCTCCCTTCTCACCTCCCTCCTATTCCTTTGCTTCACCTTCCTCTACATTTCCCCTTTTCTTCACTCTCAGCTAGTCTTCCCTTGCTTCCTCCACTCTCTCTCACCTTGCCTTCTCTTGCCTCTTCCCCACTTACCTCGCCTCTACCCTTCCTTTCTCTTCCCTTCCCCGCTCTTCCCCTCCCCTCCTCTCTTCTCTCCTCCTTCACCCTCCTCTTCCTTTACTTCACCTCCTTCCTTTACAATTCCCATTTTTTACTCTTACCTTTCCTTCCCTTGCTTCTTCTCCCCTTACCTCTCCTCGGCCCTCCCTTCCTCCCCTTCCCTCCCCCTCTTCTCCCCCCCCCGGCCCCCCGACCCCCCGACCGTCTCCATCGCTTCTGTGGGACCGAGACGCCGAACTCCATTTCAACGTCGTCGGAATCCTTAGGAATCCTCAGGAATTCACATTGCTGTCGTGACTGAGGACATCTCCCGCCCAACTCCCCTCCTCCTCCTCCTCCTCCTCCTCCTCCTCCACTTCCTATTCCTTCTCTTCCTCTTCCTCTTCCTACTTTTCATCCTTCATTTACTCCTTTTTACAGCTTCTCTTCCTCTTTTTCCTTCTCCTCTCTTTCCTCCTTTTCCTCTTCCTTTTCCTCTCCTCTGCCTCATTTTCCTCATTTTCCTCCTCCTCTTCCTCCTCTTCCTCTTCCTGCTTTTCCTCCTTTACCTCCTCCTTTTCCTCTTCCTCTTCCTCCTCTTTCTCCTTTTCCTCCTCCAGTTCCACAAAGCTCTGGTTTGTGGTTGTTTACTTTTCATATATGTTTTGCGTTTCTTTCCGGTGAATGATCACTCCCCTCATTGATTGCTAACTCTTCCCTCCCTCCCTCCCCTCGTCCCTTCCTCCCTCCCTCCCTCCGTCCCTTCCTCCACTGCCTTTTCAGCTCCCGATCCCTTCCCTCCCCCCACGTAGTTCCTGTGTTCTTTCCTCTCTTCCTCCTTCCCTCTGGCCACCTCGCTTCTTGTTTTTTGTACCTTCTTCCCCCCCCCTACTAATGTCTATTCTCTTTCCCTGCCTTCCCTTCTATTCCCTTCTATCCCCCTTCTCTCCCTTCTTTCCCCTTCCCTCTCCTTCTCTGCCTCCCTCTCTTTCCCCTTCTCTCTCCTTCTCTGCTTCCCTCTCTTTACCTCCCCTTTTCTCCCTCTCCCCCCTTCTATTCCCTTCTATCCCCTTCTCTCCCTTCTCTCCACCTTCTCTCTCCTTCTCTACCTCTCTCTCTCCCTCCCCTTTTCTCCCTCCCTCTCTCTCTCTCCCTTCCTCCCCTTCTCTTCCTCTCTCCCCATACCTCTCTCTCTGTTTCTCTCTCACTCACTCACCCACCCTCTATCTGTCCCCTTCTCGCTATCTATCTCCTCTCTCTCGCTCTCATTCTCTCTCCCTCCCATTCTCTCTCCCTCCCCCTCTGTGTCTTTCTATTTCTCTCTCTCTACTTTTTTCTCTCATTTTCTCTTTCTCTACCTCTCTCTCTCGCTCTCCGTCTCTGGCTCCCTCTCCCACTCTCCCTTTCCCTCTCTTTTCCTCCCTTCTTTTCCTTTCCTTACTCTCTCTATTTGTCTGTCTCCCTTTCCCTCGCTCTTTGTATCTCTCTCTTTCTCTTCCTTTCTCCCTCCCTGCATCTCCCCCCCCACCCCAAGGTGTCACTTCTCCTCGTTCTCTTTTCCACTGTATCGTTAGGCGCCTCTCGAAATTATTGTATAAAATTCACCAATAAAACAACAGTTGTTTCAGTAATAATAGTAGTAGTAGTAGTAGTAGTAGTAGTAGTAGTAGGAGGAGGAGGAGGAAGAAGAGGAGGAGTAACAGAGGAGAAAGATGACATCGACGACCACAAGAACGATGTGTTCTAAGGAGAAGTGTGAAGGAGAAGGCATGAAACAGTGGGAGAGCGGAGCTCAGCAGCCGATGATTCCCCCTCCCCTCCCTTCCCCTCCCCTCCCCACTCCTCCCCTCCCCACCCCTCCCTGGCCGGGACCTGTTTCAAGATAAGTTATCTGCTGACACTTTGACGTTGGTGGTGGCTGGCTCGGTAGGTTGGTGGGGGATGGTGCAAGTCTCGCCCGTGGGGTGCGCATCAGGACAATTTCCCCCCGGAGGACAATTTCCCCCCGAGGATATCCCCCCGTTGACAATTCCCCCCCCGTTGACAATTGCCCACGTTGACAATCCCCCCCCCGTTGACAATTGCCCTCGGAGGACAATTTCCCCCAGTTGACAATTGCCCCTCTCCCCCCCCCCCCACCTTTCTCGCCTTTCTCACCAGACACCAGGTAGTTGATTTCAACTGACAGTCGCTGGCCTCGTCATCAGACGCCTCCACTCATCTCGATCCTCGTAAATTTCTTGTTCGTTTACTTCTTCCAACGTTAAATTTCTTCCTTCCAAGTTCTTCTTTCACACAGTCCATCCACCTTTTCCTGGGTCTTCCAACCGGCCTCCTTCCTCTAGGTTGCCATTCCAAATACTTCCTTGGATATCTACTTTCCTCCATTCTCTTCATATGACCAAACCATCTCAAGTTGTTTCTTTCTATGATTCCAACAATCCTCCCCCTCCCCTCTTCCCGCCGAAGAATTGCCGAAGTCATTTCGAACTGGTCTTGCGAAGTGTGGCTCACTAAATGCGAGATGGCCTGTAGTTGTCGCTCGGTGATGTGTGTCTTGTGTGCTTTTATGGCGACGCAGGGGTGCTTATGTGGACATTGTCGAGCTGGTCCCGTTGTAAAGGTCAAAGGAGAAATGTGCAAACCATGGGTTGTCATGTGAGTCACTCATCGTCAGTTCATGGCTTGAAAAATATAGACTGAGATAGAAGTATCAGTGTTAATAATGTGTGTGTATGATTCACCATTGCCTTTGGAACACGTGTTGGACTCGTAATCGACAGCTATTTCCCATCCGGATGGGAGCTCAGAGCTCATATATGACCAATCTATGGGTAATATTGTGACCTTACACGCACACACACTCCCCGCCCACAAGAGTTGGATTAACGACTCGCAGCGTAGCGATACTGAAATTATTTCAGTCCTGGGCGGGATTCGAACTCGTACCGTTGTACCAGCGGTTGCGAACTCTACCATTTGCGCCATCAAGTGTGTGTGCGTGTGTGTGTGTGTGTGTGTGTGTGTGTGTGTGTCTCACTTCTAACTATTATGACAGAAGTAGATGGGGATGGAAGTCAAACGGTCCTGGCTTGAAACAAAGATGGCCGAAGCCGTTTCTTCCTTCTAACAACTTAAGAGGACCCCGATCTAGCGCCGTGGTAGGGACCCTTCCCCCCACCCCCCGGCGGAGTTTCCAAGGGCTCCCACCACCCGCACCCTGCTGCAGACCCGCGGGGCTCCGCCACCCACACACCTGCGGGTGCTTACATTACGGGACGCCGACCGGGTTTCTTTTATCGATCCAGAGGGGACCGAACACGTGGCCATATGTATGCCATGGACGCGGGCGCGTGTGTGTGTGTATGTGTTTGTGTGTATGCGCGAATGTATTTGTGTTTGTATGTGTGTGTGTGTGTTTATTTGTGTATGTATGTATTTGTGTGTGCATGTATTTGTGTGTCTCCGTATGGATATATTTCTGTGTGTGGGTTTGTTTGTATTTGTGTGTGTGCACGCATTTGTGTGTACTTGTGCATGTGTACTTGTGTGAGTATATATATATATATAATTGTGTGTGTGTATATATATATATATAATTGTGTGTGTGTATACGTAAGTACGCGCGTGTGCGCGCGATTTTTGCGTTCCTAATGCAAATTACGAACTCTACGTCGACGATACAACCGTTTGTCTTTCGTTTTCCATATATTGTGCACGCACGCGGGTTCCTTGTTCCTCCAGAGTGGGAGTTACTCCTGGAATTTATGTCTTCAGGCTTTGTGGGCACAGCCGCTTTATGTTTACAGTTGTTTACGAAGGCAAGAGGAGAAACTATCGGTGGTATTCTTAAAAAAAAAATATCATTCCCTTCCAAGGATTTATTTAATATTTATATAAGGAAAGATTTTTTTAAAGGGTACCACCGTGAGACTCTTACGGTGTTTTACTTAAGAAAAATCTTTCCCTTCCAAGGATTTATATAAGGAAAGATTTATATAAAGATTTTTTTTTTTTTTTTTTTTTTTTTTTTTTTTTTTTTTTTTTTTTTTTTTTTTTTTTTTTTTTTTTCTTTTTTTTTTTTTTTTAAGAATACCACCGTATGCCCCAAACCCTCCCGCCAATCTTGCGTTTGCATCAGCGGGCAGGTGTGCTGCTATTGCTGTCTCGAGTTTCTGTCCACTTTATAGCTATTATTTATTTGTATGATTATTTGTTTATTATTCTTTTATGAAGGGCGCGCTTATAAAGCCATAATTAATCAATGATGCGTCGTGAGAGGGGATTTCCCTACCTTGGTTTTCCCCGGACACATTATGGAGCAGGGAGTTCTCTCCCCCTCCCCTCCCTCTCCCCCTTCCTCTCCCCCTTCCCCCTCCCTCTCCCCCTTCTCCCCTCTCTTTCCCCCCTCTCCCTCAACTGGAGGGGAAGTGGCGTCTCGCACACCATTGTTTGCGAAATTCCTCAGAGCGTCTGTGGTTTGACACCGTACCGCGTGGCTTCCTGTGGTGTGGCTGGTTCCCCCGGGGCTATGGTGGTTCGCTAAGTCATCTGAGGTCGCCCTAGATATGCTTCCCCGCCTCTTTCTCCCCCACTCCCCCTCTCCCTCCCCCCACTCCCCTCTCCCTCCCCCCACTCCCCCCAGTCTCTTGGGCACCCTGGGGTTGGAGGGGTTGGCACCCCGCAAGTCGACTGCGAGATC
>NC_134778.1:54470199-54497699 GCF_046742065.1 Oratosquilla oratoria | reverse complement strand
TATGTATGTGAGTGTGTGTATTTGTATATTCAAAGTGTACACGCTTGCGTGCAGGTGCCTTAGCTTATCACATGGAAGGTTTAGCATCGCTGTTTGTCCTTCACATTTCCCCGCCGCCGCCGCCCCGTATCTGGCTTCACACGATTATTTAGGTTGCGGTAGTCCATGGACGCACCTGGGACGAACGCGGCGCGGCCATTGGCACTAGTGCCATGTACATATATTCTTTGCTGATATTGTAAATGTGTGTGTGTGTGTGTGTGTGTGTGTGTGTGTGTGTGTGTGTGTGTGTGTGTGTGTGTGTCCCGAGCGTGAGGACAAAATGCGCACATGTGTGTATACATTTGTATCTCGAACGTGTTTATGAATTGTGTGTGTATATGTGCATGTGTGCCCTCGCGCGCGCAAGTATGTGTGTGTGTGTGTGTGTGTGTGTGCGCGCGCGAGCACGCAAGTGTATATTTGTGAGTGTACGCGTGTAAGTGTGTGTGTAAGTGTGTGTGTGTGTGCGTGCGTGCGTGGACACGACACGTGGTCTTGGAGCGACAGACGGCACGCGAGGCCGCGGAGTCGTAGGGAAGTGCGTGTGTATGGGGGAGTCCGGGGGGGGAGTTGGGTTGCAGATCGGAGATCAGGGAGTAATTCTACTAATGCCACTTCTACTATTACCACCACCACTACTCCTAATACAACTACTACTATTACTAATACTTGGTACATAATAACCATCATCCTTGTGGAACTACGTGACGAAAGCAAATAGTATCTGTCTTCTACAGACACAGTTCATTGGCCCCGCTCCCACCATTGTGCATTTGCCCGACAATTCTCTTATATATGTATTGATTTATATTTAACACACTTTTTCATTTACCCATGTTTCTGCTACAGCTTGATTAAAATCAAGGTTTCTGTATATGTGTTGGTACTAAGTGTGGGGATTTGGTACTTCTCAGAGGAGAGTTGACCTCAGGGTTGATAGGAAGAGTCTACACCTCGTCTGTGCCACCACCACCTACCATCTACCATCAACCAACACCCACCACCAACATCACTATCACCACCACCACCACTACTGCTGCTACTGTTACTGTTACTCTTACTTTTAATACATAATATTGTTACTATTACTACATGATGTCCACTGTGTGTAGCCAACCCTCATATACCACTTCTCCACTTCACAAGTGACGGTTGGTTACATAGCTGTCGGCGCAACAGAGAATCTTGATGAAAGAAGGATATTGGGAGGAGGTTGGGGTGGGGGGGCGACAGGACTTCCCTTTGAAGGGCGTCGTTGTCCAGCGATCATTGCCCCTTCGGTGTCGGTCGGGGTCTGTCTCTTCGGCTGGTCCTCGAGTTGGAAGGCGAGGGCTCGGCCGGAGGGACGGACGCGTTGTAGAAACAGCGCGCCACAGCAGGATCGATCAGCTGCTGTTCCTGCTTCTCTTGCTCCTCCTGCTCCTGCTGCTTCTCCTGCTTCTCCTGCTCCTCCTGCTTCTCCTGCTCCTCCTGTTTCTTCTGCTCCTCCTGCTTTTCCTGCCCCTCCTGCTTTTCCTGCTCCTCTTCCTCCTGCTCCTATTGCTTCTCCTGGTCCTGCTTCTCCTGCTGTTCTTTCTGCTTCCTGCTTCTCCTGCTGTTCCTGCTTCTCCTGCTTCTCCCCTTCTCCTGCTCCTCCTCCTCCTTCTGCTCCTTCTGCTCCTCCTGCTTCCCCTGTTTCCCCTGCTTCCCCTGCTGCCGCGAGTAGTCGTCGGACTGACCTGTTTTACGACCGTCCACGGAAGTCGGTCGTCGTGTGGTCAGACCGCCAGACCGTCAACCTGACCTTTATTTCCACCACAGTCACCACCACTACCACCATCACCATCACTACTACCACTACCATCACCTTCACCACTACCACCACCATCACCATCACCAGTCCCACGATCATCGTCGTCATCATCATCATCATCATCATCATCATCATCATCATCATCATCATTATCATCACCATCACCTCCACTACCACCACCACCTATTCCGCGAGAAAGGGAAAGATACTTAACTAAAATGGAAGAAAAGTGGAGGAAGGGCGAGGAGGATAGATGGATGGATGGAAGGCAGTGGACGGAGGGGGTGGGTGTTGCAGGAAAAGGACAGGAGTTCAGAAACTACTTGTTGCCCGCCCGCACGCCCATCCTCTCTCTCTCTCTCTCTCTCTCTCTCTCTCTCTCTCTCTCTCTCTCTCTCTCTCTCTCTCTCTCTCTCTCTCTCTCTCTCTCTCTCTCTCTCTCTCTCTCTCTCTCTCTCTCTCTTTATCTCTCCTCTCTCTCTCTCTCTCTCTCTCTCTCTCTCTCTCTCTCTCTCTCTCTCTCTCTCTCTCTCTCTCTCTCTCTCTCTCTCTCTCTCTCTCTCTCTCTCTCTCTCTCTCTCTCTCTCTCTCTGTCTTCCTCCTTCTCCATCCTCTTCCCTCCCTCCCTCTCCATCCTCCTTCCTCCCTCTCCATCCTCCTCCTTCCCTCCCTCTTCCCTTCCTTCTGTCTCCCCTTCCCTCTCCCTCCTTCCCTCCCTTTCCCCTTACCTCTCCTTCCCTCCCTCTCTCCTTCCCTCACCCCTTACCTCTCCCTCCCTCCCTCCCTCCTTCCCTCTCCCTCCTTCCCTCCCTCACCCCTTACCTCTCCCTCCCTCCTCTCTGCCCCTCCTTCCTTCTCTCTCCCCCTTCCTCCTCTGTCTCTCCCTCCATATCTCTATCTCTCTCTCTCCACACACACATACACTCTATCTCTATATTCCTCCCTCTCTACCCTCACTCTACCCCTCTCTCTCCCCCTTCCTTCTCCCCCTCCCCTCTTATTATGCCTTCCGTCCTCCATTCCTCCCTCCATTCATGCCTACCTCCCTTCGTACGAACTTCCTTCCTCTCTTCTTTCCTTCCCTTTCACTTTTCCTTTTTATTCTTCTTGGTCTGCCGTCCCTGGCTCATTTCGTTGTCAGTGCGGGAACAACTGATCCTTTGAAGAAGAACTCGCCTCTTGTCAATCATCCTTTTGTTGCAACTGCGGCTTTCATCACTCTATCGAACCCGAGCTTTACATGATCGCCCTCTCTCTCTCTCTCTCTCTCTCTCTCTCTCTCTCTCTCTCTCTCTCTCTCTCTCTCTCTCTCTCTCTCTCTCTCTCTCTCTCTCTCTCTCTCTCTCTCTCTCTCTCTCTCTCCACTTCTCTCTCTCTCTCTCTCTCTCTCTCCGCCTCCCTCTCTCTCTCTCCCTCTCTCTTCCCTCTCTCTCTCCCTCCCCTGCACTCCTCCGTCTCCCTCTCTCTCTGTGTTTCTCTCTCTCCTCTCTTCCTCCCTCCCCCTCTCTCTGTTTCTCTCTCGCTCGCTCGCTCTCCCTCTCTCTCCCTCCCCCCCATGTACTCCTCCGTCTCCCTCTCTCTCTCCGTGCTTCTCTGTGTGTTTCTCTCTCTCTCCTCACTCCCTACCTCCCCCTCTCTCTGTTTCTCTCTCTCTCGCTCTCACTCTGTATGTTTCTCTCTTCTCTCCCTCTCTCTCTCTCTCCCTCCCTCACTCCCCCCCTCCCTGCACCCCTCTCTCTCCCTCTCTCCGTCTCCCTGCACCCCTCCCTCTTCCTCGCTCCCCATTTCGGTGTAATGTAATCACGGGGAGGGAGGGGAGGTTCTATGGGAAGGTGCAAGGACGAATCGACTGTTATTTCCATTTGTGATGTGTCGTCGCGGGGAAGAAGGTAAAGTGGTACTGCACGTACGTACTCGTCTGCGGCCCCTCACCCGCCCCCTCGTCTTGTTTCCCTTCCCTTCTCTTTGCCCTTCCTTTCCCTTCTTGCGAGACGTACTTCCCTAGCCCCTTCCTCTTCTCCACCTGCCTTAAGTTTCCCCCCTCGTCCTCCTGTTTACGTTTCCAGTTATTCTTTCTCCTCTTCCTCTTCCTCCTCCTCTTCATCCTCTTTCTCATCTTCATCCTCTTCCTCCTTTTCCTCCTCTTCCTCCTCCATCTTCTCTTCCTCCTCTTCCTCCTTCTCCTTTTCCTCCTCCTTTTCCTCCACCTCCTTGACGTATCGTCAGTCTTCTCACTGAAGTGCCTCAAAATGATGGCACACGCTTTCTCCTCCTCTTCCTCCTCCTCCTCCTCCTCCTCCTCCTCTTCCTCCTCTTTCTCCTCCTCCTCTTCCTCCTCTTTCTCCTCCTCTTCCTCCTCTTCCTCCTCTTTCTCCTCCTCCTCTTCCTCCTCCTCTTCCTCCTCCTCCTCTTCCTCCTCCTCTTTCTCCTCCTCTTCTTCCTCTTCCTCCTCCTCTTCCTCCTCTTCTTCCGACTCTTCCTCCTCCTCCTCGACGGGTCGTCCGTCTTCTCACTGAAGTGTCTCAAAGTGATGCCACACGCTGTAGATGGTCGTGCTGCCGCTTGAACGACGTCATGAATCCGGAAAGAAGACCCGGATGGAAATGTCTGGAAAGTAAACACAGGTCAAATTTCTTTAGCCCAGAGGTTCTTAACCTTGGGTATCTGTACCCCTCACGGGGTACGAAACCTTGAACCTGGGGGTACGAGACATGATAGCCAGCCAGTGCAATGGTACTGTATGTGTACAATGGGAAAGCAAAAGGTTTGTATCACTAATCCTTTTCATATGTTTGTATTGGGTAGGGTTACGAGATTTTTTTTTTTTTTTTTTTTTTTGAGATATCAAAGGGTACGGACACTGAAAAATATTCAAGAACCATTGCTTTAGCTTGTTAATAAATAAATAAGTAAATCTGGGTTCATTATTGTACTGATACGTAAGTAGTACCTCTGGTTGACTCGCCTGGCCCCATGACGAAGGTTGAAGAACGCGTTCCACTTTATACCAAACAATTTCATTCAGTTGAAGGTGGGGGGGACAGACCCCCCCCTCCTCCTGCGGGTCTGAAGTTGTGATGGAATTCACGGAGGGTGTGGGGGAGTGGGAGTGGGAGGGTGGGGGAGGGAGTCCAGTATAGGATACTGCACTGTTTTGCAACCGATCTCTTTCCTTGTGTAAACAGTGAACAACCTAAGATAACACACATGTTGGTTCTCCCTCCTCCCTCCCACTCCTCCCTCCTCTCCTCCCTCCTCTCTCCTCTCTCCCTCCTTTCTTCCCTCTCCCTCCCCTCCTCCTCCCTCCCCCCTCCCCCTTCCCACCCTCCCCCTCTCCTTTCTTCCCACCCTCCTCCTCCCTTCCCCTCCTCCCTCCCTCCCTTTCTCCCTCCCTCCCTCCCTCCTCTCCCTCCATCTTTTCGATGCTTTCTCCCCCTCCCTCTCTCCCTCCATCTATTCGATGCTTTCTCCCCCTCCCTCTTCTCTCCTTCCCTCCCCCTCTCCCTCCTTCCCACCCTTCCCCTCCCTCTGCCACTCTTCTTTGATGCTTTCTTCCACCCCACTCCCCTCCCTCTTCCCTCCCTCTCCCTCCCTCGTCCCTCCACACCTTGGCTTCCTGTTTTCCCTCCCTTTCCCTCCTTTCCTTGTTTTCTTCCCTCGCCTTTTACACCCCCCTCCCCCATACCTCCTCCTTTCCTCCCTCTTCCCTCCCTTTCCCTCCCTCTTCCCTCCACACCTTGGCTTCCTGTTTTCCCTCCCATCCCTCTTCTCTCCCTTTCTCTCCCTTTCCCTCCTTTCCTTGTTTTCTTCCCTTGCCCTTTACGTGCCCCTCCTCCATACCTCCTCCTTTCCTCCCGCTGGCCCTCCATGCCACCATTCCACCATCATAGCATCCTTCTTACCATCTATGCATCCCTCTTTCCTTCCCTTCCCCTTTCTTCCTTTCCTTTCCCTTCCCTTCCCTTCCTATCCTTCCCCTCCATTTCTCTTCCCTTTCCCTTCCCCTTTCTTCCTTTCCCTCCTTCCTTCCCTTCTCCTTCCTTTCCCATTTTCTTCCCTTCCCTTCCCTTCCCTTCTCTTTTCCTCCCCTTCTCTCCGCTCTCCTCCTCTCCCCTCCGGAGCCTTTCCCTCCCCTTACCTCCGATCTCCTCCCCATCCCTTCCTTCCTCTCCGATCTTCTCTCCTCTCCTCCACTCCCCTTTCCCCCCACTTACCTTCGATCTCCTCCCCTCCCCTTGTTTCCCCTCTCCTCCCCTTACCTCCGATCTCCTCCCCTTCCCTTCCCCTCTCCTCCCCTTATCTCCAGTCTCTTCCCTTCCCCTCGCCTCCCCTTACCTTCCATCCCCTACCCTTTCCCTCACCTCCACTCTACTCCCTTCCACTCCCCTCCACTCTCCTCCCCAGTGCGCCTGTGCTTAACTGAATTTGCGAATCGAGTGAAGGATGAGGTGCGAAGGCTCATTTGCATGCGGAACGACGCCGACGCCGATGCCGACGACGCCGCCGCCACCCGCGACAAGGCCGCCTCTGTGGCCCGGACCGTCCCTCCCCCGGGCTCACAAAGGGCATCCTTACGCTGTCCTGCCCGTGGGAGGGCGGGCGGGATTCAGCTGGGGCAACCCTCCCTCTTCCCCTTCCCTCCATTCCCTCCCTTCCCTCGCTTCACTCCTTCCCCGCCCTCCTTCCCTCCCATCCATCCCTTTTCTCGCTTCACTCCCTTCACTCCTTCCCTCTCTTCTCTCCCTTCACTTCCTTCCCTCCCTTCCCTCCCTGCTTCTCTCCCCTTCTCCCTTCCCTCCCTTCCTCCCTCCCCTCCCGTCCCTTCCTCCCCTCCCGTCCCTTCCTCCTTCCCCTACCTTTCCTCCCTTCCCTCGCTTCACTATATTCATTCCTTCCCCGCCCTCCTTCCCTCTCTTCTCTCCCTTCTCTCCCTTCACTTCATTCCCTCCCTTCCCTCTCTCCCGCCCTCCCCTCCCTCCCACTCACCCTCCTCTCCCTCCCTCCCTCCGTCCCTGGGCGTCTTCACTTTGCGGGAAGGTGCAGCTGCTGATGGAATATGAATCAGCTGTAGTCTCTAGTGCACTGTTGTAGTTATTGATATTATCATCATTATTATTATTATTATTATTATTATTGATATCGTTATTATCGTTATTATTATTATTATTATTATTATTATTATTATAATTATAGAATGTACTTCTTGCTGTTGTATGAACGTGGAAAAAGCAGAAGCGTAATACTAATATTGTTAATTATTATTATTATTATTATTATTATTATTATTATTGTTATTATTATTATTATTATTGTTGTTGTTATTAATATCATCATATTTATATCCTATATTTATCACCGTCATGATGATCATATTGCTGTTATGATTTCTAATAACTGAATTCAGGCTCTTGGTATTTGTTGAGGGACAGACTTGGAACAAATGGGGGTTTCGTTGATTGAGCCGCCATTTTGTTGATTCGTGTCTGGCACTCGGCTGAACAAAATCGTCTGGTGTCAGGGGGGACCCCCCCCTGACCTGGGTCCCGATCTGGGTCCCCCCCCTTTCCCACAAATGAATAAAATGGCGTGGCTTTCAACGAACTAAAACCCTCAAAGGTCTTCATCGGGTCGAAGTGGTCGACGCTGTCTTGCACAGCCACAAACAAAAGCCTTTGACCCACGGGACAAATTTCACAACTTTGATATGATTTTCCTCTTCGTCGAGTACGTGATATGGAGTTTTTACCTTACAGTTAGGTAATCTTTTCAAATAGACAAAAAGAAAAATAATTGTCGGACAAGTAGTTTGAATTTCGTATCGTGAGAAACTCTGGGTGGGTCAAAGCTTTTGCCCGTGACTGCACATAATGACCATTATTTCCCTCGTTATTGGACCAAAGGCTTCGGCCGCAGGTACGCAGGTTCAGAACACTTGCGCGATGAAGATGGTGAAGTTTATTGGTGAGTGTTCGGATTAACTCCTGAAGATTGCGGGATCGAATCCTAGTTAATGGACCTTCCATGTCTGCAGAGAAGCGGTATAACTTTGAATTACTCTCACTGTTGCTTAATGTCCCTGTTGCTGGAAACCCGCTTCCCTAAGATAGCCTGCATCGATCTAGGGGTTCTATTGTAGATCTCAAAGAGAATTAATGTAATTTTCTTTTATGTTGTGAGGTTGTGGAGTAGTGGAGGATGGAATGCAGTGTGTCTTCGGTGGGATGTGAGCCACTGGGGCATACATGGGGCGTCTGTACCCTGGCCTGTTGTGTGTTGATCATGTTTTAGTGGGTTGGGTGGCCGCCCGAAGGCAGGCGGGTCAAGGGTAGGGAAGGCGTTCTTCCTCCTCATCTTCCTCCTCCTCTCACTTCTCTTACTAGTTTTCCTCCTCTTCCTTCTCTTCCATATCTTCCTTCTTCTTCTCCTTCTCCTCCTCCTCTTTCTCTTCCTCCTCCTCCATCTTTTCCTCTTCCTCCTCCATCTTCTTTTCCTCCTCCTCCATCTTCTTTTCCTCCTCCTCTTCCTCCCCTCCTCCCCTCCTCTCCTCCTTCTCTTCCATATCTTCCTTCTTCTCCTCCTTCTCTTTCTCCTCTCCATCTTTTCCTCCTCCTCTTCCATCTTCTTTTCCTCCTTCATCTTCTTTTCCTCCTCCCCTCCTCCCCTCCTCTCCTCCTCCCCCCTTCTCCTCCCCCTTCTCCTCCCCTCCTCCTCCCCCCCTGCTCCCCCTCCTCTCCTCTTCCTCCCCTCCTCTCCTCCTCCCCTCCTCTCCTCCTGCTCCCCCTCTTCCTCCTCCTCCCACTCCCCTCTTCCTCCTCCTCCCACTCCTCTCCTCCTCTTCCTCATCTTCCTCCTCCATTTTCTCTTCCATCTTCCTCCTCCATCTTCTTTTCCTCCTCTTCCTCGTTCTCCTCTTCCTCGTTCTCCTCTTCCTCGTCCTCCTCCACCTCCATGCGCCCTCGCTTGGAGGCGCCGATGAACCAAGATCATCTATCGGGGACCGACAAACACAAGTGAGGGGAACCTCGGTGAGGAGAGAATGCAGAAGTCATCGCACCCCAGATGCACCCGCCGATGAACCCCAAGTAAGGAAAGCCGGGCGGAACACAAATCATCGTAATTTCACACCGAGTTCACGCGTTGAAATAACAACGAGTGTATTTGCTCGGGAGATTCTCTCCCAAACAAATATTATTGAAGGCAGCGGCAGTTTCGCACAAATCTGATATTCTTATTTCTCCCACAAAGGCTCGCGACTTGGCGGGGGTAGTGGGTGAGTGGGGGATTTGTAGGAAGGCTGGGACGTTCTTGTTATGTCAACAGGAGAAGGCTGTTGCGAGCAGTGTGCCGATCTTTGGACTCTCGTTCTCCAGAGACTTCGCCTTGGGCGCTTCAGGGTGGGCCGGGCCGGGGTTTCGGGGCTTCGGGGAAGGACAGGGTGACTGAAGAAATGGGGTTGGAGGAACGGGGAGGGGATTGCTGCAACATTGCCAAGGGCAGGCATGTTCTGGCACTTCTCGGGGTTAGGGTTAGGTCCAGGAGGAGGAGGAGGAGGAGGAGGAGGATGTGGAAGAGGACTGTTCCTCTTTCTCTCTTTGGGTTAGCCCGGTCAGAATCTACAGAGGGCGCCTTCAAGTTGTATGTGTACTATTTAAAGAAAAAAGTGTGGGCATATACATATATGCATATATATATATATATATATATATATATATATATATATAATATATATATATATATATATATATATATATATATATATATATATAATATATTCTAGGCTACAACTGCCCCGAGAGCTTGACGTCATGCGACGCTGAGCTGCGACCGCTGCTGTAACGTTAATTATTTTTTATTTTGTTTTATTATTATTTATTATTATTATTATTTATTTATTTTTGGCGGGGGGAGTAGGTGGCAGTCTTTAGCAACCGCTGAGGTCGAACCCGAGTTAACGTGTTTGATAGTCGAGATGGAATTCCAGGACGCTCAGCAGTAGAACATAAGTCTGGACGAGCAGCTGGGGCTAGTGACGGTCACTAACAGTCATTGGAGGACCTCAGGGCTCAGCGTCATTGAAGAGTCGGGGGTCGAGCCCCCAACGCGCCACAGCGTCCCACACGCATGTTGTGCGTGGACTTCGACAGAAGCTTGTTTTTATGATATGCTGTTAGTGTTTCTCCCGATGCAGACGCGACAGGCTTCTTGGCATCGATTGTGCAACTGATAGATAATTGCGTAGAGCCGAGACGGGGGATGGGAGGGAAGGTGGAAGTGAGGAGAGGCGAAGGGGAGAAAGGGAGGGGAGGCGAAGGGAGGGTGGGAAAGCGAAGGGGAGAAGAGAGGGGAGGGGAGGAGAGGCGAAGGGGGAAGGGAGGGGAGGCAAGGAGAGGCGAATAGGGGAAAGGAGGAGAGGCGAAGGGGGGAAGGGAGGGGAGACGAGGAGAGGCGAAGGGAGGAAGGGAGGGGAGGCGAGGAGAGGCGAACAGGGAAAGGGACGGGAGGCGAGGTGAGGAGAGGGGAAGGGAGGGGAGGCGAGGAGAGGGCAAGGCAGGAAGGGAGGGGAGACGAGAGAAGCGAAAGGAGGGGAGGCGAGGAGAGGCGAAGAGGGGAAGGAGGGAAGGCGAGGAGAGGCGAAGGAGGGGGAAAGGAGAAGGAGGAGGGTGGAGTGGTAGCGGCAGGGGGAAGAAAGAACGCGGAGGAAGAAGTGGAAGGAGGAGGAGGGAGGGCAAGTGGAAGGAATGGAGAGTTAACCCCGTCAATACGGTGACGGATTTTTTATATTTTATTCTGGTAGAATGGCAGGCGAATTTATACAAAGGGACTTTGGGTCGGGGGGTCGGGGTCGGACTGCAATACATTCAAGTCGGTGGGGCCCTCGACTTGATGAAGAAACGAGTCTCGGGCTTGCCAGAGCAGAGAGAGAGAGAGAAGGATCGAGTTTCTTCTTCCTTGTGTAACAACAGCAGCACCTGACCTGTGGGGCATACTCGACTCCTCCTCCTCTTCCTCCTCTTCCTCCTCCTCTTCCTCCCCTCCCCCTCCTCTTCCTCCTCCCCCTCCCCTCTTCCCCCTCCTCCCCCTCCCCCTCCTTCCCTCCCCTCCTCCCCCTCCCCTCTTCCCCCTCCTCCCCTCTTCCCCCTCCTCCCCCTCCCCTCTTCCCCCTCCTCCCCCTCCCCTCTTCCCCCTCCTCCCCCTCCCCTCTTCCCCCTCCTCCCCTCTTCCCCCTCCTCCCCCTCCCCTCTTCCCCCTCCTCCCCTTCCCCTCTTCCTCCTCCCTCCATCCTCCTCCTCCTCCTTCTCCTCCGCCTTCCTCCTCTACTGCTGCTGCAGTCTTTGTGAGTCAGACAGACAGACAGACAGGCCGACCCACTCTCTTTGCCTAATGGAGTGTTACAGGATTGAAAGTCACGTGATCTACTGCCTCGCTCACGGTCTTTCTATTTCCATCTCAATCCCACTAAAAATGTACTACATGTTATGATTCCGTGTCGAAGTCATGAGTAGGTGGTCGTGAGTTCGTTTCCCGGGACCCGCTTCGTGTCTCGTATGTTGGTTCCCGACAGCCCTGCCCAGGCGGGGAGGCGACCCGAACGTCGGTTTAAAAAAAAAAAAACGGCCTGCTGCAACTGACAGGGCTTGTCCTACCATCAGTTTCTTACTTCCCATGGTAAATATATATATATATATATATATATATAAATACAATCTCCATGATTGATGTCGCTGTCCACTAGCGAATTATTCACACACACACACACACACATATATATATATATATATATATATATATATATATATGTATATATATATATATATATATATATATGTATATATTGTAACGTATGTGGCGACAAGAGGAAGGCAATTTTTATTAATCTAGAATTTAAGTCTTTTATTTATTTATTCCCAATCCCGTATCCCATCGCCACATCCAATCCAGGTTCGGAAAAGAGGGTTTCGTTTAAAACTTTTATTTACAAAACAAATAACGAAAGCCCTATTTGTTACTGAAATATTATCACAATTTTAGTATTAAATATAAGATAGAAACAGAAGACAAAATCACGTGAGATTTATTTTATATTATGTAACCCTATTTACACTTGTGTAAACACACACACACACACACACACACACACACACACACACACACACACACACACACACACACACTGGTATTTAAAAAGATCACGCACGGGAAAGAAAAGGAAAAATCCAGACACTCATAAATTCATAAACCCAAAAAGGTGACCTATCAACTAATAAAAAAACCCGTAATGAAATACACGTAAGTAATAGAAACCTAAAAAGGGTGGAGAAAGCAGAGATTGACGACAGCCTAATAGATACGTCAACTCAAAATCTATCCCAAAAAGGTACTGAAGACAACGGGACTAGGACCTATCCCCCAAATGTTAAAACCACGAGAATAAAAGAAATATAGGGTCACCCACGAGAAAGAAAGAAATGACCACAGCCTAATTAACTCGTCAATTCTAGACAAAATCTAACCCCCATAGGAATAATATCCATGGGTCTAGGAAAAGAAATCTGGCAAAAAGCCTAACTCGACACACCAGATTCAAATTTTAATCTCGAAAGGGGATCCTAAACCTCGGACCCAAACTGAGGGTATACTTCCTACAAAAAACCCACTTACGTGTTAAAAACCTAGGTGCCTTACATATCTTAGGTGAGAGGCTGGTGGCGGGGGCGTCTCCCTCAAGGAGAGAGGAACGGCCGGTCTCGACTCATCGAAATGAAGAAGAGGTCTGAGATTTTTTTTTTTTTTGGTAGATAAGGTTTATCTACACACGGACCTTTCTCCATTCGGAGGCCCGTAAGTGTTGAGCTGCTCTGTGATCAGCTACTCCGGCGCGCTGAGAAAGGTTGACCTTCCCTTTTAAAGGATCGACAATTGACCTGAGAGGGTCACCGAATGTCATAAGGCCGAAAGGACAAATAGGGAATCTTCCCTATCCCACTTGGAAACAGTATATAAGCCTAATCCACTACAACCCTAAAAACACACAAGAATGTTATAATAATAAAAACCTTAATTCCACCACAATTATAGTAAAAAGGACTACCATAACATAATCTCATGGCAACTCTACATGTCCAGCCAGTCGGCCGGTGATTGAGTGTTGCCATACGAAGGCAACAAAATACGATTTTTTTATTACACAAAAAGATGTTGAGTACGGAGTAGCGTACCATCATATGTTAATTGTTTACAACAAATGTTGATGGAATGCTGGCTACATTCCATCAAACTAACCAGAAAAGTTACACAGACAAAAAGAAGGAAAACATACTCAAAAATAATTTGGCAGGATGTGCCCTGATGCCCAACGTTTGGCTACTTGACCTGAAGGCAAGGGATTAAGAAAAGACGCCGCTGCTTTGGCCATTGTTGACAAACTGCGTGTGTCAAACTTGGCCCACAACTGGGCGATATAGAGGGGGGGGGGTGAAAACTGCGTGCTAGCCGACTACTTGCGCCCACCACTACAAAGAAACACGTGAACATTCGAGATACGGGACAAAATATATATATATATATATATATATATATATATATATATATATATATATATAATGTGTGTGTGTGTGAGAGAGAGAGAGAGAGAGAGAGAGAGAGAATTAGGTGGGGAAGGGTAAAAGAAGATTGATTGGGAATAAATTTATTGTCCTAACGTTGCGACCACTTTGGTCTTCTTCAAATGAGTTGCTGCATGTAATATATATATACTGTATATATATATGTTTATATATATATATATATATATATATATATATGATATACAATAATTTGTGATATATAATATTAATATAAACGTACCACGTGTAAATTTCCCGTGCATTGGATGTGTGGCCGGCCACTGGCTTTCCGGAGAGCGGGGCTTGAGTGCCTCGGACACATTTGTCCGCGGTTTTGCTCCAGATCTGGGCAGGTGGGCTGGTGGCAACACCACCACCACTACCACTACTACCACTACTACCACTACCACCACTACCACCACCTCCACCATACCCAGAGAAAAGGAGCGGATGTAGGACACCAAAGACACTGTCACCGTAGTAGCACTGACGCCAAGGGTAAATGGCGTTCTACTGCTTATGGCACCAGGTGAAGTAGGGTCAAGAACAGCAACAACAATAACGAGTAGAGCAGCAACACCCGCAGAGACATTAAGAGGCAGTGGAGGAGGTGGCGACGGCGGCGTCAGGGAGGGAGAGAGGGAGCCAGTATAGTGGTTCATGTGGCTTTAAGGTCTCATGGCACGAGTCCGGGATTAAAGGCTCCGCTGGAGGAGGAGGAGGAGGAGACGTTCGAGCTTTGTTGTCTCTGCATCGCCTTCGTCGTCGTCGTCGTCGTCGTCGCCTTAATCGTCGTCAGTGTCGCCTTCGTTATCAGCTTCGTCGACGACGTTGTTTTTGTTGTTTTGTATTTGGTCGTTGTCTACTTCGACGACTTCGTCGTCGTCGGCGTCTGCCTGAGTGCGTGACTACTGGGAACGAGGAGTCTGTCGTCCTCCTGGCCTGGCTCCTCCTCCAGCTCCTCTTCCTCCTCCTCCTTCTCTTCCTACTCCTACTCCTCCTCCTCCGTATCGATCCACCCACACTCAGATTTGATTTCTGGCCAACCGTCCTTCACGCTGTCCTTCTGGCCTTGTGTTTTGCAGAAGTTCTCCTCTTCTTTTTCTGTCCATCTGACAGGTGAACTTGAGCTTCCTCATGTCTGTCCTGTCGTGCCACGTGAGAACAGATTGTGCACATTGAAGCTATGTATGTCACACACACACACACACACACACACACACACACACGGCACTGATTCTGGCCCTCAGGCTGTCTAGCACACTTCCTCACCAATGCATCTCTTTGTGCCTCTTTCCTTTTTCGCACCTCTATGCCGATATGCAAGAATTATTATTATTATTATATGTATTGATAAATAATGAAAATTATATATACTCGTGTACACGTGTGCGTGTGCGTGAATGTGTAAATTAAGAACAGGAAAACAGAAACGAGATTAAAGGAAAAAGGGAAGTGTCTGCATGCCCTCCCCTCACCCCACCGTGCCCCCCCTCCCACTCCTGGATGCTTGCTGCTTGCTTGCTTGCTTGCCTATCGACCCGTCAGTCTGTCCGCTGTCTAGCTCATGGCAGTCTGGTGGCTGTCTGGCAACTTTCCTTCCGGGGGCGGGTGTCTGTCTGGCTCGGCGGCCGAGCAGCAGGAGCAGCAGTAGGAGCAACAGCAGTCCGCTGTTTAAAAGGGACACACACACACACACACACACGCGCACACACACACACACACACACACACACACACACACACACACACACACACACACACACACACACACACACACACACACACACACACACACACTCACTCACTCAGGTACGAGCATAGCTCTCTTCCCGCAAAATACAGCTAGGTAAATACATCCACACGCACGCACACACACACAGACATATGTACGCTCGCACACACACACACGCACAATACACACGCACGCGCATACGCACACATGCACACACACATAAGAAATCATGCACGCGCACATAAGCACTCATGCACACGCATTCATGTAGACGCACATACGCACACGCATACGCACACATTCTCACGCACATACACACTCTTGCACAGCCACATACGCACTCATGCACACGTACTCATGTACACGCGCATATGCACGCATGCACACATAACACGCGCACGGCTAGACGGTGCAGTGGTATAGCTCTCGATCATTAATTCAGCGATCCGACTTTGAGACCCGCCTAGGGCTGAAAATTTCAGCATCGCTCCATTGTGACCGGTATTCCAATTCTGATGGGCAAATACGAGTAGTGTGTGCGTGTGTTTGTGTGTGTGTGTGTGTGCGTGTGTGTGTGTAAAGTCACAGCATTATCCATAGATCGGGCCATATATGCATGAACTTTGAGCTCTCATTCGGGAGGGTAATAGCTTTCGATCACGAGTCCAGCACGTGGTCCAAGACAGTGTTGAATCATACTCACACACACACACACACACACACACACACACACACACACACACACACACACACACACACACACACACACACACACACACACACGTGACACACACACACACGTGACACACACACACACACACACGTGACACACACACACACACACGCACATGCACGCACGGCAGTCTGTGGCTGTCATCGACCTTGTCTTTGTTCTTGCGTGTCGTGTCTGTCGAAGTCTGACTTCGACGAGGGGAAAGGTCTGCCGGGGGACATTGCAGTTGTTTGTTTGAGTGGAAGGCGCGTCCCGGGAACGGGGCGAGGGAACGCATGCGTTGGCATCCTTGACATATTTCATTCTGGGCAGTAACAGGCGATTCTATTCAGCTGACGGGACGGGGATGTCGCGATGAATTCAACGTGGCTGGGCAGAGAGGCGGAGAGCCTATCACCGTGGCGAACGGGGTCAGGGATAAATCTCGAGTCACCCATTTGCTAATGAAGCTGTTTATAGGTTTCATACCAGCTGTCTTCAGACTGTTCCATTAGGCTGAAGGTGTGTGCGTGTGTGTGAATTACCACCATGGTCTTGGATCACGTGTTAAACTCGTGATCGACAGCTATTTCCCTCCCGGAAGAGAGCTCAGACCTCATATATGACCGATCTATGGGTATTGCTGTAACCTTACACGCACACACACAACACCCCGAAATCCCCGTCCACGAGAGTTTGAGTAACGACTCGCAGTGCAGCGATACTGTATTTATTTGAGCCCTGGGCGGGATTCGAACCTGGACAGCCGTAGTGGCGGCTGCGATCGCTACCACTGCGTCATCGAATCGTGTGTGTGTGTGTGTGTTGACGATTCCTTTTGCGCCCTCGTGTCCTCTTTGTGCCAGATTCGAGACCTCGAGGGACGATTTGCGCAGCCTGTACTCGAGTCTGTATGGCCTATCCTCAAGAGGCAGCGTGCATGATTATCATGGAGTGCATGGAGTTGTTGGCGACGAACTGTGCGTGTCGTGCATGACTTCCGCAAATCATAACGACCACATAACTTCTTACGTGACTCCAGTTTCTCCTGCAGAGCCAGCACTCTGAATATATATATATATATATATATATATATATATATATATATAAATATATATAATTGTGTGTGTGTGTATGTGTAGGTAGCGCATTGGGCTAAGTCACTGTCACTTGTTACGTGCTAGCGAAGGTTCGAGTCCTTAGCTTGACCACGTATCAATTTCTGCATGTATGCTTCTTCGAGTTCCTCGACGTTGATGGCTTAGAATTAAAGTGAATTGTGGTTTATAAATATATATATATATATATATATATATATATATATATATATGTGTGTGTGTGTATAAACACATCCACATGTCTATAAATGCATGGATTTCAGCAATATCTTGATGATTCATTGTTATATTTCGTGTTTTATTATAATGAATTCAAAAACCTTTTTGTTAGGGAAGGTATGAGATATTAGGAATGGGGGACTTTGCTGTAACTGGGCACTGTCGGTATTGCTTCACTGCCAGTTGCGCCCACTGAGCAAGACTCCAGCGCGCATGTGTAGTGTATGTTAGAATCAGACAGTGCTGTTGGTTCTCACGATCGAGTCTCGGGTGCTCACCTTAAAGAGTCTGTTCTTGCTCGCGTCTGGCGATTTTATTCAGGTGTTCTAAGGCAGACTGGAAGAACTCGAGAAGGTTTCCAGCCATTCGGTTCCGTTCCAGGGGAAAGCCATTTGGTTGAATAGAATCGCCAGGAGCCCTTGGCGGGGGTTCTTACCCTTTAGCTTGATCTCCGGGCAATATCTGTTGCATAATTTCCTTCTGCAGTCTTATACCTTCAAACGGCGCACGGGATGGGGTGAGGTGGGGTGTATCTGAATAAAATTGTTTGGCGCCAACCAAGAAAACGTGAGAACGATCATCGACGGTCCCTGGATAAGGGTGTTGAAGCTCCTTTCTCTCTCTCTCTCTCTCTCTCTCTCTCTCTCTCTCTCTCTCTCTCTCTCTCTCTCTCTCTCTCTCTCTCTCTCTCTCCTCCCCTCTCTCTCTCTCTCTCTCTCTCTCCCCCCCTCTCTCTCTCTCCCCCCTCTCTCTCTCTCTCTCTCTCTCTCTCTCTCTCTCTCTCTCTCTCTCTCTCTCTCTCATATTCCACCCAGAAGATAAAGTTAGTTCGAGGAACGCCGTGCCGCTGCGTTCTTGTGCTCCCCGGATGTGTCTGGAAGTGTCTTCCGCGCCCCGGAAGTGTCTGGATAGGCAGGCAAGAGGCCGACGAACGTTCCAGAAGGCATTGCGCCTTCTTATCTGCACAGACCAAGACTCTCTGTCTGTCTGTGTTCGTAAGTTAGCGCCTGCGTTGCGTTGCTCGTTTTGCGCAGCGTATTCGTATGGTCTGTCTGTCTGCGCAGTGCAGCCGCAAGTTTGGAAGGTTTGCGCAAACGATGCGCCACGTTACGGCCTAAAGGGCCATTTATACGGTCAAACCCGGTTTGTCAAACAAGTGTTTGAAGTGATGTTTGACCGTGTGAACGGGGTATTTGGTTGTCAAGCACATTTTTCAAACAAGTGTTTGAAGTGATGTTTGACCGTGTGAACGGGGTATTTGGTTGTCAAACACGTTTGCTAAACTTCTTTGACAACCAAGTACCCCATTCACACGGTCAAACGTTACTTCAAACGTGTTTGTCAAATATGTTTGACAACCAAATACCCCCACTCACACGATCAAACATCACTTCAAACACTTGTTTGACAAACCGGGTTTGACCGTGTAAATGGCCCTTAAGTTTGTGCAGCGCCTCCACATGCCGTCGGCATTCACCAGCGCTTCTATCTTTGGGGAAAATATCGAGCTGAAGAGAGATCATTGAGGTGTTAAAAGAGAGATTTGATTAGGGCAGTATATTGGGTGGATAGTGTAAGGATATGGCGATGCAGCGGTGCAGTGTTCGGTGCCAGTTTGCGCAGCTGGTACTGCAATGGGATCTTCAGGCATGCGTAGGCCCAGACGGTCTCTTTCGTGGCGCTGTTTCAGTCTCTCTCTCCCTTCTCTCTCTCTCTCCTCTCTTTCTCACACACTCTCTCTCTCTCTCTCTCTCTCCTTCTCTCTGTCTCTCGCTCTCTCATCGTCTCTCTCTTTCCCCCTTTCCCCCCTCTCTCACCCCTCTGTATCTCTCTCCCTCTCAACCCTCTGCATGTCTCTCCCTCTCTCTCACCCCTCTGTATTTCTTTCCCTCTCTTTCACCTACTCTCCCTCACCCCCTCTCCCTCACACCCCCTCTCCCCCCCCTCTCCCTCACCCCCCTCTCACCCCCCTCTCCCTCACCCCCTCTCACCCCTTTGTATCTCCTCCTCTCTCTCCTCTTCTCTCTCTCACCCTCTCTCTCACCCCTTTGTATCTCTCCCTCTCTCTCCTCTTCTCTCTCCCCCTCTCTCTTATCCCTTTGTATCTCTCCCTTTCTCCCCTCGTCTCTCTCCCCCTCTCCCTCACCCCCTCTCACCCCTTTGTATCTCATCCTCTCTCTCCTCTTCTCTCTCCCCCTCTCTCTCACCCCTTTGTATCTCTCCCTCTCTCTCCTCTTCTCTCTCCCCTCTCTCTCACCCCTTTGTATCTCTCCCTTTCTCCCCTCGTCTCTCACTCCCACTCTCATTCCCCTCTCTCTCACCCCTCTCTCTCACCCCTCTGTATCTTTCTCTCTCCCCCCGTTCTCTCCCATCTCTCTCGACCTCTGACGGGGACGTCTGACCCCTCGTAAATGTTCATTTTATCTCCTGTTTTATATCTCTCCGTCTCCTCCCCCCCTCCACCCCTATTCTCGTTCCCTCATTCTTCTTCTTCTTTCTCTCCTTCTTTCTCTTCACATCCTATTTTCTCTCCCAATTTCTCCTTCTTTCTTCCGCTCTCTTTCCCTCCGTTGTTTTCTATTTTTTCGACCTCCTCCATCCCTGCCCCCCCTTTCTCTCTTTCTCCCCCTCTCTCCCCCTCTCCCCTCTCTCCTCTCTCCCCTCTCTCTCTCTCCCTCTCTCTCTCTCTCTCTCTCTCTCTCTCTCTCTCTCTCTCTCTCTCTCTCTCTCTCACACACACACACACACACACACACACACACACACACACACACACACACACACACACACACACACACACACAGACTTACCTCCCTCTCTTCACCAATCCCAATTATATTTCGCCGTGTGATTTTACCCCCCCCATCTCCACACTTCCATTCCTTTTTGAAATTTCCTTTCAGTTAATCACCCCCCAGTGCTCCTTCCCTGTGTGTGTGTGCGTGCGTTCGTGTGTGTGTGTGTGTGTGTGTGTGTGTGTGCGTGTGTGTGTGCGTTGTTCGCCCCGCCTGCTCGCAGTTATTGTATTATCATTATTGTGTCTCACTCGCCTTTCCTCCTCCTCTTGTGGATCCCTCTTCTTCCTTTGCCACACTTTCGCGTGTTCAAGCAGGTTTTCTTGGACGTCAGGTCGCCTTATGATGTGTTGCTCTATCTATCTATCTATCTATCTTTATCTCCCTCTCTAATCACGGTGTCAATGACCTTTGCTGTCGCGATGCCAGACAACCCTTGAATCATTTCATTCCATTCTCCCTCTCTATCTGTATCTATCTCTCTCTCCCTCTCTTCCTATCCCTCTCTCTCTCGTTTCTCTTTCTCTCTCTCCTTTCTCTTTTTCTTTCTCTCTCTCTCTCTCTCTCCCACTCCCTCCCTCCCTCCCTCCCTCCCTCTCCCTTTCTCTTCCTATCCCTCTCTCTCTCCTTTCACTTTCTCTACTTTCTCCTTCCTCTCTCTCTCTCTCTCTCTCTCTCTCTCCCCCCTCCCTCTCTCTCCCTCCCTCCCTCCCTCCCTCCCTCCCTCCCTCCTCTCTCACTCACTCTCTTCTCTCTTTCCTCTCTCACTCTCCGTCCTCTCTCTCTCCTCTCTCTCTCACTCTCTTTCTCAATCCATCTGGTACGCCTCTCCCTCGCTCATTCTCTCACTCCCATGGTCTTTCTAAGAAAATTATTTCTAGATTTTCCTTCATTTCTTCAGCTGTTCCTACCTCAATACTTCCTTTAGCTCTCCATTAAAGTTCGGTTTTTTTTTTTTTTTTTTTTTTTTTTTTTTTTTTTTTTTTAATGGAAAGAACCTCCGCTTCCCCCGGATACTTGTGACGTGCTTCTGTTCCTCCCGGTTCGCTGGATCCCATTGAGCCCAATTTCGCCTCGCTGGATGCCAGACTCTCGCCCTTAAAGCCGTCTTTCTCCTAATTGCCAAGTGTTCTTCCACTCCCCCTCCCCCTCCCCCTCCACCTTCCCCTCCCCCTCCCCCTCCACCTTCCCCTCCCCTTTCTCTTCCCTTCCTCTCCCCTTCCTCTTCTCCCCCTTCCTTTTCTCCCCTTCCCTTCCCCTCCCCTCCCTCTTCCCCTCTCTCCCCCTTCCCCTCACTCTTCCCCTCACTCTTCCCTTCCCACCTCCCCTATCCCTATCCCTTCCCCTCCTCTTCCACTTCTCCCCCTTCCCCTTCTCCCCTTCCCTCTCCATTCCCTCCTCCTCCCCCTTCCCCATCCCCTTTCCCCCTCCCTCTTCCCCTCCTCCCCTTCCCCTCCTCCTCCTTCCCCTCCTCCTCCCCCTTTCCCTCCTCCCCCTTTCCCTCCTCCCCCTTTCCCTCTTCCTTCCCCCTTTCCTCCCCTCCCCCTCCCACCCCTCCCTAATTTCCATCTCGCCCGGGTTTCCCCTCACTACGTCATAATTTCCCTCTCTCAGTTTGTGCTGTGCTTGTTCCCCGTCTTGCTCTCGTGCTGTGATAGCGAACTTGAAGTAAACTCTTCCCCTCACACGTGACGGACTTGGTCGCAGCTAAGCGTCTCCTGGCGTGAGCTCATCCTTTCCTTGGTCCCGGGGATTCTCTTCGATCCCCCATGGGAGGTCCAGGTACTCGAGTAGGTTCCTCTCCCCCCTTCCCTTCTCCTCCCCCCTTCCCTTGTCCTCCCCCCTTCCCTTCTCCCCCTCCCCCTCCTCACCTCCCCCTCCCCACCTCCCCCTCCCTCTTCCCCCTTCCCCACCTCCCTCTTCCCCCTTCCCCACCTCCCTCTTCCCCCTCCCCACCTCCCTTCTACCCCTCCCCACTTCCCTTCTCCCCCTCCCCCATTTTATCTCCCCCCTCCCTCACCTCCCTCCTCCTCCTTACCTCCCTCCTCCTCTCCCTCCTTACCTCCCTCCTCCTCTCCCTCCTTACCTCCCTCCTCCTCCTTACCTCCCTCCCCACCTCCCCCTACACCCCGTTCCCTTCTCCATCCCAGATGATTGAAATCATTGTTAAGGAGGGGAGCTTCTTACCAGCAAAAAATATATAAAGCATATAGGGGTCACGTGGTATGGTCTTCAATCCTTCCCCTGGTCCCCTTCACCCCCGTTCACCCCCTTCACCCCCTTCACCCCCCTTCACCCACAAAAAAATTATAAGTGTTTTTTGGTCAGAAGATGTTTCAGACCAGATTCCTCAAAGAACGCCAATGTCGAAAAATCTCGATCAGTAGTTTCCAAACTTTGCCAGCGCTCCCGCCTCCCTATACACACTGACGAACACACTTTTTTTTTTTTTTTTTTTTTTTTTTTCTCCGACTTCGGACTACGTAACTTAGCTATACATACGTTTATGATTCATGTCAGTTTTATCCTCTATATACTTACGTGTTCCTTTACATTAAGGGTTATGACATATGTTTTGTCATTTTTTGTAATATATATATATATATGTGTGTAATTGTGTGTGTGTGAGTGTGTGTGTGTGTGTGTGTGTGTATGTGTGTGTACAACACGGAATGGGTCCCAGTGAATGTACCTTCTCGAGTTTCTCTATGTTGATAGCTTAGAATTAAAGCGAATTGTGGTTGATAAATGTATGTATATATATATATGTATATATATATATATATATGTGTGTGTGTGTGTGTGTGTGTATGTATGTATATGTATATACAGTATATATATATATATATATATATATATATATGTATATATATATTAATGAGTTCCGTTGACATGCTCTCGTCCTTCCTAGAAATTCTAGATGGAATATGAGCATATTTCTTCCGCACTGATGTCTCTACCAATTAACTAAATAAAATCGCATCACTTTAGCCAAAATAGAACCTTGAACGTACATGTCACTGTCTCGTCGAGGCCGAGGACTTTCCAGAACTGTCAGGAAATAGATTTAGTTTGGAAGTGGGTAGAAACAACTTCGCCAACCGTGTAGTTAGTGAATGGAATAAACTTCCTGCAGAGGCAGTGCAATGTAGTTTAGTTCGAAGCTTCAAGATTCGTTTAGATAAACACCTAAGGAAGATGTTGTAATGACTTCCATTTGTTTTATATTATTTGTTTAATTTGTTTGTTATTATTTGTCTTTATTATTATTTGCTTGATTTTCTTTTATTACTATGTCAATTTATTATTATTTACTATTTACCTGTTTGTTTACTATTTAACTATACCTATGCATTTATTTATTTCATTATTATTAATATTATTATAATTTTTATTTATTTATCATTATTATAATTTTTTCTCATCCGACCTAGGTATGGACTAAAAGGTCTCCTGTCGGCATGCTCCGCCTTTGTAATCTTTTTTGTAACTGTAGCCGGCGAAGTCCCGCGGTGGTTGCCACCTGCCCCGGCTTTAGGAGAACGTGAGGAAGTCCTCGTGAGTGAGTGAGTTCTCGTGAGAGTGATTCGCGCTGTTAACTCTCACCCAGTAAACACTTCAACGCTTAAGTTGTTTACCCACACTCGCCCATTATTCCTCCTCCCCCCTCTCCTCCCCTCTCCCCTCCCCTCTCCCCTCCCCTCCCCCTCTCCCCCTCTCCTCCCCTCCCCCTCTCCTCCCCCTCTCCTCACCTCCCCCTCTCCTCCCTTCCACCCTCTCCTCCCTTCCCCCCTTTCCTCCCCTCACATCTCCCCTCATCTCCTGCTGCTTTCCCCTCTCCTCCTCCCTCTCCCCCTCCCCTCCCCTCCCTCTCTCCCTCTCCCCTCCTCCCCCTCTCCTCCCCTCCCTCTCCCCCTCTCCCTTTTCCCCCTCTCTCCTCCCCTCTTCTCTCCTCCCCCTCCCCTTCTCCCCTCCCCTCCTCCCCCTCCCCCTCTCCCCGTCCCCTTCCCCTCTCCCCGTCCCCTTCCCCTCCCCTCTTCTTGTCTCTGCTCATCTCTACATTCAGGATTTTTGACTCTCGCTCTCCCCTCCCCTCCCCCGGGACTCTTCTTCTGGAGTTGTTTTTGAAACACTCGAGACGTCCATGAATCCATCTCTCCTCCTTCTGCTCTTATTTGGAAGAGTCTGCCCGTGTTTTGAGACTCTCTGGGAGATCGGGGGAATCTTGCACGCACATTCACCACACGCGCACACACACACACACACACACACACACACACACACACACACACACACACACACACACACACACACACAGAAAGAGAGAGAGAGAGAGAGATGTATGGAACACATTAGATGAAAAACAGTGTGTGCAAAAAGAATACAAGAATTTAAGAGCAAACTGGATATGGAGAGATACAAAGACGGGTCACCACGAGCTTAGCTCCCCTTTTCCCTTAAGATACTACCGGGTAAATACACACACACGCCGTTCCCCGTAGAGACACAGCGCCGTTGTACGAGAGATGGATCCGCGTCACACAGAACAAGTGTAAGTCGTCAGTAGCAATGAAAATGTGTGTGTGTGATTCACCATGGTCTTGGATCACGTGTTGAACTCGTGATCGACAGTTATTTCCCTCCCGGAAGAGAGTTCAGAACTCATATATGATCGAACTGTGGGTAATGCTTTGACCTTACACACACACACACACACACAACTCCCCGCCCACGAGAGTTGGAGTAACGACTTGCAGCGCAGCGATACTAAGATTATTTCAGTCCTGGGTGGGATTCGAACCCGGACCACCGTAGTGGCGGCGGAGAACTCTACCACTGCGTGTGTGTGTGTGTGTGTGTGTGTGTGTGTGTGTGTGTGTGTGTGTGTGAGTGAGAGAGAGAGTGAAAGAGAGAGAGAGAGTCTCAGACTTAGAAGAAAATGCTAAACACTGTCGGACGCATAGAACGAAACCACGTATGTTTTACCTGAAATTGCATCTTGCTTTTTCCTCTTCTGTCGTACTGCAGGGTGTCAGTGGTGGTATTATTATTATTATTATTATTATTATTATTATTATTATCATTATTATTTTTATTAATTATAATAATTGATAACAACAAAAACAGCAACAACAGCAAAATATACACACTTTCCTGAATCTGAAATTATCGGTCTATGTTCCCACAGACTATAGGAAGTGTGTATAAATATGCAGTACGACATCTCCTTTCCCCTCCTGTCGCCCCCCCCCCTCCATTCCTCTATCTCGTTCGCTCGCAAGTGTATTATTAAAGCCTATAGTGACCTCGGTGGGATTGTGAGGCGTCGATACTTTCTTTTATGAACACCTTGTTTTTCTCACACGCGCGTCGTCCTTACGTGCCGGCCAGGCGGTGCCGTATTTTCCTCTCTTGTGTGTGTGTGTGTTTTTTTTCCATACCTTCCGGCATCAAAGCACTTGAGGCGTCCTTGGACAGGCGTGGAGGAGGGAGAAGATGAAGAAGAGACCGAAGAAGAAGAGGCAGAAGAAGAGGCAGAAGAAGAAGCAGTAGAAGAAGTAGAAGCAGAAGTAACAGTAGAAGAACCAGAACAAGAACAAGAAGAGGCAGAAGAAGAAGCAGAAGAAGAGGAAGAAGAAGCAGAAGAGGAAGAAGAAGAAGAAGAACGAGCAGGAGAAGAAGAAGAGGCAGAAGCCTGGGTCCCTGAGATGCCCTGTTGCAGTGCACAGGCTTGGCTACGGTTGCCGACGCCACACGGTGCCACCGCTCGAATTCGGAGCAGATCACTCATCAACGTACTGCCTTCGTTGATTACGTTGATTAACGGGCAAGATCTTGTGGGCCATGATGGTGTGCATGTGTGCGTGTGTGTGTGTGCGCGCGCTTTAGCGTTTAGTGCGTCGTATGCCCGCACCAGGAAAATCTTAGCCAGACACCACAATATTGAGTGAATTAACCCTTTGGCTGCTTCGCTCTGAATATTTGCTCAGCTGAATGAAACGTGGGCCTCGGCCAGACCGAATGTACACGTGAAAAGGGACTCATCGAAAGAGACCCAACCCCATCTCCTCGTAAGGAAGGAGAAAGGGCAGGAGAGTGGATTCCCTTTTAGGTGAATGAAATAGCCTGGTAATACCCAGAAGAAGCTCCAAAGGTCAGGATTCGGTCCGTATGCCAGGTAGCGTTAAGTGGGCGCGAGGGCTGTTGTTGTTGTTGCTGCCGACAGCCGCCCCTCATCGGGGCCAGCTACTCGGTCACGGTCGCCTAACGGGCGAGCAAGCGAGCAGGCGGCAGTTATTTACGATGGGAGGGGGGCTGGCTGGCTGCCTGTCCCTGACAGTTATTCCTAAGGAGGGGAAAAGGGTCGGAGCGGGAGGGGTGGGAACCGACGATATGATTGCCTGTGGGGAAGAACACGGATCTCTCTCTTTCTCCTCTCTCCCTCTCTCCTCTCCTCTCTCCTCTTTCCCTCTCTTTCTGTGTTTGTGTGTGTGTTTCTTTTTAAAAACAATATTTCGTAGCTACATAGGGGCCATGTGCTATCTCTCTTTCAGTGTGTGTGTGTGTGTGTGTTTCTTTTTAAAAACAATATCTCGTAACTACATGGGGGTCGTGTTCTATCTCTCTCTCTCCTGCAAGTGTGTGTATGTGTTTGTGTTTTTAAAAACATTAATATTTCGTAACTACATGGGGGTCATGTGCTATGTCTGTCGTGTATAAAATTTTACAAGGTAAACATTAAACGTTGTTGAGAAATCCATTTCAGAGTTTTAACTCGTTTTATAATGGAGATGGGATTTTTATTTTATTTTTTTAAGTACAGAAATGTAAATACAGAAGAATAGTATTCCCGTCCAATTATGGAGGTATATGGTTCTAAAAGATAGCTGCGTTCTATATCTGAAAGAGTTGAAGGATGAAATGAAATTGCACACTTCGACCTCTCTTCAAAACGCGAACGTACTGTCGGCAAGATTTCCGCCTGGACCATTGCCTCCTCCCGTGAGGATTTGGGTCACTTTTCGGTTCTGTTCCAGTATCACACAAACACATTTTTATTGATTTATTTTTTTCATAAATTTGATTAATTTATTATTTTTATTTTATTTTATTCATTATTATTATTATTATTATTATTATTATTATTATTATTTTTTTTTTTTTTTTTTTTTTTTTTTTTTTTTTAGTGGTTATCTTAGGTTAGCAGCTATTGGACAACATCAGTTAGATATCCGTGTTTCGGTGATTTTGAAATTCTAACCACTTTTCTGCGGGTGTCCGTACAGTGTGTGCAAAGCTTGTTGAACATTCAGAGCGTAAGGTCTGTTCACTGCACATTCACATCTGAACACGCGCGCGTTGGTGTCATGTCTCACCTATTGTACGAGCAGGTGAACCACGCGGAAGTTTTGCCAGCTGTACTTTAAAGACTTCTCTCTCCTCGCCCTCTCTCTCTCTCTCTATCTATCTATCTCTCTCTCTCTC
>NC_134778.1:54455199-54467699 GCF_046742065.1 Oratosquilla oratoria | reverse complement strand
CACACACACACACACCAACTTCCCGTATAAAAGTTAGAGTAACGACTCGCAGCGCAACGATACTGAAATTATTTCAGCCCTGGATGGAATTCGAACTCGGACCGCTGTAGTAGCGGTAACGAACGCTACCACTGCGCCATCGAGTCGTGCATGTTAGTATGTGTGCGTGTGGTCAAAGAGGTTGACTCGTGTTCAGTGGATGGCGGGTTCGAGACCTCTAACTGTCGGGTTTTCTCACGTTGACTGACCTCGCCTCTCCCACGCACTTCCCCAGAGTCCTTCCCCGTGCAAATGCTGCTGCTGCTCCTGGGTCACTTACGAGCGACGAAAACGAGGTCATTTGTGAATTAGGAGCAGGGAACCGCCAGAAGAGGAGAAACCGTGTTGGCAACAGATGAAGCAAAAAAAAAAAAAAAAAAAAAGAGAGAGAGAGAGAGAGAGAGAGAGAGAGAAAGAAAGAGAGAGAGTGAGAGAGATAGAGAGTGAGAGCATCATGCAGCCTTCACATGAACGGTAACGACGCGGCAATCGCCCACCAAAGCGAACTTAGGTGAAACGAGCCGAAATGAAGTGGGAGATTAGAAGCTGAACATTTTCTCCCCTCCGCGTCGCGTTGACATGGGGAGCCCTGAATAGGTCTCCGCCGCTCGTTGAGTGGTTGCCTGCTTGCTTGCTTAGTGGTTGGTTTGTTGCTTGCTTAGCCCCCCCCCACCCGCCCGACAGCTGAGAGGCGCTGTTATTGTTGTCGAAGAGTTGTTAAGACCAGGAGCACGCATGTGCGAAGTGGGGGGTGCCCCCTTATGGCACGAGCAGTGGTTGTTGGCAACCCCGCCGCGTGTGGGTGGTCGGGTTGGGTCGGTGCCCCTCCATCATCAGCAGTCTGACAGTTGGCAGCCCTGTTTTTTTTTTTTTTTTTTTTTTTTTTTTTTTTTTTTTTTTTTTTTTTTTTTTTTTTTTTTTTTTTTTTTTTTTTTTTTTTTTTTTTTTTTTTAGGCAATGTCATCAGTAAGTGAACAAATTAATACTTTGTGAAAGTAACACGTGTCATACATTATGTTTTCTTCTCGTAAGGGAATCTTTAACCCCACAAATACGCGATGGCGCCTACTTGCCCTGACAGCACACAAAGGGAAAGAGGAAAGTTGTTGATCTTGGCCGCAGCTAAGCGCTTCCTGGTGTATGGTCGTCTTCACCTTTTGTGGCCAACGCCGTAACACTTCAGTCAGGTGCGGGGTGTCTTTTCAAGCTGGTTATAATATATATAATTAATATATATATATATAATGTGTGTGTGTGTGTGTGTGTAATGTGTGTATGCGTGTGTATAATGTATGTGTGTGTGTATAACAATATTTTTGTTCCCCGGGCCGAGTACGCTTTCGACTCCCAAACAGCGTCCTCCGCCCCGTGTCGCTCACCTCGTTTGTCGCGCGGCCGCGAGGGGACAGACGGACCCCCCAGGTTGAGGAAAGGAAGACTGTTGCCTCTTTATTTCCACCTTCATATAACACAGACCGGAGTCATGAGCCACGTTCGTGGCCCCAGAGAGACCAAAAGGGCTGCAAGATCGGCGTGGCCTCGGTCTTCTAAGTGGCTCAAGAGAACGGGTTAACACGGGCCATTTTGTGGCTCGTCGAGGTGGTTTCCAGGCCACTTCCGTGGCTGCAAATGTCACGCGTCAATTATCGGTGTACAGTATGTCCTCTGGGTAGAGTAAGGTTAGGCCCGACATGGGAAACGTAAAGCCGGAGTGTGGGTAGGGGAGGGAGGGAGGGAGGGGGAGGGACGGGGGAGACTGCATAGTATGGTTACGTCCATTCAGTGCCCAGTAGGCAAACTTTACAGGGAAGTGTGTGTGTGTGTATGTATGTATGTATGTATGTATGTATGTGTGTGTAATTTCAAATGAATGCTACTGGATGGAAATGATAAAAGTATATAAAAATATTTAATATTTTTACCTTTACTTATTTAAAATTTATTTGTATTTATATCACATCTAGCCTGACCTGACCTAACCTAACCTAATATAAACAAATGTAACCTGATACGATTGAGCCCCGGCGCCATTCAAACATTTCTTCCTTATAATGTACCACGGTGTTTCTCTCTCTCTCTCTCTCTCTCTCTCTCTCTCGCTTTCTGTCTCACTCTCTCTCGCTCTCTTTCTCTTTGTGTGTATATATATATATATGTGTGTGTGTCTCCTCTCCCCCCCTCTCTCTCTCTCTCTCTCTCTCTCTCTCTCTCTCTCTCTCTCTCTCTCTCTCTCTCTCTCTTCGAAAGAAGGTGGTCTGTGAGAGTCAGTTCCCTCGGCCGAATATCGTCAGGTTTTCTTGACAATTTTATTTTCGTGGTATTTGCGGTGCGTTTGAGACGACCGAATGTCTCCACCAGGAGAATTGAAAGTGTTGTTGTTTGCTTTTGCATTTGTTTTTGTTCTTGTCAGTAGATAATGGTCTTGTTCTGCGGAAAATAAAGATACGGAGTGTTGTACACGAGCCTGTGAATGGACAGTACCCCAGCGGACAAAATCCCAATCGGTCGGTTAGGTTAGGTTACGTTAGGTTAGGTTATTTCCTCCTTCCCCTCCCAATTTTCCTATTGGGGTTTTGTCCGTTGGGTTAGGTTAGGTTAAGTCAAGTTAGGTTATGTTATGTCCTCCCCCAATTTTCCTATTGGATTTTTGTCTGCTATACAGATTGGGTTTTTGTCCGTTGGGTTAGGTTAGGTCAAGTTAGGCTATGTTATGTTATGTCCCCCAATTTTCCTGTTGAGGATTTGTCTGCAATGCAGATTGGGTTTTTGTCCGTTGGGTTAGGTTAGGTTAGGTCAAATTAGGCTATGTTATGTCCTCCACCAATTTTCCTATTGGGGTTTTGTCTACTACGCAGATTGGGATTTTGTCCGCTGGGTTAAGTTAGATTAAGTTAGGTTATGTCCTCTCCCCAGTTTTCCTATTGGGGTTTTGTCCGTTGGGTTAGGTTAGGTTAGGTCAAATTATGTCCCCCAATTTTCTTATTGGGGTTTTGTCCGTTGGGACTTTGTCATGTGTTTATACGATCCAGTATCGAAGCCACTGTGGACAGGAAGCAGGTGTGGACCTAAAACGTGTCAATAGTCTTCCGTCAAGTGGTCAGTCCTTTTCGGTATTTGCTATTTTGACAAAGACCAACTCGAGACAAAGGTAATTAGACCTGTTCACTTGCGTTCACACATGTGTATACACACATACACACACACACGTCTCGCTGGCGCAGTGGTTAGAGTTCCCGGCCGCTACTACGGAGGTCCGGGTTCGAATCCGGCCCAGGCCTGAAATCATTTCAGTATCGCTGCGCTGTGAGTCGTTACTCCAACTCTCGTGGACGGGGAGTTGTGTGTGTGCGTGTCATCCGGGAGGGTAACAGCTGTCGATCATGAGTCCAACAGATGATCCAAAGACCATGGTGAATCACACACATACACACAAGCACACACACACACACACACACACACACACGCACGCACGCACGCCCAGCCGCGCGCAGTGCAAATGTGTGGAATGGGGAAGAGGAAGAGGGTGTGTGGGGACGATCGGCGTTGATTCGTTTATTCATGAGGGTCCCCGTCCATTAGCGGCGCCCCAGCCAGCCAGCCAGCCAGCCCAGCTTTCCCGGTCCACTGTAGTTCACACGACCCTCGAAAGCCGAAGACACGAGCATTGCTGGATGACATGACCCCTGACCCCTGACCCCTTGACCCATGGCGGCCACTTACTGTTTCTCAAACGCCCTATAGGAGCATGTAATTATGTTCTTTAACTCCGTTCTGGATAATATGCTCCGTACAGGGCCACATGGTGTCATGTTCCTGTGCCCTCGGGCAGTGGTACAATTTACGTATGCTCCCTACGGGGCCACGTACACTTTGGTTTGCGGTATCGTTCATGAATACTATATAAGGGCAATGCTGTTTTAATATATAAATGCACACACATGTATATATACATGATACATATATATGCACATACACCAACGGCTTTTTCCCCCTTACAAGGGAGGTAGCCAAAGTCAAAGGCATAAATCCACTCCCACCCATGTGTGTGTGTGTGTGTGTGTGTGTGTGTGTGTGTTTATGTAAATACAGTAACGTGGAAGTACCTAGAAGTTATTTTCCTCACAAATCCAGCAACAGCAGCTCCCCGTGGTGACTTCCACTTGCCCTCGAAAGCAAACCACATAGGACAAAGTTAATGCCCTTGATTGCTCCCAAGCTTCTGTAGTCGTAAACACCGTGTAAAGAGGTCCCCCGTGGGAATCCTGCCTCTGGTCCCGACCCACGAGGGGTCTCTCCGTCGACCAAAAGCTTCCCCCGTTCCCCCGTTCCCCCTGTCGGGGCAAACGCTCAAATTTAATTTGCCAGCCCACAGGCACACTTCGCAAATATTTGCCCGTTCCCTCCCGCCCGATGACACGCTCTCGTGCACCCGTATAGACTTCTGTCGCCATCCCTCCCCCCTCCCCCTCTCCCCTCCCTCCTCTCTCCTCCCCCTCCCCCACCCCACACACACTCACACTTTCATGATGTCGAGGCCTGCAGCTAACCTCCGGCTCACTGAATTCCTTCCCCCCCTTTCCTCCCCCTCCTCCCTCTTTTGATCCCCCTGTCCTCCCCTTCCTCCCCCTTTACTCCCCCTTTACTTCCACTCCTCCCCCTTTTGATCCCTTCCCCCCCTGTTCCTCCCTCTTTCCTCCCCCTGTCCCCCTTCTTCTCCTTTTCTCCCCACCTTCCTCCCCCCTTTACTCTATTTCCTCCCCCTTTCCTCCCCCCTGTCCTCCCCCGTCCCAGTTCCCCCCTTCCCCCGTCCACCCAAGTTGGTGGTATTCTTAAAAACAAGTCTTTTCCCTTCCAAGGATTTATATAAGATTTATATAAGGAAAATATAAGATTTTTTTTTTTTTTAAATACTACCGTAAGATTCTTATGGTGGTATTCTTAGGAAAAAATCTTTCCCTTCCAAGGATTTATATAAGATTTATATAAGGAAAGATTTTTTTAAGAATAACACTGCAAGTGGGTGGTTACAAACCACCTTTGCCCCAAGTACTCGGACAGCCGGTGGGTGACGTGAATCTGTGGGGGCCTTCGTCGCCGAGAGTCGCGATCGAAGCCCAACGCGCAAAATCGAACCACACCTTTTTCAAATGAAATCTTACAATCCATGAACTCTTTGATGAAAAGCGATTCGATTCAGGCTGAGGAAATCTTTGGTCCAAAAGAAAGTCGGAAATGATGTGGAGGGGAGTGGGGGAGGGAAGGGAGGGGAAGGGGAGGGGACGGGGGGAGGGTAGGGGAGGGGGGAAGCTGAAGATGAAGGAGGCAACGGCTTGCGAGAAACTAAAGCGTAGGTAAAAGCTGAAAGCGTCACGCGAACCACAAGAGTTGTTGCTGGATAAGGGAACGTGCCAGGAACGGTTGTGACGCTGTTGTCGCAAAAATAGATAAATAAATAAATATATAAATAAATATATAAATACATAAAATAAATAAATAAAAAATAAGAGTCACGTGGACCACAAGAGTTGTCGTTGCTGGATAAGGGAACGTGCCAGGAACGGTTGTGACGCTGTTGTCGCAAAAATATAAATAAATAAATGAATAAATAAATAAATACATAAATGAATAAATAGAAAATGAAAAATAAGAGTCACGCGGGCCAAAAGAGTTGTCGTTCCTGGACAAGGGCACGTGCCAGGAACGGTTGTGACGCTGTTGTCGCAAAAATAAATAAATAGATAGATAAATAAATAAATAAATAAATACATAAAATAAATGAATACAAAAATAAAAAATAAGAGTCTCGCGGACCACAAGAGTTGTCATTGCTGGACAAGAACGCGTGCCAGGAACGGTTGTGACAGTGTTGCCGCAAAATTAGAAAAATAGAAAATAATAAATAAGTAGATAAATGAAATAAGAATAATATAATTGTTATGCGTGGTTGATCTTGCACTCCGTGATTATTCCCACTTTCTTATTATTTGTTTATTATTATTTATTTTATTATTATTTATGTCCATTTATTATTTTTTACTGTTTACCTGTTTGTTTATTATTTAACTTTACCTATTTATTTATTTTATTCATTATTATTTATATTATTTCTATTCATTTATCATTGTTATAATTTTTTTCGCATCCGACCTAATTATGGACCAAAAGGTCTCCTGTCAGCATGCTCCTCCTTTGTAATCCTTTGAATAGAACCAACCTCCGTCCTCGATTGTTGAAGGGGTCAACCGCACTTGGATAGAGCGCAGTGCCTCCTGCCGGGCCAGTTGTCTCTCTCATTCCTGTGGCCGCGGCCGCAAGCTTACCCCGGCGCGGTGGCCACATTTTTTCCTAATCTATACCTGGCCATTACGGTAGTAATTAGAAATGATTCTTCTGGCGAATTGCCCCACGTCTTGTGCGAGGAATTTCTTCATGTTCATGTTTGTGGTGTGTACTAATACGCATACGCGCGCGGACACACACACACACACACACACACACACACACACACACACACACACACACACACACACACACACACACACACACACACACACACACACACACACACACACCAGTCAATGCCTGTACCACACTACGACCATAACACCCCTTCCCGTATAATACAACTAGGTAAATACAGACACACACACACACACACACACACACACACATACACACACACACACACACACACACACACACACACACACACACACACACACACACACACACACACATATATATATATATATATATATATATATATATATATATATATATAAGATGACCTTGATCGTTAACCAGAAGAGAATCTATGAAAAAGATTCATCGTAGCTACGTAATTAGTCCTTGGGACTCATGCGTAGACACAGCGAACCTTCATATTTTCAGAGTCCCGTCGTCTTTTATTCGTGCAAACACCTCAGGTACAAGACAATTGTACAAATTGCGGTAATCGGGGAGGGTGCACTCAATTAGGCGCCGATAGCCACCTCGCAGGTGGGAACCGCAACCTCAGGTGTTGAGCGGTAACCTGCGCGGTCGCGGTGCGTGCAGGTGTGGGAGTTCAAGGTGTCTTGGTCATGTGGCTTTGGTTTGAGGGAGTAATGGGAGGGCGTGATGGCCTCGCTTCTTTGGTAGGGATATTTCTCACCTCTAAGTCTCTCCCTATGAAAAAGAAGAAGAGGGAGAAGAAAACGAAGAATAAGAATAAGAAGAATAAAGTAAAATAAAAAAGGAAAAGGTAATGAGTGAGGGGAGGGTGGGAGTGAGAGACTTTTTTGGGGAGTGAAGTATCACTTCCAACAAAGCCCGTGGGAGTGATACTCACTTAAAAAAAAAAAAAAAAAAAAAAAAAAATATATATACATATACAAATATATGCATATATATATATATATATTTATGTGTGTGTGTGTATATATATCTGTTTATATGTGTATATATATATATATATATACATATATACATATATATATATATATATATATATATATGTATATCCCTCCCACCCTCCCCTCACTCCCTACCTTTTTCTTTTTTTTTTTACTTAATTCTTCTTCTTATTCTCATTCTTCGTTTTCTTCTCCCTCTTCTTCTTTTTCATCTTTTTCTTCTGCTTCCTTTTCTTCTTCCTCATGTTTTTCTTTTTCTTTATTCTTCCTCTTTTTCTTCCTCCTCCTCTGTCATCTTTTCCTTGTTTTCCCTCCCGTCCCTTCCCTCACTCACTACTTTCCTATTTGTTTCTTTTACCTTATTCTTATTCTTCGTTTTCTTCTCCCTCTTCTTCTTTTTCTTCTCCTTTTTCTTCTACTTCTTCCTTTTCTTCTTCCTCATGTTTTTCTGTTTCTTCTTTTTTCTTTCTTCTTCCTTCACCTCAATCTGTCATCTCATCTTTTTCTTGCTTTCCTCGTCTTCTTTTTCCTCTTTTTCTTGTTTTTCTTATTTTTATTTTTATTTGTCCACGTCCGCTTACTCTTCTTCCTTCCGTTTTCTTTCCAGTTTCCATTACCGTCCCCTCCTCCTCCTCCTCCTCCTCCTCTTCCTCTTCCTCCTTCCTCACCGTCGCCGCCACTGACGTGAAGGCTGTGCAAGTGTGCATGCCATTACCATAATTTGTTCCCAATATCTTATTCAGCTCTTCTGGTGAGAGGGGAAGGGGTCCCCATTTGCTGACTAAAATCTGTCGGGAACCAGAACCAGATCTGTGAAGCGGCACAGCCCAGGCGGGGCGGGACCGGGTCGTGGAAGTGAAATCCGTCCTTCAGTCCTGGGGGCTCCGTCATCCCCATAGATCAAGTTCCCTGCCGTTAGCCAGAAGAAAGATGTTCGGTTATCGAGGCACGGAAGTGTTGTGTAGTTTCTGGATGGGATTTCCAGTCTACCTTTTTGTTTCCATGGGGTTTTCGTTTACCATTTGGAGGCGTTTCTTTTAGTTTTTTCCATGACTAGGGGAGCGAGCGAGCAAGCTGGCAAGCGCAACGAAGAAGTCTTGGGGAAAATCAACACCAAGAAGAAATGGCAGTGTATTAGGAAGGGTTCGATCCAAGGGCTTCTAAGACACCAGTCAGGGCAGGGGATCACATGAAGAATCGTCACACCAGACTTCGACAGGGTGACGATTCTTCATGTGGGCTATCCTAGGGTGACAATTCTTCATGTGGACCATCCTGGGTTTACGATTCTTCGTTTGTATAAGTTGATGACAATAAGCATAACCTTCATTCAACCTAACCTAATCTTTATTCCACTGTTGATATTCGGCGTACTGGGGTGACAATTCATCTGGTGGGATCTCATGGGGTGGCGATTCTTCATGTGGGCGTTCTGGGGTGACAATTCTTCATGTGGGCGTTCTGGGGTGACAATTCTTCGTGTAATCCAGGACCTCTACCACAAGAGAATGAACTCCACAAAGCTCCGTATGAGTTGTACGTGTTTTTCACTCTGTGTGCCGCAAGGCGGTCATTTCAGCTGTATGATGCTCCTCGTCATATGGATTCACAGTTGTAGAAACGTGACCATCGACAATGTGCTTACATGTATTGAAAGGGCATCGCTTTACACGAGCCTGGAAGAAGGTCTATTTTTGGTTAAAAAAAAAAAAGAGAGAGAGAGAGAGAGAGGAGACTCTTCGTCGTCTTTGTTGATTGAGGATCAATCTGTACGACAATTCTTTGCGTCCTTTGGTACCAGACACTAAGACGTCCACACATCAGAAAGTGTTGATGAATTCGTTGCAGCTGTAATCACACGCACACGTGCGCGCGCACACAAACGGACACACACACACACACACACACACACACACACACACACACACACACACACACACACACACACACACACACACACACACACACACACACATGAACAGCCACACGCACACATGAACAGACACACGCACACATGAACAGACACACTCACACAAACACACACAGACACACCCACACACACACACACACACACACACACACACACACACACACACACACACACACACACACACACACACACACACACACAAACTGACGCACAAAGACACACACTCACATGGAGGAGTTTACTTCGCTTCCGTGATGAGGGCGCCATGGAGATGAATGAAATAGCCTGGCGGCAGCCAGAATAAAAATACAAAAGTGCCATCGGTCATGAAAGTGGTGGAAAGCGTCAGTCCGTCTGTCCGTGGGGAGGACAGGAGGGGACGTTGTCTCTCATAGGGAGCAAAGGTCCGGGTTTTGACAAAGAAGCGCGAATTAATCGTGGAACCCTGAGGCATCTCGGCTGGCGGGATACACCTCTTTTCTCTCTGTCTCTCCCTGCCTCTCCCTCTCTCTCTTTCTCTCTATCTCTCTCTCTCCGCCTCTCCCTGTCTCTCAGCCTCTGTCTTTCCCTGCATCTCCCTCTCTCCCTCTCTTTCTCCGTCTCTCCCTGTCTCACCCTCTCCCTCCCTCTGTCTCTCCCTCTCTCTTCCTCTCTTTCCTTCTCTCTACTCCTCTCTTTCCTTCTCTCTACTCCTCTCTCTTTCTCTAAGAGTCTCCAGAGCACAACCTCGCGACTGCCCCAGGGGACAGCGGCTGGTACAGCAATTGGGAGGTGTCAGTGAGGTCCCTTGCTGACAGGTGGTCGGGATGTTTGCCCGGTAGGCCGGCAGGCAAACAGGCGGGCTGACTAACTAGTGGGCCGGTGCAGGCCGGCAGGCAAACAGGCAGGCTGACTAACTAGTGGGCCGGTGCAGGCCGACAGGCAGGCTGTCCGGCAGACAAGCAGTCTGGCAGGCAGGCAGGCTATCAGGCAGGCAGGCAGGCTGGCAGGCAGGCATGCAAGCAGGTAGGCATTCTGGCTGGCCGGCAGTCGGGCAGGCAGGCTGTCTGGCAGGCAAGCAGGCAGGCTGTTCGGCAGGCAGGCAAGCAGGCAGGCTGTCCGGCAGGCAGGCAGGCAGTCCGGCAGGCCGGTTAGGAAGCCATTAATACGACCCATGAATCGAGCCCAACGAGTCGTGTTGGGCCAGATTTCACGCCGGATGGGCGCTTCCAGATTAGGAGTCCGGGAGTGGCGGAGGGGTGGGATGGGGTGGGAGGTGGGGTTTGTGGGCGAGGGGTTGATATCCACCGGCCGACAGAAGCAGCTCTTCAGGGAGCTGCTTCTTCAGCTTTATTTTCTCCTCTTCCACCTCCGTCGTCCTCTTCTTCTTCGTCTTCTTCTCCTTCTGCCTCGTCTTCTTCTTCTTCCTCTTCTTCTTCTTCTTCGTCTTCTTCTTCTTCTTCTATCTCCTGTTTCTCCTTTACCTTGTACGTTTTCAGTAGTTCAGGGACTTTGATGACGTTGCTTTGGATCAGAGTCAGTCAGCATATGATTGGAAACTAATCTCTAGAAAAAGGAAGCTGATAATTTTTAGCTTCTACTATCCCCGCTCTTTGCTTATGCCCTCCTTAATTACCTCCTGTATAACTCATCTTTTTTTTCTTTTTTTAGCTATATTATCCCGTAGGATAGAAGCGCTGGTTAATGATTACGAAATAATCCTTTTCCTCCTCCTCCTCCTCCTCCTCCTCCTCCTCCTCCTCCTCCTCCTCCTCCTCCTCCTTCTCTTCGTCTTCCTCCTCCCACTCTTACTCCTCCTCCTACTCTTCCTTCTCGTCTTCCTCCTCCCACTCCTACTCCTACTCCTCGTCCTCCTCCTACTCCTTCTCCTCCTCCTCCTACTCCTCGTCCTTCTCCTCCTCCTCCTCCTCCTCCTCCTCCTCCTCCTCCTCCTCCTCCTTCTCCTCCTCCTTCAACTCCTTCAAATCCTAATTTTTTCCTGTTTTTCCTCGACCTCTTTGTATCTCGTGTTGTTTTTATGACGAGTCATTCGCACAATTGAATGAAATTGCCTGGGGACAACTTGCAATATGATTAAATTAACACTCGTGTCGAGTCTGCTTTAACCTATCAACGGGCACAGACTGCTCTCCTCTCATCTCCACTCACCCGTGAATAAAATCGGCTGGCGACAACCAGGAAAAAATAGCCCATCTACCCAAGCAAAGGATGAAGGCCCCAAAAGAATAGTCTAACTTATGGTTGTGTTAGTGCAAAGGCTTTGGTTAGACTCTGTTGGACGATAGAAGAGAGTACAGGAGTCTCGGTGCATTGGAAGCTGTTGTGATGTTACGAGTAGGATAGCAAATCGACGGAGGCACTTATGACTTTTGGCGCAGTGGTAGAGCTCCTAGCTGCCACTACGGCGGTCCGGGTTCGAATCCCGCCCAGGGCTGAAATAATTTCAGTTTCGCTGCGCTGCGGGTCGTTACTCCAACTCTCGTGGGTGGGGAGTTTGGGGTGTATGCGCGTGTAAGGTCACAACATTATCCATAGATCGGTCATATACAAGCTCTGAGCTCTCTTCCGGAAGGGAAGTAGCTGTCGATCACGAGTCCAACACGTGATACAAGACTATGGTGGTGAATCACTAGGGGCAACACGAGGCTTAGGAATGAGCGCATCATGTTAGTTAGTTGGTTTGTTTGTTTCTAGGACGATGTGTATGTTCTTTGCCCCTGCTGGATCCGTTTGCGGGAAGTTCTGCATCCCATTTACATTCTTTGGGGGAAAACCCAGGAAGAAACGACCGTGCGACCTCAAGCAGGAGTTATGACGCTGCCATCGCAAAAGAGAATATAAAGAAGAAGGAAAAAGAAGAGAGCGAAGAGAAGGAGGAAAAATAAGAATGATGAGAAGGAAAAGAAATAAGAGGATAAGAAGGAAGGAGACGAAATATTATTCCGACGGCAGATTGGTGTCCCAGACAGACGCTGTCCCTTCCAAGGGAAGAAAATATGTTTGGGTCCCCCCCCCCCCAAAGAGCTGTCTCCTCCGGAGAGATGCCCGGGGATTACTGATGTTGGCAGCGATTGAGAGAGAGAGGGAGAGATAGGGAGAGGGAGAGAGGCAGAGATAGAAACAAAGAAAGAGAGTCA
>NC_134778.1:54437699-54452699 GCF_046742065.1 Oratosquilla oratoria | reverse complement strand
CTCCATGTCTCCCGCAACAATTGCAGTAAAATATTACATCACTTCTGTGCACAGAAATACGTCATTCCCGGCCGTACGTCTGCTGTCGTGGCCCGTTTATTGTCGCACGAACCTGGGTTCGATCCACCATTGGGCCGCAGTCAAGCGTCTCGTAGTGTGATCTCCTTTTACTATAGGTTGAAGTTAGGGATCTCGCTGTGACTAGGAAGGCCCGTGGTAACGTGGTAACTCGAAATGGTAACTTGGTAAATCGAAGCGGTAACGTGGTAGCTTGAAATGGTAACGTGGTAACTCGAGATGGTAACGTGGTAGCTTGAAATGGTAACGTGGTAACTTGAAATGGTAACATGGTAACTCGAAGCGGTAACGTGGTGACTCGAAGTGGTAACGTGGTAACTCGAAGTGGTAACGTGGTAACTCGAAGTGGTAACGTGGTAACTCGAAGTGGTAACGTGGTAACTCGAAGTGGTAACGTGGTAACTCAAAATGGTAACTTGGTAACCGGTCCTGATCCGGTATGCGATGTTTGTCCGCCATGAGGACCACCAGAGAGCGACCCCAACGGGCATCAGTGATGGCCACTTGCCCCATCTGTCAGGGACGTTGTTACAAGTACTACCTACAGCTTCAGCCCCAGGAAGGCGTTTTTCGTGGGCGTGAAACGTTTATCACACTGGGCTATATTTCCTCCGACTGTTGGAAGGAATGTGTATGCTGGAAGTACATAATTTACCTCCAGCATATCAAATGACATTCTGTGTATTTTTGTTGGGGAAATAAGATAGTTTGCCATAGTGATTTATCGGCGGAAAAAGTGCTGGAGGTGAGCGCCATCGCCGATGAATCGGAGGTTGGAGGTAAAATAGCCCAGTGTGATAAGACTGTAAGGAAAGCGTCATTAAGAAACAGAAACTGTACGGTCAAGGTAACATTGAACGGGAACGGAGAGGAGGAGGTCACTTAGTTGAATAAAATCGCTTGACGGCAGCCATAAGTAAAACCGAGTACGGTCACCGTCAGCACTACCGTCAACGTCACCGTCTACGCGAGCGGTTCTTAACCTGGGTTCATGACCCCTGTAGAACCGCAGAGTTTTACAATCGGGGTCACAGTATAAAGAAATTGGGGCACATGAAGAATTGTCACCCCAGAACGCCTACATGAACAACCGTCACCCCATGAGATTCCACCTGAAGAACTGTCACCCCATACGCCGAATATCAACAGTGGAATAAAGATTACTTTAGGTTAGTAGGTTAGGTTAGGTTGAATGAAGGTCATGATTATTGTCATCAACTTATACAAACGAAGAAATCTAAACCCAGGATGGCCCACATGAAGAATTGTCACCCTAGGATAGCCCAGATGAAGAATTGTCACCCTTTCGAAGTCTGAGGTGACGATTCTTCATGTGATCCAAAAAATTTTGTATGCATTGAATACCGACTGATTCTTTTCATTGTTGAAGTGATCTTCTCCAGGGGGCCAAATAACAGCAATTCATAAGCTTGAGGTATGTTTACATCTCTTATTCTTCGTAGCTGCATCTCCCTTCAATGACTAGCGTGCTCATGGAAAAGAAGGTCGAGAACCGGGTTCATAGGGGAAGTAGGCACGGCAGGTGGGTACGGAGCAGCTGTAATTGGGGGCTATAAAAGTCTTTTCTTCCTTATTTATGAGGTTCGCGGCGGCAGCAAGAGGAGGAGGCCGGGAAAGTGAGGCGGGATTAATCCCGGAAAGCTCTGTCCGTTCGGGTCTCTGCCCGTAGCTGATTGAAGTGGTCTGGCCTTCGACTAGAATAGAAGGAGTTAGGATGGACACTAAGTTGAGATTGTCAGAACGCCTTAGCAGAAAGTTACGGCGTTCGTAAAAAATAAATGAATAAATCTATGCAGTACTTAATCTTAGCGGAGGACTAGAGTTAGAGACGACCCCTCACCTGAGTAAAATTGCTTTACTACATTCGTCAGAACAAGAGTGGTCAGTGTGTACGGCCCTGATGAAAGTTCTTGTTTGAGGTGACTCAGAGGCCGACTGTCCGTCAATCCGTCCGTCAATCCGCCCGTAGCCGTGGACACTTACCCACAAGCGCGAGCTGAAGGTTAACCAGAATGAAATGACGAAGTTCGCGGCGACGTTGAGGGGAGTCGAAATCGGGCGACACGGCATCGTAGCCGGTCTTCGACGTAAGGGTTCGAACCCTCTAAGGGCGTCGCGGTGGTCGGCCTGTAAGGAAGAGGACTCGCCACTTCAACACAGGGTGATGATGATGTTATATGGTTTAACGTCACAAACGAACCATGCCCTTGGTTCAGCTTCGCCGGTGGCAGGGCTCGAGCCGCCATCCCCTCGACCTTCGCCGCAAGTAACGACGCCAGCGAGCGATTTTAATCAAATGAATGATATTGCTTGGCACCAGCGGGAACTGAGGCCAATTAAAAAAAAAAAAAAATTGCCTCGAGTGGGTCGCGGTTAATTAATGAACTGGAAACAGGAGACTCCTCCCCCCCACCCACCAACCCCCCTCTCCCCCCGTCTCCCCCCGTCTCCCACAGTGATGGACAGTAATGGACAGGACGGACCCGTAATAGGCGACGTGCATGGCAGGGACGTCGGGGTAATTGACGGTAAAGGTGGGGAGGATGGGATAAATAGGAGAGCAGCCAGAAATGGGGATGGATTGAAGGGAGGCGGGTTGTGGGGATCCCCCGACGTTACGGTGATCGTACTCTTTCCCTGTGCGTGTGTGTGTTGTGTAGTTGTTTGTGCTTATGTCTGTATTTGTGTGTACGCATGTGTAGTGTAATTATATATATATATATATTTATATATATATATATATATATATATATATATATATATATATATATATAATTTTTTAGAAGCTCCGCCCAAGGTTTCAAACTCTGACCTGTGCCGATATAATCGCGAAGCCTAGATGCTAGCAACTGAGCTACGAGGTCAAGGTTCGAATCCCAGGGCGGGGCTTCTAAAAAGATTCATCTGTCCTAATATATATATATATATATATACACATATTAGAATATTTGTTATGCTACTCATTTGTTTAGTCGCCAAAGGATGAGAGGAACTGCCTCGCGGTGCCTTGCGGCAATTGCAAAGAATGGTTCTATAGAAAACTCAAGGGTGAATCTCTCTCTTGCAAGGGTGGAAGGTCGTTGAGAAGGACCAAGCTTCATAACCTTCAGGACGCAGTTCGAACACCCCAGCCACCGGCCCATCACAGCTTTCCAGAATGAGGCTGTGGCGCCTGGAATAAGGGGTCGGGTGTGGCACCAATAATAAAGGAATAAGAGCTTGGGTGTGGCACCAGGAATAAGGGGTAGAGTGTGGCGCCAGGAATAAGGGGTCAAGTGTGGCGCCAGGAATAAGGGGTCAAGTGTGGCGCCAGGAATAAAGGGTCGGGTGTGGCGCCAGGAATAAGGGGTCGAGTGTGGCGCCAGGAATAAGGGGTCGAGTGTGGCGCCAGGAATAAGGGATCGAGTGTGGCGCCTGGAATAAGGGGTCGGGGGTGGTGCCAGAATTGGCAACATAAGCAACATAAGAATGAAGGGGACTGCAAGAGACCACAAGGCGTATACTAGGCACTTCCATGTCCATGACCACCTTGAAACAAATGATAGTTTCAGTGCTCACTACATATTTACTAAGTCTTATTCCATTCGTTGACCATTCTATTGGTAAACCAGTTCTTGCCTATTGGAATATGTTATGGTTGGGAAGGGAGGTGGAGGAGGTGGTGGGGAGTAGGGAGAAGAGACTAATTACGGCCGAAGGGTGAGAGGAAGAGAGGCTACAAGAGGAAGAGGAAGAGAAGGGAAATGAAGGGAGAATGAATAATTAGGGGCGGAGGTAAAATTAGGTCCGGGAGACAAGGGTTAAGTGAGGCAGCGACGGAGGGGAGTGCCACAGAGGCACCGTGGCCCTAGGGAGGGAGTGGGGGAGGAGAGGGGGAGGCAAGGGAGAGGTGGAATAGAAAATAGAAAAAAAAATTGAAACAACAGAAGAGTAGGGCACAAGAATGGTAGAATATATATATATATATATATATATATATATATATATATATATATATATATATATATATATATATAATTTTTTTTTTTTTTTTTTTTCTTTTTTTTTAATGAGGATTCTTCAAACTTTTTCGCTGCGGGAAGTGACCCTCTTCAGCTGACTAGAATTGTTTGGTTTGGTCTTGTCCTCGGACACGGGTCGTCATTCTAAGGATGATTCACAAAGTACACCTCTTAAATATTCTAGACGCAGAATGTGTTATCAGCACCTTTTACTCCAATACATAATCACCTATCAATAGAGGTGCTCAGTGATGGTCACTTGCCTTATCGTAGTCCGACGGGACAGATAACGAAGAGGATCAACTCCCCACTCAGAGGTGCAACCCCGAGGAGCTGGCACTTGATCGCCAGACTAAGCTGTCTTTATCAGCTGATGCATTTTTTAAACTTTTTTTTTCGCATTTCTTCGAAACGAAGAGAGCGGACAGCTGGCTTCTGGCTGTCTCCTCTTCCTTCTCCTTTTTCTCCTTTCCTCTTCCTCCTCTTTCCCCTCACCCTCCTCCTCTTCCTCTCCTCTTCGTCCTTTTTCCCTCTTCCTCTCCTACTACTCCTCCTCCTACTACTCCTCCTCCTCCTTCCCCCTTTTTCTTTCTCTTCCTCCTGGTGACTAGCCCTGGGAGAGAGAGAGAGAGAGAGAGAGAGAGAGAGAGAGAGAGAGAGAGAGTCACTCTCTCAAAACGCAGACAGGGATCCTTCCTGGGGAGTTGTGTGTGCGTGGAAGGCGCGAGTAACATTGTTGCCTTGTGACGCTTCTGTTGTTGCCGCCGAGGGTTTCGGGCGAGAGAAAATGGACGCAAAAATAATTGATGCTCCGATTGCACCGCGTTAACAATCTCCTGAATATTTAACGTGCTTGTGACACGTCAGTGCTCGTGGGGCACCGTCGGTCACCAGTGATAGACTATCGGTGGTATTCTTAAAAAAAATCTTTCCTTATATAAATCTTATATAAATCCTTGGAAGGGAAAGATTTATACAAGGAAAGATTTTTTTAAGAATACCACCGTAAGATTCTTACGGTGGTATTCTTAAAAAAATCTTTCCTTGTATAAATCTTTCCCTTCCAAGGATTTATATAAGATTTATATAAGGATTTTTTATTATTGTATTTTTATTTATTTTATTTTATTTATATATTTGTTTATTTTTCATTTTATTTCTTATTCTTATTTATTCATTTATTTATTTATATGTGTATGTTTAAGACAGGTTGAACATTTTAGAAGCACGCACAGGTCAGGGTTCGAATCCCGTGGCAGAGCTTAAAATATATATATATATATATATATATATATATATACTTTTTTTTTTTTTTTTTTTTTTTTTTTTTTTAAGAATACCACCGTATGTCCCGTAAACCATGGGAGGATCGAGGGACCGGTCACAAGCGGCGACGTGACTCGTGTAATCCGAACTTCGTGACCGTGAAACCGTCCCGTAGGGTTCGACCGTCGCGATAGACCTCACTGGAACTTTACTTTCTGATCGCTGTTGCGTCACTGGCGAAGGTACAGATAGCATCGGCCGGACTAAGGAGCCGACTCAAGATACAGAGTCAGATACAGGGACGGGCGAAGGGTAAAGGGATTTAAGGCTGAAGACTGGATTAACGAGAAGGGATCAGGTCGAAGGTAATGAACTAGGAGGAAGAGGAGGAGGAGAGGGAAGAGAAGCAAGAGGAGGAGAGGGAGGAGTAGGAGGAGGAGAGGGAGGCAGGCTGATCATTTGGAGCTGTGAAAGGAAGGAGGAGGAGGTGGAGAGGGAGGAGTAAGAGGAGGAGAGGGAAGAGTAGCAGGAGGAGAGAGGGAGGAGGAGGAGGAGGAGGAGGAGAGGGAGGAGGAGCAGGACGAGGAGGAGAGGGAGGGGGAGGAGGAGAGGGAAGAGGAGCAGGAGGAGGAGAGGGAGGCAGGCTGATCATTTGGAGCTGTGAAAGGAGGGAGGAGATGGAGGAGGAGGTGGAGATGGAGGAGGAGGCGGAGGAGAGGGAAGAGGAGCAGGAGGAGGAGAGGGAGGCAGGCTGATCATTTGGAGCCATGGGAGGAGGAGGAGGAAAGGAGGGAAGGGCTGAGGCACCCGAGGAGGAGGAGGAGGGAGGAGGAGGAGAGGAGGGAAGGCTGAGACACCCGAGGAGGAGAGGAGGGAAGGCGGGATATAGCTTCTAATTTGTGATAAGAAGGACCGGGGAGGACTAATGGCCTGGCGCCGGGGTGGGTACGGAGGGATGCAGGGGAGAGGAGGAGGAGGAGGAGGAAGGTTAAGGAGGTAGATAGGATACAAGCGAGAAACAGATCATGTCTGGTGTTAAGGGTATGCTCGAGTGTGTGTGATTCATCATGGTCTTGGATCACGTTTTGGGCTCTTGAATAAAGCCTTGTGTTTGTTTGTTTATATATATATATATATATATATATATATATATATATATATACATATACATATATATATATATATATACAGTATATATATATATGCTAATAAGAACACGGGTACGTGTGTTCACTTATGCAAAGTACACTTGGACAAAAGATACTAACGAAACAGAGCGCTTTCGTATATTACATCCAATGCAAAGAAGTAATTCTTTGCACTGGCTGTAATATACGAAAGCGCTCTGCTTCGTTAGTTTCTTTTTTCTAAGCGGTCTACTTTGCACATACACACACACACACACACACACACACACACACACACACACACACACACACACACACACACACACACACATATATATATATATATATATATATATATAATATTGTGTGTGTATGTGTGTTAGTGTAGGTGTTTTATGCACATATACATAAAGACTGACAGAAGATAGATATATATGTTTTCGTGGAATGCCTCTCGACAGTCGACACGTTTAACCAAGGATTGCTGGATCGAATGGGACTGGCGTCATCGCTGTGTTTTATAATCCCTTGGTGACGACCCGGGGTCATTGTGTTCATCACGCCCACGCTACGCCCACGCCCTTGCTGCAAACACTTTTGTTTGTCCCCCCCCCACCGTTTCAGTCTGTGCGCGTGGACGTGTGTAATCCTCAATCTGAAATTGATGGAAATTTAACCCCTCTCCCCCGGCTCGAGATCGTGTCTGACTTCGCGCTCACGGGCAGGTGGGTTCTGTGAAGTCTCTAATCTGGTCTGGTATCGTGTGTCTGTTGGTTCTCGGGTCTGGTGTGGAGTCTGGGGTCTGTTTCGTCTGGTTTTGGTGTAAGGAGCGGTGGGGGGATAGCTAGCGAGACGGTGTACCCAACATGGTGATAATGGGCACATGGTGGTGGTGGTAGAAGGGTCTTCAGGGTTCTTATTATAGAAGACTCTGCAGTGGTTGTGGGTGGTGGTAGAAGAGTCTTCAGGGATGTTATGCTAGAAGAAGACTCTGCAGTGGTGGTGGAATGGTCTTCAGGGTTGTTATGATAGAAGAAGACTCTGTGATGGTAGAAGGGTCTTCAGGGTCTTCAGGGTTCTTATTATAGAAGACTCTGCAGTGGTTGTGGGTGGTGGTAGAAGAGTCTTCAGGGGTGTTATGCTAGAAGAAGACTCTGCAGTGGTGGTGGAATGGTCTTCAGGGTTGTTATGATAGAAGAAGACTCTGTGATGGTAGAAGAGTCTTCAGGGTTGTTATGATAGAAGAAGACTGCAGTGGTGGTGGGTGGTGGTAGAAAAGTCTTCAGGGATGTTATGATAGAAGAAGACTCTGTGATGGTATAAGGGTCTTCAGGGTTGTTATGACAGAAGAAGACTCTGCAGTGGTGGTGGGTGGTAGTAGAAGGGTCTTTAGGGTCTTCAGGGTTGTTATGATAGAAGAAGACTCTGTAGTGGTGACAAATGGACTTGTGGCGTCTGTAGGCCAGAACGTGACAGTAATGGTGGTGGCGTGTTTTGTTGTGGTTGCTGTGACGTTAGGTATTAACGCTGGTCGTGGCGATGATGAAGAGCGCCCACCGAGTCTTGCTTGGGTGTTTTGAGTTATGGTTTCACGGTAATGACAAGGGAATGCAGTTGGGGAGCAATTTGGTGAAGTGCCACTTGCATGAGGACTAGGGCTGGAACATGCACACAAACACAATATATATGTGTGTGTGTCATTGTGACAAATGGAAATAAGCTCCACCGCAAGGACTCGAACTTTTGCCTTAGCGGCTGCTTATTATAAAGCAAAGACTCAAAGCCTTTGCTTCGTAATAAGCAGTCGCTAAGGCAAAGGTTCGAGTCCTTGCGGTAGAACTTATTTCCATATACATACATATATATATATATATATATGTGTGTGTGCACTGTTGTTACGCAAGCCCAAAATAAAATGGACCGTATTTTCAAATATGTGGTTGATAAAAAAACAAGAATTCACGGTAGAATAATCAATTTAACCGCGTTTGGTAACCTGCCAACATTTTACGAGAGCAAGTTGGATAAACGAACAGACTGATGTGAAAGGCTTTGTGTTGTGGAGGCTACAGAGGAACGGAAAAGGGAATTGGGCAGAAGAGAGAATGAGCCAGAAAGGAGGATGGAAGAAGGAGCAAGTGTGTTACCGTCCGGTCGCCGGGGAGGTGGGAGAGGGACATCAGAGTGGTGGAGAAGCAAGGTAGAGAAGTGTGTAGGAGTGACGTGGCAGAGGTTGCGCAGTCCTGGGCCCTGTGGGAGAAGTTTGGGGAGTCCTTTGTTCACTCCTGGACCCCGAATGCTGATGGTTAGTTGTGATATGTGATATGGTTTAACGTCACAAACTCCCCCCTTATCGGGAGGCTAGGACGGTGCCCCTCACAGATGACTTTGTAACGTGGAATTAAATGAACCATGTCCTTGGTTCAACTTCGCCGGTGGCAGGGTTCGAACCGTCTCTTCGACCTTCGCTACAAGTAACGACGCCCTAACAAGGTGAAAATATTTGCGAAGTCTGATCCGGAAGGTCATGCGAGGCTCAAGTGTCACGTCTCCTTATTGAAGGGGTCACCGCTTGGCGTCCTTTTGTGCTTGTCAGGTCATATTGGTTGGAGTCACAGTGCACATGACCTATGTGCGGCAGGTGTCTCCGTCTCTCCCTCCCCTCCCCCTCCCATTCCCTCCCTTTCCCTCCCTCCCCTTCCCTTCCCTCCCTCCTTCCCTCCCCGTCTCTCCCTCCCCTCCCCCTCCCTTTCCCTCCCTCCCCCTCCCTTCCCTCCCTCCTTCCTTCCCTCCCCGTCCCTCCCTCCCCTCCCTTTCCCTCCCTCCCCCTCCCTTTCCTTCCCTCTCCTCACTCTCCTTTTCCCTCCCCCTCCCTTTCCTTCCCTCCCCTCACTCTCCTTTTCCCTCCCTCCCCTCCCCCTCCCTTTCTCTCCCTCCCCTCCCTCTCCCTTTCTCTCCCTCCCCCTCCCTTTCTCTCCCTCCCCCTCCCTTTCTCTCCCTCCCCCTCCCTTTCCTTCCCTCCCCTCACTCTCCTTTTCCCTCCCTCCCCTCCCCCTCCCTTTCCTCCCCTCCCCTCCCTTTCCCTCCCTCCCCTCCCCTTTCCTTCCTTCCCTCCCCTCCCTCTCCCTCCTTCTCCTTCCCCTCTCCCCTCCCTTTCCCTTCCCCTTCCCCTCCCTTACCTCCCTCCTTCCTTCCCTTTCCCTCCCTCCCCTCCCCCTCCCTTTCCCTCCCTCCCTCCCCTCCCTTTCATCCCCTCCCTCTCCCTCCCTTTCCCTCCCTCCCCTCCCCCTCACTTTCCCTCCATTTCCTCCCCTCCCCCTCCCTTTCCCTTCCTCCCCTTTCCTTCCTTCCCTCCCCTCCCTTCCCCTCCCCCTCCCTTTCCCTTCCTCCCCTTCCCTTTCCCTCCCTCCCCTCCGTCTCCCTTTCCCTCCCTCCCCCTCCCTTTCCCTCCCTCCCCCTCCCCCTCCCTTTCCCTCCCTCCCCCTCGTTTTCCCTCCTTTATATTGCGTGGTCTTGTTGGTGATCCGGGTGGGTGCATCTTTAACGCGTTGGGCTTCGAGCTCGACATCCAAAGACTGTGGTTGCTACTTAACCTGGTTATTGGGGGCGTCTCCCTCACTGACTCGAGTTAAGGAGGCGATTCAAGGGTTACCGGGTTTTCAGTCTCGTGGATTTTTTTTTTTTTTTTTACAGTTGCACGTCTCGTTCCTGTAATCCTCAAAATAGTTCGTTCAGGTGATGCAGCAGCTGTTGGTTTTGGTCGAAACTTTATGAAAATAGTAGCAATATTTAATAACGCAACTGTGCAAGTGAAGAGGCAGTGCTTCGAGGTTAGGGCAGATGAAGGGCGAAGAAGAGGAGGAGGAGGAACAGAGACGGATAGAGTTGTGGTGGTGAAGAGTCTTCGGAGGGTCGAGGAGGAGGTGGAGGGTCGAGGAGGAGGTGGAGGGTCGAGGAGGAGGAGGAGGGTCGAGGAGGAGGAGGAGGGGCAGTAGAGTTGTGGTGTAACTGGAGGAGGACGAGGTAGTATATTGTTGTAAGAGGAATAGGAGTGGGAGTTGATGGTGATAGAAGAGGAGTTGCTGGTGATGGAAAAGGAGTTGCTGGTGAAGGGGTTGGTTGTGGTGAACAAACGAAGAGAGGATCTGGTGAAAAAGAAAGCCTGGTGCAAGAGGTGGAAGAAGTCGGATGTTTTGAGATGTGGTGAAAGCGGAATTTGGTGGCTTAAGGGGAAGAGGAGGAGGAGGAGAAAGGTCCCCTAGGGATAGGGGGCTACCAGGTGGCTGGGAAACTGGGCTGTGGGCTTAGTGTCATTTGATGGATGGCTGTGGTCTGTCCAGAAGAGGTAGAAAGAAGATTATGTACATCCAAGGAAAGTGGAGGTAGGGTGGGAGGGAGGAGGCAGGGTGGTAGGGAGGAGGGAGGGAGGGTGGAGGCAGGGTGGAAGGGACACTCATCCCTGTAGACCTGTGGAGCAACACACACACACACACACACACACACACACACACACACACACACACACACACACACACACACACACACACACACACACACACACACACACACACACACACACACACACACACACACACACACACACACACACACACACACACACACACACACACACACACACACACACACACACACAGGCTAGAGCAAACTAGACACTGCGAGATACAAAGACGGGACACCGCAAGCATAGCTCCCCTACCAGTAAGGTACAACTAGGAACATACACACACACACACACACACACACACACACACACACACACACACACACACACACACACACAAATAGAGAGTTAGAGAGAAAGTTTGAGAGGGGGAGCGGACGTAGGCAGACACCTCGAGATTCATCTTCGCCCCCTGTAAATCTGGGGGCTTGGAAATCACAGGTCGCTCCTTGGGTAATTTATATCCATCTTCCCACGTTTTCCTCCTCCGCCACATTTCCATCCAAAAAAATATCCCCCCCCCCCCCACGCTGTCCTTCCTCTCGTTTCACTTTTTTTTTTTATTCTTTTCTTAGCCGTGATCTTTCTTTTTCTTTTCTTTCCTTGCCGTGATCTTCAGTATATCTCATTCCTTTCCTGTTCCTCTCTCCCCACTCCATCGTCTCCTCATCTTTATCCTCCCACCTTTCTCTTGCCTGATTTTGGCCTCCATCACCCATGGCCCTCCTGGAACGCACTGGGAGCGCAGCAAGGCATCTCTGGCGCCAAGATTTTGTGGGTTGCCCTAGGGACAGAAAGGGAGAGCTTGGTGGTCCTCTTGAATCTCCTGAATAGGATAATTTGGCGGAATTATTGTGTGCTCTGCTTGACAAGGCCCAGTGGTTGCAGACACTTAGTATTTAGTGAGTGACACACACACACACACACACACACACACACACACACACACACACACGACACTTGTGGCGCAGTGTAGAGTTCTCGCCTGCCACTACGGCGGTCCGGGTTCGAATCCCGCCCAGGAATAAAGTAATTTCAGTATTGCTGCGCTGCGAGTGGTTACTCAAACTCTCGTGGGCGGGGAGATGGTGTGTGTGTGTGTGTGTGTGCGTGTAAGGTCACAGCATTACCCATAGATCGGTCATACGAGCTCTGAGCTCTCTTCCGGGAGGGAAATAGCCGTCGATCACAAGTCCAACACGTGATCCAAGACCATGGTGAATCACACACACGCACATAGAAAAAAAGCAATCACACGCCCAAGAATCCCTCCTCGCGCCTCCCCCTAAAGACCGGGAGGTTAAAAAATATAAACAATTCTTCCCAAAACGTGAGCAAGACACCAGGCAGACGAAAGCCGCAGTGGCAACAAATGAGAATTACGAGCTCGACAGGTGTCCCCTTCACAAGAACGGTCGAGACGCTTCCGTCGCAGCCAGAGAACTCTGAGGAGGAGGAGGAAGAGGAGACGACGAGGAGGAAGAGGAGACGACGATGCCGTCCGCGCCAAGAACCGCCGCTTTTTGTTAGGTTGAGTAATATTCCCGGAAATGGCCGCCTGGACACTGCGTGTGTGTGTGTGTGTGTGTGTGTGTGTGTGTGTGTGTGTGTGTGTGTCTTGAGCTTATATAAGCACGCCGGCCTTTCTTTCCTCTTCCCCGACAGCCCCCTTTCTTGGGGCGGTCCTTCGGGTCCCTCCGAGGCTTCTGTTTCTGCTGCTTTAGGTCCCGGCGCGTTTCCGGCTGTCCGACTTCTAGGCAGCTGCCCCCCTCCCTCCCCCTCCCCATCTCCCTCTCCCCCCCCCGCCACCATCTTTTCCCTCTTATCCCCCTTCGTCCCATCCCCGTAGTAGGCTACACTGTGTTGTCATAGCAACGGTTTTTCGTTTTACGAGGAATCCGACGGTCGAATTCGAGGCCAAGGTTGAATCTCTCATGTTCTCGATCTCTCTCTTTTTCTCTCACTCGCTCTCTCTCTTTCTCGGTGTCTCTCACTCTCTCTCGTTCGTTTTCTCTCTCTTTGTCTTTTTCTCTCTCACTCGATCTATCCCTCTTTTTTTCTCGCGTTCTCTCTTTCTCTCTCTCTCTCTCTCTCTCTCTCTCTCTCTCTCTCTCGTGTCTTATGACTGCCCAGACGAAATGTTCCATGGAGATCATGTTAAGCGTCTAGGGACTAGGATAAAATTTGGGAATGTTAGAACTGACGCCCTTACATTAGGCCTTAGGGGTTCCTCCTCAGTTGAACGAAATCGCTCAGCGACAGCCAGAGTGACCATGTCAAACGAGGTCACTCCCGAAGTGGGACCTCCCTAGGGCCCTTCGCCAGGCGATTTCATTCGGCTGAGGATACTCCTGGTTGGGGGAGGCCTTTGTTCAGCAGTGGACTCGGAGAGCTGATTACAAAGGAGTACATAGGAGGAACATGGCGGCAGGAGACCTTTTGGTCCGTAACTAGGCCGGATGCGAAAAAAAATAAAATAAATGTATAAATAAAATTATGATAATATAAATAATGATAAATAGAATAAACAAATAGGTAAAGTTAAATAATAAACAGGTAAATAGTAAATACTAATAAATTTACGTAAATAGTAATAGATAATTCAGTATAAGGAACCCAGCAATGGGATCTGGAGTCACCATGAACTTCTTTGGCTTCCCCTCTGGCTCCCGAGGGAGAATGGCGCCACAGGGATGAACGGAAGAGCCCCTGGTACCCGGAGTCAAGAGTGGAGTGCCACAGGGTACAGTAGTTTGAACCCTTTGAATACGATGACGTAAAGATTTTGTTCCATTTAAGGAGAGATGGTGTTATGCAGTTAAAGGGTGCTAATTCTATCTTTGAATGGATCTCGACAGATCGCGACCTAATTCAGGACCGCTTAATTGCATAAAATTGCTTGTTCTTTATAGCCGTTATTGAAGGGGTTAATGAAACCGGTTGGTTTTGGTACGTTTTTTTTCGTATATATTTTTTTTTTCTTCTTTAGTTCCCTAAAGAAACCAAACCAGACCTGAACTTTCGAAGTGCATCACCCACTTGAAATGTTTCGTGGATTTGGTATCAACCCTTTCCTTGTAGGACACTCCGACCACTGAATAAAATCGCATGGCGACAGAGACGACGACCACAACACACCAGCGTCGCGCCGTGCCGGGAAAGTGGCCGCACCGTCCTTTGGTCCGGCCAAATTGAATCTGCTAAGCCGTCTTCTTCCGAATCTGTGATTGGTTCAGGAAAGAGCGTCGAATCGTATTCCATCGTCTCTAATTAATCATAGATTCCGCGTCCTTTCCTTTGGAACAAGGTCGCGTCATAAAGGACAGAAGGGCAGTGAGGAAGAGACGGTAGACGTTAAAAGTGAGGAGATGATCTGGGTTCCTCCTCACTTTTGGGTGAAGATGATGTTGGTGGGCTTGGGCAGAAGTGGTGAAATTAATTATATATATATATATATATATATATATATATATATATATATATATATATATATATATATATATATATATGTAAAAGTGTCATCATTTCTCTATGAAGAGTTTTCCTCTATCATAGACAAAATGATGTGTAGCTCTGGTCCGTAGGGGCGCCCCATATAGACCCTAAAGTATCAACTGCATGCTACTTTGCCACAATAACAAGCAGCCAATACCCCAGACGGGGTATGTATGTATATATATTACAGTATATATATATATATATATATATATAATATATATATATATATATATATATATATAGTGTGTGTGTGTGTGTGTGTGTGTGTGTGTGTGTGTGTGTATCCTTTAAACAGTTTCCAGGCCAAAGATGACGTTTTTACTGTCGCCACCTCCTTTAAACCTAATCCCAATGTTTTTGTTTTCTTTTTCTTTTCTTTTTCTTCAGGGGAAACAGGGTGGTACTGAGGGACTCCTCCCTCTTTTTTTCTCTCTCTCCAAATCGTTATTTGCTGTTGTCATTGGCCTCTTATTACTTCAAGAAAAACATCGAGGCGGGCACTCTCTTTTTATTCCATTTTTTCCACGAATTCTCCTTTTCCTCTCGT
>NC_134778.1:54407699-54432699 GCF_046742065.1 Oratosquilla oratoria | reverse complement strand
ATGGTGCAGATGGGTGGAATCATATATATATATATATATATATATATATATATATATATATAATATGTGTGTGTGTGTGTGTTTTGAAAGTATCCAGGCTAATGATTTTGATGATGGAGAACATAAACACGTGGGAAAGCAAGGATTCCTGTTCTCTCTAATCACTCTGAAGAAGTTCCTTTCGGAACGTAACGCTAATGATTAAGTTTCCTCGCTTTCTCCTGTCTTTATGTTTTTCGTCAACAGATATATATATATATATATATATATATATATATATATGTGTGTGTGTGTGTGTGTGTGTGTGTGTGTGTGTGTGTGTGTGTGTGTGAGTGTGTGTGTGTGTTTTGAAAAATGGCCAGCAGACTAATGATATTGTTGATGGAGAACATAAACGCGTGGGAAAACAAGGAATCCTATTCACTCTAATAATTCTGAAGATGTTCCTTTTGGAATGTAACGTTAATGATTAGGTTTCCTCGTTTTCTCCCGTCTTTGTTCTTCGCCATATATATATATATATATGTATTATATATATATATATATATTATATATATATATGTATGTATGTATGTATGTATGTATGCTAATAAGAACACGGGTACGTGTCTTCACTTATGCAAAGTAGACCACTTAGAAAAAAAACGAAGCAGAGCGCTTTCGTATATTGTACTTTTTGCACTGAATATGTAGTATACGAAAGCGCTCTTGCTTCGTTAGTTTTTTTTTTTTTCCAAGTGGTCTCCTTTGCATGTATGCATGCATGTATGTATATAAATGGGAGGCATCAAACGAGGTAAGAGGTTGTGTCCTGACTCGAAATGAGCCATGTCAGAAGCCACCTGTGGACTGTAGAGGTGCGGGGGAAGGGGTGGAGGTGCTGGCTGATTAGATGTAGAGGGGCCTGTTGGGTATGGAGTGGAAGGGGCAAGGGGGAGGGGCACAGGTGGTGGTAGGTAGGTAGGTTGTGGGGTAGTGTGGTTGGGTAGGTTTTAGGGGGACATGTGCTCTGAGGTATTAAGTGGTGTGTGATTCACCATGGTCTTGGATCACGTGTTGGACTCGTGATTGAGTTATTAACCTCCCGGATGAGAGCTCAGAGCTCGTATGACCGATCTATGGGTAATACTGTGACCTTATACTCATGCACACCCCCAATTCCCCGCCCACGAGAATTGGAGTAACAACCCGTAGCGCAGCGATACTGAAATTATTTCAGCCCTGGGCAGGATTCGAACCCGTACCGCCGTAAAGTGTGTGTGTATGTGTGTGTGTGTATTTGTGACTAGGAGGGTTGAGAAGAAATACGAGTAAGGAATGTGGAAGAGTGCAAGTCGTTGGATTTGGAAGGATGTGGAAGAATGTGGAGGAATATGTGGGAGGAGTGGGAGACCGAGGGGAAGAAGAGGGGAAATGATGAGGAGAATATAGAGGAATATGAATGAAAAATATGGATTAATGTGAGTGTAGAATAGAATTGATTGATTGAATGTGGATAGATATGACTGGAAAATGTGAAGTGACATTAGAGGGAGAATGTGGAGGAATGTGAGTTTGGGGAAATGTGGAGGGATGTGAGTGGAGGAAAATGTGGAGGACCTTGAGTGGATGTGGAGGACTGTACAAGTGTGTGAGAGTGGATGGGCGTGGATGGGAGAATGTGGAACACTGGTTCTCAGCCATGGGAATTAGGGTGGAGGTGGGGAGTGGAGGGTGGGGGGTTGGAGGTGGGTGACTTCGTGTGAAATTACTTCGGAGGAAAGGGAGACGTGAGGACTTCGCAGGAAGAATGTATGAATGAATGAATACATGATTTTACTCGAAGTTTGTATTTTCCCCCGGGAATCTGCAAATTTCCTCGCAGCCACGTGGGTCTTTGGCTTTCTGTTGGAGAGCTGTCGTTCTGGAAATGTGATCATGGAATGTCTGGACACCGAGGAAATTTGCAGACGGTGGTATTCTTAAAAAAAATCTTTCCTTATATAAATCCATGGAAGGGAAAGATATATATAAGGAAAGGTTTTAATTTGTATTCATTTCTATTTATTTATTTATTTTTTTAAGAATACCACCGTAAGATTCTTACGTTGGTATTCTTAAAAATATTCTTTCCTTATATAGATCTTGTATAAATCCTTGGAAGGGAAACATTTATAGAAGGAAAGATTTTTTCTAAGAATACCACAGTAAGATTCTTACGATGGTATTCTTAAGAAATATTTCCTTATATAAATCTTATATAAATCCTTAGAATGGAAATGTTTGTTTAAAGAAAGATTTTTTTAAGAATACCACTAAGAATTTTAAGGTGGTATTCTTAAAAAATTATTTCCTTGTATAAATCTTTCCCTTCCAAGGATTTATATGAAGAAATATTTTTTTAAGAATACCACCGTAAAATTCTTTCCTTATATAAAATTTTCCCTTCCAAGAATTCATACAAGGAAAGAATTTTTTTAAGAATACCACCGTAAGATTCTTACGATGGTATTCTTAAAAATATTTTCCTTATATAAACCTTTCCCTTCCAAGGATTTATATAAGATTTATGTAAGGAAATATTTTTTAAGAATAGCACCATAAGCTGTTTCAGAATGGAAGCCGCCACGCAAACACAATTGATCAAATGTGGATTAATGTGCCAAGATGTTCAGGAATATCTTCTCAATGTGGATACAAGTGGAAGGATACATAAGAACGCAAGTAGATGAAGAATACATATAATAGTAAAAATGTGGATGGACGTGGATGAGAAAATGTAATGTGAATGGATATAATGTGGAGGTTGGGGAGAACAAAAATGTGGATAGATGTATATGTGGTGGAACATAAACGAATGTTGAAAGTTATGTGTGGAAGATGGAATGATAAAAGATTATGAATGATTATTAGGGAATGTGGAGAAGTGCGAAGGGATGTGAGTGGAAGACTGTGAAGGTGCGGGAGAGGATGTGGAGGGGTCCAAGTGGAAAGGTGTGGAGGGCCGTGAGGAGGTGGAGGGTGTGGAGAGAGGGGAGCGAATTTAAAGGGGATATGCTCGGCGGGAGTATTTACACGAGTATACCTGGGACTGCGTATGGCCCCGGCCCGCCGTGCTTTGTGTCCGCTTTCCAATCCCCCCCCCTCCTTCCCCCCCCACCTTCACCATCGCAGGTCCTGGCACGCGCGCGCGCACGCACATACACACACACACACACACACACACACACACACACACACACACACACACACACACACAGTAGATGCACAGAAACTTGATACACACACAAACGCAATACACATACACACACTCACACAAACGCAGTGCACATACACATACACACACATTCACACTCACAAACGCAATACACACACACACACACACACACACACACACACACACACACACACACACACACACACACACACACACACACACACACACACACACACACACACACACACACATGTACACCCAGGAACACAACACATCCACAAACACAACACACAAACACAATACACACACGCGCACACACACACACACACACACACACACACATACACACACACTCACACATGCACGCATTTACTCACACATACACACACACACACACACACACACACACACACACACATATATATATATATATATATATATATATATATATATATATATATATATATATATTATAATATAAACGTATTTTGGACTCAGGAGCATCCACATTCTCTTGTTTGCCGCCCCAGCACTCGAAAAAATACTTCCATCCCCCACCCCCAAAGAAATCACTGACAAGTCGTACTTGATATTCCTCAACATAGTCATCTTATTAATTATTTCTGCTTCAATGACAATAAGCGTATCAGCAAGAACCACTTCAGGAGGAGAACAACAGCTACACAGTCGTTGTCAGTCATTGGTAGGATTGCGTTCGTTTTCATCATTATTGTCACCGTCATCATCATCATCACCGTCATCATCACCATCATCATCACCATCATCATCATCACCACCGTCATCATCATCACCACCGTCATCATTATCATCAGCAGCAGCATCATTGTCATCATCACCGTCATCATCATCATCATCATCATCATCATCATCACCGTCATCATCATGACCGTCATCAGCATCACCGTCATCATCATCATGACCGTCATCATCATGACCGTCATCATCTTCACAGTCATCATCATCATCATGACCGTCATCATCATGACCGTTATCATCATCATCATCATCATCATGACCGTCATCATCACCACCATCATGACCGTCATCATCATTGTCATCATCATCACCGTCATCATCGTCATCATCACCGTCATCATTATCATCATCATCATCATCATCACCGTGGTGGTGAAAACAGGCACCGACCGGGTGTCTCGTTTCAGACGCGACCAGAAAGTTCCTCTTCCTCGGGTTACCCGTCTGGAGGAACTCGAAGCCGAGACTTTCCCTGACCCGACGTCATCTTCCCCCGGAGACTGAAGGACGACCTCCCCCCCTTCCCCTCCCCCTCCCGCCTTGGGGGTTGGTTCTCAGGCGAATAAAATCGTCTAGCGGCAGTCAGAATGTGTATATAAATCAAATGTAAAAATCCGGGTTTTATTCGTTAACCTGATAGCGGAGTTCGGATGAAGTGTTTATTCTGGTTGTCGTCTCGGGGGTGTTTTGGTCATCTCGAGGGAGACCCCCCGGGGCTCCGTCCACGTCCCCGGATGATGAGCGCGTGGGCTGGGACCTTCTGGTGTGTGCCTTTGTCTTGACAGTCAGCCCTCTGGCGGAGTCTTCCGCCTGAAGGGAAGTCTCCATTACCAAAAGGGATTTAGTCCATATTGAGGTACCAGAATATCTAGATGATATTAAATAATAATATTAAAATAATAATAATATTAAAATAATAATAATATTGAAATAATAATAATATTGAAATAATAATAATATTGAAAAAAATAATAATGATATTAAAATAATAATAATATTGAAATAATAATAATATTGAAATAATAATAATATTGATAAAAATAATAATAATATTGAACAAATAATAATGATGATAAAAATTGATGATAATAATTATAACAATAATAATGATATAATTGTTTCACTGTGTGTCACTAACTGGAAACCCGAAGCCCTACACTAGGTGGCAACGGTCCTCGGGGTCTTATAGATAAGGATAAACCTCGGGACTGTTGTACGATTGTGTCTGTTTCTCTGTCACCAACTGCTGGAAGAGGAAAGGTAGGGAGCGATTGGATTCCGAGAATTTCCGTAAATTGAAAAACAGATAAAAGAAAATTGTCCGTAGCCCATTGTTGGCCTCCATTTTTCAAGTCTGCATCGGTAATCTACGATATTTTTCTAACATGGGAATTAGTCTGTACACTATGACTCTCACCAGTTTTGTATACGTAGTCTTTCACCCTTTCAGACCCAAGTACCGCCCGTGGTTGAATAAACTCGTCTCTCGTTAGCCATAATTAAATCTCGAAAGAGGGTCACCGTCGTGAAGGCGTGGGTTGAGATGACCCCTTCACAGTATAACATCCTCCCCCTTTCCCTTCACTTCCCCTCCTCTTCCCCTCCCTCCTCCTCCTTCCCCCTCCCCTTCTCCCTCCCCTTTCCCCTCCCCTCCTAACCCTCTCCCTTTCCTTCTCCCTCCACTCCTCTCCCCGTCCCTCTCCTCTCCCCCTTCCCTTCCTCTCCCCTTCCTCTCCTCTCCCCTTCCTCTCCCCTTCCTCTCCCCCTCCCCTTCCTCTCCCCCTCCCCTTCCTTTCCCCCTCCCCTTTCTCTCCTCTCCCCCTCGTATCCCTCTCCTCCACCCCCTCCCATCCCTCTCCTCCACCCCTTCTTATCCCTCTCCCCTCCTCTCCCCTCCCCTCCTCTCCCCTCCCCTTCCCCCTCCCCTAACCTTCCTCCCTCCCCTCACCTTCCCCCTCCTATCCCCTCCCCCTTCCTCCTCCCCTTGCCCCCTCATCTTCCTTTCCCCCTCCCCTTGCCCCCTCATCTTCCCACCCCTCACCTACCCCCTCCTCTCCCCCATCTCTCCCCTCCCATCCCCTCCTCTTCCCGTCCTCTCCCCTTCCCTCCTTCCCTCCTTCCCTTGTCCTCTCCCCCTTCCCCCTCCTGTCCCTCTTCCCTCAGCTGAATAAAATCGACCGTCGTTTTAGCCGCGCCGTCGTAGCGAACGACGGGGTTGAGGAGGATTTCCTGGTCACTCGAGGGATTTGTTTTCTCCTTTGGTCTTGAAACTGGAACACGTCAACACCATCTACTCATTCCTATTCAGTCTTCCAAGGGCCTGCTTTTGTATTTTTGACAGCAATTCTTGTGAATAGCCGATTAAGCGAAGCGGCCTTTCTGTGGATGTGCTGTGTCTTGCTGCATTGCTTTTGACCCAGGGTAGTGGGCGAGATGCAGGGATGACCCGTCATCCAGGAGGAGCCAAGAAAAGAGAGAGGGAGGAGTGGTGAATGGGAGTGGAGTATGTGGGAGATGAAATGGGTGGGAGTTGATTTATGCATTTGACTTTGGCTACCTCCCTTGTAAGGGGAAAAGCCGTTGGTATATGTACTTTTTTATTTTTATTATTATTATTATTATTATTATATATATATTTTTTTTCTTTTCCTTTTATGTGAAGTTCTTCGGGATTTATGTCTTCGTCAAGAGTCTGTTCTTGGTCTAGCGTGGACAAGGACCAAGCCATCAGTCACAGATTTTTTTTACAGTAAAGTTGGTTAACTGTCATGGCTCTTTAGACCTGCGCTGAGACTTTTCCTTTTGAGATTGTGAATTTGTTCTTCTTTTTTCTTCTCCTTTTTCTTCTATGTCTTTTTTCTTCTTCCTTTTCTTCCTTCATCTTTTTCTTTCCTTTCTTCTTCTGAAGTTAAAATAGTGTTTACTACTCTCGTTTAGTTAAAATATTCTCTGTTAATAATCAGACTTTCCTTTTGTAGTGTAGCTCTCTTAGCCAACAACTCTTCATGGCCAACTTTATTCATTTATTCAATTAATTTTTTTTTTATATATATATTTTCATCATGTAGAGACTTCTGTAAAAGCATTCCAATACGTTCGTTTGCACTGTCTGTTTCGAGGTCAGCATTAATTGTTGTTATGTGGAGGCAGAGGAATTTTCGTCTACAAAAATGTAAACACATAAGCAAATTTGTTATATATTATCTGTACGCGTTACACCCGCCTCTGATTTAATCCTGTCGGTTCCCAATACCAGTCATCATCTGGAAATATCGCAGTTTTTTATTATGTTATATATAGACCGTTTCTATATATATATAGTGTTGTATGTTTTATATATAGACCGTTTTTGCCAACTGCGCGGACAAAATAGACCACCGCCCCATCAGTACCGAAACCTGCCGAGTAAGAAGGAAATTCCTTTTCAGCAGTGATGCCATATACTGTATTATGCAACTGTAAGCGAATCGTGAACGAAAAATAACAAAATTGGCAACTGAGGATGACGCATGCGCACACGCACGTTAGCGGTCACGTGAACAAAATGCCAAAGTTTCTGTTGCTGATTTCAGCGTCGTTGTGCTTTCAGCGTCCGTCCGTCTGTCTGTGTCTCTGAGCTCTGAAGCGAACATGAGCCCGTGCCAGGTGCTCCTGTCGTGCTCCGCTGGACACGGCCATGCAGGACCCCGGCTGCAGTGTGCGTGCATGCGTGATTCCGAGGGGTTTCGGTTTTTTTGTTGTTGTTTTTTTTCTCTTTTTTCTTTTCTTTTCTTTATTATTTCTTTTTTTCATTATTATTTCTTTATTTTTCCTTTTTTTCGTTATTTTCATTTTTTTTTCTTCGTATTATTTTGGGGGGCTTTGGATTTTTTCCGTAATTTTATCCGTATTTGTTTTTACTTTTTATTCATATTTTACATTTACAATTTTGTACAATTTAGCCTTTGTTTTGGGCGTTTTTGTTCTGTGTATGCATACATCTAGTAAATCGTTTGTTATTATTGTTTTATTTTCCATTTGTTTATATATTTTTTTCATTCCCTTCCCTTCTTTTTCGTTAATCCGCATCCCATCACACTACAGAGTCCGATGTGATAAATTACACGCCCATTTACATGGTCAAACGGTTTGTCAAACGAGTGTTTGAAGTTATGTTTGGCTGTGTGAATGAGGTATTTGACCATTCACACATTCAAACATCTCTTCCAACACTTGTTTGACAAACCGTTTGACCGTGCAAATGGCCCTTTATACCTCTACTATCCCTCCGTTCTGTTGTTTTTGAATCTCTCATTGAATACCTGTACTACATCTCTTCGGTACGATATTTTCCCCAAAAAGGAAAGAAACGCTGGTCATCGCCGACAAAATACTAAAAATAGTCATCACGCTGGAAAGACTCTGATGATGGTTTCTGGGCCACGTGAGCGTGTCCAGGCACCTTTCGTACTTCGGAAAGCCTCTTGCCTTGCCCTCCCGAAGAGCCGAAGAGTTTCTTCTTCGAAGTGGCCTCAGCACGCCTCCGGAGACTTCTTCGTACTTCGGAAAGCTTCTTACCTCGTCCTCCCTCTCCCTACCTCTGCGGCAGCCGAAGTTTCTTCTTCGAAGTAGCCTCTGCGCGCCTCCGAAGACTCCTTCTTCCACCCCTTCCTTCTTGTAAAGAAATCCTCCTCGGGGACTTCGACTTCAAGAATGGACGGGGAAGGAACCTCGATGATCCAGGCTTTCGAAATAAAGACCATACAAGAACGGAGCCTTTATTGGAACGACGTTTCGCATGTTGTATGCGGGTGGCTAATAAAAAGTATATTACAAGGGAAAATAGTGTATTAATTTGATCATTTAAAGCACTACGACAAAAACGTACGTACACTTTGGAGGCGTAAATGGAAACTGCTTGGCGGGCACACGGAAATCCAATCAATACAATAATTTTAATAAATCAATATAAATAAATTTCATAGTATTTACATACAAAAATGGGAGAGCATATATTTCCTACTCTACTCACAAGTACAATGCATGACCATCGTATACAATGACACAAGCACGCACGTACACCAAAACAATGTATTTCTCAAGAATTCGCATGGTTTCTATTTCGATAAGCTTATCGGCAATTGATACTTTCGTACAACTCGTGGCGCAGTGGTAGAGTATCCAGCCGCCACTACGGCCGTCCGGGTTCGAATCCCACCCAGGGCTGAAATAATTTCAGTATCGGTGCTCTGCGGGTCGTTACTTCAACTCGTGGGCGAGGAGTTGGGTGTGTGTGTGTGCATTACCCATAAACCGGTCATATATGAGCTCTGAGCTCACTTCCGGTTGGGAAATAGCTGTCAATCACGAGTCCAACACGTGATCCAAGACCATGGTGAGTCACATGATCCAGGTTCCTCGACGTGATGCCGCCCAAGGCGCTGAAACGAAGGGGTCGAGAATCGATGTAGGAGCCACTGAGAGCGATTCATAGATTACAGTTTGTAAATTCACATTTGTTGTTTATTATTTCCTATTATATAGAAGGAAATAGGCAAGAATTGGTTTACTAATACAGTGGTCAATGAATGGAATAAACTTAGTAACCATGTAGTAAGTGCTGAAACTATCAGTTGTTTTAAAAAACGATTAGACAACTTTATGGATGGGGATGACAGGTGGTGATGGATACGGAGCTGCCTAGTGTAGGCCTTGTGGTCTCTTGCAGTCTCCTTTATTCTTATGTTCTTATGTCTTATGTTCTTATTGTTATTGTTATTATCGTTGTTCATTTCATAGTGATAAGGAGTTAAGATAAAAGGGGAAGAAATGGGTGAAAGATAGGGAGTCGGATGAGTAGGAGCTGGTGCTTGCTGTGGCTGGCTACCCCCTTATAAGGGAGGAAAAGACTTTTGGTATATAAATAGATAATTATTATATTGTTCAAAATTATTCCCTTAGTTATACATTCATTCACCCGTTTATTTTTTCTAGTTGTTTATTTTTTATTATCTGTATGAGGATATGATACCATATCAAGATAGTTTCGCTTCTTCCGCTTATACATGGCGGAGAGGGAGGTGGGGAGGGGACATGTCCGCTCCTACATTTGGAAGGATCGGGTCTTGCTCCTCCGCTCCCCGTGGCAACAGATTTCCATGCGCGTCCCATCCATCCTTCGAGGAAGGTGGGAGGGGGGGAGAGGGGGAGGGGGGAGGTGCCCACTTGCCCGTTCGCCTCTTATTCCGTGTAGTGCAGATGCATATCACGTCGGTTGGGAGTGGGCGTTAGGAGGGGGAGGGAAAGGGAAAGGGGGCTGCGTTGAAAGATGAGACTATTCGGCACACTCAAGCGTCACATTAACACACGCAAATACGTACACACACATACACACACACACGAACACAAACACATACACAAGCAAACATGCACACAGATACAACGCTGGTTTGAGCTTACCCTGCAATTGTTTATATACTGTATATATATATATATATATATATATATATATATATATATATATAAGTTCACAGGTTTTGTTTGATAGGATTTAGTGTTACAAAGCGTTTTCACCTCGACATGAACACTGAGGGGAACAAATTGGGGGCAGATTGGGGAACCCGGCGTTTGTTGTTTTTGTCACAGAGGGCTATGTAATGATAATAGGAATAATGGACATTCCTATTCCTGGACGCTGACGGAGGGCCGGCCGACCAGCAACCGAAGACATGTTCATGGTGTTTTATTTGATTGTGTGTGTGATTCACCATGGTCTTGGATCACGTGTTGGACTCGTGATCGACAGCTATTACCTTCCCGGAAGAGAGCTCAGAGCTCGTATATGACCGATCTATGGGTAATGCTGTGACCTTACACGCACACACACACCCAACTCCCCGCCCACGAGAGTTGGAGTAACGTCTCGCAGCGCAGCGATACTGAAATTATTTCAGCCCTGGGCGGGATTCGAACCCGGACCGCCGTAGTGACATTACTTTTGCTCAGTGTGTTCGGGAATGCAGTGCAAGCCATAGTCATGTCACCATTGGGCAGTGGGATTCGAACTCGGGCCTACAATGTTTACAGAGTTCGACAAGGACAGACCCTGCTTGCTGACAGAAGACCTTTTGGTCCATAACGAGGCTTTTAATCGAAAAATTATGAATAGAGAATTAAAACACCCAAAGGAGATGGAGCAGACAAGATAGCCCTCTGCTAGACATTTATTTGTTTGTTATTATTTGTCTGTTTATTATTTGCTTGATTTTCATTTATTATTATTTATCTCTCAATTTATTATTATTTACTATTTACCTGTTTATTATATAACTATGCCTATGCATTTATTTATTTTATTTATTATTATTTGTATTATTATAATTTTTATTGTATTTTATTTATGTTATTTCATTTTATTTTATAGTTATTATAGTTTTCTTCGCATCCGACTTAGTTGTGGACCAAAAGGTCTCCTGTGGGCATGCTCCGCCTTTGTAATCCTTTGTAATTACAACATATTGCTGAATAAAATCGTCTGGCGGTAGGCAGAACAAACGCGTTTCGCGTCACTTCGTCCATCCGTTTCTGCTGAACTTGAGGTATCGACTGTGCCGGGGGAAAGAAACGGCGGTTTCAGATGCGTTTCGCGTTTATGTGTTGTGGCCTTTGCTCTGTCATTTGTGTACGTTGGTGGTGCTTGCGCCTTGTTCACCGTGATTACATCGTGTAGTCTGCGTCAGAAAATGTTTGTTATTTCTATTTGTCTTTTTCTTTCCGTTGTTGTCCCTATTAATTTGTTTATTTCTCTCTGTCTCTCTTTCTCTCAGTATCCCTCCCTCTCTTTCTCTCTCTCCCCCTTCCTCCCTCCCTCTCTCTCTATCCCCCTCTATCCCTCTCTCTCTCTCTCTCTCTCTCCCCCTTCCTCCCTCTCTCCCTCTCTCTCTCTCCCCCTCTCTCCCTCTCTCCCTCCCTCCCTCTCTCTCCCCCTCTCTCCCTCTCTCCCTCTCTCTTTCTCTCTCTCCTCCCTCTCTCTTTCTCTCTCTCCTCCCCTCTATCTCCCTCTCTCTCTCTCCTCTTCTCTTCCCTTCACTTTTTGCCGTGTTATGTGACCGCGGTGGCAGATGTAGCCAAAGTGCACCGCACTGCATTTGTGGACACACCTCGTATTGAAAATAACACTGGTCCACCCACAGTGCTTGAGCGGGTCCCACTGATCCCTGTGGAGCCTCGGCGACGCCTTTTCCGTTCCTATGCCAGAGGGTTCGAACCCTGCGAAGGAGCCCCGGGGGGGGGGTCAGAATAGGATTTTCCCTAAGGTGTGTGGGGTTGTCACGCGCCCGGATCTCAGCCTTTCGGAGGTCCAGAAGAGTTCACTCATGAAACAGGAGATCGTGTCCTCCACGTGATGCTACTGTTTGGAGGTCAATGTCTCTTCCGTTACGATGACCGCCCCCACCCCCTATTTCATTACGGACTTGACTTCGGGATCACATGAAGAATCGTCACCCCAGACTTCGACAGGGTGACAATTCTTCATCTGGGCTATCCTAGGGTGACAATTCTTCATGTGGGCCATCCTGGGTTTACGATTCTTCGTTTGTATAAGTTGATGACAATAATCATAACCTTCATTCAACCTAACGTAACCTAACCTAACCTAATTTTTATTCCACTGTTGATATCCGACGTACTTGGGTGACAATTCTTCAGGTGGGATCTCATGGGGTGACGAGTCTTCATGTGGGTGTTCTGGGATGACAATTCTTCTTGTGACCCGGACTTTGTCCATGCTGACTCCAGACGATTTTGTTCAGGCAAAGGGCCTTCCCTTAGGCACCAATGAACAGCGTGTGCAGACTCTCACTAATTGTTGTTTTTTTTGTCTTCCGCAGGTGGGTGGGTCGCTTGTTTGTCGGCTGCATTACTCGGCACCTCGTGGTCTGGTGGTGAGTTTCTTGTGTGTTGCATTTATGTTGCAGCTGTGAGCATTACAAAGTTATTTGTGTAAACTGTATATTTTTCCCCATATGGAATTACGTATTTATATATAAGGTATGTGCGTGGACGTATGTGAAAAGATGTGTATGTCTGCATATATTTATGTCATGTAAAAGCTTATTTGTGTAATCAGCAATGAGCCACCCCAAGTCTACTGATGAAGAAAGGCCTTCCTCAATTATTTTTTTTTCATTAGTCACACAACTGCGTTAACCTCTGCCATGTCACTCCTGCAAGCTTCTCAACTGATCCTTATACCTTGTGTCCGATCTTTCTCTTTCACGCTTCCCATCTCGCGGAGTCCAGTCAGTAACACACATGCTCCATCTGGACTTCTTTCTGGCTGTCTTCCCTGTCCAGTTCCTCTTCTTCTCCTCTATCTTCTCCACAGTCAGCTTTCTCACTTTTTCGTTTCTTCCTGCGTTATTCCCAGCATTAATCTCTCCATTCCATCTCTAAGGAGTCCTTACCTTTCTTTTTATTACCTTCGTCAATTTCCAAGTCTCACATCCGTTAATCATAGCTAGTATTGTACACTAAACTTTGCAGTTATAGAACATCTCATAATGTTCCTCTCGTTACCAAACATATTTCAATTATTAGATATTGTCATCTTTACCCCATGGATTTACTTGATCTCTGTGAGGATGTGTTCTCAGTTTGATCACTGGTTAGATGGCCGGTGGAGAGTACGTCCTCTCTCCCTCCCTCACCCTCTCTCTATCTCTCTCTCCCTCCCGCTCTCTTTATCTCTCTCTCTCTCTCTCTCTCTCTCCTTCTCCCTTCTCCCTTCTCCCTTCTATCTCTATTTACATGGCCGGTGGAGAGTACTTCCTCTCTCTCTCTCTCTCTCTCTCTCTCTCTCTCTCTCTCTCTCTCTCTCTCTCTCTCTCTATCTCTCTCCCTCTATCTCTCCTCCATCTCTGTTTAAATGGTCGATGGAGAGAACGTCCTTGTACTTCCTATGTGAACGTTGGGTGGAACAAAGCGAGCGAGCATGACTTCAGTGTGCTGCTCTAGGTGCGGCCATGATTACCTTCGGTAACGACTGTACACGATATCCTGCAAGAGGGAAAGTGTGTATAAAACATTCAGACAGGAGCATTAAGCCCCTTTTCGATTTTTATGCGGCCAGACGAGGGAGAGAGTCCTCAGTGGGCTAGGACCGCCGTCTCCACGCACCTCCTGCAGCGCTCTGGTGTGCTCCGTGTGTCCTTTGCCTACTCCGGACGTGCGATTTGATCCGGCTGTTGGTTTGGCCGGTCGCCGCCCCAAACTCGAGGTCTACTGCTGTTAATGGACATTGGTCACGCAGAGGTCCGGAACCACGTTTCCCCCCAGATTGAGTAATCACCCCTTTAGCACCCCACAAAAAAAAAAAAAAAAATATATATATATATATATATATATATATATATATATATATAATATATATATATGGGTTAGAACGAAAGAAATACTCGAGAGAAACAGACCCATACACGCACATTGTGTATATATTCGTCTTCATATCCATTGTACGCCGTGTGAGGTGTGAGGGGGCGTTGAAGGGGGTTTTAAGAATTAATGCGTATGTAGTGGGTCTGTAATGCTGTGACTCGGCCACCCTTCCCCCGTATGAAAGGAAATTGTCTTTGGTATGTATGTATGTATACGAGTATATGTATACATTTATGTATATATATATATATATATATATATATATATATATATATATTTACATTTATCAACCACAATTACCTTTAATTCTAAGCCATCAACATCGAAAAACTTGAGGAGGCATACATGCAGAAATTGATACATGGTACAGCTAAGGACTCGAACCTCCGCTAGCACGTAGCTAGTGACAGTGATTTAACCGATTGCGCCATCAAGATGTGTGTGTATATATATATATATATATATATATATATATATATATATATAATGTTTGAGCGATGGAAAGCGTGGGAGAGAAAGGAAAAGGGAGTGGGGTTGGTGGGGCAGCGTTCAGACGTGGGTGGGAACCAGCGCTGTGCGTGTGTGTGCGAGTGTGTGTGTGTGTGTGTGTGTGTGTGTGTGTGATGTAAGTCGATGTTGATGTTTTTGCACGATTATGAATATGTGGGTGTAACTACAGCCAATTGCATTTACCTGTGGTTTGTGTGCGTGTGCTCGCCCGTGGGTGTGTACAGTTGTGTACATGCTTTTGTACAGTCGGAGAGCGTGGCCTTGTTTTCAGTCCTGTGCGTGGATTTGTTTAAATGTGCTACTTTGTGCTTTTGTCTCTCTGTGTGTTTGGGGAGTGTTTGCATGCTCGTGTCTGTGTGTGTGTGTGATACACCATGGTCTTTGCATCACGTGTTTGACTCGTGATCGACAGCTGTTTCCCACCCGGAAGAGAGCTCAGAGCTCGTATATGACCGATCCATGGGTAATGGTGTGTGTGTGTGTGTGTGTGTGTGTGTGTGTGTGTGTGTGTGTGTGAACGCTCTGTCGAGGTTAGTAATGCCAGTGTAATGATGGGTAACGGATATACGAGTTGACCTGGATGTGGGCCTGGATTCTCCTTAGTGGAGATCTTATCCTCCTCTTCCTCCTCCTCCTTCTCCTCTTCCTCCTCCTCCTCCTCCTAATGGCCCCTTCACTTCACACTTCCAAGTAAAACCACAAAATTTCTTTGCCCATTCTTTTCCCCTCGTCGCGCACCCGTCTTCGGCAGTCCACGTCCTACCCTTCCTCGTCTCCCCTCTCTTCCCCCATTTCCCTCCCTCACCCCATTTTCAACCCACTACCCCCCTTGTCTTTCACATCCCTTTTCCCCCCTCACCCCCCTTGCCCTCCTACCACCTCCCTCTCCCCCCATTCCGTCTCCCCCCTCCATCTCCCATCTCCCCCCGGCTTCCCCCGTCTTCGGCGCAGACCCACCCAAATGCAGTTCTGCAGACGACGCATCGCCCTTGATCTTGTCTCTTCTTCGTCTTCCGTGCCGCTCTCCTCTCCTCCTTCCTCCTCGCCTTCCTTCCTTCCCTCCTTCCTTCCTTCCTTCCTCTTCCCTCACGTTCCCGCCGCAGCCGCCTCGCTTTCCCGCCAGCCCCGCATGCCTACCTGACTGCCCGCCCGCCTGCATGGTTGGTTTCTAGGCAACAACAGCAGCAGCTGGTGCTGCCGCTGCAGTTGCAGCATCAGGACCGACGGCGGCGGGTGGTCGCTTGAAGTGCTCGCCTTTAACTGTTGCTGTGTGATCATTATTGCAGCGTGTTGCTTAAAGCTGCCTCAGTAATCACGTGTCCGGAGAGCGCCAAGTGGCCCCGAATCTTTCGGCTCCTGAGCCTCTGATCCCCCCCTCTCCCCCCCGTACTCCCTTCTCTCCCCCTCCCTCCCCCCTCCCTCTCCCCTCCTTCCGCCTTGGCACCTTTTGCGACGCGACGCGCCGCATCGCGTATTGTCTCGTTGGATGTGGGTCACAGTGGAAGTGTTGATGACTCGCACACATACACACGCACACACACACACACACACACACACACACACACACACACACACACACACACACACACACACACACACACACACACACACACACACACACAGAGAGAGAAAGAGAGAGAGAGAGAGAGAGAGAGAGAGAGAGAGAGAGAGAGAGAGAGAGAGAAAGAGTAAGGAATGTTGGTGGCAAATAAAATTTCGAATTTGGGTCAGAGGAGGTGGGTGTGGGTTGGTCCAGGACTGAAGAGGAATAAGCTTGCATGTGCTCTCCTTTCTGTAACTTGAGAACGCTCTTTCTTTTAGCAGATTGGGTTCGATCCCAGGATTGGCTATTTTCTTTGTTTGGGGGAAGGAGTAGGGAGTGATTGGTTGAACAGGCGCTGGTGATGGTGGGGTGAGGGGTGATTCTGTGTTCAGTGTCGCCGAGCGATTTTGTTCAACTGAGAGAGAGAGAGAGAGAGAGGGGGGGTGAGGACCAAACCTCTCTTAAAGGTAACACATCTCGATCAACTCTTCCTTCACGGCTGCCGTCGGCCCATGATTTTTTTTTTTTTTTCTCTCTATTGGCCCGGCCTGTGGCCTATCCACCGCTTGGCCGCCGAGGCCAACTGAGGGGGAAACCTTTTCGGACAGGTATAAGGTTACATCTCTACCTGGGAAAGTCACTATCTTTATCGGTTTGTGTATTCATAAAACTGGCTCGCCGCCAGGCTATTTCATTCGGACTTACCCGGACTCTTCCGCGGGGCGGTACCGCCGCAGTCGTTACATTGCGGCTGCGGCAGCTGCGGCGGAAGGTCTGCTGTTGCACCTATTGACGCGGGGGATCCGGAGCTGCGCCCGGCTGCCCAGGGCCTGCAGCTGCTACCAGCTGTTCTCAGCCCCTCCCACGCGATAACATATTTGATATGTGTATATTCGTTTAACTTCCGGCTCGGATTGGGTTTTGTGCATCAGCTGCCCGGGTGGGGTGGAGGTAGCCTAAGGTCTTCTTCACTTCTGCTTTTTTCTCTTCCTCCACCTCTTCTTCCTCCTCCTCCTCTTCTTCCTGCTCCTCTTCCTCCTCTTTCTCACTTCTACCTCTTCTTCCTCCTCCACCTCCTCTTCTTTCTCCTCTTCCTCCTCCTCCTCTTTCTCCTTTACTTTCTCCTCCTCCATCTCATGTTCCTCCTCCTCTTCTTTCTCACTTCTACCTCCTCCTCCTCCTCCACCTCCATCCCCTCTTCCTCCTCCTCTTCTTTCTCACTTCTACCTCCTCAACCACCTCCTCCCCCTCCATCTCCTGTTCTTCCTCCTCCTCCTCCTCCTCCTCCTCTTCCTCCTCCTTTGCATTCCCTGGTATAGTTTTGCCGTTAGGTCAGACTCCACTGGCACACGTGTTTTCATTATTGTTGTTGCCTCAGGAGGCGTAGTTTAGATCGTGGCGTCACCTGACACCGGCAAAGCAAAACCATTGTGTTCGTCTTTACCTTTTTCATTTATTCGAAAAGAAAATGGGGAGCCTACGATAGGAGACGCATAGCTGCTGTCAAAACCGTCACCTTTGCCCAGTGAGCTTGGGGTATTGGGAATCGGAGAGGCGAACGGGATTCGAACCTACGAGTACAACTAAGAGAACGCGTGACTAGTACGCTTCTGATGACTCCACTAGCGTACATTTACTCGAAGGATATAGTTTAATGATGATATGATTTAACGCCACAAACCTTCCCCCCCCCCTAGGACGGTGCCCCTCAGAGAGGACTTTGTAGCGTGGTTCAACTTCGTCGGTGGCAGGGTTCGAACCGCCATCCCCTCGACCTTCTTAACCCGCTCAGCCAGCGAGGTTCCTAGAAGGAGATCGGGATGAAAGGTTTCTGTCGGTCTTAGGAGGCGACTTTCTTGGATACAAGTGTGAAGGGGTTAACCGCACGGTTTGGAAAGCTCTGGACGACCTTAAAAAGCGGTGGTATTCTTAAAAAATTCTATCCCTTACAAGGATTTGTATAAGGAATTTTTTGTTTTTAAATACCACCGTAAGATTTTTACGGTGGCATTTAAAAAAATTCTTTCCCTTCCAAGGATTTATATAAGGAAAGATATAATGAAAGGATATTTTAAGAATACCACCGTAAGATTCTTACGGTGGTATTCTTAAAAAAATCTTACCCTTCCAAGGATTTATGTAATATTCATATATAAGGAAAAAGTTATATAAGGAAAGAATTTTTTAAGAATACCTCTGTAAGATTCTTACGGTGGTATTCTTAAAAAAATTCTTTCCCTTCCAAGGATTTATATAAGATAGAAGGATTTTTTTAAGAATACCACCGTTAGGAAAACCGAATAACGTTGTGGAATACGGAACTGGGTGTAGCCGTACCACTGCATTATCAATTGCATCAGCTTGTATGCGTCATTTAAGTTATGATACATTATTGTCCATTATGAAATTGTAAGTATACCGTGGTTCTTGCAGCTTGTATTTACTCCGAAGGTCCTCCTATATGTATTGGGGATACGCTAGTACTCGCGTATCGTTGACTATATTTGAAATTCAAGTTGGCAGAAAAGTCCCGCCTCTGTTAAGTCTTTGGTGAGGTATACCATAGCGAACAAGAGGTTGGACATTTGATTGGAATGGTAGGAGTTGGAGGAGAATTGATGGAATGGATAGGGCGTATTTTGGAAGAGAGGAACATTGGAAGGGTAATTTTAAAGGAGAGCAGTGGAGTCCACCAGGGATCATTGATGGCACCGTTTTTTTTTTGTTTTTTTTCTTTTTCTTTTTTTTTTCTTTTAACAGGTGGGCAATAAACAACTACATGAATATACATGCAGATGATGTTGAAATGCAAGTTAGGGTAACAAATAGCAAATAGGCCGAAACATCAAGGTTATATTTAGACAAATTTTATTATTTGGAGAAGGGAAAAAAAGTGGGCAAATGGTACTTGTTGCCAAAAAATAGTGCAATATTCATGGGAGAAACCCAAGAAGGAACTTGAGCATCAAACGAACAACGGTGTAGGAGACTAGTAACTACAGAAAGAGTCGTAGAATCACAAAGTCACCCAACTCTCTATCCGGGCTTGCGCATGACCACCGCAGTCCGAAGAAGAAAGGAACAGCAGCCCCGTGTGTGTGCGTGCGTGACAGGCAGACAGACAGACATTAGGACGTCCTTCAGCCGCATGGACTTCAACAAAGCCAAGCCATTAGTCGAACAGTGGGCTACTTAAGGCCACATCAGGGACTATGCCCAGCGATGCTTATGGAACCTACATCGGGAAAGGCCAGAGCCAAGCTTGGAATAAGTCCAGCGAGGCATCACAGAGGGAGTATCAGATCGCAAGGGACCAAGGTACGGGGAAAAACGAAGAAACTCGAAATGAAAACGCTAAAACAAAGAAAGTGGTGAGGTATGGCAAACATGTACACCAGGAACACCACGTCTTCAGGGGAAAGACCGGGGAAATTTGAAATAAAAAAGCAAAATAAATAAATAAATAAAAGAGTTGAAGTATGGTAAACCCATATCAGTGCAGCAAAAGGAACGTTTGTACACAAAGAAAACTGTTTAGGTGTATTCGAGAAGAACGAAAGGATACGGGTTGAGACTGTAGATGTCTCAGGATAAGCGGGATAGGGAGGTTTCCCAAACATGCAGTGGAAGAATGGAGAGAATTTTGCGACCGGAAGTAGTCGAGGCCGAAACCATCAGAGAGTACAAGAATGGCCACGCGAATACAGAAAAGAAAATTGAAGTTATGGAAAGGAAAAAGGAAAATGTAAGGAATTTTTTTTAGAGAAATTTAAAAATATAGAAACGTCACTAACAGAGAGAGAAGGGGAAGGACAGAGATAAATATAGGAAAGTATATGGAGACATGATAAGAAAAATAAAACTTAGTCATTATCGTACAAATGCTCAAACATTGCACGCGCACGTGGTTGAGGGCAATGCAGGGACTAGAGAGGGTTGGACTGACTAGAGAGGGGCCAATCTCGCACGGAACACTCGAAGGTTACAGAGGAAGCGGTGGTGGGGGTGATGGTGGAGGTGGAGTGGTGGTGGGACGGTAGTGGTAGTGGGGCGGTGGTGGTGGTGGTGGAGGAAGAGTGGTCGTATGGCGGTGGTGGTGGGAGTGGTGGGCCGGTGATGGTGGAGAGGCGGAGGTGGTGGTGGAGGGGCAGTGGTAGTGGAGAGGCGGCGGTGGTGGAGGGGCAGTGGTGGTGGTGGAGGAGGGGCAGTGGTGGAGGAGGGGCAGTGGTGGTGGTGGAGAGGCAGAGGTGGTGGTGGAGGGGCGGTGGTACTGGAGAGGCGGTGGTGGTGGAGGGGCAGTGGTGGTGGTGGAGGAGGGGCAGTGGTGGTGGTGGAGGGGCGGTGGTGTTAGGGTAGTGGTGATATTTGTGGGGCGATGGTGGGGAGCTGGTGGTGGATGATGGTGGTCGTTGGGGGGGCTAGGTTTGGAATTACACACACGCACGCACGCACGCATGCACGCTGTCGGGCTCACACGCAAGCAGCCAATCCCCGACCAATGCGAATCTTTTCGAATTTTTCGTTTTACGATACACGGGAAATGCATAGGCGCGTCGCCGCATATCACAAAACTGTCCGGTAATAAGAGTTTTATTCTCTCTCTCTCTCTCTCTCTCTCTCTCTCTCTCTCTCTCTTTCTCTCCTATGCCCACTTTGTCCTGAAACAGCGTCCGGAGTTAAAAAAAAAAAAAAAAAAAAAAATCGGTCCAAACAAATTCTCATTTCACTAGAGTACATCCATGTGTCCCGAACCTGTGTTGACGCCTTGTCCTGTCCTATTTAATTGTTTAATCAGTACTTCAAGAGCCTCGTTTATAAGAACCCGCGTCATCCAGAAAGACAATATGTACCGGCTGGACACAGAAAACTCTTAATTGAAATTTTGTTCCACCCCGGGGACGGAATACCAGCCTACGGAGCTGGAGAGGTCCTCTGAAACCGGTTGGACACAGGAAACTCTTAATTGAATTTTTTTCCACCCCGGGGACGGAATACCAGCCTACGGAGCTGGGGAGGTCCTCTGACACCCGAAGCTGGAAGATGGAAGAGGAGTCTCAGCTTTTGTCCTCATATGGCCAGAAGCAAAAAAAAAAAAAAAAAAAAAAAAAAAAAAAAAAAAAAAAAAAAAAAAAAAAACACGACAAGGAGTTTTGCGTGGGGTAGCCCTCCCCTGCTTACAGGTTCTTCCAAAGTAAATAGAATCGTCTGGCATTAGGCAAAATAGAATTGTTGAAGTGTTACATATTCCTCGCGGAATTCCTTATATGGGCAATCGAGCCGGCTTTCCTGATTTATTTATTTGTGTATTTATTCATTTATTTATTTATTTATTTATTTATTTTTTTGTGCTGCGCTTCTGACACACCGGGGTTACTCAGAGGTGGACTGAATCGTCTGTCGTTACTCGGAATAAAATCCTACAGGTGTGACCAATTCATCATAGATCAAGCAAGACCTACTATGATTTCTCTCTCTCTCTCTCTCTCTCTCACATTCTCTCCCTCCGTCTCTTTTTTCTTTTCTTTTTTCCTCTCTATTTTCTCTTTTTTTTCTCTTTTCTCTTTTTTCATCCTCTCCTTCTCTCCCCCTCCGTCTCTTTTTTACTCTTTTGTCTTTCTTCCTCTCTATTTTCTATTTTCTCTTTTCTCTTTTTTCATCCTCTCCTCTCTCCATCCGTCTCCCTTTTTTCTCTTTTGTCTTTCTTCCTCTCTATTTTCTCTTTTCTCTTTTTTTTTTCTCTTCAATCTATTTCTCTCTCTCTTTTTGGGGATGACGTGAAGGGACACAGAAGATTCGTGTCTGGAGCGCCGCAGTGGTTGTCCCGGATCTCTTCCGGATGCGGACGTCAGGTCGCCGCCCCGCGCCTCCATAAAATCCGAGGACGCGCGGCGACACGTGTGATGCTGCTCTTGCCTGCCCACCACTCAGTTCAGTTCAGTTTTACCTCTCGCCCGCCCGCCCGACTTTCGGTGATTAAATATTTAGCAGTCGTCGCCTCGCCGGAAATGTGGAGGCAGAAGTCAACTTTTGCTCTCTCTCTCTCTCTCTCTCTCTCTCTCTATTTTTCCCTCTCTCCCTTGCTCTCTCTTCTCTCTTTCTCTTTCTCCCTTGCTCTCTCTCTCTCTCTCTCTCTCTGTCTATCTTTCTCTCCCTTGCTCTCTCTTCTCTCTTTCTCTTTCTCCCTTGCTCTCTCTCTCTCTCTCTCTCTCTCTCTCTCTATATATATATATATATATATATATATATATATATATATATACTCATACACACGTACATAAAATATCTTTCCCTGTGTATCTGTCTGTCTTCTTAAGCCTGGAGATCCACTACACACGTTCCATTGCACAGATCAATCCAGACAGAGACTCTATGCAGGGTGAGAATTATGTCTGGCTTACTGGTTTGAGCTTGTTCCGGCCGTCTCTCTCTTCTCTCTCTCTCTCTCTCTCTCTCTCTCTCTCTTCTCTCTCTTCTCTCTCTCTCGCTCTCTCTCTCTCTCTCTTTCGACCCTCAACTCGCCCCGTCTGACTTCTGCAAGCCGATAGTGTTGTTCAGTTCATAGCGCCCGCCGGTCCTCGATTGGACAAGCCAGTGTTAGCGTGCAGACTCTACACTGTAGAGGGATGAAGTACGGAATGGTTTATTGGTTCGAGATGGACCAATAGCCTTCTCCCCCCTCCCACCATTACCCTACTCCCCTCACTCCACCCTCTCCCCTCACTCCCCCCTCACTCCCCCTCTCCCCTCACTCTCCCACTCCCCTTTTCTACCCACTTCACCTCTCCCATCACTCCCCCTCTCCCCTCATTCCCCCTATCCGCCATTCTCCCCTTACTCCCCCTCTCCCCCACTCCCCACTCTTCCCTCACTCCCCCTCTCCCCTCACTCCACCTCTCCCCTCACTCCACCTCTCCCCTCACTCCACCTCTCCCCTCACTCCACCTCTCCCCTCACTCCACCTCTCCCCTCACTCCACCTCTCCCCCTCTCCCCTCACTCCCCCTCTCCCCTCACTCCCCCTCTCCCCTCACTCCCCCTCTCCCCTCACTCCCCCACTCCACCTCTACAACTTTCCCCCTTTCCCCTTCTCTCCTCCCCCACTCCCCTCTCACCCCACTCCCCCTCTCCCCTCACTACCCCTCTCCTCCACTCCCCTGCTCCCCCGTTACCTTGACCGAAATGGGCGTCGTTTGTGTGCAAAGGGTGGTTTGCGCCTGCGCAGACGGTGTGAACGGAACGCGCTCTTTGCCGTCAGTCATGACGCCCGTTTGGGGCATCGATATGTTGAGCCTCCGACCTCAGCCCGGCCTCGACATTTCAGGGCCTCAGGGGTTCGAACGTTTCTCATTCCCATTCTTCCTTGACTTTCTTCCATCCGCTCCCCCCACACACCCCTCCCCCTCCCCCATCCCCTACTCCCTCATCCATCCCACTCCCTCATCCATCCCACTCCCTCACCCCCACTCCCTCATCCCTTCCAATCCCTCATCCCCCACTCCCTCATCCCCCACTCCCTCATCCCTTCCAATCCCTCATCCCCCTACTCCCTCATCCTTCCCACTCCCTTATCCCCCACTCCCTCATCCCCCACTCCCTCATCCCTTCCAATCCCTCATCCCCCCACTCCCTCATCCCTTCCAATCCCTCATCCCCCCACTTCCTCACCCCCCACTCCCTCATCCCCCCACTCCCTCATCCCTCCACTCCCTCTTTTGCTCCCTCCTGTTCATACTTTCCCTCATCCTCTTCCATGTCACTCTTTCGGTGTTTCCTCTCCCAACCTTTCCCTCTCCTGTTCCTCTTCCCCTTCTCCTGTTCCTCTTCCCCTTTTCTTTTTCCTTTTCCCTTAACGTTCTCCTTACCTTTCCCCTTTCCCCTCCCCCTTCTCTGTTTTCCTCGTTTCCCTTTCCCCATGCCCTTTCCTTTCCCCTGTCTTTTCTCCTTACAGTTCCCCTACCCACTCCTGCCTTACCCACTCTTCCTCAATCCATTCATCTGTCCCTACCCTTTCCTCTGCCTCTGTCCCTTCCTCTTCTTCCCTAATCCGTAAGGGAGACCCTGACTCGAGGTCTGACGCTACCCTAACATTTTCCTTCCCCTTACCTCTTCTCTTACCCTTCCCCTTACCTATTCTCCTACCTTTCCCCTTTCCCTCCCACAAATCCCATCATCATCTCCATCCTTTTCGCTTCTCCTTCTCTCACTTTCTCTTCCTCCTCCTTCCTGTCTTCCTTCTCTTCCTCCTCCTCTTCCTCCTCGTCATCCTCCTCCACTCATTTCTCCTTCTCCCTCCTCCTTTCCTTCATCTTCCTCCTTGTCATCCTCCTGCTCCTCTTCTTTCTCCTCTCCTTCTTTCTCTTCTTCCACCTACTCCACCTCATCTTTATCCTTATCATCATCCTTCTCCATCTCCTCATCATCCTTCTCTTCTCTCTACCGTGTATCCTCCTGCACATCCTCTTCTTCATTCTCAACGTCCTTATAGTTGTCATCCCGTTTCCTCTCTTTCCTCACGCTCTTCCTTCACCTCCCCTTCCCAGCTGCGAGCTGCTGCAGCTC
>NC_134778.1:54375199-54402699 GCF_046742065.1 Oratosquilla oratoria | reverse complement strand
CACTCCCACCCATTCCATCCCCAACATACTCCCCTCCCTCTCATCTTGGCACCTCCTGGATGACGGGTCATCCCTTCATCTCGCCCACTGCCCTGAATCAGAAGCAGTGTCGCAAGAAACAGCACATCTACAGCAAGGGTGTATGTTGAAAAACATAAAAATAACTTGTTATAATCGGTACGCTTATTAGAAACATTCCCCCTTTTCAATTGAAGATTTTCAATATGGAAGAGAAAACTATTAATCCCGTCGATAAGTGATACCACTGGGCAATGTTATTCAATACCTGCGACATCCTTCCCCCCACCGGGTAGCCAAGGGGTTAGAAGAGCCCTCTCCTCTCTCTGGGCACCCCAGGGGGGGAGGACCTGGGGGAGGGGGAGGGTCTTGTCCTGCCTGGAGCTCGTCAAGGGGCTCAGCTGCCTAACGACCCTGTGGCTAGGTGGTTCACAACAGGCGGGCACTGCACTGCACGTCGTGACGTCGGCAATGACGTCACCACGTCTGAAACAGCACAGCTGTAAGAACAGACCCACGTTAACTGGTCATTTGTTTTGGTGTGTTTTTGCCTGTGTGTGTGTTTTATGTTTATGTACGCATGTGCGTGTGTATGTGTTTGTGCTTGTGTATGTGTTTTTGTGCGCGCACGTACGTGTGTATGTATAGTGTGTGTGTTTGTGTGTGCGCGTATTTACCTAATTATAATATACAGGAAAGGAGTGATTCTCGTGAGGTCCTTTGTTTATGTATGTGTATATATATATGTATGTGAGTGTGTATATATGTGTGTGTTTGTGTGTGCGCGCGTGTGTGTGTATGTGTACGTGTGTGTGTGTGTGTGTGTAGTCACGTATTGGGAGTGGATGGGGACGAGTGTGCCCTTGAGCAAGTCAGTTTCCACCGCTTTTCTTCCGACGCGGACCGACGCGGCGTTCGAATCCAGGGACAGTTCCCGGCGGGTGACTTCCACTTGTCCTGGAAGTCCGAGTACGTAGGGCAAAGGTGGCGACCCTGGTGTGGGTTTAAAACGTCTCCTGACCTGTTCTGACCTAGCTTGAATACCTTTAGTTATGCGGTGACATTAAGGATATGCTGTGAATATTATCTTTTGCGGCCTTAGCATTGTCACAGCGGGACAACGCTTTCGTATGTAGTAAACTGAAACTTCGGTTCTGAATCGTGTTAAGGAAGGGGTCATCGTACAGCTGAATAAAGTCGCCTGGTGGGAGAATGAGTCAAAGGAAATGGTACCTGAGAGGTCTTGGGAAAACGGAAACGGGTAACCAAGTCATAATTCTACCATTTCGAACATCAGCTACAATCAAGACGTCGATGGTGGAAGGGCACTCGCGTACAGTCACTCCTAAAGCGCTCGCAGGGGTCGTCTGCGTGACCGTCGGTCGCCCCTAACCCCCCCTCCCTTTCCACCCTCCTCCCCTCCTCCCCTCCCCTCGTCCACAAAGGTGAATGACCTCACTGCGTCTGTGGCGTGTGATGGCATCCAGGATACGTAGTGGCTATACATAGACGCGTTTCCAGAAATGGCTGGAGCTTTGAATGGACGAGCGCTCTTCAGCCGGCCTTGGTGGAGACGGCACCTGGGGCGCGCGCGACCGGCGGGCGTGTGACGCTGGAAGTGTGTTGACCTCGCCGGGAGTCAGGTCAAAGGCATAGGTCACGAAAAGCGGGGTCACACTAAGGGTGTGGAGGGGTGTTTTCAAAGGAAGGGCATGCCGACAGGAGACCTTTTGGTCCATAACTAGGATGATTGAAATCGCATGGCCGCGGTCAGAACATGTGTGTAGGTCGTTAGTGACCTGAGGAAAGGTCAAGAGCGGAGACCTTGGGTCGGGAAGAACATCGAGATCGGGGAGTTGGAGTTCGAGAACTTCGTGGTCGCTTCGAAAGTTGTGGGGGCATTGTGGGAGTTGTTGGTTGTGGGCGTTACGCCAAATTGAAATGAACAAACTATTAATAGTGAACGAAAGTCAACGGGAATCCTCTATCTTCTCCTCCTCTTCCTTCTCCTCCTCGTCCTTCCTTCTTCTCTTCCTCCTCTTCCTTCTCCTCCATCTCCCCCTTCTTCTCTTCCTTCTCCTTTTTCTCCTCCTCCTTCTTCTTCCACTCCTCCTCCTTCACCTCCTCCTCCTCCTTCTTTCCTCCTTCTTTCCTCCTTCTCCTCCTCTTCCTCCTCCATCTCCTTTTCCTCTTCCTCCTTCTCATCTTTCTTCTCCCCTCCTCCTCCACCTCCTTTTCCTCCTCCTCCTTCTCCTCCTCATCTTCTTCTCCACCTCCTCTTCCTCCTCCTCCTCCTCCTCAACCCGAAACTATGCCCTCGTGCATATGGGGCGGGGCTCGAGCCGAACACGCCACAGCGGGGCGCAGATGACGTAGGGAGACCCTCCAGAAGTATGAGTGAGCATTGCCATTCTTCCCACGCAGAAGTCATTCCAAATGCTCCGACTCCTTTAAGGAAATGTACTTTATCATGCCACTGTGTAGAAGAAACTTCGTGTTACGTCACTGTGTGATGTGGTGGCCACACGAACTCGCTTTCAGAGGAGTGACAGGGAGTGAGGTAGGAAGGACAGAGAACTTTGAGAAGGGTTGAGAATAAAGACTTTTTTTTTTTTTTTTTTTTTTTTGACGTACCGTGCAGCCAAAGAGGAAGAATAAAGACGCGCTTTGAAGATGCTGAAATCGTGAGGGCAGAAGGATCGTGCGGTGGAACGACAACGAGGATAGTGGATGGAAGTGGAATGGATGGGGATGAAATGGGTGGGGATGGGTATGTGGCTTTTGAGTTTGGCTACCTCCCTGGTAAGGTGGAAAAAACTTGGCGTACAGATTCTTACGGTGGTATTCTTAAAAAAAAATCCCTTAGAAGGATATATATATATATGTATATATATATATATATAAATATATACATATATATATATATATATATGTATATATATATATATATATATAAATTTTAAGAATACCACCGAAAGATTCTTAGGGTGGTATTCTAAAAAAAATCTTTCCCTTCCAAGGATTTATATAAGATTTATATAAGGAAAGATTTTTTTAAGAATACCACCGATAGTATTTTTGACGGGGGCTGTCGTGGAAAATAGCACAAGCGAGGATCGTGAGGCTATTAATATTGTTCAGAACAAACAGTTTATGATAGTGAGACAGTAAAAAACGGTGCCATTTATCTGTGTGTGGAATGACTATAGGACTGGCCTCCGTGGTGTCAGTTGAAGATAAAACAAGTGTTGATGGAATGGCAACGTGGTTGAATGTCGGGGAGGAATCAATTCTGTGGATGGAACTTTCTTGGTGATGATGGGTGAGGATATCCTTATTTATTTAATTATTTATTTATTTATTATTATTTTTTGGGCCATTTAAATAATTCTTGTTCATTGCACTTGTCAAAAGAGTTTCGCAAAAGTTATTTGCGGCGAAGGGCGAGGGGATGGCGGTTCGTATCCTGCCACCGGCGAAGTTGAACGAAGGACATGGTTTATTAAATTCCACGCTACAAAGTCCTCTGTGAGGGGCACCGTCCTAGTCTTCCGATGGGAGGAGTTTGTGACGTTAAACCATATCATCATCATCATCCTAAATTATTGATCCTCGTCTCTTCGGTCTTCCTTTGGATGCTCTGAGCATTGTGGGTGCTCGGGGTGCTGTTGCTGTTGCCCCTGTGCAAGCCTCCGTTTGCTTATGTCTACATCCTTGTGCTTCTGTCTGTTCAGTGTGTAATTGGTTGCGCGCTTATAGATATGTTCTCGTTGTGTCTTGTTGCCTTGTGTACTCTCCATGGTTTTTACCCCCCCTTTCTCTCTCCCCTTCTCTCTCCCCTTCCTCCCTTTTTCTCTCCCTTCCCTCTTTTCCCCCTTTCCTTCTTCCCTTCTTGTCTCCCGTCCTCCTTCCTTCTTTTCCTTCTTCCCTTCCTTCCTCCTCCTTCTCTCCCTTCCTCCCTCCCTCCCTCCCTCCCTTCCTCCCCCTTCCTGCTTCCCCTCCATCCTTCCTTCCTCCCTTCCACCTTCCCTCCTTCCTTCTCCTCTACTCCCATTCTCCTCTTTTGTGTGTGTGTGTGTGTGTGTGTGTGTGTGTGTGTGTGTGTGTGTTTGAGCGTGCGTGCGTGCGTGCGTGCTCCTGCGTGTCTGTATTGCGAGTTCATTAAAACAGGTAAGTGGAAGTGTCTTTCATTTCTTGGTGGCACAACTTAATCTGAAGTGGACTACACGAAGCCAAAATAATAACTCTCTCTCTCTCTCTCTCTCTCTCTCTCTCTCTCTCTCTCTCTCTCTCTCTCTCTCTCTCTCTCTCTCTCTCTCTCTCTCTCTCTCTCTCTCTCTCTCTCTCTCTCCTCTAGTTTCACTCTCTAGTTTCTCTCGTTCGCTTGTACACCGTTCATACTAGTTTTGATGTCTAGATTTCTTAATAAGTATTTGCACTATGGACAATTGTAGGGTGGTTTGACCAACATTGCTTCCAAGTAAACCATTTTCCGAATTAGCTATAGAGCGAATAGCCTCTTCCAAGGGGAAGTGATGAAGATGAATTTTCTCTTTCACATTTATCTTTGGTATTTGTGCGATAGCTTTGTAACTCTCATCATGTGATTACCAACCATCACCATGGTTGTTATATATAAACACCAAGAGCTGGAGAAATGTGATTGAAAAGTTTGCAGGAGTAATGTGGCTTATTGGTACGTACCCGCAGTAGACCATAAAGGAATGTTTATTTGTTTATTATTTGTTTGTTTATTATTATTTGCTTGATTTTTATTTATTATTAGTTATCAATTTATTATTTACTATTCACCTGTTTGTTTATCATTTATCAAATGCACAGGTATACCACCTGTGCATTTATTCATTTTATTTTTTATTATCTATATTATTATATATGTTTTTTTATTCATCATTATTATAATTTTCTCCGCATCCGACCTAGTTATGGACCAAAAGGTCTCCTGTCGGCATGCTCCTCCTTTGTAATCCTTTGTAATCCTCCTTTGAATGCTATGGCGATGGTTCCAGGATCCAGCTGGATGGGTATGTCCATGTTCCAGCTGAATAAAATCTTCTGGCGTCAGCTTGAGTACCGTAAGATGGGGCAAAACTATCCACATAGGGGTAAAACTGGCCATAATATTTGTTACATAATTACGTTTGTCAACAAAATAAAGAGAGGAATAGGGAGGAATTATACAAAACACATTAATTTATGGTTTTATTTCCCTGACTGTCATAATTATGTATGGAACAAAGTGTGTACAAAACACATAGTAATTGATGGTTTTATTTCCCTGTCTGTCTGTCATAATTATGTATAGAACAAAGACAGTGTGTACAAAACACATAGTAATTGGTGGCTTTATTCTCCTGTACGTCTAAATTAATTTGGTATGGGACAAAGACATTGGAGTGTTTTACCTCTCATGTAATTACTCTTGCCCCCCTTGTTACGGTAGGTTGATTTAAAGATGAAAACTACCCAGAGTTTTGGCCTCGATTTCTGGGCCCAAAATAGAGTTCTCGGCTGCAACGCGGGCACGACCTCCTAATGATTTTGAGGACGCAAATGAAGATTTAGAACACTTCATACCTCACTGCCCAAGATACACACACAAACGACAAAAATCCAAGAGATTTACAAATAATATACAAAAAATACTCAGAAAAACAATCAGGTGATATACTAGGCGAAATGACATTCAAAAAGAATAAAGAAACTAATAAGATTTTTGAAAAATTAAATATCAAAACACGAGAAATAATCTGTAAACATTCAGAAAACAAAAGTGTGTGTGTATGTGTGTGTGTATGTATGTATGTATGTATGAATGTATACGTACATATATACGTACCTACGTGTAGATAGAAAGGCAAAGCGCCTGAATCATATGGCATCGCGTTTCTTGGCACCGCCCAGGAGCCAAGTGCCAGTAAGGAGAAGGGAGAGTGCCCAATCTCTTTCGAGCAACGCTTGTTTAAACGCGCGACAACGGAGCAAATAATGAAAGGTTCTGCTTTATTAGTGTTACGAATTCCGGCTAATAAATGGCAGCGTGGGCGACCGACCGGCGTGGTCCGGGATTATGAAGAGGTCACGTGATTAGGCCCCGTCGATCTTGGCTGCCTTTCCATTGCAGCAGTCTGAAACAATACCTCTCGATTTGGCACTGTTTGTGTGTGTGTATGTGTGTGTGTGTGCGCGTGCATGTGTGTGTGTGTGTGTGTGTGTGTGTGTGTGTGTGTGTATGTGCGTGTGTGTATATATGTATGTGTGTGTATATATAGGTGTGTGTGCGTGTGTGTGTATATATATGTATGTGTGCATACATATGTGTGTGTGTGCGTGTGTGTGTATGTATACGTACTTACATATGTACGTACGTACTTTTATATTTACATGCATAATTGAATACATACATACATATGCATATCGTACTTATATATATACGTATATCGTACATACATAAATACATAAATCGTGCTTACATAAATACATCGTGCTTAGATAAATACCTGCATGTATACATACATACATACATACATACATATATACCTGCAATTTTACAAACCTGTGCACATACATAAATGCATGCATACCTATATACATGCTTACACAGGCGCGTGTAAAATATTAGCGACTTTAGTCTAGGATGTGAATGCGAAGATAGGAAACAGTGATGTAATGAGAGTAATGTTTATAGCGGGAGATGGAGTCAATGTCAGGAAAGAGAGAGAAAAAAGAGAGAAAGAGAGAGAGAGAGAGTGTTTTCCGGCAAGAGACAACAAGTGTCTGGACGTTCCCGTACGTGCTCAGAAATCTCTGGAAGATAGTTGATACACACACACGCACACACACACACACACACACGCGCGCACACACACACACACACGCGCTCGCGCGCGCACACACACACACACACACACACACACACACACACACACACACACACACACACACACACACACACACCTCGTGGCGCGGTTGGTAGAGTTCCCGGCTGCCACCACAGAGGTCCGGGTTCGAATCCTGCCCAGGGCTGAAATAATTTCAGTATCGCTGGGCTGCGAGTTGCTACTCCAATTCTTGTGGGCGGGGAGTTATGTGTGTGTGGGTACGCGTAAGGCCACAACATAACCCATAGATCGGTCATATATGAGCTCTGAGCTCTCGTCCGGGAGGGAAATAGCTGTCGTTCACGGGTCCAGCACGTGATCCAAAGACCAAGGTGAACACACACACACACACACACACACACACACACACACACACACACACACAAAGCAGTTTTCCACACAGAGTGGTGGATGTCTGGAACAAATTGGACGAAATAATAGTGTGTGCAAACACCATACAAGAATTTAAGAACAAACTAGATGTTGCGAAATACAAAGACGGGTCACTACGAGCACAGCTTCCCTTCCCGTGTAATACAACTAGGTACACACACACGCACACACACACGCACGCACGCACGCAAACTTATAAGGTAGTTAGATGGAAACCTTTTGGGCGTAAACGCTGTGGGAGGAATGGCGGGGGTGAGGGAGTGTCTGAGCATTCATTGGTGGAAGTAGCAGAAATTGAGGTTGGAGCGATGTGAGAAGAGGAGGTGGAGGGGAGCGGAAACAAAAAGCATGATTGAGAAGGAGACTGAGATCGGGAGAGAGAGGGATGGGGGAAAGGCAAAGCTAGGAACGAGAGGAGGGGAGAAAGTTGAAACTCGAGGAATAACAAGGAACAGACGGGAGGGATTTTTGACTGTCTGATTCTGACGCGTAGGTGAGAGGTGCAAGGGAATGGGGACGTTTAAGGAAGAATAAACGAGAACTGGTGAAGGGGAATGTGTTTAAAGCGCAGAAACATCTGTTCTAGAGAGAGAAACGGTGAGAGAGAGACATGCAAAGAATTTATGGTGAATAGGTTGAAGCGTTGGAGTGAGCGAGTCTGAAAGAAGGCGAAGGGAATTTTTTTTTAAATCTCTGCTCGAAATTTGGGAACAATTTTTGTTTGAAAAAAATGAAATGAGGAAGGCGAAGAAAGAGGTGGAGGGGAAGCTGAGGAGGAGGAGGAGGAGGGGAACGTGTGATACACGAGGAGGAGAGGAAGTGGAGGTGACGTGGAAGGAAATCACTTGGAGGATCTCCCGAGCGGAGGAGCTGTGCAGGAAACACAATGTGTGTGTGTGTGTGTGTGTGTGTGTGTGTGTGTGTACATGCATGTATGTATACACATATAAGTACACACATGTACTCACAAACACATACAAACATACGCATACACACACACACACACGCACGCACGCACGCACACACACACACACACACACACACACACACACGCACGCACGCACGCACACACACACCATACAGCTTGAGTGTGCAGTGGTAGTGTTCTTGACCGCTAATTCAACAATCCGAGTTCGGGGCCGGGCCAGGGCTAAAATAATAGCAGTGTGTATGTTTGTGTGTGTGTGTGTGTGTATGTATGTATGTTTATATGTATGTGTGTGTGTGCAAGGTCACAGCATTACTCATAGATTGGGCCATATGAGCTTTGAACTTTCATCCGGGAGGGTAATAGCTGTCCATCATGTGTCCAACACGTGATCCGAGACTGTGATGAATCCGACGTGCACATGTACCCATGCACGCAAACACACACACACGTACACACACACGTACACACACATGTACATTCACACGCACATTTGCGCTCGAACACACACATACACACGCACGCACATACATGCATACACAAACACACACACACATACATAGGTACACACACACACACACACATGCACACGCACAATTGCACGCACACGCAGTCGCGTACACGTATACACATGCACATGCGAATATATACACTCACACGTACACATGTACACACGCGCATACGTAAACACACAGACGGAGGTGCGCGCACACTCGCGCACATACACAAACGGGCACACACATGCACATACAGACACACGCACACACACACATAAACACACATGCGCATTCGTGCACACATATACACGTGTATGCGCTCTCGCATATTCACGCACATGCGCATGCACGCGCACATATTGCGCACGCGCATGCACACAAGTGCATCTACACACAGATGTGTATGTGTGCGTTTCCTTGCGTTTGCGTATGCATGTGCGTATGTGCTCGCTGCATATTGTTTTCAATATGTTTGATGTGTGTGTGTGTGAAATTACACAGGACGCGTGCACGATTTTTTTTTTTCTTCCGTTTTTTCATTTTGTGAGCTGAGCGTATGAACCTATTTGCCAAAGGCCTACGCACTGTTGGCCCGAAGTCGGGTTGGGAACAGAGGGGTCTGAAGTGTAAATGATGATGATGATGATGATGATGATGATGGCTCCTGCCGCTTCTGCGTCAGCCTCGTGGGTTTCAGTTTCCGTAGTCGTGGTCTGTAGGTTCTGTAAGTCTACGGACGAAAATCGGTTTTTATTATTATTTTTTTTCCTCTCGTCCCTCCTTTGTGTAAATCAAAAACGCCCGTGCGTATGGCTGCACGCAGTGCTATATATAGACTTATATGTGTTTTATACTCGGTACACCTTGGCTATTGATCCCGCAACATCGAGGAAGCTCGTAGGTGGCGGAGGAGGGGAAGAGGAGGAGGAGTGGGAGGAGGAGGGGAAGGAAGAGGTAGGTCCAGGACTCAAAGGAAAGGAAATGGAACTGGAGAGGATGACTTTGGTGAGAAGCAGTTGAGAGATAGGAGGAAAGGTAAGGGGGACGAGGAGGAGGAGGAGGAGGAGTTGATGATGAAGGTGTAGAGGAGGAGGAGGAGGAGGAAGAGGAAGAGGTCATGGTGGTGGTGGATGGCGTCAGCGTTGTAGACAATTGAGTTGACAGGAATAGAAGGCTTAGATTGTGATAGTGTGTATATTTGGGAGAGGAGGAATGTGCGCGCCACGATAACAGGTTTTGCGAGGAGGAGGAGGAAGAGGAGGACGAGGAGGAGGAGAAACCTGCCGAAGTTGGGGCGTTGGGGGAGGGGGGTGGGTAGAGGTCCAGCGTTGTCGGCGTCGTTGAAGAGCGGGCGCGTGTTTGACTGAAGAGAGGAGAGAGGCGTAGAGAGAGAGAGAGAAATGGGGGAGAGGGGGAACTAAGACGTGTGAGAGGTGAAAACAGGTGAAGAGAAAGAAGAGGAGGAGGAGGAGGAGTGTAGAAGGAAAGAATGACCAAAGCCAAAGGCGAGAAGTCCGGTAGAAAACGGAAAACAGAAAATGTGTGCGTGATTCACCATGGTCTTGGATCATGTGTTGGGCTCGTGATCGACAGCTACTTCCCTCCCGGAAGAGAGCTCAGAGCTCGTATGACCGATCAATGGGTAATGCTTTGACCTTACACGCACACACACACACACACCCAACTCCCCGCCCACTAGAGTAACAACCCGCAGCGAAGCGATACTGAAATTATTTCAGCCCTGGTGTATGTGTGTGTAAGAGAGAGAAAGAGAGAGAGAGAGAGAGACCAGGTGTATACAACGGTCATTGGGTTGAGCAACAGAACACAGAAGACGGGTCCGTGTCGTTCCAGAGATGAAGTTTAAAATGGATGACAAAGGGATTGTATTCTGTCGGCAATAAACAGAGTTTCTGTCCCTCGGGAGGACAATATCACAACGAAGAGTCCGGAGGCGTAGAGGTTGTGGGAAGAGGTGGCACAGGAAAGGTTGTCGCCGACGACAAAGGGAAGAAGAGCAAATGGAATATGAGAAATGGCAGGAGTTGGATATTGATGGTGTGCTATATATGTATACAGACGTTCAATATACACGCACGCACGCACACGTAGACACACACACACACACACACACACACGTAGACTCGCGCACACACAGACGCGCACATACAGATATGCACATACATGCACACAAACATACAAACACATGTAGACACGCACACACAGATATGCACACGCACATACACGTTCACAAACACACACGAGCATATACACTTACACGCACACAAACATACATGCACACACACATACAAACATACACGCACACACACATGCACACAAACATACACGTACACACATACACACAAACACACACACACAAACACATACAGACACACACACACACACAAATACATACAGACACACACAGACACACACACACACACACACACACACACACACACACACACACACACACACACACACACACACACACACACACACACACATTGTGCGAGGAAAGTGATTTAATCTGATTGAGAAGCTTGAGCGACCTCTGCGACGCCGTCGGCAAATCACACTTTCCGCTGAGGTGCTTCTTCCCTACTTCGTCGAGTTCGAATGCAAAGGTACTTCGATGTCGCCGTGGTTTCTGAGGATTCCCGGAAGCGGGTTTAGTGATGAGGGTATTGGGAACTCAGCATAGTTTAATCTATCACATGATGAGGACCTCTACCCCCCAAACCCCGTGTGCCGACCTCCATCCTAAGCGAAGGAGAGCTGAATCGACATCAACCCGAAGTTAAAGGGCGATTTCATGAACCCATAACCTGAAGTGGAGGAACGACGGGGCCACTCTCCTCGCCTCGCACGTCGTCTCTTTCGATCGCAGGGGCTTCTCACGGCTGGATAAAATCGCCTGGCGTGACCAAGAACAATATATGAAACGCCGTGCCAGCGAACGTGTTTGAGGTCGAAGTAATCTTGACCCTAAAAAGGCGAAGTCAAACGCGTCGAAACCCTTTGGTTTGTCATTCGGTCGATTTAGAAAACTCGATTTGAAGAATCTATTCTTGGCGATGTATCATCAGTCTTTCCCAATGACTTCTAGGTTCCAGTTCTAGAAATGAGCCGTGAATCACGAACGCACCAGCCCTGCCTCCTCCTCCTCCTCATTCTCCTCCTCCTCTTCTTCCTCCTCCTCTTCCTCCTCCTCTTCCTCCTTCGCCTCCTCTTCCTCCTTTACCTCCTCCTCCTCCTCATTCTTCTCCTCTTCCTCCTCCGCCTCCTCCTTCTTCTCCTCCTCCTCCTTCTCCTCCTCTTCTTCTTCCTCCTCCCCCTCCTTTTTCTCCTCTTCCTCCTCCTCCTCTTTCTCCTTCTTTTCCTCCTCTTCCTCCTCCACCTCCTCCTCCTCTTCCTCGGCTCTGGCAGCAGCGGACTCCCAATCACCCGGACTCCAATCACCCGAACTCCAATCACGTTCATTCTAATTGAAAGAAACTCCCTTTCTGACTTTTCCCCCCCTGGCCGGCCGCGGACCACAGCGCCTTCGGACTCTTCCTCGCCAGAGGCTCCGGAGGCTCCGAAGGCTCTTCTGCGAACGAAGACAATGGGAGAACGAGTGCGGCAGGAGATTCACGAAGCCATTGTTGGGTTTGGTGGGAAGACATAATACACGCATAAGTACACACACATGCACACACACACACACACACACACACACACACACACACACACACACACACACACACACACACACACACATATACACACACGACTCGTGGCTCAGTTGGTAGAGTTTCCGCCTGCCACTACGGCCGTCTGGGTTCGAATTCCGCCCAGGGCTGAAATAATTTCAGTATCGCTGCGCTGCGTGGGCGGGGAGTTGTGTGTGTGTGCGTGTGTGTGTGCGTGCGTGTAAAGGTTACAGCATTACCCATAGATCGGTAACATATGAGCTCTGAGCTCTCTTGCGGGAGGGAAGTAGCTGTCGATCACGAGTCCAACACGTGATCCAAGAGCCATGGTGAATCACGCACGCATAGAATCACCTTTTTTCTGCTTGCATTCGCTCGCCAGCAAAAAATCCACGGATTACATCACCATAGCTGATGGGATGAGGGTGGAAGGGCACCATCGGTGATTTTTGATGTTCGTTCATTGTAACAGTAGCGACCTGAGAGAGAGAGAGAGAGAGAGAGAGAGAGAGAGAGAGAGAGAGAGAGAGAGAGAGAGAAGGTGGAAGGTGATGTGGAGAGTTGATAGTCTGTTGGGTGGGCGATGGCTTTGAACAGCACTTTTGTCGAAAACAACAACAACATAAACAACATAAACAACAACAACAGAAACAACAAGGACAACAACAACAATATTGTGGAGGAGCGTCCCTCCCGTAAGCTCAGGTTTCATCAGTCCAAGTCCGAGTCCCATGTAAAGCTGTTTTGGCGACATTAATTTAAGCTGCCTGGTTTGGTGCGGTGACGTCTATTATTATCATCTTTCTTTTCTTTTCTTTCTTATTCTTTTTACTTTTATTTTTCCTTTAGTTTCTTGTCTTTTTCCTGTCTTTTCATTTTCTTTCGTTTATTTTTCTTTTTCTTTTTTGTTCTTTTGTTCTTTTTATTTAGTTTCTTGTCTTTTTTTTCTGTTTTTTCTTTTTGTTTATTTTTCGTCTTTTTTTTCGTTTCTTTCTTTAATTTGTCTGTTTTCTTTTTTCTTTAGTTTGTCTGTTTTCTTTTTTCTTTAGTTTCTTGTCTTTTTTATTTTTGCCTTTTATTTCTTTTCTTTTTCGTTTCTTTTCTTTCTTTTAATACAACAGAATCTTATCGTCAGTGCGACGATCCCTAGGCCATATTCCAGGCAAAGTGCAGTTGTTTACATACGGCTGTTCCCAAGCCCTATCCATGGCAATGACCCAACTTAACCTAACGACAAATCTCACATTTATCTCGTATCTCTCTTGTGTTACTAATAGTTTTAACTTGAGCCTGACCTAACTTAACATGACGACATATCTTCTATTTATCTCGTATCTCTCTTGTGTTGCTGATAATTTTAACTTGAAACTGACCTAACTTAACCTAACGAAATATATTACATTTATCTCGTATCTCTCTTGTGTTGCTGATAGTTTTAACTTGAGCCTGACCTAACTTAACCTAACGACGTGTTTTACATTTATCTCGTATCTCTCTTGTGTTACTAATAGTTTTAACTTGAGCCTGACCTAACCTAACGACGTATCTTCCATTTATCTCGTATCTCTCTTGTGTTACTAATAGTTTTAACTTGAGCCTTCAAAGATTCCAGTGACCCACTTAAACTTGTCCTTTTAGTTTGACGGCCCAGAAAGGCAAGAACAGAGTTGAAGGACTTTGTCCAAAGACTTGGCTTTTTTTTTTTTTTTTTTTTTTTTTTTTTTTTTTTTTTTTTTTTTTTTTTTTTTTTTTTTTTTTTTTTTTTTTCTTCTTCTTCTTCTTCTTCTTCTTCTTCTTCTTCTTCTTCTTCTTCTTCTTCTTCTTCTTCTTCTTCTTCTTCTTCTTCTTCTTCTTCTTCTTCTTCTTCTTCTTCTTCTTCTTCTTCTGCTTCTTCTTCTTCTTTTTCTTCTTCTCAGAGATTGAGGGTTTGGGTGGATGGGGGTGGGGGTGTTCTCGATCGACCAGAATATCATTAACCCCATTACGGTGTGGGGGTGCCGTGGTGGAGACGAATGAAATCACTTGCCGACGGCGAAAGTGAAAGGAAAAGTATCATCGGGTACGGAAGGGACCTTCTCGAAAGATGTGCTTACTCGAAAAGAGAACGAACATACCTACATACCTTTGGTATATAGGTAGATAATACTGAGATATATTCTTACATTATTTTTCTGTTGCCATTATTATTTGTTTTCTTTTCTAGTAATACTATATTTCTTGCCAAATTGTTATTAATTTATTATTAATTTCCATTACCAGTTAGATAATTCCTCGGTCATTGTAACATGTGGGTTTCTTTACACTCGGAAAGGTATGCACGCGTACATATACACCACTTCTAGCCCTGTAGCGAAACTAGTCGAGGATAAAACTCGGAATAAGACTCCAGTCTTTCCTCTTCCCACCCACTTCAACTTAGATGTATGAAAAGAGTAGAGAGAGTGATGGGGGAGGAAACATGTTGGGGTTATGGGAGGTGGAATGTGAAAAAGGATAAAAAAAAAAAAAGTAAAAAAGAAAAAAAAAATAGGTTCTCAGCAAGAAGAGGAGCGAGAGCCGGGAGTTGGAAGTGCTCGCTCGGGTGTTTAGTGAAGTCCCGTGGCATGTAATGAATGTGCTTAAGCATATGCTGCTGCTGCTGCTGCACCAGAAGAAGACAACCCCTCCCCCCCCAGCCCCCCAGCCCCTCTCTAAATGGCCACGCCCTTGGAATGTGCGTGTACACACTCAGAGCTCAAGGCCACGCCCAAAAAGTACTTAATTTCCCTTTGTTGGCGTTTGTTCGTTTATAGTTCCTTGACACCCATTTGTTTTGTTATATATTTATATATATATATATATATATATATATATATATATATATATATATATATATATATATATTTATATATATATATATATATATATATATAGAATATATAGAATATATATATATTCTTTTTCATTCTATTCGTGTATGCTAATGTTGCTTTCACCGCCCCCCGCCCCCCGTTTCGCGGCTCTCTGTGGGGTATTTTCTTCAAGTAATTGATATTGCTTGGCACCCACAATAACGATGGAACTTGTCAATAGCGGCAAGAGGGTTGATGTTTTGGTATTTTTATGTCCGCTCGTAAACTGCAGTCGTGTCGTGACACCCCCCCATCTTCCCTTCTTCCCCTCAGTTCCTTTATCCCCTTTCCCCCTCCCCCCTTTCTCCCTCCCCCTCCACCCTTTCCCCCTTCCCCCTTTCCCCCTCCCCCTTTCCCTCTCCCCTCCCCCTTTCCCTCTCCCCTCTTCCCCCTCCCCCTTTCCCCCTCCCCCTTTCCCTCTCCCCTCCACCCTTTCCCCCTCCCCCTTTCCCCCTCCCCCCTTTCGGTTGCCCCTCCCACCGACATCAACGTAACCTTGCTAATGGTCTGCTGAATTGATCTTTTATTTTTATTTATTAAGTATTCATTAGTTAATGGTTTATTTATTTTTTTCTTGTTAGTATGCGTGCATTTGATTTAATTGTTTTTTATATTTATTTTATTTTACTTTACTTTTTTATTTATTGACTTATTTATATATTTATTTATATATTTAATGAATGAATTAATTTATATATTTAATTTATTTACTTTATTTTATCTTTCTATGCGTTCTTGAACGTTTTTGACTTCGATATCTCTTTGTATCGTTGTTATGAATCTCAGGACTCGATTCCTCTCATGCCACGTACCCTGGCTGTCCAAACAAATTAGGCAACTAAGAGCCTCCTTGCGTGAACACCTCATTTCACGTCAGCTTATTCTTTGCCCTCCCTTTTTTACGCTCCCCTCCTCTCTCTCTCTCTCTCTCTCTCTCTCTCTCTCTCTCTCTCTCTCTCTCTCTCTCTCTCTCTCTCTCTCTCTCTCTCTCTCTCTCTCTCTCTCTCTCTCTCTCTCTCTGTCTCTCTCCCTTTCTCTCTCTCTCTTCTTTCTCTCTCCTACTCTCTGTCTGTCTCTCCCTCTCTCCTACTCTCTCTCTCTCTCTCCTCTCTCTCTGCCCCCACTCTCTCCCTCTCTTCCTCTCTCGGTCTCTCAGTCTCTCTCTATCTCTCTCGTTCTTCTACTCTCTTCTCTTTATCAACATTTTTTCTCACCTAAACCAGTTCGTCTTGATAGGCTTTGGAAAAGGCAAAGTGGTAGAAATAATGTTTTGTATATTTGAAAAAAAAATTGAAATAAAATTAGAACTTGATATAAAACAAACTCTGCCCGCAATCTCGTGGTTCACTGTCAGGTTATTTTGTCCTTTATTTATTTATTTGTTTATTTATTTACTTATTTTTTCTGGTTAAAGCTAATCAAATGTACATCGACCCAAATACTAGAGCGCAGTTTCTGTTAGGAGTAAGCAGCCGCAGAGTAACCGATACACTCGTCCTCGTTTACGAGAGAACCAGTGGTCAACCACATTCCTTTTTTTTTTTTTTTTTTTTTTTTTTACGAATGGCGTCTCCCACGGATAAACAGTAACGTTTGTTGTCTCCAGCAAAAGTCCCCCCCCCAAAAAAAAAAAAAAAAAAAAACGCCATTGACTTCATCTTTCGTGGATCCTCCCAAAGCTTCCCTGCCATGTATTATTCCGCAGCGAGCGACGCCGCACTACGTCTCGCGCCTGATCTCCCTCGAGGAGTTTACGCCGGGAGGCTCTTGACTGCGATCGAAGAAGACGTCACCTATGCCCAGTGTGCACGGGCAGCCAAGCCAGGCGGTTGATGGCGAAGCACATGCGCCACAGCTGACCTTAAGAATAAATATTTAATTTTTTCCAACAACAGAACAGCCTCGTGGCGCGGTTGGTAGAGTTCCCGGCTGCCACTTTGGAGGTCCGGGTTCGAATCCCGCCCAGGGCTGAAAATATTTCAGTATCGCTACGCTGTGGGTTGTTACTCTAACTCTCGTGGGCGGGGAGTTGGGGTTGTGTGTGCGTGTAAGGTCACAGCATTACCCATAGATCGGTCATATACGAGCTCTGAGTTCTCATCCGAGAGGGAAATAGCTGTCGATCACGAGTCCAACACGTGATCCAAAGACCATGGTGAATGTACCTCTTTGTGTTTATTGTGATGATTGTGATGGTGGTGAGTCACGGTGATGATGACGAGAGAGAGAGAGAGAGAGAGAGAGAGAGAGAGAGAGAGAGAGAGAGAGGGGGGGGAGAGGAAGGGGGAGGGGGGGAGAGTAATGATAAACGAGATTAGGTGCTGCGCTAAAATGTAAATGAGAGTAGAGTCATTTTGCTGGGCAGAAGGCTCGGGTAGGAGCAGTTTTTTCTCATTCCCCCCCTCTCTCTCTCTTTCTCTTTCTCTCTCTCCCTCTTTCTCACTCTCTCCCTCTTTCTCACTCTCTCCCTCTTTCTCCCTCTTTCCCTCTTTCTCCCTCTCTCCCTCTTTCTCACTCCCTCTCGTTCACTCGCTCCGTATCTCTCCCTCAAGGTATGTGCGCGTATGTGTGTGTGTGTGTGTGTGTGTATGTGCACGTGTATGTGTGTTTGTGTATGTGTGTGTGTGCGTGTGTGTGTGTTTGCAACCCTCTATACGTAAAAAGAAAAAAGAAAATGGGAAAGAACCGAAGGGAGGAAGGAAATTAGGAAAGAAAAGTTATACGGTGAGGGAAGGCGCAAGTAGCGAGGGTAGTTGTGGTGGAGGTGGGGAGGCAACAACCAAACAGTGCGCCACTGTGATAAAGTGAGTCGAGATTGTTTAGTTAGAAAAAAAAAAGCGTTTCTATCCTTGGAGGGAAATATCGCACCGAAGTAGTGGAATCGTAGAGATGGTCTGGGGTAGAGATTGAAGGAAGGCAGCAGAGCGGAGGGGATAGAAGTTTATATATATATATATATATATATACATAAAATAATCACAGGAGAAGGGAAACTTGTAGACAGTAAGTACTTTCGTATATTACATCTTATTTACATCTTCAGACTAAATGAGATACAGAGTTGTTTAAATATAAGTATAAGGTAACAATATCTCGACGGATATATATATATATATATATATATATATATGTATATTTAGACTGGTATTAAGTCACAAGATAATACTGTGTGCCTCTGGTCCTTAGGGGCGTAACGAAAAAAAAATCTCCAATATATATGGTCTGCATAAAACTTGTGCGGTCAATACCCTCTATACAGGGGGTGATGGAGGAGATAAGGACAGACTACAGTATTATGGTGTGCTGGGGGCGAGGGTAAGGTGGGGGGAGAGAGGGCGCGGGGGAGGGAGAGAGGGAGAGGGGGGAGGGGGAGAGTGGGGAGCTGATGGGGGCGTGAACCATCACTCCCCTTCATTGCTGCGGCAGACGGGCCCGGGGTGTATATCATCATACGACGGGGTTGGGGGGGTTACGCTTCCCCCCTCCTCTTCCCTCTCCCCTCCCCTCCCCTCCCCTCCCCTCCGGGGCTGTAGGAACCAGCTGCTCCAGCTGCTGTTGCTGCTGGGGAGGGTCGCTCCGTCGAGATATTTCAGGTCTTGTCTCCCCCCCAAAAAAAAGTTTCCCCGATATGTAGTCATGTCGCCATTTTCAAAATGTTTCCCTCAAGAACGGTAATGGCTGCATAACACGAGCGAAATGCTCTGGGAATAGGGACACGACTTTATTGGGCTGTGCTTTTGAAACTCTGGCGTTGGCTTTGACCTGGCGTTCCACCCGTTCTTACTCTGAACGTGGGGAGGAGGTCGAGGAGGAGGAGGAGAAGGTCGAGGATGATGAGAAGAAGGAGGAGGAAAAGGAGGAGGTCGAGAGGAATGCCGAGGAGGAGGAGGAGGTCGAGAAGAATGTCGAGGAGAAGCATGAGGTCGAGGAGGAGAAGGAGGAGGTCGAGGAGGAGAAGGAGGTCGAGGAAGAGGAGGAGGTCGATGAGGAGAAGGTTGAGGAAGAGGAGGTCGAGTAGGAGGAGGAGGAGATCGAGGAGGAGGTCGATGAGGAGAAGGGGGAGGTCGAGAAGAAAGAGGAGGAGGAGACTGAGAAGGGGGAGGTCGAGGAGGAGGAGAAGCAGGAGCTCGAAGATCCTGACACTCCGCCAAGATTGGCGTTCGCGATGGTGGTGGTGATGATGATGATGATGATGATGATGATGGAGATGGGTAAAGGAACCTGGCTTTCGTTCATCATCCCTGTCGATGTAACCTTGTACAGCATAAACTCCATTGGTCGTACAGTTCGCATGTTTTAGTGGCGTTGGTGTCCAATAACTTATGCATAAGTCCCTTATTATTGTGACGCCAAGTATATTCTTTGTCGGTGTTGTTCCGTTATCCACTGAGGAGTTCGGGGCACGAAGAATGGGGTTCTTCCGTGGACCAATTGTTGTTTGAGGTTTGGTTGAGTCGGTCAACAACGGCGAGTTTTCGTATTTGTCTCTGAAACCTCCTCTGGGGGCCACTGGGAGGAATGTCATCATCACCGTCGTCGTCGTCATCGTCATCGTCATCGTCATCGTCATCATCTTCGTCATCATCATCATCATCATCATCATCATCATCATCATCATCTTCGTCGTCATCATCATCATCATCTTCTTCATCACCACCATCATCATCACGACTATAATCATTATCATCATTATTATTATCATTATTATTTATCGCTTTTTGTGGCGGTCAGGACTGGAGGCGGTTCGAGTCCTGCCCGCCAGCAAGCGAGTTCGTGATAAAGTACTGAATCACATAGAGACAAAAAAAATAAATAAATAAGTAAAATAGATAGGTAAATAAATAGATAAATAAATAAATCCGAAGGCATATCTCCCAAATCGCGAAATGATCAATGGCTGTTTCAGCCGGGTCCAGCTTATGGACAAAACAGCGTCTCCATTGATCGGCGACCCCGCAGTGTCTGACCCACCGCTGAATAAAATCTCCTGCCGACAGCTAGAACGGAGACTAAGACCATAGCGAAGAGGTTGAGAAGCCACAGGGACTAAGAGAGAGAGAGAGAGAGAGAGAGAGAGAGACGGAGACCTCAACGTTGAGATCTCAATATTGAGTTGTGTTCTTGATGTCGTGGTCTGAGGACACTGTATGTAGCCAGGGACATATGGAGGGTTGAGGGGGATCACTTGGGGTCTTGTTATGCGGCTGTCTTGGGGGGCCTTCGGTGGCCTGGTGGTGGTGTATGTGTCTGTGTCTGTATGCAAATGTCGCGTCTACTCACCAAGATGGATCGACACTCTGCCTCCACTTCGCCTCCGCCTTGTGCGTCACCCTTGTCCCTTCCTTGTCCTCTCCCCTCTTCTTCCCTCTTCTCCCTTTTCCCTTTCCTCCTCTTCCCTCTCCTCTCTTCGCTTTTCCCTCTCCTCCCCTCCCCTGTCTTCTCTTTTTCCCTCTCCTCCCCTCTCCCTTTTCCATCTCCATCTCTCTCCTCTCCTCCTTTCTCTTTTCTTCTCTCTTTTCTCTCTCCTCCCCTCTCCTCTCTTTTCCCTCTCCTCCCCTCTCCTAAAATTTCCCTCTCCTCTCCTCCCCTCTCTTTTCTTCTCTCTTTTCTCTCTCCTCCCCTCTCCTCTCTTTACCTCTCCTCTCATCCCCTCTCTTTTCTTCTCTCTTTTCTCTCTCCTCCCCTCTCCTCTCTTTTCCCTCTCCTCCCCTCTCCTAAATTTTCCCTCTCCTCTCCTCCCCTCTCTTTTCTTCTCCTCTCTTTTCTCTCTCCTCCCCTCTCCTCTCTTTCCCCTCTCCTCCCCTCTCCTAAATTTCCTCTCTCCTCTCCTCTCCTCTTTTCCCTCTCCTCCCCTCTCCTAAATTTTCCCTCTCCTCTCCTCTCCTCTCCTCCTCTCCGTTCCCTCTCTCTCCGATCTCCTTCCTTTCGCTTTTTTCCCTTTCCCTCCTCCATCCACTTCTTCGTTTTTATTACTTTTCCCTTCCAGTTTTGTCTTACCTTTTGTTTCCCTTCTCTTTCCCATTTCCTTTGGCTCCCTTCTTGCCCCAGACTTTTCCCAGACTTTTCCCCAACCCGATCCGTTCTTGCCTTTCTTGCATCATCATCATCACTCGTTTAGCTTTTTATCTTCACTTTCCTTTCCACACTTTCGTATCATTTCATTTCTATTTACCTTTTACTTGTTTCCCTTTTTTCTTCCATCCACCACTTCCTCCTCCTCCTCCTCTTCTCTTCCTCCACCTCTTCGGTTCCTCCTCTCTTCTTCTTCCTTCTCTTCCTCCTCTAGCTTCTCCTCTCCCTCCTCCCCTTACTCCTCCTCTTCCTCCTCTTTTTCCACCTTCCTCCTCTTCCTCTTCCTCTTCCTCCCCCCCCCCATGCATAGCGCGATTTGCAATCGGTTGCACAAGGCCCGCGAGGGGCAGACCCTCTCTTTCTCTCCTCGGGTGCCACAGATATCATCATGGCGGACGGAACCCCCGACTCAGCACAAACTTGGTGATATCTGAAGCGCCCTCCTCCGCCTCGGCAGACACTTCTTGACTCAGGCCTAAACGGACAGACAAATTCAACAACACAGCGTCTCAGTTCCCCTCTTTTTTTGCTTCTTTCTCGTTTGTCCGCGTCCCCTCGATTCCCCTCGATTCCCCTCTGCTGAATAAAACCGCCTCTTGTCTCTTGACGTCACGTTGGAGAATTGAAATCGTTTGGCGCTGGCCAGAATAAAGTGTGTATGGTGTCACAGCGTCGAAAGGTGTCGTGTTGCTGCATATCCTTCCGGGGTATTTGGTTGTCGAAGACGTTGTTTGACAGCAAAATAACCCGTTCACACACCACTTTAAATACGTCTGTCGAACCGCGTTCGACGAACCGTTTGACCGTGTAAACCCCCCTTTAGAGCAGTCTCGAGCTGATGAGCAAGCGAGACAAAAAATAATAGTAATAATAATAATAATGATGATAATAATAATAATAATAATAATAATAATAATAATAATAATAAAATACCCTGGCTTCGTTTTGGGCAATTTGCCCATGCCGGTAGATTCATTATTAAAAAAAAAAAAAAAAAAAAAAAAAGTATCATATAACGCGTTTCTTTCGTGCGTTTCGTATGTAGCCGTTCGGAAGATTCCAGTAATGGTACTATCTAGCACCGCCTCCTACTTAGGTGTCTCGGTGCGCCTAGTTTATAGTTTATCAATAACTGTCTTGGATTGTGCGTGGGTCTCCCCCCACGGGCATTGATCCACACGTGGATGTATCATCCTATCTGGCTTCCTTTCCTCGACGTGGCTTTGATCCTCCGCAGGTCGCGCGGGGGCGCGTCTCTTTGATGTCTTGATGACCGGGGGAGGCCATCGGGAGCGGGAGGCGAGGCCGCGAAGAGCGACCCGCCGACGTCGCCTCAGCAGCCAGACACTCTTCAGGTGGAGCGCCGCCGTGGGGGGCCCGGATTTTTTTTTTTTTTTTTCTCGTTGTTTTCTTTTTCTTCTTCTTTTCCTACTTTTTTTTTTACTTCTTTCTCTTCTTATTCCTCTTCCTTTTCTTCTTTTTCTTCTACTACTTTCTCTTCTCTTTTTCTTCTTTTTCTCCTTTTTATTCTTCCTCTTTTTCTTTTTCTTTTTATTTTTCTTCTTTTTCTTCTTCCTCCTCTTCTACGTCTCCTTTTTCTTCTTCGTCTTCTCCTCTTCCTCCTCCTCCTCCTCGTCTTCCTCCTCCTCCTCCTCCTCCTCTTCCTCCTCTTCCTCCTCTTCCTCCTCCTCTTCCTAATCTACCTCCTCCTCTTCCTAATCTTCCTCCTCCTCCTCCTCTTCCTCCTTATTTTACCTGCTGCCAGCGAAGACTTTTGCTCTAGCCGCCATGCGATTTTAATCAACCAAGAGAATCCCCTCCGTTCTGGCGGATGCCGGCCGTGCTTGTCGTGCCACTCCCGGTACCCAAAACCTCTCGCGAGGGAAATAGCGATTCGTTATTGTTGTTGTTCTAGTTGTTGTTGTTGTCGTTGTCGTCGTTGTCGTCGATGTTGTTGTTGTCAATGTCTCGGTTATTTCAGCTTATATCGATGAGCCTCCTGCTTGTCACGTGACGTTCTTTTTCTAATGCGGAAGTCGCCTACTTTATTCGTTTCTGTGGAACCCCCTAGGGAGCGAAAGGGTTAGAACGTGCCCATGGTAAACTTTTATATTAGCCATTATCATCATTATTATTATTATTATTATTATTATTATTATTATTATTATTATTCATTATTGTTACTTGTTATTATTACTATAAGTTATTAATTTATTTTGTTATCATTATTGATATTATTCATTATTATTTATTATTATTAATATTATTATTATTAATGATATTTTATTATTATTGTAATAATTATAATTATTATTATTATTATCATTATTTTTATTATTATTATAATAATAACTATTTCATTATACGTATCTGTTGTTGTTGCTGGACAGGAAATGTGGCTCCTGTGTATGTGTTTATAGACTCGTCATGCCGGGGAATTGGTTTTCGTGTTCATTTGTGTTCGAGGAGAGGGGCGGGAGACGGGGGTGGTCTCTTTCCTCTTGGGGAAACTGCTGAAGAAACAACCACTTGTGTACTACACAAGCTCGGGACGATAGTAGTAAATGGAGAATATTTTCTCCAAATGTTTATCGTGTACTTATTTTTTATTTTGTTATCTTGATTCTCTCTCTCGTTCTCTTTCTCCCTCCCTCTCTCCCTCCCTTTTCTCTCTCTCTTCTCCCTCCCTCCCTCTCTCTTCTCTCTCTCCCTCCCTCTCCCGCCTCCCTCTCTCTCTCCCTCTCCCTCTTTCTCTGTCTCCCTCTCTCTCTCTCTCTTTCTTTGTCTCCCTCTCTCTCTGTCTCCCTCTCTCTCTGTCTCCCTCTCTCTCCCTCTTTCTCTGTCTCCCCCTCTCTCCTTCTTTCTCTGTCTCCCTCCCTCTCTTTGTCTATCTCCCTCCTTCTTGTTTTCACCGTCGTTGTCTTACCCCTCTCCCCCTCCCTCTCCCCCTACCCCTCCCTCTCCCTCACCCATCCCTCTCCCCCTCCCTCTCCCCCTATCCCTCCCTCCCCCTATCCCTCCCTCTCCCCCTCCCCCACCCCTCCCTGTTGCAAACTCTGCAGCAACCTCCTTTGCCTTCAACTTCACGAATTGGATATCATGGGGGGGGGAGTCTCCCATTAGTTGTTAGCCAGAATAAATACACAAGACGATGGCACCCCCGCCCCCAATCAACCGGTTGATCTGGATCTATTTCAACCCGAAGGGTGGCGAGGTGGGGGATGGGGGAGGGGTTCCCTCAACTGAATAAAATCGACCGCAAGGTGCAGGAGCACCAAGCAAGCGAGCCAGGACAGTTTGAGGAGTTATCACACTGGGCAAATTTTCCTTCAACCTCCAGTTAATCGGCGGTACCACGGCCCACCTCCAGAACTTTTTCCGTCATTAAATCACTATGGCAAACTATTTTATTTTCTTAACAATTTACATAGAATGTCATTTGATATGCTGTAGGTAAATTAATTTCCTTCAGCATATCAGGTTCCTCCAACAGTCGGAGGAAAAGGAGCCTAGGGTGATGACGCCTGGATAGATCAATTCTGAATGTGAGTTAATGATTCGTGTGTAAGTTTTTTTCTCACAATTTTTCTTCCACTTTCTCTTCCTCTTCCTCCTCCTCTTCCCCCTCCTCTTCCTCTTCCTCTTCCTCCTCTTCCCCCTCCTCTTCCCCCTCCTCCTCTTCCCCCTCCTCCTCTTCCCCTCCTCCTCCTCCTCTTCCCTTCCTCTTCCCCCCTCCTCCTCCTCCTGCTCCTCCTCCCGCTCCTCCTCCCCTTCCCCCTCCTCCTCCTCTTCCCCCTCCTCCTCCTCCTCCTCCTCTTCCCCTTCCTCCCATTTTCCGCCTTTGTCTTCATGCAGTTTCCATTCCACTTCTGTAATCGCTTGTGCCCCATTCATGTTCCTCTGTTTGACTACTTTACTTGGTGCTCGAGCTCTTTTCCCCTCCTCTCCCCTCTCCTTCCCTCTCTTCCACCTCCACCATCCCCTTCTTCCCTTTCCCCCCTTCCCTTTCCTCTTTGCATTTACCCATCATATGTCTTCCCTTTCCCCCTAAACCTCTACCTCCCTTTCTCCTTCCCCTTCGTTTTCCCCTCCCTCTTCCTCCTTTTTATCTAACACCTCAACTTCACACTCCTCCCTTCTCCTTCCCCTTCCCCTTCCCCTTCCCCTTCCTCGTCCCATTTCCTCGCTCCGTCTCTTCTTCCTTTTTTACCCGTAGACCTCTCCCTTCCTTTTCTCTTCCCTTCTCTTTCCTCTTCCTTTTCCTCTTCCCCTCTACTCCCATCCCCCCACCCCCTTTCCCCTCTTTCCCCTTTCCCTTCTTTCTCTTCATTCACCCTTTTTCTCGCCCCCGTTTTCATTTTAACTTTTCTTTTTCCTGCCCTTCCTTCCCCTTCCTTCCCCTTCCTTCCCATATCCTTTCCCCTTCCTTCCCCTTCCTTTCCCTTCCTTTCCTTTCTTTCCCCTTCCTTCCCCTTCCTCCCCTTCCTTCCCCCTCCTTTCCCTTCCTTCCCCTTCCTTGCCCTTCCTTCCCCTTCCTTCCCCTTCCTTCCTCTTCCTTCCCCTTCCTTCCCCTTCCTTCCCCTTCCTTCCCCTTCCTTCCCCTTCCTTCCCCTTCCTTCCCCTTCCTTCCCCTTCCTTCCCATATCCTCTCCACTTTTCCCCTCTCCTACCGTCTCATCTCTTTCCCCTCCCTTCCCCTTCCCCCCGCATGGGATATTGACTGAATGTTTTATGCATTCATTATTTTAAGAACTCAAGTGACATCCCCTACGGACCAGAGTCACTCAGCATGCTTTTATGTTTGGAAACGAGTCTCTACCCAAAGAAGATTATTTTTAACTTCTGTTGTTCCTCCACTCTGCTAATTTTCTCCTTAAGGGTCCAGTCACACCAAGCTTACGACCAGTTTCCGACCACCAGCGACCATGTGGTGGTCGCCGACCAGTTGCAGGTAGTCTTTGGAAGTCGCTTGTAGTCGGTAATGAGATAGATAAATAGATCGATCGATGGATTACAACACACTGAATAGACCCCAGTACATAGATTTTCATCTTATCAACCACGTCAACTTTTTTCCATTTCAGTTCTTTGCATAGGTTTTGCGTCGCCGACCGATCGCTTGATTTTTCGGTCGAAGGTGGTCGGAAACCGGTCGTAAGCTTGGTGTGACTGGGGGCTTAAAGTTTTCATTCTCCCCAAGGATAGAAACGCTGGTTATTTCCAACGAAATACCAAATCCCCTCCTCTCCTTTCCCCTCCCCTCCTCTCCCCTCCTCTTATTTCCCCACCCCTCCTTTCCCCTCCTTTCCCCTCCCCTCCTTTCCCCTCCCCTCCTCTCCTTTCCCCTCCCCTCCTCTCCTTTCCCCTCCCCTCCTCTCCTTTCCCCTCCCCTCCTCTTCTTTCCCCTCCCCTCCTTTCCCCTCCTTATCCCACCCCTCCTTTCCCACCCTCTCCCCTCCCATCCTTTCCCGTGCCCTCCTCTCCCCTTCTTTCCCCTCCCCTCCTCTTCTCTTCTCTTCTCTCCCTCCTCTCCTCTCCCTCCTCTCCTCTCCCCCCTGCTCCCCCCTTTTTCCCTCTCTTCCCTTCCCCATTCCACTATTTCCCCTCTCTTCTCTCCCTCTCATCTCTCCCTCTCTTCTCTCCCTCTCATCTCTCCCTCTCTTCTCTCCCTCTCTTCCCCCCTCTTCTCTCTCCCTCTCTTCTCTCCCTCTCTTCTCCCCCTCTCTTCTCTCCCTCTTTTCTCTCCCTCTTTTCTCTCCCTCTTTTCTCTCTTCTTTCACTCTCTTCTCTCCCTCTCTTCTCCCCCCTCTCTTCTCTCCCTTTCCTCTCTCCCTCTCTCTCCCAGAGTTTCTGTCGCGCGTTTTTTTCGTCCGCTCGTTATTAGCATTGATTTTCCAACTCTTCTTGTTCACGTCCGTCACCTTACCCCCCCCGTTCCCCCCTCCCCCCCCAGGAGGCCGGTCGGTCTATCTCTCGCTCTCTTCCAAGTTTAGTCCTTTGGTGGTGTCGTAGGTCATTGGGGTTACTTGGGGAGGAGGGGGAGAGGGGAGGGGAGGAGAGGGGAAGGTTGGGGGGAGGGAGGTGGGAGGTTGGCTCTCCAACAG
>NC_134778.1:54330199-54372699 GCF_046742065.1 Oratosquilla oratoria | reverse complement strand
ATTTTCATTTTATATTATGTTATTTTATTTTTATTATTTTATTTATTTATTTTATTTTATTTTATTTTTGTATTTTTTTGTCTTATCAGGAAGACGTCTACACCGCCCCTACAAAGGGCCTGTCAGACACAATAGGATTTCTTCTTTGTCATTTTTGCTGACGAAATTACAAGGTTCTTCGAGTCTATTCACGTTTCGGCGTGTATCCTAAGCGAGAATTTTCTTTTTTTCTTTTTTTCAACTCGAATAAATCCCCGCCATTGCAAAGGGAACCAGCTGATGTGCAGCAGCAGCAGAATCGATTTCCCTCCCTCCTTTCCTCCCTTCTTCCTTTCCTCACCTCCCTCCTTCCTTCTCTCCCCCTCCCTCCCTCCCACTCTCCCTCCCTCCCACTCTCCCTCCCTCCCACTCTCCCTCCCTCCCACTCTCCCTCCCTCCCCCTCTCCCTCACTCCCTCCCACTCTCCCTCACTCCCTCCCACTCTCCCTCTCTCCCTCCTTCCCTCCCACTCTCCCTCCTTCCCTCCCTCCTTCCCTCCCACTCTCCCTCCTTCCCTCCCTCCTTCCCTCCCACTCTCCCTCCTTCCCTCCCACTCTCCCTCCTTCCCTCCCACTCTCCCTCCTTCCCTCCCACTCTCTCTTCTTCCCTCCCTCCCTCCCTCCCTCCCTCCTTCCCTCCCACTCTCCCTTCTCCCCTCCCTCCCTCCTTCACTCCCTCCCTCCCACTTCCCCTCTTTCCCTCCCTCCCACTCTCCCTCCTTCCCTCCCACTCTCCATCCTCCCCTCCCTTCCCTCCTTCACTCCCTTCCTCCCACTCTCCCTCCTTCTCTTTCTCCCTCCCTTCCTCCCTCACTCCCTCCGTTCCTCCCTCCCTCCTTCCCTTTCTCCCTCCCTCCCTCCTCTCCTCCCTCACTCCCTCCATCCTTCCCTCCCTCCCTCCCTCCCTCCCTCCTTCCTTCCCTCCCTCCTTCCCTCCTTCCATCCCCCCCTCCTTCCCTCCCTCCCTCCTTCACTCTCTCCTTCCCTCTCTCCGGCTGCGTTGTGTTTCTGGTCCTCAGTCTGATCAAGACCTCCCTCCCTAGGGTTTCTATAAAGACTCGGCCATTCCCTTTTCCACAAACCCAAGAGACTAACAATTCTCTTCCGTATGGAGTATTTTTTCAGTTTATTTTATTCATTCATTCTATATATTTTTTTGGGTGGGAGGAATCTTTGATAGCATCCCTACGGACCATTGCGCTCTGCTCTCTTTTATAACTGAAGACTTCTCAAAATAATAATAATTAGAATAATAATAGTAATATAATATTATAATAATAATGACAATATAATAATAATGATTATAATAAATAAAAAAGAATCACCTGTGTTTTCGTACTCATCTCCCATTCTGCTCCCCTTCTTAGAGTTCTCCTTTATCGCCTCTCTTGACTCCAGAGAAGTTCGGAAAATTCCAATTTCTAATGGTAGAGAGCGTCTGCCCAGGACTGGCGAAAGGTTCTAAAAGGTCGAACCTCAGTGTTGCCCACATTGTTCGTTTTGTTCAGAAGTGAGGACCCAAATGTGTGCAAAATGTGCGTAACATCCCCCCCCCCCCTCAATTCAGCACGGAAGCCTGGCGCCAGAAGAATAAAATCAATTGGCGCCACCCGTAACAAATTATGTGAAGGGGGCAACGTAAGATCTCATGGTGGTTGTTGTTATTATATTATTATTGTTATTTTATTATTGTTATTTTATTATAATTATTTTTATGCTAATAATTGTGATTATTATTATGATTACTATTATTATTACTACTATTGTTATTATTATTATTATTATAATTATTATAATTATTTCAATTATTGTTATGATTGCTATTATTATTACCATTATTTATTATTTACTGTTATCATCTTCATCATCATCTGAAGAAAAGTTGGACGAGGAATTGGCACTAGGAGCCACACAACCACTGGCGAATCTGTCACCTTTGCCCTAAGGTCTCGGACAGCTCTTAGGATAAGAATTTTTTTTTTTTTTTTGCGAATTCTCACGTGACGTCCTAATCCCTTTCTCTCTCTCTCTCTTTCTTTTTTCTCTTTTTCTCTTTTTCTCTTTTTATTTTCGAATCCTCACGTGACGTCCTAATGTATTTTCCCTTTTTCTCCTCGACAGGTAAGAAGGGTGCTCAGCCATCATGGCGGCGGCCAGCTGCTGGGCCAGCTGTCTATGTTGCAGCAGCTGGTGCAGGTGCCGCACAGAATCCTAAAGAAGAGGAAGGCAAGGAGGCGAGGGGGAGGAGGTGAGTAGGACCAATAAGTGATGGGAGAGGAAGTGAAGGAAGTGCGAGGAGGAGGAGGAGGAAGAAGAGGAGGAGGAAGAAGAAGAAGAAAAAGAAGAAGAAGAAGAAGAAGAAGAAGTTGATGAAGTTGATGAAAGGGAAAGAAAGAGTTGAGGGTGACAAAGGGATTTTGGGAAATGAAAATTGTAATGGTGATGTGGGGGGGGGAGACGAGAGGAGGAGGAGGAGAGATTGAGTGACCGCTCAAAGGGGAAGACAATGGGGAGACAGAGTATAACAATGTGTGAACAGAAAGGGTGGTGGTAGTGGAGGTAGCGATAATGGTGGAGATGGTAGTGGTGTTGGTGGTGATGTTGGTGTTGGTGATGGAGGTAGTGGTGGTGGTAGTGGTGGTGATGGTGGTGACGGTGATAGTGGTGGAGATGGTGGTGGTGGAGGTGGTGGTGGTAGTGGTGGAGGTGGTGTTGGAGGTGGTAGTGGTGGAGTTGTTGGTGGTGGTGTTGGAGGTGATAGTGGTGGAGTTGGTGGAGGTGGTGTTGGAGGTGATAGTGGTGGAGTTGGTGGAGGTGGTGTTGGAGGTGATAGTGGTGGAGTTGGTGGAGGTGATGATGGTGGTGGTGGTGGTGACGGTGACCAACAGGGACTCTTTAACAACAGCATCCTTAGTCGTTGGTAGGATTTCAGTCTTCTTCCAGAACCTACTCCTCGTCTCTCCCCCCCCTCCTCCTCCCCCTCTTCCTCCCCCCCTTTCCCCTCCCCCTTTAACTTCCACTTATTTTTTCTTTTTCCTCCTTTCATATTTCCCCTTTCATTTATTTCCTGTTTTCTCTCTCTCAATCTTTTCTCCTGTATTCTATGCTGTTCCTCTTCCTCTTCTCCTCCCTCTTCCTCTTCTTCCTCTTCCTTACCCCTTCTCCTCCTTCTCCCTCTTCCTTACCCCTTCTCCTTCTCCTTCTTCCTCTTCCAGTTTCCATATATCTTCCTCTGTCCCCTTTCCCCTCATTCTCTCTATCCCTTTTCCCCTTTTCCCTACCCCTTCCTCCCCCTCCCCCACTCCTACACTTTCCCACCTCCTCTTTTTGCGGCTCTTTTTCGCCGCCCACCTTCCATCCATCCAACCATCTGTCCTTGTCCGACCCTTGTCTCGGCCACCGCCGGCATTATTTCCTTTACCACTTTGAAGACAAGTAGAATCATCACCAAATGCCCAAAGCAGAGAGAGGGCGAAGGGGGAAGGGTAGGGGGAGGGGGAGAAGAGGGGAAGGGGGAAGAAAGGTGGAAGGGAGGTGGAGAAGAGGGGGAAGAAAGGTGGAAGGGAGGTGGAGAAGAGGGGGAAGGGAGGGGGAGAAGAGGGGAAGGGGGAGACGGAGAAGAGGGAATAGAGGAGGAGGGGGAGAAGAGGGGGAAGGGGAGGGAGAGGGAGAAGAGGGGGAAGGGGAGGGGAGGCGAAGAAGAGGGGGAGGGTGGGGGAGAGTGTCACGTTAGATGAGGTTGTTCACGAAACATACGGAGAACAAGTACTGAAGAACAAAGGGAGAGGCCAAAGGAGAAGGATCTACGAAGTTGGGGAGAGAGAGAGAGAGAGAGAGAGAGAGAGAGAGAGAGAGAGAGAGAGAGAGAGAGAGAGAGAGAGAGAGAGAGGACCTCAAGACTCGATGGCCATTGGTCGATCGGGCGTGTGCGCATGCGTGCGTGTGTATGTGTGTGCATCTCTAATGGCTTAAAGACGAGCGTAGTTGTGGTACACGCCCGGTGTAAGATTATGGACCTGGACGGAGCTGAATTGGTGGAAACGCGTTTGTACACAGACGTACACACACACACACACACACACACACACACACACACACACACACACACACACACACACACACACACACACACAGTGGTAGAGTTCCCGGTCGCCACTACGGCGGTCCGGGTTCGAATCCTACCCAGGGCTGAAATAATTTCAGTATCGCTGCGCTGCGAGTCGTTACTCCAATTCTCGTGGGCGGGGAGTTGTGTGTGTGTGTGTATGTGTGTGTGCGTGTGAGGCCGCAACAGTACCCATAGATCGGTCATATATGAGCTCTGAATTCTCCTCCGGGAGGGTAGTAGCTGTCGATCACGAGTCCAACACGTGATCCAAGACCATGGTGAATCACACACACACACACACACACACACACACACACACACACACACACACACACACACACACACACACACACACACGGTGGCGCAGTTGGTAGAGCGCTGAACTACTAGCATGGTGGTGCCCGTAGTACTTGGTTCGAATCCTGCCCAGGGCCGAAATTATTTCGGTACCGCTGCGCTTCGGGTCGTTACTCTGACTCTCGTGGGCGGGGAGTTGGGTGTGTGTGTGTGTGTGGAAGGTCATAGCATTACCCATAGATCGGACCTACGAGCTCTGAGCTCTCTTCCAGGAGGGAAATAGCTGTCGATCACGAGTCCAACACGTGATCCAAAGACCAAATGAATACACACACACACACACACACACGGGGCCCCATGAGCACAGCTCCAACTCTGTATACTACAATAATACACATACATTTACATGTACATGTAGTCTTCCATGATATATCCATGTCATTATATAATTGCCCTGTGAGTCATCATTGAATCATAGGGTTGTGAGGCGGAAATTCCTCAGTTGAGCGATAAGAGTAAGCGGCAGCTCAAGTGAATATATGACATGAATCCAAATGGCCTTGATTGTGGCCGGGGCTTTAACCAGGTGGACGGGGGAAAGGGGCTTTCCGCGGCAGACGACGCATTGAGACACGGAAAGGCGGGGCCATTCTTCTCAATGTTTTGTTGTTAAGTGTCTTAACATTTTGGTTCCATGTGTGTCTTACTGCTGTCAAGATTACTACCACCCCTCTCTCTCTCTGTTTCTCTCTTTCTCTCTCTCTGTCTCTTTGTCTCTTTCTCTCTCTTTCTATCTCTTTATATCTCTATCTCTCCTGTCTCTCTCTCCCTGTCTCTCTCTCTCTCTCTCTCTCTCTCTCTCTCTCTCTCTCTCTCTCTCTCTCTCTCTCTCTCTCTCTCTGTGTCATGTGTGGTGTATGTGTGTCTCCGTCTTGTTAACTAAAACGACTTGTGCCGATTTCCTCCTCTATTGTATACTTGGTACGTGAACGGCTTCTCGGCCTACGTTCGACGTAGGTGTCGCACTGCTGTGCGTCGAATGAATTCGGTCCTGTTTTGGGTCCTCAAGCTTGTTGGATGGATGTTGGACACACCCCGAATAAGGTCGTCGAGTGACGGCCAGAATAAAAACCTTGATGGTCAGCATCACCAGAGCGGCGAATGGGATTAATCTGTTAAGGACGCCCTAGGAGGAAATGGTCCGTAGTGGTCGCTCGCTCTCTCTCAGGGTCGCGAGAAGAAGAGAGAGGTCCTCTCGAAGTCACGAACTCACCGAACTCCGAAGAAACTGCGGACCGTTGGAGTTCGAGAAGGGACAGGAAGAAGAGAGGGGTCTTCTCGAAGTCACGAAGTCAACGTCACCGAACTCCGAAGAACCTGCGGACCATTGGAGTTCGAGAAGGGACAGAAAGAAGAGAGAGGTCCTCTCGAAGTCACGAACTCACCGAACTCCGAAGAACCTGCGGACCGTTGGAGTTCGAGAAGGGACAGGAAGAAGAGGTCTTCTCGGAGTCACGAAGTCACCGTCACCGAACTCCGAAGAACCTGCGGACTGTTGGAGTTCGAGAAGGGACAGAAAGAAGAGAGAGGTCTTCTCGAAGTCACGAAGTCACCGAATTCCGAAGAAACTGCGGACCGTTGGAGTTCGAGAAGGGACAGGAAGAAGAGTGGTCTTCTCGAAGTCACGAAGTCATCGTCACCGAACTCCGAAGAACCTGCGGACCATTGGAGTTCGAGAAGGGACAGGAAGAGAGGAGGAGGGAACAGTTGCAGACCCGTGTTTGCATCCAACAGGTACTGGCTTCTGACCAGGTTGACAGGTAATCGCCTCCTGGCGGTTTTTTTTTTATGAGGGGGAAGTACACTTTTTTCTCTCGATTTTTGGATTCTTTGTTTAAACGATGAAGAGGAATAGGGCGAGTCGCAAGTCTTTATGAATGGATATTATGATGTCGCCATCAAAACTAAAGAACAGCAAGAAAAAGAAAAATAATAGGAAGGTTCTGTGGTAGAAGATGAGGGAGGAGGATAAGGAGGAGAAAGAGGATTAGGAAGACGAGGGAGAGGAGGAGGAGGAAGAGGATTTCGGACAAAAGTAATCTTACGGCCGGACAAGTGGCGGACAGACGGGCGTGGGCGAGACCTGCCGGTGAAGAAGGCAGTGGGCGTCGGGGTGGGGTGGGTGGGTGGGCGTCGGGTAGGAGCTGGAAACAGCGTCGTAGCCGTGAGAGGAGAGGAGGAGGAGGAGGAGGAGGAGGAGGAGGAGGAGGAGGGGAGGAGGAGGAGAAGAAGAAGGAAGAGGTTATGTTGGTGGTGGTGAAAAAGGAGGTGGTGATGGAGACGGAACAGGTAGTGGTGGTGTTGATGGTGGTGGAGGTGTTGGAGGAAGATATGATGGAGGAGGAGGGTAAGGAGGGAGGCTGAGTTGGAGATAAAATCGGTCTTGTATGAGGAGAAAAGGAAGAGTGGTACAGGGACCCGTTTGAGTGTTGGTGATGGAGTTGATGGTGGAATGGTGGAATAGTGGTGGTGGAGGCGTAAGAGGAATAGACGAAGAATTGAGGGAAAGATGAATTAGTTTAGAAATTCGAGTGGAAGAAGATGCATGTTTAGGAGAGTAAATGGTTGAAGTTGACGTGTAAGTTTGGTTAACAGACAGATGAAAGGAGGAGGGGGAGGAGGAAGAGGAGGAGGAGGTGGCAGTCTGAGTGATAAGGGCTATTTACACGGTCAAACGGTTTGTCAAACATGTTTGAAGTTATGTTTGACCGTGTGAATGGGGTTGTCAAACATGTTTGACAAACGTGTTTGACAACCAAATACCCCGTTCACACGGTCAAACATCACTTCAAACCTTTGTTTGACCAACCGGGTTTGATAGTGTAAATGGCCCTTAACTAGGGTCATGTTGTATAAAAAGTTGTGTTTACAAGCAATTGATGGTGTGAAAAAAAGGAACAAGACTCGGGAGTGAGGAAGACAAACTGAAACCCGAACATTTTTGATTATGGAGTCATCTTCAGGGTGGACGATACTGAAGAACACTGTGAACTATTCTATAAATTTTCCTCAGATTAAAAAAACAGACAATTCTGTGCAACTGAACTAGTGAATTGGGGTCTCAAAGGGGTAAAGGTCCATCGAGACAGCCTTCAGGTTTGAGTCCGCCCCTTGCAGCTGCAAACGCCTGTTGTTCATGTCAGATATCAAGAACATAATGCATGAAGGTCGTCACCGTGTTGATGGAGTTAATGGTAAAATTATCTAATGTGTACAAGCCAAGCTTAGGTTGTCGTCGCAGAACGTACCTTTGGTAATGGCGGGCTCATGTTCCTGTAAAAAGAAAAAAGAAAAAAAGAAAAAAAAAATATATATATATATATGTATATATATATATATATGTATATATATATGTATATATATATATATATATGTATATATATATGTATATATATATATATGTGTATATATAATATATATATATATATATATATATATATATATATATATATATATATATATATATATATATATATATATATATATATATATATATATATATATATATATATATATATATGTATATATATATATATATCGCTTTCTGTGTCATCTTTCCAGTCAGTACGTTGGGAATCCCTTAAGCTGCTCAGGGAGTTTCCTTTTTTGCTGAATAAAATCCCCTGATGACATCCAGAACAAGTCTGTACTATTTTAGAACGATTAGTTAAGCCAGGTTTAATCCTCCTCTTTGCCCTTAGAGTGGGTGGGCGGTCCCTCTTCAATAAAATCGTCTGACGGCAGCTAGATTGCATATACACGTCACTAGCAATGGAAAGATGGCGTTCACTTACTTGGAACAGTCGCTCAAATAAGTATTGTCACTTTTCGAAGATGTCTCTTCACGAATGGCGCTGCATTGTATACACGACTGAAGTCTTCTGGAGACAGAATCCTTAGGCTCCCGCCTTTAACCCATAAGGTCTCCCTGGTCGGGTGGATTTGTTTTATGTGGTTCATTTCTCGAGTTTCCGCCAGGGCGCTCCTGTTGCCGGGCGCCAGGACGGGCATCCGACCCGGACTCCTTGGGAGGGAGGGAGAGAGAGAGAGAGAGAGAGAGAGGGGGGGGGAGGTGCGGGGAGGGAGAGTCCGTATAACGATAGTATGGCAGAAAAGGAAGAATAAGATGTGAGTCTGGCTCTAGATATTCTTTTGTCACAGATATAAGATCTTTAATTAGAGAGAAAGACACGGAAGGGGCGGAAGAAGAGAGAGGGGAGGAGGAGGAGGGGGAGAGGGGAGGAGGGGGAAATGACTGGAGGCGTGGGGGGGGGAGGGATGGAAAATGGTGGCGTGGAAAATTCGAAATAAGTCTTGGGAACGAGACAAAGGACGCGAGTAAGACTTAGAGGTAAAGTCTCTGATAAGACTCTTGGGGAGCTGTGATGGTCTGGCGCCGAATGCTCTTCGGTGATTATTTCCCAGCCCTTCCGAGAACAGGATCTTTCTTGCCTGTTCGTCACCATGGTCATTGGACCACGTGTTGGACTCGTGATCGACAGCTACTTCCCTCCCGGAAGAGAGCTCAGAGATCGTATATGAACGATCTATGGGTAATGCTGTGACCCTACAAGCACACACACACCCAACTCCTCGCCCACGAGAGTAGGAGTAGCAACCAGCAGCGTAGCGATACTGAAATTATCTCAGCCTTGGGCGGGATTCGAACCCGGACCTCTGTAGTGGCAGCCTATCAACTGCGCCACGAGTTGTCAGAATCTATTCTTGTGCCTTCCTCAAGACACCAAGATGAGGTGGCGAGATCACCTTTGCCCTGTGTGTCAGGAGGCCTAAAGAGAGCGACTGCCACCCGTTGTCACTGGGATCGAACTCGGTCATGTGCAGTTTGGAGATCAAAGAATCCTAGGTCACCAAGTTCAAGGGTAATGGTGGCCGCAAACGTGAAAGTAAGACAGAAATTAGGAAAATTGTACAATTAACAAATAGTAGTAGTAGCATGATAAGGGGACTTGTGGTAGGAGAAAGAGAGAGAGAGAGAGAGAGAGAGAGAGAGAGAGAGAGAGAGAGAGTAATGGTGGCCACAAACCTATAAATAAAACCAAAATGAGAAAAATTTTACAATCAACAAATAATGGCAGTTGCATGGTAAAAGGACTTGTGGCAGGAGAGAGAGAGAGAGAGAGAGAGAGAGAGAGAGAGAGAGAGAGAGAGAGAGAGAGAGAGAGAGAGAGAGAGAGAGAGAGAACGTACCTCAAGGCCTGAGTAGTTCTGGACCTGGTGGAGGGTGGAGAGGGATGGGCAAGACGTCCCTCACACAGACGGACTCTGTAAACGAGATCGTGAATAATGGCATGAAGGGCCCCGCTTCAGGTAGTGGCCCGTCACTCGGCCGGGAGAGGGGACAGGCGTCCCTCACTCGTCTTCTTCCCCCGTGGTAGGAAGGAGGAACCTGTGAACTGTTCCATGAAATGCGTCGTAGGGTGCTTCGTACATTATGCCACGACTAAAGCCAAATTGATAAGTAATCAAAACCAATGCCAGGTTAGATTGATAAAAGTCGCCATGTCCCATGACCTGTGCTAACATGATAAATCAAGACCTACACCTCATTATTATTGTTATTATTATTATTTTTTTTTTTTTTTTTTTTTTTTTTTAAGTCATCATGACTCTTGAAGACCCTATTCGATGGCAGTATTGTTTTAAGCCGGGTCCACACTTGTTCCATTTCCACGTATCGTATCATCTTTGCGTACCACCTAGTGATGCGATACGGTACAACAGGGTATTGTATCCACTTGTTGCGTATCCGTATACAGCAAGCGGATACACAACGAGTAGGTACAATACCCTGTTGCACCGTATCGTATCACTAGGTGGTACGCAAAGATGATACGATACGTGGAAATGCAACAAGTGTGGACCCGGCTTTGCAAGCGTTTCCTTGCTGCGCTTTCTGGCGCTTCCCATGGGAAAGCCAACAACCCCCCACCCCCACTCCCACCCCCCTCGTGTAGCGCCAGATTGGTCAAAGCGCCCTGTCCTCCTCCCCCTCCCCTGCCTCCCACTCATCTCGGAGTACATCACTAAGACCAGGGTATTCGCGTCAGGTGCTGGACTCCACCGATTGGTTGAGCAATGTTGCCTCGACCTCTTTTGATCCAGAGGCTCCCTCCAAGCTGAATAGAATTGTCCAGTGTTACCTAGAACTGAAATTATAAATTGTACCTGATGTGACCCACCGGTTGATAAGGCATTTAAAAGGTATATGAACGCTGCAGCACGTAAATACATGCATACATACATCTATCCATGTATACATACATGCATACATGCATACATGCATGCCGTACATATATACATACTGTACATGCGCACATACATACTGTACATACGCACTTGCATGTATGCATACATACATACTGTACATACATATATACATACTGTACATGTATCTACACTTATGTATATAAACACATACGAGTACATGCATGCATACATACATACACACAGACACACATTCATTACCAACACCACTATAATCCGTACTACTACCACTACTAATACTATACTACTACTACTACTACTACTACTACTACTACTACTACTACTACTACTACTACTACTACCACCACCACCACCACCACCACCACCACCACCACCACCACCACCACCACCACCACTACTACTACCACCACCACCACCACTACAACAGTTCTACCACCACCACTACTACTACTACCACCACTACCACCATCACCACCACCATCATCGTCATCATCATCATCATCATCATCATTATTCTAAAAACTCTCATGGCGAGGAGACACGAGTATTTCGGACCTCCCTGGGAGTCGAGGCGAGGCGGGGCGGGGTCGGGGCGGCTGGCTCCGGGCGGCTGGCTCCGTCGTGGGTGGGAGGGAGTGGTTGGGGAGGCGTTGTGGAGGCAGCAGGTGGCTCACGACCGAGTCAGAGGCGCCCCAGGGACACGTCGGAAACAAGGCCCTGTTTATGTGAATGTGGCGGAGAAGAAGAAGAAATTGTTTGTGCCGCTCGAGTAATTGCGTGGCCAAGGGCGTAGTTAACATGGGGAATAGGAAATGAGGAGAAAATGCTTAAATGGAGTGATGTTTGAGGGCATTGTGGGTTTGGCTCTTGTAGGAGTAACGGCGGATAGCGTCTCTTTGCCGTGGTGATAACCTCTTCTGTCCGTGGCCGCCGCCGCCGCCGCCGCCGCCGCCGCCTTCTTCTTCTTCTTCTTCTTCTTCTTCTTCTTCTTCTTCTTCTTCTTCTTCTTCTTCTTCTTCTTCTTCTTCTTCTTCTTCTTCTTCTTCTTCTTCTTCTTCTTCTTCTTCTTCTTCTTCTTCTTCTTCTTCTTCTTCTTCTTCTTCTTCTTCTTCTTCTTCTTCTTCTTCTTCTTCTTCTTCTTCTTCTTCTTCTTCTTCTTCTTCTTCTTCTTCTTCTTCTTCTTCTTCTTCTTCTTCTTCTTCTTCTTCTTCTTCTTCTTCTTCTTCTTCTTCTCCTCCTCCTCCTCCTCCTCCTCCTCCTCCTCCTCCGTGGGACATACTGGGGGGTCATCGCCACCGACCTAGACCCCCATGGCATGTCAAGGCTTCTTTCCCTCTGCTGAATAGAGTCGTGTGGTTCTTTGCCAGGACGAAATACGTAAACGATGTCACTATACTGAATCTGTGAGTAACAAAGTACTGATCTTTGGAGAAGTAAACTCGACCCGGTCTTTTTTCTTTAATGATCGTCTTCTCTTATTTATACATAATGGAACCTCCGAAGAAGGCTGTTGACATACTTACATTTGGGTACAAATATAAAAAAAGGTTTGTTGCGTCGGTTGAGCGACAATTACAGGCGCAGCTTCTATTGTAGTCGGGGAACGCGAGTTCTCTTTGTCCTCGCAGGTGTTCAGGGCGTTGTCTGGAAAGTCTAGTCCTCGGGTCACCAGGGACAATTGAATGTCTATTGGCTTCAGATCCGAAGGACAATGGTGAATCCCTTGAGAGTTGACTTGAGAGATGTAGAGTACCCGCTGACTCCATATGCGTGTGTGCGCGCGTGTGCACGCTGGACATCGAAGGGGTTGACAACAAGAGAGGGGGGGGGCTCCTCTTTCGCTCAGAGTTCCCATGGGGTCGAGAGGAGGAAGTTCATCTGAGGACCATTTGGCCCATGGCCAGGGGTGTTGTGACTGGACTGAACGTTTTGCAAGAAACTCGTATAGGAAGCTGGTCATGAAGAAGGAGATTCCACGACAGTGTCCCGGCAAACTGACCCTTTGGAACCCGTGGTCCTCTTCTCAGTCGAAGAAAATTGTTAGGTTTTGTCCATCACTGCCCCCACAGTCGTTTCTGCACTGAGAGATATGGGAATGAACTAAGGAACCGTTGCCGAATACTTTAGAGCCACGGGTATCCTGCAAAGTAAACTCGAGTGTACAGTGTTTAAGGGCTTCTCGATAAACTCCATCCAATTCGGAAGACTTTTTTTTAGGAAAAGAATCACTGTATAAGGTGAAGGTTTGTGAACCAGCCACTGTAAAAGGATTATATTCGGTTGAGATACACATATGGTGTAGAGGAGATAAAAGAAAGTTTGCAGAAGTGACGTGGCAGAGGGATGTGTAGTCGTGTACATGGTGGGGGTGGTCGGAAGAGGCCTGTGTTCAGTATGGGACTCGGAATGACTGATGGATGAAGCGATGTGTTGATTGAGGACGGGATTGTTTTTATTCAGTTAAGGGAAGGACGGAGGTCAAGAAAGGTCACGGCGGTCAAGTTCCGCATGGAGGGAGCGTCGCACGTGTTCTTGTTGACAAAAGAAGAAAAAAAAAGTGTTTACGGGAGAAGTCGCCCCTTTTGAGGCGCAAGGAAGAGGAGGACGGTTGGTATGCAAATGATCCTTCCACAGGTGCAGCACCTAGGGCTCGGCTTGAGACGCTGTTGCCTCAAAGCGGCTTCTTTCGTGGATGTTTGTTGTGGTCCCGGGGTTAGTGGGGAGTGTGTCCGGGGTAGGGGGAGTGGGGTGGGGGACTTTTATGTGACCAGTTTTTGCCGCGTCGGCATGAGGAACCACACTTGGTGTTGTGTCGTGTAACTTGATGCCTCTTCTCGTGAATCCGGGCCTTGTAGACAAGCAACTCCGCTACCGTGGCCTGACTACTAAATAGAGTCTGCTCCCCCCCTCAGTGGACATCACGTGACCCCTGAGATGAATGAAATCGCCTGGAATGAACCAAGCCAAGATGGAGAGCAGCCCAATGAAGGTCTTGTGTTCCCTGGGGAGCCAGAAAGAATTTATGTAAATAAAAAGACATTCACTTTAGAAATGTTTTGGTTTGGTCATCTTCAATAGCGTTTTTCTGCTGAAGGAAAGGTATTTGTTTATCTGCAGAGACGAAGTTTTGAATACGTGGAAGTCCTGTATACACGAGAGTGTAATCACAATACTTAGGAAAAAAATCACGTAAATTTTATTTATTTATTTATTTATCTATTTATATTTATTTTTGTAATCATGTACGGTTGTGACACGCCAACTATCAGCTTTAATCCTTCTTTACGAAGTAATGATATCCTTTTGCTTGTTACGACAACCCACGAGACGAGGCCGAGGGAGGGCACCCACAATGAAAGTAACCCATAGACAATTACAGAAGCCCAGTAACAATTTTCTCTTCAAATTCCCGGTACCAGTACAGTAAGTTTTCTTCAGCGACTGGATCTGCGTATCCTGGACGGAAACATTTATGGCTAAAAGTGAATTTTATTGTGGAAGAAGAGACTACCTCTCCCGGGTGGGAGGGGGGGGGGAGGAGATAACGAGGTCTTCCTTGGCGCCGGAAGCAGCGACGAAGAATTTTGCGGCGCCAAACCATCCATTGTTATCCCAATCCAAGTCAAGTGGAGGAAGGTATTGTGTCCGTGTGCGTGCGTGTGTGTGAGTGTGTGTGTGTGTGTGTGTGTGTGTATACCTGTGATTCACCATGGCCTTGGATCACGTGTTGGACTCGTGATCGACAGCTATTTCCCTCCCGGGAGAGAGCTCAGAGCTCATATATGACCGATCTATGGGTAATGCTGTGACCTTACACGCACACACACACCCAACTCCCCGCCCACGATAATTGGAGTAACGACTCGCAGCGAAGCAATACTGAAATTATTTCAGCCCGGTGGGGGGGATTCGAGCCCGGACCGTCGTAGTGGCAGCCGGGAACTCTAATCACTGCATGTGTGTATGTGTGTGTGTGTGTGTGTGAGAGAGAGAGAGAGAGAGAGAGAGAGAGAGAGGCTATGTTCACACCCGTGGGTATGTTTTTATTTGGATTTTTTTATGTATAGAGAGAGATAAGCAGCTGGCGACCCCCATCTTGTTGTGGAAAGGAATCAAGTTAAACAAATAATACATGTGTAAGAATATATGTGTGTGTGTATTTATGTATGTAGATGTACGTACACATGTACGTTAATGTTTATGTACTCTCTGACTCTCGTACTCGATACTTTGGAGTCTCCCAAGAACTCCCTGGACTTCTTCCCTTTCGTCTCGCCGCCATTGTGGAGTTCTCTTGTGGAGTGTCGGTACTCGTAAGACTCCCAACCTGTTCTGTGTGGTGGAGTAGTTTATCTGTATACCTTTTAAGGGATGGGAGTTCTTGCTGTCGGCTCTGGATGATTGCGGGAAGTGGAGTGGAGGGAGTGAGGAGGAGTGATCTACTTCAGTTGAATGAAAGTCTATAACGGTAGCTTGAGTTGAGTGAATTATAGTTAACGGGCTGGTTGAGAAATTTTGAGTATTCTTTAGGACTTAGTAACTTTTATAAGTCATTATAAGATCGCTAGGAAGCTCGCTGGCTGAACGGGTTAGGGCGTCGTAACTTGCGGCGAAGGTCGAGGCGATGGCGGTTCGAACCCTGCCACCGGCGAAGTTGAAGCAAGGGCACGAATCCTTAAATTCCACACTACAAAGTCCTCTGTGAGGGGCACCGTCCTAGCCCTCTAATAGGGGGGAGTTTGTGACGTTAAACCATATCACATAAGATCGCTAGGCGGCTGTCAGAGTAGATTTGCAAAACCGCGTTACGCCCAAAACGGGTTTAGCTAAGCAGTTAAGGTTTAACCCTCTCCCGGTAAGGTCAAGCGGGTCTCTAAGCTATGTAGTTGATGTTTCGTACTCCATCCTCCCTACGTTGGGTTGATAGGTTGATGGACGGATGGATAGATGGATGGATCGGTTTGGTCGCCAAGCGTCGTCCTGATGGAAGAGACGAAAGGGGAACGTGGAACGATTCGGTGTACAGTCAAGAGTTAAAGTTCGTTCGTGATTCACCATTGTCTTGGATCACGTGTTGGACTCGATATCGACAGTTATTAACCTCCCGGATGAGACCTCAGAGCTCGTATGGCCGATCTATGGTTAATACTGTGACTTTACTCGCACACACACACACACACAATTCCCCGCCCACGAGAGTTGGAGTAACAACCCGCAGCGCAGCGATAGTGAGTGCATGCGTGTTTCGTCCGGGGCGCTGAGAATGCGTGCATGAGGTGGAAATTCGTTTTTTCTCGTTCTGTTATTTGTGAAACCCTTTAGTTGGTTTGTTCTGGCTAACGCTGAACGGTCTGATTCGCTTAAAAGTGGAGAGGGAGTATAACTCCGGTAATTTGTCTTGGATCTGATTGCAGACGCACACGCACACACACACACACACACACACACACACACACACACACACACACACACACACACACACACACACACACACACTATGGGTCATAGCATGACCCATAGATCGGACCTACGAGTTCTGAGCTCTCTTCCAGGAAGCTATCACGAGTCGAACACACCAAAAGACCAAGTGAATACACACACACACACACACACACACCTATACACACATGCACACACACGCACACACGCGCTCACACACGCGTACAAACACACACACGTATGCACACACACGTATACACACACACGTATACACACACACGCATCAACCACCTCAGCAGAGTTAGATCGTACGATGTTGGCGAACTCGAACGTGCGTGTGGAGACGGACCGCCGGGCTCATAATAAGGTTAGCTCCTGGCTGCCTGCGAGCCATGTAGCGAGTTCACGCACAGTTTACGATATCGTAAGTTTACGAGTATACAGTATCGTGAGTTTATGCCTAAGATTGTCGTATAATTTTACGACTGGTTTGTGATATCGCTGTTTTACAGGGAGTTTATTATGGCTGGTCGGCGATCGTGGGCCACAGCGACGCGAACCGTAGCAGCACTTCCTTCCTCGTATTCTTCCTCCACCTCCTCCTCTTCCTCCTCCTCCTCCTCCTCGTCCTCCTTCTCCTTCTCCTCGTCCTCCTCCTTTTTCCTCTTCCTCTTTCCTCCTCTCCCACTTCCTCTTCCACCTTTCTTCTCCTCCTCCCCTCATGCGCTTCCTCCTCCTCCTCCTCTGCCTCCTTCCTCTTTCTCCTTCCTCTTCCTCTTTCCTCATCCTCCTTCCTCTTCCTCGTCTTTCCTCCTCTTTCCTCCTTCCTCTCCCTCCTTCCTCCTCCTCCTTTCTCTTATTTGTCCTACGCCGGGTAGTTCGCAGACTGAGTTTAGAGGCCGGAACTGTACTGTGTATTGTGTAGTACGCCAGAAGATTTCATTGAGCTGGAGGCTCAAGAGAGATTGAGTTGAATTCTCATAATTTCCCTTTCTGCCTTCTCTCTCTCTCTCTCTCTCTCTCTCTCTCTCTCTCTCTCTCTCTCTCTCTCTCTCTCTCTCTCTCTCTCTCTCTCTCTCTCTCTCTCTCTCTCTCTCTCTCTCTCTCTACCTCTCTGTCATTATTTGTTTATTCATCTTTGTGTATGTGTATACATACATACGCATTTATATATATATATATATATATATATATATATATATATATGTGTGTGTGTGTGTGTGTATGTGTGTGTATGTATGTATCCTTTAATGAAATATACCTGCAGCGTTGGTATGAAATCGAGGTAGGGTTTTGGGTTGGAGGTTCTGGGTAGGGGGTGGACTTGTGACTTGACTTGTTGTCTCCCCCCCTCTCTCTCCCTCCCTCCCTTCCTCCCTCCCTCCTTCCCTCCCTCCCTCCTTCCCTCCCTCCCTCCCTCCCTCCCTCCCTTCCTCCCTCCCTCCCTCCCTCCCTTCCTCCCTCCCTCCCTCCCTCCCTCCTTCCCTCCCTCCTTCCCTCCCTCCTTCCCATCGTCTGTCCGTTCACATCGAAATCCATCCTGTAAGATTTGTCTCGACATTACGTCATGTCGCCTGACTTCCCAGAAAGTCGTAAAAAGAAGAAGCGAGGAAGGACGCCTCGCTTCGCCTCGCCTCGCCTCGTCTCGCTTCGCGGGAAAAGATCCAACGCAGTACGCTTACGGATGAACAGACCGGCATGGGACCCATTGGTCCGTGGCGAGGCTTTGCTGCAGGAATTGAGAGTAGGAGTGTGTTGACGATTGGTGTACAGGTGTGACCTCGTCAGTAGGATTTTTAGCTCTGAGGATTTTTGTCAACGGAGCCTGTGCGGGCGAGCGAGGGTCACATTTGGTCCATGAAAGGACAAAAGGGGGTTATGGCTCATTATTGGCCTGGTGTGCAGTGAAAACGTTTGAACAGGCGGGAACCGCGTTAGTGTGAATAGTTCGGTGTGTGTGTGTGTGTGTGTGTACTTGGGTGTATTACTGTTGAAGGTTGCCCATGTGTGTGTGTATTTGTGAATATACATACATGCACTGGATGTAATATACGAAAGCGCTCTGCTTCGTTAGTTTCTTTTTCCAAGTGGTCTATTTTGCATAAGTGAACACACGTACTCGTGTTCTTATTAGCATACATGTATGTGTGTAAGAAAGCTTTTATCGTTGTGTGTGTGTGTGTGTGTGTGTGTGTGTGTTTGTGCTCTTTATCGCAGTTTGTGTGCACCCGAATATATTTTTTACCGAAGAATGACTTCGGGTTGAAATCGTCGTCTCCCGAGGCATTCGTTTCTCGACTCGATGCGAGAGAGTTTTGCTCGGAAAGAATTCGTGGAAGTGGAAACCTTTGTGATGTAGAAAATGAACCACCATAGAAAATGGACCCCTATGGGAAACGACCCCCTATGGGAAATGGACCTCTATGGGAAATGGACCCCTTATGGGAAATGGACCCGTTATGGGATATGGACCCATTATGGGAAATGGACCCGTTATGGGAAATGGACCCGTTATGGGATATGGACCCATTATGGGAAATGGACCCCTTATGGGAAATGGACCACCACAGAAAATGGACCCCCTATGGGAAATGGACCTCCTTTGGGAAATGGACCCCCTATGGGAAATGAACCACCATAGAAAATGGACCCTCTATGGGAAATGAACCCCTATGGGAAATGGACCTCTCCATGGAAAATGGACCCCTACTCAAAAGATTAACCTAACCTAATCTTATCTTTCTCTTTGATCTTATGAATCCAATTTATAGAAAAAATAATCTTTATTGAAATACTTTATCAGATGTGACATCATAAGTTGTTAAACCAGACAGAATACATGTAGTTTGTACTCGGAACTTTGAACCAAATTAAATTTTGGTCATATGTACAATCAAAACTTGTTCTGTATAATTGGATTACTGTGGATATAATGTACAACATTAGCAGTGCAGTACATCAGTATAAATGACGATTATTTGCATATTTAAGTGGGGGTCCATTTTCTATATGGGTGGCTCATTTTCCTTAATAGAAAATTGACCCCGGGTCCAATTTCAAGGGGGACAGAGGGCTTCCAACCTTCTCCGTGCAGTTATGTTAATATGAGAACGAACCCAGCCGAGCTGGGAATATTACGACAACGATCCCAGCCCGACCAGGAACGTTATGACACTTCTGAGCCCAACTGGAAACGCCGGAGAGTCGCGAGTGTTTTACGTCTCTTAGTCCAGACAACGGCCGGAACGTTCTTGGGGAAGAGGAGATGGTGGGTGGGTGGATGGGCGGGCGTGTTTTTTGGAAAAAAAAAAAGAAAAAGAAAAGAGGAGGTGGTGGGGAAAGAAAATGGAGAGGAGTTAAAGGAGAAGGGGAAGGGATACCATGAGGAGGAAAGAAAAGTGAAGAAAGAGGCGGAGACGGAGGAAGAAGAAGAGGTGCAGGTAGAGAAGGCGAGAGTTAGAGGAGGAGAGGGTGTGGGGTGAGAGGGGAAGGGGAAAGAGAAGGACACGAAGATGCGGCAAGCAGGCAGGCAGGCAGGCCAGGGTGGGGGGAGAGGGATTGGGGGGAAGGGGGGAAATCTCGTCCTCTTGTCGTCCTCGATCTCTCGTTCTCTTGGAGTTTCTCCCGCTCTTGGCCGCTTCGGGGTTTCTCCCCCACCCCCCTGGTTTAACCTTTTGACCGCGGGGGAGGTGGGGGAGGAAGAGGGGGGAGGCCACTCCTCTCTTCTCTTCTTTTCGCCCTTCTCTCTCTGCCTGTCTTCCTGTCTCGTCCTCTTCCCGTCCAGACGTTTCCTGTCAGTAGGCTTCTTCGTGGACGTCGTCCTGCTGGTACAGAACAGCCGAATCGCTTTAGGGCAAGACCTCTTAGCCAGAACAGAAACAGTGAAGTCTGTCACTGGGTTTACTTGGTGAAAGAAGGAAGTCGCGGACAGACAGACAGACATGCAGACGGGTATCACCTGAAGAATTGTCACACCAGGCTTTGACAGGGTGATAATTCTTCAGGTGGGATATCCTGGGGTGACCATTCTTTAGGTGGGATATCCTAGGGTTACAGTTCCTAAATTAACCTAACTTAACCTAACCTAATCTAACTTAACCTAATCTAACCTAACCTAGCCTAACCTAACCTAACTTAACCTCACCTAATCTTACCTATCCTAACCTTACCTAACCATACCTAACCTAACCTAACCTAACTTTACCTAACCTAAATGGGGTGACGATTTTTCAGGTTTTTTTTGTTGGGGTGACAATTCTTCAGGTGACCCGCAGACGGAGGTGCAGTTACGAAATATGAGACACTGTCTACCCGGAAGCTTTCTTTCAGACGAATGCAATCGTCGTGTGGTTCTTGGCCAAAACTAAATCTTTGAAGTCCGAGTTCCAGGTACCGGGTGGGTGGCGGGGGTGGGGGGAGGTTATGCTCCCCCCTCCCCCAGTCATGAATGACGTCATACTGACCGGGGACAAAACCAATCGAGGCCTGTCAGCGAGGTCAAAAGGTCAACCGCCTGCCCTCAGCACGGAGATGAAGTGTACGTATTTTAACCTGGTTTAAGAGGAATGCGTTAACCATAACTGGTTTTCTCGGTTAACTTGGAAAGTGTGGACAGGACCCGGAAGGAAGGGTCGAGTACAGTTACAGTTACTGTACCCCCCCAAGGGATACGAAACCTTGAACCTGGGGGTACGAGACATGATAGCCAGTGCATGTTACTGTATATTTACAATGAGAAAGCAAAAGAAGGTTTGTATCACTAATCCTTTTTCATGTGTTTGCATTGTATTTGTATTGAATGGGGGTACGGACACTAAAAAAAGGTTAAAAACCGCTGGTCTAGGGGAATCTTCCTCATCGTCGGTCGTTCGGGCTGAATAAAATCACCCGTCGTTGGCTGGCGTGGGAGTGGGTGGGGGTGGGTAGGGGGGAAGACGATCAGTAGAGGAATTCTCGTACAAAACCCTTCCTTTAAGTGAAATCACCTGACGACAGACCGAAAGATGTACAAAGACGTTCTCCATTGCGCACGGGTCAACAGAGGTCAACACGGCGACAGACACCCCTGACAGTCGTTACTCCAGCTGGCGCCAGGCAATTTATTAATTCTCAGGAGTCTGAAACTGAGACGGAAGCGGAAGCTGAGGCGTCTTTACCTCTTCGGCACGCAGACACTACCTCCATCCCACGTGACAGATCTTATCCTGACTGTAGACAATTGCATTCTGCTGAGAGAGGTCACCCACGACGTCGGTCATGGGTCGTAATAAACATAAACACGTGAACCAGGGGGAGGGTCCTTCCCTCGTTTGAATAAAATCACCTGTCGACAGCCATGGCGAATACTTCAAGAGGATCCCTTCCCGGAACGAGTTAGTTAATCAGCCCTGGAGGTGTCTGCCATAAGCTCTAACCCTATTGATCTGTGAAGGGGGTAAACGAGATTAGGGGGCGGGGGGGCAGGGATGGGGCGGGGGGAGGTTGTGGAAGATGGGCCCAATAATCAATTACGTCATGTTGGCAATATTGGCTAGGCGTTGTTGAACGCCCATTAAAGGAAATCAATTAGCCATCATCGCATAGCCGCGCGCGCTCTTCTCCTGCCCTGGGGTCATTCCTGGGTTGGCGTCAAGGCGGGCGCGCTGGAGCGTTTAACTCCAACTCGGGGACGAAGCTGTGTTGAGGACTTAACCACTACAATACGGCGACGCCCCTCTTCAGTCAGCCAGTCAGTCAGTCAATCAGTCAGTCAGTCAGTCGGCCATTCGGACTCCACTGCTGGACAGAGACCTCTTCCATGAGTCACATTCCATAAGTCACAAGACTGTCTAGCGGAGTAGAATCGCCAGCATGAAGTATGTAAAGAGCATCACAGTGCTGTGTGTTTCTCAGGTAAGAGTAAATTCTTTACAGCTAAAACATTCATTACGGTAATTCAGTCTCCTGACTATTTTATTCAGGTGAGGGAAAGACCGTGGAGTTTATTTGGGTCACTCTCTCTCTCTCTCTCTCTCTCTCTCTCTCTCTCTCTCTCTCTCTCTCTCTCTCTCTCTCTCTCTCTCTCTCTCTCTCTCTCTCTCCCCCCCCCCTCTCCCACTCGACTCGAACTTTAAAATGAACATCAGACCTTCGCAAAATGGGAAACTCTACGGGACTCTTCGCCGGGATTGAAGTGGGCGAATCTGGATCGGACATGTTTCACCCCGTCCAAAGATTATATCTGAATAGTTATTCATACTCAGGTTAACTACCCGAACTGTTATTGTTGTTGTGTGAATGTGTGTGCGTGTGTGTGTGTGTGTGTGTGTGTGTGTGTGTGTGTGTGTGTGTGTGTGTGTGTGTGTGTGTGTGTGTGTGTGTGTACTCGGGCAAAGTAGGAGCGTTGGTGCTGAAGTCCACCGTCATGGCAAGGAGAATAGTGCCGGCCTCTCCTCCAGGATACAGGAACAGATTTAGGAATGTGCTCACTGTGTGGAGGAAAATAATACATGCATTGAAATGTTCATATGTGATTGTGCATACACACACACACACATTATATATATATATGCTCCTTTACCTCTGACCCGGTCATTAGGCAGAGGACAGTGATGACCCTTCATCCAGAGGGAGATAAGGTAAAAGGGAAAAGTTTAACGAATAGGAGAGGGATGGCTGAGAGTGGGTGCATGCCTTGTCTATCTTCCTGTAAGGGCAAAAACGCCTATTGGTGTAAATATATATATTTATATGTATATATGTGTATATATATATATATATATATATACACATATATATATATCATTAAAAGTGATGGATAGTTTTGAATTAATTATTTTCTTGTAGGTATTTTCCATATACCTTATCATAAGGTATATGGAAAATACCTATAAGAAAATAATTAATGCAAAACTAGCCATCACTTTTAATGATATATGCATTGGAGAAAAACTCCTGCCCAAATACACTGATATATATATATATATACATATATATATATATATATATATATATATATATATATATATATATATATATAATACACACACAGATTGTGTATGTGGATTGAAAGTGATCCTGTTAGATGGCTAGGTTTGCGGTCAACCGCTCCCATTTCCAGCGGTGCAGCGTAGCACACAAGTAACAGCTGTGATGCAGCTGCTGGGGGAATCAGCTGCTTCCTTTCACCCTTCATATATATATATATATATATATATATATATGTGTGTGTGTGTGTGTGTGTGTGTGTGTCTGTGTGTGTACAACACTAAATGGGTCACAGAGAACAGATATACATTTTTATCAACCACAATGCACTTTTTTTTTCTAAGCCATCAATATCAAGAGACTCGCAGAGGCCAACATGCAGAAAGTGAAACGTGGTACAGCCAAGGACTCAAACCAGGGCTAGCACGTGACTAGTGTTAGTTCGAGTCCATGGCCGTTTCACGTTTCAGTTTCTGCATATTGGCCTCCGCGAGTCTCTCGATGTTGATGGCTTAGAATTAAAGTGTATTGTGGTTGATATATATATATATATATATATATATATATATATGTAGATACCTAGTTGTATTATATATATACACATGGGTATATATATATATGTGTGTATGTGTATTAGTGAGAGTACCTGTACGAGTTTCTGAGGAGCGTGTCTTCCCACGTGCATACCATCTTTATTTTCAGAAATAATAGCAAACCTAACCACCAGGACCACTGGTTACTTAGGAACCTCAGCGAGTGCTCAGAGTTTTGCCACTGCTCTGTGTAAACATTTGTGTAGTGAGGCATATGTTCCCTTCCTCTCTCCCTCCATCCCTCCCTTCCCCTCCTCTCTCCCTCCCCCTATCTCTCTCTTTCACTGCCCCTCTCCCTACAACCCCCCTCTCTCTCTCTCTTTCCATCTCCCTTTCCCTCTCCCTTACCCTCTCTGTGACCCTTTCCTTCTATCTGACCCTCTCTTTCTCTCTCTTTCACTCTCACTGACTCACTGATTCCATCTCTTTCCCTCTCTCTCATACTGCCCCTCTCCTTCTCACTAGGCCACTCTTTCTCCCTCTCTCTCTCGCTCTCGCTCTCTCTCTCTCACACACACACACACACACACACACACACACACACACACACACACACACACACACACACACTCCTTCATCTCTCTGTCGTTCTGTTTGTGTGTTTCGTTTATGTGTTAGTGTATGTGTACTTGTCTGAGTGTGTATGAGCCTGTGTGTGTATGTATGTATGTAGATGCCTGCGTGCACGTTTTTCTATAATGCGGGTGTTCAGTCATGCCCGAACACATCACACGTGACCACACAGGAGTCTAAAAGCATTATGTGGCGACGTTATTGGTGATGATACTGTTACGGGCCGACTCTGCCTTTGGTCCCCTGATGACCTCCAATTACATTCCCATCGAAGGCCGCGGAGCGTCGCTTCCCGTGACAGCTCGCTCCGTCTCCGGCATCCCAGGCAGCTTTATCGGGAACTTCTCGTGCAAACATCACCCTATAGTAATGCATTCACTCCTGCCTCTGTGTACACAAGAACGCGCGCGCGCACACTGTAAGAGGCTGGTAGACAAGTGGGTAGAAAGGGGAGGTAGATGACGAGTGTTATGTTTTTATAGTTTATGTATTTACATAATACCCGAAGACGAGAAGGCGAAGGAGTTGTGCAACTTCGCTCCCCGCCTGAATGTTTACAAACAGCCGCCGGGGACCCGATTTCATAGCTGTATTATGTTCATTTTTATGCTGAGGTAACAATATGTAAACTAAGTCAGGTGTGCATTGATTTCGAGATTGTTTGAGTCACACACACACACACACACACACACACACACACACACACACACACACACACACACACACACGTGTATATATATATATATATATTATATATATATGTATATATATATAATATATACATACACACACACACACACACACACACACACACACACACACACACACACACACACACACACACACAAAAGTATCAGTATCCATTATTTCGTGGTTAAGATTGCTCGTAATGACATTCATGGAAGATGTCAGCAAAGTTGGCAGACTCTTCGTCGTTGTTGGTGGTCGATTCTGCCGCAGAATCCAAAGTTGCGGTAAAGTCCCTCGACTTGGTTTCCCCCGTGATTTTGTCTCATCATCCGGGGAAAGGCTCCGGCCGTAGAGGGACGGAGGAGATGCGAGCCTGAATTCCGTGGTCATAGTGACAACGCTCTGTACAGAATTGTTCTGGATATATCCAGATGATTTTATCGGCTGGGAGAAAGAGAGAGAGAGAAAGAGGGAAAGGAGAGGAGGGGAGAGATTCACTGTAATAATTTTCTCGGCTGGGAGAGAGAGAGAGAGAGAGAGAGAGAGAGAGAGAGAGAGAGAGAGAGAGAGAGAATAGAAAGAGAGAGAAAGGAGAGGAGATGGGGAGAGATTCACTGTAATGAAAGGGACTACTTAACATTTTATTGGAATTTTCGTGAGATGACTCTTTCGTGGCTTTTTTATATACTTTTTTATGTTTATTTTTTTTCCTCCTTGTCTTTTTGACTACACTCATATTTTCGATCGCAATCGCGCCAACACACATACGCATCCACATAGTTATATGCGCGATATGTGGGTATGTACCATTTGCATATAGAATGGGTAGAAATGTATGTCTCTCTCTCTGTCTATATATATATATATATATATAGATATATATATATATATATATATATATATATAATAATATATATATGTATGTATGTATATACATACAATATACAAATTTTGTATATTATGGATATATTTGGTGTGTGTTCGTGCGTGCGTATGTGTAGGGTAATAGAGTTCCCGTAATGAAATATACAGTACATGGGCAATACCTTTTATGCATGACTACTCTGTGATTGGCCCCAGCACTTCGGCGAAGAAAACGGGACAGTTATTACCTTCCAGTCTGTCAAATTATGGATTAAGTCGTCAACAAAGTTTCAGATTACTCACCGCTGCGGCAAATAATAACAATTACCGTTACTGGAGAGCACGGACCTCCATGACACTGGGACATATGACGTGACACTGAAGTCACGTGTGTGACGTCACTCAGCAGTGGATGACGTCATACGACAGGTTATGACGTCATATAGCAGGTTACGACGTCATACGGTGAGTAATTGTATTACGTTTCTGTGTGTGGATTAGTGCGGTGATGGAGTTCTCGGCCATTCGTATTCAGAGCACTCCCCTCTTGCTCCTCCTCCTCCTCCTCCTCCTCCTCTTCCTCCTTCTCTTCCTCTTCCCTCTCCCCCTCCTCCTCCTTTTCCTCCTCTTCCTTCTTTTTTTTCCTCCACCTTTTCCTCCTCTTCCTCCTCTTCATCCTCCTCTTCATCCTCATCCTCATCCTCCTCATCCTCTTTTTCCTCCTCCACCTTCTCCTCATCCTCCTCTTCATCCCCCTCCTCTTCCTCCTCTTCCTTCTCCTCTTCCTTCTCCTTTTCATCTTCCTCTTCTTCCTTTTCCTCCTTCCTCTTCTTCCTCTTCCTTCTTCACTTCCTATACCTCCTGTCCCCTTCTTTCATCTCTCTCTTCCTCCTTTTCCTCCCCTCCTCCTCCTCCTCTTCCTGTACCTCCTGTCCCCTTCTTTCATCTTTCTCTTCCTCCTTTTTCTCCTTCTCCTCCTCCTCCTCCTCCTCCTCTTCCTGTACCTCCTCCTCTTCCTGTACCTCCTGTCCCCTACTTTCATCTTTCTCATCCTCTTTTTCCTCCCCCTCCTCCTCCTCCTCCTCCTCTTCTTCCTGTACCTCCTCCTCCTCTTCCTGTACCTCCTCCTCTTCCTGTACCTCCTCTTCCTGTACCTCCTCCTGTCCCCTACTTTCATCTTGCTCTTCCTCTTTTTCCTCCCCTCCTCCTCCTCCTCTTCCTGTACTTCCTTCTCGTGTCCTCTTTCATTCCTTTCACTTCTTCCTCCTTTTCCTTCTCCTCCTCCTCCTCCTCCTTCGCCAAAATGTTTTTGTATCTTCTTTCTCGTTTCTTTCGTTTCAATCTCTTTCCTCATCATTTCCTCTTCTGTATCATCTTCATTCTCCGTCCCTTTGTCGTATTTCTTCTTTTTCCTTCCTTCCTTCTTTCCTTTCTTCTTTCCTTCCTTCTTTCCTTCCTCTTTCCGTATCAACATTACCTTATACTTCTTTTCATATCTTTCCTTCTTTTCACGACAATCTTCCTTTGCATCTTCTTTCTCCTCTGCATTTATGCATGTATTTCTTAGTCTTCTTTTTCATACTTCTCTCTTCCCTCTTATTTCCGTCTCCGTCCTCCTCGCTATTACTCTCTCCCTGACCACTCTTCTGCTCCATTCCCTCTCCCCCTCCCCTCTCCTCCCCTTTCCTCCTCTCTTCTCCCCTTTCCTCCTCTCTTCTCCCCTCTCCTCCGCTCCCTCACCCTCATCCTTCACCTCTCTTCTCCTCCCCTCTCCTCCCTTCTCCACTCCCTCCCCCTCTCCCTCCCCCTCTCCCCCGCTCCCTCTTCCTTCACCTCCTTTCTCTTCCCCTCTCCTCCCCTCCCTCCCCGTTTCCCCCGCTCCCTCTTCCTCCACCTCTCTTCTCCTCCCCTCTACTCCCCTCTCCTCCGCTCCCTCCCCCTCTCCCCCGCTCCCTCTTCCTCCACCTCCATTCTCCTCCCCTCTCCTCCGCTCCCTCCCCCTCTCCTCCCCTCTTCTCCCCTCTCCCCCTGCACCTCCTCCCTCTGCGACCATTCCTGGATGTTTAGGGTTTGTTGGGCATTTTCCGCTCAAAATTTTCTCCGAAAATGGAGTTGCCCACATTCCTTCCCCTCCTACCTTTCTCCCTCCCTCTTTCTAGCTTCCTCTTCGCTGCTACATCTCCCTCTCCCTCTCTCCCTCTTTCTCCCTCTCTGTTTTTCTCTTTCCCTCTCTTCCTCCTCTCTTCCTCTTTCTTCCCCTTTCTCCCTCTCTATGTTTCTCTCTCCCTAAGTCTCTTCCTTTCTTTCTCCCGTCACCTCTTATCTTTCTCTCTCACTTTCTCTCTCGCTCCTCTCTCTCTCTCTCTCTCTCTCTCTCTCTCTCTCTCTCTCTCTCTCTCTCTCTCTCTCTCTCTCTCTCTCTCCTGCTTCCTCTCGTCACCCTCCTCTTTTTCCTTCTCTTCCTGCTTGTCCTACACCTCTTTAACACCCATAAGGGTTATTGATCGTATAGATTTTATACAGCCAATACGTTAGGGACTTCAATGACACCCCCGCCCCCCAGCGGACCAGAGTTACCCTCGGCATTTTATTTAGGCCCCCCCCCCTTTTTATTTTTATTTTTTATTTTTTATTATTTATTTATTATTATTATTATTATTATTATTATTATTATTATTATTGTTATTATTATTTTACATTGATCTATGTGTTCTTTTCCCTGCGGTGCCGATTTTTCTCACGTTATTAACGATTTTTAACCCGTTCAACCCCGCCTCACCTGTGCGTGATTTATTTTTTCATCATATTACTCCCAAGTTAATCGTTATTATTATTATCATCATTCACATTTGTGTCTCACTGAGCCGAAAGGCTTCGTCATCTTCCCCGTCCTGGCAAGGAAAAAAAAAAAAAAAAAAGGAGAGAGAGGGAAGAAAAATTTACGTCTGTGGAGTCGACGGCACCCCCCCCCCCCCTGTCCGTCTTCCGTTCCCGAGAAGAAAGACAGGGGACGGTGGTGGGCCTAACCGCGTCTCCCCCGTCACCCTCTCTTTCCCTCTCTCTTTTTCTCACTCGTTCTCTTTTTCTTTCTCGCCCTCTTCCCTTCTTTTTCTTCTTTCTCCCCGTCTCTCTCTCTTTTTCTCACTCTCTTTATTTCACTCTTTTTCTTTCTCGCTCTCTTCCTCTCTTTTTCTTGTTTCTCTCCCCCTCTTTCTCTCTCTCTTTCTCTCTAGCTCTTTTACTTGCCTCATTCCTCAGTCCCACTCTTTCTGGAAGTGTCCTAGCTTTATAGTGTGAATTTGAAGGTGATGATGTAACTTGCTATGTATTGTTCAGTGTTGTGTGTGTGTGTGTGTGTGTGTGTGTGTGTGCGTGTGTGTGTGTGTAACTTAAGTGTGTGTACCACCTCCATGCTTAGGTGAATGGTACAGGTTATCGGGTAGCATAACAAATCTCCGAAAGGCGCCTCTTGTGTTGAGGTCCTTCACGCAAGCTCTCTTAACGACCCGGAATCTCCCCCAGGCCGTGTCCCAGGGAGGAGATGAGGACTTCCAAGGGGGACGTTTCGATCGACCTGGAGGAGGAGGGGGAAGAGGAAGAGGAGGAAGAGGAAGAGGAGGCCAGGGCGCGTCTTGGCCGCTTTGGATAAGAACTTTGCGAAGCTTTCGACTTTTCCAAGCGTTTAGGTTTATTGATTCCCGACCCAGGACGCTCATACATTCATTCTTTTTATGATGATTTCGATATTTCAATATCCTCGATGTTTTATCTTTGCTTACCCAACACACACACACACACACGCACACACACACACACACACACACACACACACACACACACACACACACACACACACACACACACACACACACACACACACACACACACTGTATGTATTTTTATGTATGTGTGTATACATATATACGTATGTATATGTGTTTATACGTATGCATATGTATGGATGTTTGTATATATATGTAACACACATACTGTATGTATTTATATGTATGTGTGTGTATGCATGTATACGTATGTATATATATGTATACATATGTATATGTCTGTATACGTATGGATATGTATGGATGTTTGTATATATATATGTACGTATGTGTGTATGTACGTACGCATGTATGTGTATGTACGATTCTTTATGGCCTTCAATCGCATGTTGGACTTGTGATAAATATAGGATGATCGCTCAGACCTCGTATTTTACCCGAACTATGAGAAATTTACCTTTATGCACACGCGCGCGCACACACACAAACACACACACACACCATCCCTTTGCTCAGGGGAAACAGTAACGACTTAAAGTGCCAATGAAGCTTTGAAGCCGTGAACGGGGTGCGGACTCAAGACTTACCACGTCAGAAGTAAAGACGCTACCACACCAGCAAGCCGTCTGTGTGTGTGTGTGTAGGCCTATCTTGGTAATTCAAAGTAGGCCTACTCAGCGGACGTAATGTGTTGTACACACTTGCTTATCTGATGATAAAAGTCGGAGGCGGAGTCCCAGAAAAGTCCGGTCGTTATCGTCCGGGCGTAGAACTTCTTGCGATATCAGTTCCGGACCACCCGGAGGTTAAGGTCCGGGGAAGTATGAGCCCCGGCGGGAAAAAAAAAAAAAAAAAAAAAAAAAAAAACGTGAGTCTGGTCCGTAGGGGTTGGGACCAGAATACCTCGGGTATTGATGTCATGAAACGTCGACATCCCATACGGAGAGAAACGACGTGATGTGGCTAAGGAAGCATCCCATTATTCCCACACACAATGTAACGTCCGCTCCCATTTATCATTAAGGCGACTGTTCGTAGACTACACACGTGTATTCGTGAAGAGCTGGAGTCCAGGAACCATTGTATTGACGAAGAACGTAAACGCTGGACTCGTCGAAATAAGTTTATTCCTACGTTTCGAACCCTGTCCGGGGTTCGTCTTCAGGGATATACAGAGATAGTACGTGTATACGAACATGGGAATGTCGTCCTCAGCACGTTGGAGGACGACCCTGCAGGCTCCCCTTGTACTTGAGGAGCATCACCGACTCAGGCTCCCACTCGGGACCCACCGACCCACCCATACCCGCCAACCCACGCACCGGATACACGATATGAACCTCTTTAGTTCATCAACTGAATGTAATCTAACCCAGCTCTCTCTCTCTCTCTCTCTCTCTCTCTCTCTCTCTCTCTCTCTCTCTCTCTCTCTCTCTCTCTCTCTCTCTCTCTCTCTCTCTCTCTCTCTCTCTCTTTTACTCTCTATTTCTCTTGCTCTTTCTGTCTATATCCCTTGCTCTCTCTGTCTCTCTTGCACTCTATCTCTTTGTCCCATGCTCTCTCTGTCTCTCTTGCTCTCTCTCTGTCTCTTTGCCTGTCTCTCTCTATCTCTCTCTCTCTCTCTCTCTCTCTTTCTCTTTCTCTCTTTCCCCCTTCTCTCTCTCCCCTCTCTCTCCCTCCCTCTTTCTCACCCCTCTCTCTCACTCTTTCTCTTTCTCTTTCTGGTGTAGTCGCTATGAAAAGCCCTGTCCCAGGTTCTGAATTAAGGTCTACAGAGAAACCGTTTGATCCTGGTATACCAAACCAGTCACCATAGCAAGTGACAATTGTGTCTTTATTTCGTCTGCCGACAACCAGGCTATTCTATTCAGGTGCCTACGACCCTCATAGGTAGCAAAAAGGTTCAGGGAATTTCCTTGACAAATATCACCTCAGTTGTAAGGAATCTGATCAATACAAAGGCACGTTACAAGTTAAACAGGAAATGATTTGTTCGTCTATTTAGATAAGAGGAGGAGTGTAGGGACGAGGAGAGGCGTGAGGAACTTTGTAATGGATGGACAGACTTCCACCAGAAGTGTTGAACTTCTTACAGTGTGATTTTGATCTTGTGCAGTGTTCACCATATCAACATGGTTTTTTAATGTATTAAAGTTCAGACGATATTCGAAAATGTAAGCAAGAAGAGTTGGGTGAACATAGAACCATAATGTGCTTGCCAGGACACACACATACACACACACACACACACACACACACACACACACACACACACACACACACACACACACACACACAAACTCCCCCCCACAGCCACCACCCTAGACACCCTCCCCCCCAGTCACCCCACCCCCCTGGGGTTGGCGCCAGCCCACCAGACGAAGGCACCAAGTGATACTTCTCAAGACCCGGTTCATCTCTCGAGATAAACGCCACGCCATTCGAGAGAAAGGGCCTATCAGATATGCATTTTATCTTGTCCACAGTTACATACTTCAAAGCCATTATGTGTGTGTGTGTGTGTGTGTGTGTGTGTGTGTGTGTGTGTGTGTGTGTGTGTGTGTGTGTGAGTGAGTGAGTGATGTACCATGCTCTTGGGTCACGTGTTTGACTCGTGAAAGACACTTGTTGCCCTCCTGGATGAGAGCTTCATAGGTCGAATGGTCCTATCTCTGAGTCTCACACACACACACGCGCACACACACACACACACACACACACACACACACACACACACACACACACACACTGTCTCTTTGCATAAGGGAAATAGTAACGACTTACAGTATTTTTATGCTTTTTAAAACTTGAGCGGGTCTCGATTTTGATGTTGGGTGTATGTGTAAGGCATCCTCTCATCTGGTAGGGTCATAGCTGTCGGTCACGAGTCCAGCACGTCATCCAAGGCGTAGTGAATCATACACATGTGTACACACACACACTATATATATATATATATATATATATATATATATATATATATATATATATATATATATATATATATATGCACACATTACACACACACACACACACGGACGCACGCACGAACTCACGGAGTAATTTGTAATGACTCGTCCCTATGGTGTCTCTCACTCCCGCCCTGTCGCATCCAACCTGCTTCGCCTCGCTTCGCCTCGCCTCGCTCATGATGTTCATGACGTCCGCTCTCTCAGAGGTCACCCCACATTCCTGCAAATCTGTCGCTTACTCGAGCACGTGGTTGCCAACTCCTCCTTCTCCTCCTTATCCTCCTCCTCCTCCTCCACTTCCTCCTCCTCCACTTCCTCCTCCTCCTCCTCCTTTATCTCCTTTTCTTCCTTCTCCTTCGCCCCTTCATTTTCCTCCTCTTCCTCATCCTTTTCTGCCTCCTTTTCCTCCTCCTCCTCCTCCTCCTTTACCTCCTTTTCTTCTTCCTTCTTCGCCTCTTCCTTTCCCTCCTCTTCCTTATCCTTTTCCGCTTCTTTTCCTCCTCCTCCTCCTCCTTTTCCTCCTTTTTCTCCTTTTTCCCCTTTTCCTCCTCCTTTTCCTCTTTCCCCTTTTCCTCCTCCTTCTTTTCCTCTTCCTCCTCTTTTTCCTCCTCTTCCTCCTCCTTCTCCCCCTCCTCCTCATTACAACATAATTTTCGTATAGAGTCATGCATCAGGAAAGTCATCTTAGTCTTCCTCACGTTATAGGTTTTTGAACGGGAAAGTTTCGGATATTATATTAAGGACTTGGTGACACCCATACGTACCAGAGTCACGCAGCGTTCCTTGGAGACCGAACTCCACTCGAAAAAGAATTTTGATAATTTCTTAATTTCCACAGACTCTTCGTTTTGCTTCTTTCCTTCCCCTAAATCTTTCCTTTGCCACATCTATGACCTCACTTTTTTGTCTTCTTCCTCTCCTTCATCATTTTCTTGTTCCTATTATTTTTCTTTTTGTCCTTCGTCGTTGTCGTCTTCTTCCTCGTTTCCTTTTTTTATTATTTTTTCCTCTTTGTGTTTTTGTCTTAGTCTTCATGTTTTTTCTCTTATTATTCGTTATATTTGTCTTCTTTTACATTTTTTAGCCTATTACTACAACTGTATTGGCTACACTCCCATGTAGGGGGAAAAGCCTTTGGTATATGTATGTATGTACTACAACTGTTACTACCACAGTTACTACTACTACTACTACTTCTACTACTACTACTACTACCACCACCACCGCTTCTACAGCCATTACCATAGTTTATAACGACCTCCTTTTTCGTGGAACTTTGAAGTAGACAAATTTTATATCACTACTACTACTACTACTACTACTACTACTACTATTATTGTTGGTGGTGGTGTTGAAATGACGATATTTTGTTTCCAGTGCTCCACAGTCTGTATTGATGACTGGATCTCTTGTGTAATTCATCAGTGGGAGCAATTTTTAATCTATTGCATTTATTATTTACTTTCCAATTGCAATTTTGCTTGTGTGTGTGTTTGTGAGATTGCGTGATTGCGTATATTTCCACGTGAGTATGTGTGCGTGTGTGTATGTGTGTGTGTGTGTGTGTGTAGGCTTGCTTGCTTGCGTGTATTTTCACGTGGATATGTGTGTGTCCATACATACTTCCGTGTGTGTTTGTGTGCGCGCGCGCGAGTACTCACCATAGGAAGAAAACTGTACGAGCAACACCTGAAGACGACTTCATGGCAGCTTTGTGTGCGAGAGAAGGTTGCAACACCTTTGTCACAACCTGTTGCCACTCCCCGCATTCCCCATTGCCCTCTCTCGCCTCCGTGACGTCACTTCCGCATTTCTCCCAAAGCAGCGAACGTTTGCTTTCTCCGCCAGATGTCGCCCCGTTGCGTCACGGACGTCGTCTCCGTCGGGACCAGATGTCACAGAATGTTGGAGTCGTGACCTCCGACAATGTGGTTAAGATGTCGCTCGTGCTCGGTTGTCTGTTCGCCAAAGAACTTTACACAGAAACTTATGAAAGAGTTGTAGAAGTTGTGAAGTATTATCATCATTATTGTATTATTATTATTGTTATTATTATCATTATTATGTTATTGTTGTTATTATTATTAGTAGTAGTAGTGGTAGTATTTCAGTGTATTTTAACGCCAAACCTGGCAAGTTACAATCCCAAGACTGATTCGGTTTTAGAGAAGTCTTCCACAACGCTCCTTCTCCGGACTGTAGACAGAATGACGCTACTTCTGTAGCAGTCAGTCCTTGGCGCTCTGATGGGCACAATTTTGTTGTTGTGTCTTATGGCGTGGCGTGGTGGGGGAGCGTCATGTGGAAGTGTATGTGTGTGTGTGTGTGTGTGTTTCACCACTATTTTCTTGGATCACGTGTTGGACTCATGATTTACAGCTATTTCCCTTCCGGAAGAGAGCTCAAAGCTCGTATATGACCGATCTATGGGTAATATTGTGACCTTACACGAACACACATACACACAATTCTCCACCCACGAAAGTTGGAGTAACGACTCATAACACAGCGATACTGAAATTATTTCAGCCATGGGCGGGATTCGAACCCGGACCGCCGTAGTGGCGGCCGGGAACTCTAACCACTGCGCCATCGAATCGTTTGTGTGTGTGTGTGTGTGTGTGTGTGTGTGTGTGTGTGTGTGTGTGTGTGTGTGTGTGTGTGTGAATTGTGTATCTCTTTCATTTTCGTCCCTCCTTCATATCCACTTTCCTCCTGGTTACGATCCCTCCCCCCCGTCCCCCCGTCCCCCCGTCCCCCCGTCCCCCATTTTCTTTTAATTCATCATTGCGTTCTTTTCCTCGGAAGTTTCCCCCTCGCGTCCATCAAATTGTATTCACCCCTCTCCTCCCTTCTATGTATTCTCTTCATTAAGCCTTCTAGATTTTATTTATTTCGCTGTGTATTTCATGAATGATTTCCTTTCTCCTGATTTTCCCTTCCTCCCTTCCTCCCTTCCGTTCCTTCCTCCGTCTCTTCGCTTTTTGTTGTTTTAACTCCTCACTCCACTTGTCCTCAGTGACCCTTGCCCGGGGAGGGGCGTCGTTTTGTGTGTTTATTCTGGCTGCCGTTGAGGGATGCCTCACCCCCTGAAAGGTGAGAGAGAGAGAGAGAGAGAGAGAGAGAGAGAGAGAGAGAGAGAGAGAGAGAGATGGGGGGGAGGCGGCAGAAGGTGGGAGTAGGAAATTATTTGTACGGAGAGTCTTACGATGGTATTCTTAGAAAAAAATTCTCTCCTTATATAAATCCTTGGAAGGGAAAGATTTTTTATAAGGAACTAATTTTTTTTTTAAGAATACCATCTTAAGAATCTTACTGTGGTATTCTTAAAAAATTATTTCTTTATATAGATATTTACCTTCCAAGGGTTTATATAAGATTTATATAAGGAAAGTTTTTGTTAAAACACCACCGTTATGCCTTCGACAAAGTATTTATCAGAGAGGGGGGTCGCCGATTTAATGAAGCGGCCTTGCTGTGGATGTGCTGTGTCTTGTGGCACTGCTTCTGACCCAGGGCAGTGGACAAGATGCAGGGATGACCCGTCATCCAGGAGGTGCCAAGATAAGAGGGAGGGAAGAGGGTAGAGGGGAGTGGAGTATGTAGGGGATGGAATGGGTGGGAGTGGTTTCTGTGCCCTTGTTTTTTGGCTACCTCCCGTGTAAGGGGGAAAAAGCCTTTGGTATATGTATGTATTTATCAGAGTCCTTTTCCACCCTCCCTTGCCAAGGAGCGACCGAATCAAAGCATGCCTCAGCTCTTCGTCACAGATGAACGGAATCGTCGTATTATAACCACAACAAAATGCCCCCTCCCCCCCAAAAAAAAATGGCGTCGTTTTATCCCTGCCCTTCTCTTTTATATTATTATTGCGGTTTTATTATTATTATTATTATTATTATTATTATTATAATTATTATTGGAAGCTAACTGGCTGAGTGGGTTAAGGCGTCGTTTCTTGCGGCAAAGATCGAGGTGATGGCGGTTCGAACCCTGCCACCGGCGAAGTTGAACCAAAGGCACGGTTCATTAAATTCAACGCTGCAAAGTCCTTTGTGGGGGGCACCGTACTAGTCCGATAGGGGGGAGTTTGTGTCGTTAAAACATATCATTATTATTATTTATTTATTATATATATATATAGATATAGATATATATATATATATATATATATATATATATTTTTTTTTATATATTTTTTCCGGCTACATAGACGGCACCCTCAGCAGTCGGGTTAACCTCTTCCCTGCTGAAGAGTTTAGAAAACGGAGGGCGACCACAAGTGGGGCCTCCAAAGGAGGTTTGGGTGGTTTCGGGAGTGGGTGGCGTTGTGTTTACATGGCTTCTGCGCCATTGAGTCTTCTCCTCCTCCTCTTCTTCCTCCTCCTCTTCCTCCTCCTCCTCTTCCTCCTCCTCCTTTTAGGCCGGAACCGACCCCGGACCTCCCGCTGGTGTTGACACAAGAAGAAGAAGAAGAAGAAGCACTGCTCTTGCTTTCAGGAGGAGGAGAAGGAAGAGGAACTGGGTCCTCTCTTCATCCTGAGTCCACCAAGGCCCCCCACGGCCTCTCCTCTCCTCTTCCTTTTTGCGCCCCCTCTTTCTCTCTCTCTCTCTCTCTCTCTCTCTCTCTCTCTCTCTCTCTCTCTCTCTCTCTCCCTCCCTCTCCCTCTCCCCCACTCCTCTTTTTCCTCTCCTCCACCTCTCCTCCCTCCTCCTCTCCTTCACCCCTCCTCCACCTCTCCTCCTCCTCTCCTCCTCCTCTCCTCCACCTCTCATTCCTCCTCTCCTCCTCCACCTCTCATTCCTCCTCCACCTCTCATTCCTCCTCCTCTCCTTCACCTCTCATTCCTCCTCTCCTCCTCCACCTCTCATTCCTCCTCTCCTCCACCTCATTCCTTCCCTCCCACCTTCTCCATCCTCCTTCTTCCACGTCACCCCTCCTCCAGTCCTTCCTCTTCCTCCTCCTCTCCTTCATTTCCCCCTTACCTCATCCTCGTCTTCCTCTTATATGTCCTCCTTTCCTTCTTCTTCTTCTTCATCCTCTTCCTAGCCCCCCACCCTCCCCCTAGCCTCCGTGGCGGGTCTTTGTGTCCCTTCTTATAGAAAATGGGGGACGGGTTCCCAGTATGGATACGAAAATATCATTTGGATACTTTTTGATGCTATTGGCGCGTTTTTATGCCGCTGAGCGGTAGGATACTATATCGAATGGAGAGGCCAAAAGCAGGCTCAGGTATAAGTAAAATCCAATAATGCAACTTATATTCAATAGTAAACCCCTATGTAAAATGTTTTTTGAATGAAATTAGAATACTCTGTGGATAATTTGTAGAACTAGTTGGATATATTTTTTATTATTTTATTATTTATTTATTCATTTATTTATTTATTTTTTAACAATGGGGTGGGGTGGGGCAACAGAATTTTCTTTTATTTATTATATCATATTTTTAATTTTTATTTGATTGATTTATACTTATTTGTTTGATTGATTATATTTGTTTATTTATTTAGTCTAGTATATTACTCCTGTTCCACATTCCACCCCTCTGCTGTCTTCTCTCTCTCTCTCTCTCTCTCTCTCTCTCTCTCTCTCTCTCTCTCTCTCTCTCTCTCTCTCTCTCTCTCTCTCTCTCTCTAGCTCTCTCTCTCCCTCTCTCTATCTCTCTCCCTCTCCCTCTCTCTATCTCTCTCCCTCTCCCTCCCTCCCTCTCTCCCTCGCTCTCTCCCTCGCTCTCTTTGTCTGTCTCTATCTCATTAACTCTTGTTACCCTCCTTATTTGTGTCCCGCTTTTGTAGTCCATTCACGGGCACGCGCCGCGTCCTTCCACGTCCATTCATTCATTATGTCGCTCCTTTGCTTTTTCTCGTCCACGTCATGTCTCTCTTTCTCTCTCTTTCTCCCTCTTTCTTTCTCTTTCTCCCTCTTTCTCTTTCTACCTATTTCTCCCTCCTTCCCTCTGGGCCGTGAGACCACTCCTCCGCTTCCCCGTCCATCTTCGCCTCCGTCATTATCATCATCATTATCATTCTCATCATCATTATAACATGGCGTCCTCCCTTTCTTTCCCTCTCACTCACTCTCTCTCTCTCACTCACTCACTCACTCACTTACTCTCTCTTCCCTCGCTCTCCTCTCTCTCTTCCCTCACTCCTCTCTCTCTCTCTCTCTCTTCCCTCGCTCTCCTCTCTCTCCTCCCTCTCTTCTCTCTCTCTCTCTCTCTCTCTCTCTCTCTCTCTCTCTCTCTCGCTCTTTCGCTTTCTGTCTCTCCCTCTCTCTTCCCTCGCTCTCCTCCTTTTCCCCCTCCTCTCTCTCTTCTTTCTCTCTTTCTCTCTCTCTGGCTCTCTCTCTATCTCTCTCTCTATCTCTATCTCTGTCTCTCTCTTTCTCTCAGATATTCGTTCCCTCACGAATAAGGATGTCGCTCACGAGCGTGAATTGGACGTGTGGGACGGACGTCTGAGGGAGTCCACTCCACTTCGGCCGCTCCACAGCTTCCTCCCTCCCTCCCTTCCACCTGGATTCCACCTACCGTGTGTGTGTGGAGCTCAGCTGACGGGGTGTGATGATGGCGATGATGATTGGATGTGAATAAATGAAAGAGGCGCTGCTGGGGGAAATCACGGTGGGTCCGCCCTTCCCTTTTCTTTCTCTTTTTCTCTTTCTCTCTTTCTTTCTCTCGCTCTTTTTCCTCTCTCTCCCTCCCTTTCTCTCTCCCTCCATCTCTTTTTCTCCCTCCATCTCTTTTTCTCCCTTTCTCTTTCTCCCTCTCTCCCTCCCTTTCTCTCTTTCTCTTTTTCTCCCTTTCTCTTTCTCCCTCTTTTTTTCTCCCTTTCTCTTTCTCCCTCTCTCCCTCCCTTTCCCTCTCTTTCTCTTTTTCTCCCTTTCTTTTTTTCTCCCTTTCTCTTTCTCCCTCTCTTTTTCTCCCTCACTCCCTCACTTTCTCTTTCTCCCTCACTCCCTCACTTTCTCTTTCTCCCTTTCTCTTTCTCCCTCTCTTTTTCTCCCTTTCTCTTTCTCCCTCTCTCCCTCCCTTTCTTTCTCTTTTTCTCCCTTTCTCCCTCTTTTTTTTTCTCCCTTTCTCTTTCTCCCTCCCTCCCTTTCTCTCTCTTTCTCTTTTTCTCCATATCTCTTTCTCCCTCTCTTTTTCTCCCTTTCTCCCTTTCTCTCTCTCCCTCTCCCTCTCCCTTTCTCTTTTTCTCTCTCCCTCTCCCTTTCTCTTTTTCTCTCTCCCTCTCCCTTTCTCTTTTTCTCTCTCCCTCTCCTTTTCTCTCTTTCTCCCTCTGTCCCTCCTTTTCTCTCTTTCTCTTTCTCTTTCTCTGTCCGTTGTGTGGTGCTGAAGCTTCAATCAGTTTCTTTTATCAATGTTGATTTAATCCACTCTTCTATTACTGTATTTTCTCATTACTTTCCATTTGAAATACATTTTATTTATTTATTTGATTTTATTTATTTATTTATTCATTTATTTTTCTGGGTGGGATGGAGTGGATGGGGCTCCGTTTCGTTCATTGTGCTCGTCCTCCTCCTCTTCTTCCTCTTCCTCCTCCTCCTCCTCCTCTTCCTCCTCCCCTCCTCTTCCTCCTCCCCTCCTCCTCCCCTCCTCCTCATCCTCCCCTCCTCCTCCCCTCCTCCTCCTCCCCCTCCCCCCCTCCCCTCCTCCTCCCCCTCCCCCTCCCCTCCCCTCTTCCTCCTCGTCCTCCCCCTCCTCCCCTCTTCCTCCTCGTCCTCCCCCTCCCCTCTTCCTCCTCCCCTCTTCCTCCTCCTCCCCTCTTCCTCCTCTTCCCCTCCTCCCCTCTTCCTCCTCCCCTCTTCCCCTCCTCCCCTCTTCCTCCCTCCTTCTTCCTCCTCCTCCCTCTTCCTTCTCCTCTTCCTCCTCCCTCTTCCTCTCCTCTCCCTCTTCTTCCTCCCTCCTCTCTCCTCCTCTTCCTCTCCTCCTCCCTCTCTTCCTCCTCCCCTCTTCTCCTCTTCCTCCTCCCCTCTTCCCCCTCCCCTCTCTTCCCCTCCTCCCCTCCTCCTCCCCTCCTCCTCTCCCTCTTCCTCTTCCTCCCCTCCCTCTTCCTCCCCCCTCCTCCTCTCTTCCTCCTCCTCCTCCCCTCTTCCTTCTCCTCGCCCTCCTCCTACTACCCTCTTCCTCCTCCTACTACCCTCTTCCTCCTCCTCCCTTCCCTCCACTCCTCTTCGCCTCCTCCTCCTCCTCTCCCCATCCTCCTCCTCCTCCTCCTCCTCCTCCTCCTCCTCTCCCCATCCTCCTCCTCCTCTCCCCATCCTCCTCCTCCTCCTCTCCCCATCCTCCTCCTCCTCCTCTCCCTCCTCCCCCTCTTCCTCCTCCCCTTCATCTTCCTCCTCCTTCTCCCCTCCTCCTACTCCTCTTCCTCTTCTTCCTCGCCTTCTATTCCTCTTTTCTTTCATTCATTTTCTGATTTTATTTGTCACCTTTGCCAAGGAGACGTCACCTGACGTTAACCATTAGAATATCGAAGAAGATTAAAGGTGCCGGATCGAGTTAAGTTAATCTCCTTATACTCGTGGTCGGTGGTTCTATTCCTGACTCCGGTCGCCAGAGGAAGACGTGACGTCAAGTCGGCATCACGTGCGGCACCAACGTCACGTGATCAGTCGTCACGTTCGTTGGGTCACGTGACCACGTGACCTCCGTTCACCGTGACTCCACAACGGTGTCTTCGCCTTCTCCATTGTCGCCAGCTCCTCCCCACCCCCCCCAGCCAGTGTCCTCCTCCTCTTCCTCCTCTTCCTCCTCTTTCTTCTCCTCCTCTTACTCCTCTTCCTCTTCTCCCTCTTCCTCTTCCTCCCCCTCTTCTCCCTCTTCCTTCTTCCACCTCTCTCCCGTCTCCCTTCACATCTTTGTACTCGCCTCCCTTCCTTCATACTTCCTCATCCCTCTTTCTTGCCCCCCTTCATCTACGTTCTTCTCCTCTTCATCCTCTTACTCCTCGACTTCCTCCTCCTCGCCCTACCTCCACCTTCTCCTCCTCTTCTTCCTCCTCCTCCTCCTCATCATCATAATTTTCCTCCTCCACCTCCCCCTCCACTTCCTCCTCCCCCAGCTCCTCCTCCTTCTCCATCTTCTCCTCCTCCAGCTCCTCCTCCTTCTCCACACTATATCCACCTACTTCTCCTCTTCCCCCTTCTTGTCCGTCCATCCGGTGCCACAACGGGTACGTCACCAAACGCCTCACATCACTTGTGTCCACGACAACTGTCATTCCTCAGTTTCCACCATGACCACTTTTAGTGCCACCGCTCACTCGATCGACATGTCCTCCTTCCTCCTCCTCCTCCCTCTTCCTCCTCCTCCTCCTCCTCCTCCTCCTCCTCCTCCTCCTCCTCCAAAACCACAAGTACCACAACTGCTGTAGCCACGACCAGTATCCTCGACCTCTTCCATTACAATAGTCGTTCCACAATCACCACCAGACCGGACCTGTCAGCGCCACAGTCCTGCTGCGACAACACCGTCAACACCATCGTCACCATTACCGTCACCACTACCATCACTACCACCACAAGCTTCCACCACCACGACCACCACCACTACCACTACCACCACCACACTTCGACTGCCGCAGTGGAGGAAGAGAGTAGAGTTTGTGCCCTAGCGAGGTGTACCCGAGCCGAGAAGACGACGAAGAAGAGGAGGAAGAGGAGGAGGAGGAGTCACTGGGCGTGTGGACCCTCACATATTCATTCCTCCATGAGTATGTACTCAAGTACATGTACACCTCTCTTGCCCTTTGTGTACTTGTGTGCGCTCTCCTCTCATTCCTGTGTGAGCTTATGTACACGTGCACTCGCTTCTTATGTGAAGATGTGTACATGTACACTTATGTGTATACTGTATGTAACC
>NC_134778.1:54320199-54325199 GCF_046742065.1 Oratosquilla oratoria | reverse complement strand
TCAAGAGACCATCCTGGAGGGTCCTCCTCCTCCTCTTCCTCCTCCTCCTCCTCCTCCTCCTCCTCTTCGTATTCTTCTTCTTCACCGCTGGAAGGACATTGTCTTCCTTCACCGCGGATAACAAGAGAGCTTGGCGGACTCTGTCGGACCCTGACAATGATGCTCGGACAGCCATGGTACGTGGTGGCCGTCTTCTCGAAGACATTTATTTATTTACATTTTTTTTTCTTGTCGGAGGTTTTTCTATTTCATTATTATTATTATTTATTTATTTTAATGGTACGGTAATAACAAAAAGAAAATTATCCCAAATCGAGGTGAAAGGTTAATTCAGGATTGGTTAATTGAGATGTATTTGTTAATTGATTCTTGGGAGAAGCTGACCAAACAGAACATAGTCAAAGCACCATTATATGCAGTTTGAACAAAATCATGTCGAAGTGGTGTTGAACACCATCGCTGATGGAGAGGAAGGCAACACCCACCCAATCGGTGAATGAAGAGTCCAGAAATGTTCCCTTAGGATGATTAAAAATGACAATTTAGTATTAAAAAAAAAAAAAAAAAATCTTGCTGCCACATGTGGCCGCTGAGAGCCCACCATAAAAAATATCTCCTCAGAAGAATCGAAAAGGGACAGTTTTGTAAGAACTCTCCCGAAACCTAATTTCAGACGACCGCGAACACCAGATCCCGCAAACTTCTCAAGTTTGGGATTTCGAAAATAACGAAAACGACGACGACGGAGTCTCGGGAGGAAGAGATGGCGACCGACCACAGGGAAAGGAGCGCGGGTAACTGTTGAAGTTAACCAGACTTGTGGATGTAAAATTCTCGTAACCGAGTGTATTGTGTTCACTGAACCACAACAGCAATGTACAATTGGTAACAGGAATTGCTGATTGCTGGTACATCGGATCATATATCTATATATATATATATATATATGTATATATATATATATATATATATATATATATTATATATATATAATGTGTGTGTGTGTGTGTGTGTGTGTACACATACACGTCCAGTGCTGAAATAATTTCAGTATCGCTGCGCTGCGGGTTGTTACTCCGACTCTTGTGGGGAGTTGGGTGTGTGTGCGTGTAAGGTCACAGCATTACCCATAGGTCGGTCATATACGAGCTCTGAGCTCTCTTCCGGGAAGGAAATAGCTGTCGATCACGAGTCCTACACGTGATCCAAAGACAATGATGAATCACAGCAACACACACTCATCCTTCGTTTTAACGGACAAAAAGGGGGAACATCGGTCCGATAATGCCGATTATCCGCAGTTACCGTCGCTATCTAATTGCAAATATCAACAACTACATAATGAAAGAAAGAGGAATAATACAGTATTGTACATTTAATCTAGTACACCATTCAATCTGACAGCGTAAAATACCTGTACACTGTAAATATACACTGCGATACAGTAAATTCAACATTTCTGGTTTAAAATCGGCTCGTGTTCAATGCTGCCACAACTCCGTCCGCAGCGCGTATTACTTTACGGGTTATCACACCGGGTTATCTTTCCTCCCACATCCTACCTCCAACCTCCAACTAGAACATGACTTCGCTCACAGAACTCTAGGCTTCTCTAAGAACATTTCAACAGTATCTCAAACTTAGCGCTGAATAATCTTCGTAGATCCTAGAGCTTGGGCTTTGTCCTAAATCCCATAATCCATCCATCCGTATGTCTAACATTCTTATACGTTTACAATCTGGGAAGGCCCGCGGAAGCCCTTTACAGATTGAAGACGGCTGCAGCAGATTTTGTCCGTTGTTTCTGATATCCGGTAAACGGTGGTCCGTTAAAACGAGGGATGAGTGTATACATATGTGTGTGTGTGTGTGTGTGTGTGTGTGTGTGTGTGTGTGTGTGTGTACACACACACACATACACACTTGGTGGCGCGGTTGGTAGAGTCTCCGACTGTCACTACGGCGGTCCGGGTTCGAATCCTGCCCAGGGCTGAAATAATTTCAGTATCGTTGCGCTTCGAGTCGTTACTCCAACTCTCGTGGGCGGGGAGTTGGGTGTGTGTGTGCGTGTAAGGTCACAGCATTACCCATAGATCGGTCATACGAGCTCTGAGCTCTCTTCCGGGAGGGAAATAGCTGTCGATCACGAGTCCAACACTTGATTCAAAGACCAAGGTGAAACACTCACACACACACACACACACACACACACACACACACACACACACACACACACACACACACACACACACACACACACACACACACACACACATCCTACTTACATTGAGTACACAATGAGGAACTCGTCGAATGAAGGGGACACTGGTGGAAGAAGAAGAGTAGCCGAAGATTTCCTTAAAGATGAGGAGGAAGAAAAGAAGAAATAAGAGGAGAAGGAGAAGTAGGCCAATTTGTAGCCTCGGTGCTGTTAATTTCTGACCCTTTTCTTGCGATGCCCTGTAATGTGAAAGAAGATCGATCGAAGTTTGCCAAAAGAAAACCAGTGGAATAGCGTCCGTCATCGCGACGCGACAGTTGATCCGGAAGAGTCTGAAAGCCGGTAACGTCCCCCGAAGTTCTCGAACTCGGAGTTTGTCTCGAACTCAGGGTTTGTGCGTTGATTTTATTTAATAGAATCCATTTGTTTTAATCCGCGTGGTATCAGTGTTGATATGTCATCCATTGTATGTGACCATTTATATTTACATATGTAAAATGTCTGTAGTGTGATTAATGTGTGTATGTATATGTTTATCCGTGTATGTATATATTTTTCCGTGTGTGTATTTACCTAGTTGTATCTTGCGGGAAGAGAGCTATGCCCATAGTGACCCGCTATTGTATCTTTCCGCATCCAGTTTTTTCTTAAAGTCATGGTATGTGTGTGTATGTATGTATGTTTATGTGTGTGTGTGTGTGTGTGTGTGTGTGTGTGTGTGTGTATGTTTGTTGGTATTTGTTACCTTACATGACACCCGCTATGCAGTGGACACAAGCTCAACGACTCGAGTATCATGCCATGAGTTAGCACGAAGTTGGCAAGTTGTGTGCCAAAAGGTCTTGACCCAAATCCACTCGCCAGCTGGTGAACCAGATGCCATGCGTCCCAACTTTGCCGAGAAGTGATAAAGTGCGTGATAGCCGTGCTGATAAAAGAGTGTGTAGAGCACCTTCCCGTGCCGATAAAGTGATATCCTTAATCGCCATGACGCGCTGTATGATTCAACCGTGACGATTGTCACTCGATTTTATTCAGCCAAGGGTGGTCCCCGTGTTGGCGGACCAAGAACCCGAAGGGAAGTTTACTTTCAGCTGAATAAAATCACCTGGCGGCAACCAGAATGAAATATGTAAGAACGATCTTCTCATGGCTAGAAGAGCGAGTAGGCAAGGTCATCGTATTAAGACAGCAGGGCAGGACTTGTAGTAATGAGTTTGAATTGGACACATTTAAGTTTAAGAAGTAAATAAGCAAGAACTGGTTTACCACCAACGTGATAAGGAACACGGCCTAGTGTAGGCCTTATGGTCTCTTGGAGTCTCTTCTGTTCTTATGTTCTTAAGAGGATTCTCACCAGAAGAAATGTAGTTTTTTGCAACAGAATCTGTACAATTATACACGGAGAAAGTATCAATGACTACAATATGCGTATTTTCCATTATATAATGATTTGTTTTTCTTCTGTGTACTGTATGATGCTGAATACAAGAGCCACAAGCAAAAGACTCGTTGAACGGTTGATGGTCACTCTGCATAATTCATTATGGTTAGCGCCAGACAGTACCGTGTCGTTGAAGAGCGAAGACCCATGGGTTAAGCCTTCAATTCCTAGAGTTGTTTCATGATTGATAGATTAATGGACTGATGACTTAATTCGACGCCACGGAACGCGTCCTCTATTGAATATAATCGTCCAGCTCCCGCCTGAATAAAATTGGCGAAGTGACCACCACGCGTTGGCCCGTTGTCAAGGTAACGCCTCAAGGGCGCGGTCGTGCTCCTGGAGCAGGCGGTGACGACGACGACAACGAAGACGTTCCTTCTCAGTGTTCCTTAATATGGACAACGCGAAGTTCTAACATGTCCTGAATCAGCGACATGCGCGCTCGCTCACATATTTACACACACACTCACGCGCGCGCACACACACACACACACACACACACACACACACACACACACACACACACACACACACACACACACACACACACACACACACACACCAGACTTAAGGAACCTACTGTTAGTAAAGTAATATAATGTGCAGCCCTTCATTGAACCGACCCAGTGATACAAATTGAAACGAGGGTGAAGTTGTCCATCAACCTAAGCAACTAACAACATGGAAGAAGTGACTCAGTGTTCATCACAGGTCAACTCGTAGGGCGGGGGAGGGGGTCAGTGTTGACCCGCCGATCTGACCTGGCACCATCCCTCCCAGTTTAAATCCCCGAGGGATTTTGACTCAGTAAGATCAAATCTCTCGGCTCCTACCTACAACACACTACAACGCCGCATTTGTCAACGAATGCGCACCAACGGACGACCTGACCTTGTCTTAGCTGGTAAAGTCATGAACACCCGGTCATTGATACTGCGAGTGGTTATCACAAGGGAAAGATTGCTACCAACAACAACGCCCTGCACATTATGCAACTATGATCAACTATCTCTTAAGATTTAAATAAATTGTAAATTGCCAGTGTACCTATGTATTACTGTTAAATTCACAAACCGTTGGGGTGAACAACATCGTCGTCTGCACAGTGGCGTTGGACCCCCGACGAGCTTCTTGACCACCGGACAAGTGTCCAGAGACAAGTCAACATGTAAGAACATTTTAGGATGTCTACAACGTGGAACATGTCCTTGATGTTGCAGATTCTAGATAAAGAGTGACACGTTTTAAGAAACCGAGTGGTTAAGTCCCACCAGCTCGTCCTTGGCACCCAAGCAAGAGTGACGAAGGCAGCAGAGGTCCTGTAGAAGAAGT
>NC_134778.1:54287699-54315199 GCF_046742065.1 Oratosquilla oratoria | reverse complement strand
TATCTCAGCCATGTGCGGGATTCGAACCCGGACCGCCGTAGTTGCAGCCGGGAACTCTACCAATTGCGCCATGAGGTGTGTGTGTGTGTGTGTGTGTGTGTGTGTGTGTGTGTGTGTGTGTGTGTGTGTGTGTGCGCGCGCGCCTGCAATGGAAGAGTACTGGTAATAAGAACGCACTAAGTAAATAATATGTTTTATATCCACATTGTTTGCTGATCTGATACAGCTTGCGCAGTTGGTCCATTGATTTTAAAATGCCACAGAGGCTCCGCCTACATTGTCAACAGAATTATCTTGATTATAATGCGCACATCGGAGATACGCAATATTAATATTCTTAAAATTTATCTCCTGCGAGAAAACATTAATTGGTCGTCAAAGCTTCGGAGGGCGCCAAGAGGGCGGAACAATTTTTATTTATTTATTTATTTATCTTATTATTATTGTTTATTTCTATTTATTTATTTATTTTATTATTTTTGTTTATCTTTATTTATTTATTTATTATTATTATTGTTATTTATTTTTATTTATTAATTTATTATTATTTTTATTTATTCTATTTATTTATATTATTTTATTTTACTTTATTCTCATTATTATTATTTTTAATTTTTATTTTGGATAGGGGTAGGGATTAGGGGAGTGGATAATTAGTTTGCTTGGGGGTAAGGTAAGGGCAGGGTAGGGGAGGGGTAGCTCATAGGTTCCGGACCAGACTGGCGTGAGCAGGCTGCTACTGCCCCTTCACTCCCCAGAAGTTCCTGGTGATGCCCCAAGCGACGCGTCACCCTCGGAAGCGCTCAGGAGTCCTTAAGTGCCCCTGACGTCATAGTTCCCCCGGAGGTCCTCTCTACGTCATAGTTCTCTCTGGCAATCCTCTCTACGTCATGGATCTCTCTCCAGAGGCCCTCTCTACGTCATAGTTCTCTCTGGGAGTCCTCTCTACGTCATAGTTCTCTCCAGAGGTTCTCTCTACGTCATAGTTATCTCTGGCGGTCCCCTCTACGTCATGAATCTCTTCAGAGGTCCTCTCTGCATCATGAATCTCTCCAGAAGTCCTCTCTACGTCATAGTTCTCTCTGATAGTCCCCTCTACGTCATAGTTCTCTCTGACAGTCCCCTCTACGTCATGGATCTCTCCAAAGGTCCTGTCTGCGTCACAGTTTTCTCTGGCGATCCCCTTTACGTCATGAATCTCTCCAGAGGTCCTCTGTACGTCATAGTTATCTCTGGCAATCCTCTCAACGTCATAATTCTCTCTGATAGTCCTCTCTGCGTCATGAATCTCTCCAGAGGTCCTCTCTACGTCGTAGTTCTTTCTGGCAATCCTCTTACGTCATAATTCTCTCTGATAGTCCTCTCTGCGTCATGAATCTCTCCAGAGGTCCTCTCTTCGTCCCAGCTCTCTCCAGAGGCTCTCTTCTTGGTCCGCCCCGTACGTCGCCCCAGGCATTGTTGTCTGCAAACTCAACTTTATTTGATTATATTATCGGACGTACGAAGAAGAGGATGGGGAGGCGGGAGGAGGAGGAGGAGGAGGAGGAGGAGGAGGAGGAGTGCAAGATTAGATCAAAGGCGTGGGGAAGGAGGAATTAGTCTGGAGAAAATGGGAACTCTGAGGAAATTAGAATGATGTGAAATTACGTGGCATCCAGCCTTCTTGGCAGTAATGGCGGGAGAGAGAAAAGGCTGCGGCTGGAGAAGAGTTTTGTATCTCTCTCTGCTGTGTACTCTTGTGGAATCGCAGCCGTTCATGTGAAGGGTGCACACGCTGCGATGGAGTGGTTTCCGTGTAGACACTGTCGTGGGTCTCATGAGCTCGGTGTCCATCGTAGAATGTCTCTCGCCAGACGCTTCGCCAAGAGGTTCATGGTAGATTCGTGAGTTAGCTCGAGCTTAGGAAGAATGAAGGTTAATCGAGGTTAGTGTAATCGAGATGGCTATTAAACCCTTCAAACTCTACTTTCCCGGCGATAGCAAGAACGATGAATAATCGAGGTGAGAGTGAGAGATGGGTCTTAAAACCTTCATATTGTAGTTCCCTCAGAACTGAAGAAAACCCGTCATTCATTAAACAGAACAAAATCACTTAAGTGTTGCAAATGTGTTCCAGTATGCAAGGTGAGAGGTAGACGCTGGAAGGAGCTTCCAGAGGGCGAGCTTTCCAGGGTTCGTCGAATAGACTGGGACGGACTCGAACCGTTGACCTGCAAGACTCGCACACCAATGCTCTTGTGTGCTCCTCGTGGAGTGTTATTCTCCGGCGTTCGGGGGGGGGGGAACCGAAAGCCTGTAACGTGAGCGTAACGAGGTAATTGAGACGATTTGGAAACGTTTCGGTATGAGAGGTGAAGTGAGCTGGCGTCGGGAGGAAGGGACGAATGGAGGCCGCAAGAATGAACACGTTTCTGCTGGAGTGACGCTCCGTCTTGGCGCCAGAAATTTTTGTCCCTGTGGGCCAAAAGAGTGCCCTAGAGCCACTAGTTGCTATGCTGGGGGTAGAGAGAGAGAGAGAGACCTAGTTATGGACCAAAAGGTCCCCTGTCGTCATGCTCCGCCTTTGTAATCCTTTGAGAGGTAGAGTCTGAGACTCAGTTACGGTGATCACTCGACATCTTCTGTGGTTAGGCTGAAAAAAATAAATAAATAAATAAATAAATATATATATATATATATATATATATATATTATATATATATATACAGTGACCTGGTTGGGTCAATCGATGTAGTTTTGACCACCTCAGCGGAAGTGCTGCCCTGCCACCGGGTGAATAAAATCCTTTGGCGTTATTTTGAATAAAATCTATAAAGTACGGCTCATGAGCTGAAGGGGTTGATGGAGTTAGGGCTGTTCCTCGTTGACTTAAAAGTTCTCGAAGTCGCGGACTCGGCCGAGGTGACTTGGAGAAAAGGAAATTCGAAAATTTCTTAACGGAGGTGGAAACAGACTCTGTATCTACCTATATCTACAGTATCTACAACAGGGGGTCTCTATTACAGAGCCTCTGGAGTTCGGGGAAAGGCGCCTTCGACATCGATTGCTTCCGCAGGGAATGCCGAGCCGTAACTCTTCCTGTTACTGAGGCTCTGTTTTTTTTTGGTCGACTTCGATAAACGGGTTCGTCGCTTCCCTCAGCGTGCACCTCCATCACCGTTTACCCTTCTCTTCCTCTTCTTCTTCCTCCTCCTCTTCCACCTCCTCCCTCTCTTCCTCCTCCTCCTCCTTCGCCTTACTCTCTTCCTCCTGCTCCTCTCTCTCCTCCATCTCCTCCTTTCATTTTCTTCCTTACCTTTTCCTACTCCTCCCCCTCACCAATCTCCTGCCTCTCGTCCTCCTCCTCCTCTTCCTCCTCCTTCACCTTCCTCTCTTCCCCTCCTCCTTCTCCTTCCTCTCTTCCTCCTGTTCCTGCTTCTCCTCCTTCTCCTCCATCTCCTCCTCTCATTTTCTTCCTCACCTTTTCCTACTCCTCCTTTCCCTCCCCAGTCTCCTGCCTCTCCTCCTCCTCCTCTTCCTCCTCCTCTTCCACATTTTCCACCTCTTCCACCTCTTCCACGTCCTGTTGTGCCCCTTACTCCCCTTTCACTTGTTTGAAGCCGCTCCTTGTTCTTTCCCCCTCGTCCAGCCATCTCCTTTATTTAGTGATGTTCTCCTCTTCCTCGTCCTCCATCTCTTCTTTTCTCGTTTGTCGTCTTCGCTATTTTCTTCTCTTTTCCTTGTCTACTCCTTCACCTTTTATTTTTTTATTTGTCCTCCTCCTCCTCCACATCCTCATTCCACATCTCGTCCTCCTCCTCGTCTTCTTCCTCCTCTAAGTCTTCCTCCTCTTCGTCTTCCTCCTCCTCCTCGTCCTCCTCTTCCTCCTCGTCTTCCTCCTCCTCTTCCTCCTCCTCCTCCTCCTCGTCCTCCTCATGTTCCTTCTTCGTGTCCAGGCTTCCTATCTCAATCTTATATTTTTTCCCCGTTTGTGTAGCGTCCGTCTCCTTTCTTCTCTCTTTTCCCCAACACTCCCTCACTCCCTCCCTCCCCCCTCCCTCTCCCATTCCTCTTCCTGTCACAAGGGCCGGACAGACATTTCTCCCACTCCATACCCCTCCTCCTCGTCCTCGTCCTCGTCCTCTTCCTCTACCTCTATTTTGTCCTCTTCCTTTATTACTCCATGTGCTCCTTCATCGTATGTTCGTTCCACCTTGTGACCGTGTGGTGGAGGGGTAGAAGATGGAGGAGTGGAGGCCCAGTGGTGCTGATGAGGATGATAGATGATGACGGAGGAGGAGGAAATTTTGAACGATTACGGCGGAAAATGAGGAAGAGGAGGAGGAGGAGGAGGAGGAAGAGGAAGGGCGAGGGAGAGGGGAGGGGGTTGGGCAAGTATGGAATAACAGGAGAAACATGAAAAAGGAAGGAAGAGGAGGATGGGAAGAGGGAGGAGTAGATGCCCTGAGACGTTGAAGGGGAGATTTAAGGAATAACACAGAGAGGAGGGACTAAGAAGGGTACGGAAGGATAGAGTGAATGGGGTGGGGAGATAATGTGAATTGAGAGAAAGGGAGGAGAGAGAAAAGGAGAGAGATAGTGGGGAGAGGAACTTTGGTGACAGAAAAGATGATGGTGGGAAATGAGGAGGCAATGGTGGTGATGGTGATGATGGTGATTATGGTGGTAGTTGTGATGTGGTAGTGATGGTGGCTGTGGTGGTGATGGTGGTGAATAAGGAGAAGGGGAGGAGGATGAATGAAGGCCCTCACTAAGGTGACACACTTTATATGTTTTGTTCTGGCTGACTGCAATGCGAATTAATTCGCCCGAGAAAACGCTACGACCGACCAAGGCCCCGATTCTGCTGAATGAAATCGTCAACATTAGCCAGAATAAAATGATTAAAGGCGACACGATGGCGAGTGGGTGGAGAGGGAGAAAGGTGACTGGGGAGAGGGAAAGGTAAGAATGAGGAGGAGGAAGAGAAGAAAGGAAGAAAGAGATGGTTATGGAAGAGAGGAGACTAAACGCCATCAGGAGAATGAGGTTCTTTGTTTAGTTTCTTTTGGTTAAGATGGACGATTTTATGACTGAAGAAGCTGAGGAAGTACGCCATCATGTTCCGCTGTATCGAGCGGGAACAAGGAGGGAGTGAGGGAGGGAGGGGCCTAGCGGACGAGTGCAAGAGAGGGAGGGAGAGAGAGAGAGAGAGAGGAGGGGAAGAGAGAGCAACGGCTGAAAGGAGGAAGGAAAAGGGGGAGGCGGAAGAGAACGAAGAGAAAATGAGAAAAGAAAGCGAGGCTGAGATGGCCGGATTATGAAAGGAAAGTGAAGGAGGAGAAAGAATTTAAGAACGAGACGAGTTGATGAACGAAGGAAAGGGAAGAGGTTCACAGTACAACACCCCAGGGTCTCTTCCTTAACCGAAGAAAATCTCCTGGTGTTAAACTCGCTCACTTAGCATCCCACTCACACGCAGTGGGAAGTGAGAAACCCCTGGTAGAGCTGAGCCCAGTCGGTTACGGCAAGCTTTTTTTTTTTTTTTTTTTTTTTTTTTTTTTTTTTTTTTTTTTTTTTTTTTTTTTTTTTTTTTTTTTTTTTTTTTTTTTTTTTTTAAGGCCCATGTTGGAGATGAAATTCCGTCAAAGGAATATTTGTTCGGTGAAAACAGGCTCTTCTATCTTTGGGAACCAGGTGGTAATAGACATGGAACTGCCTAGTGTAGGCCTTATGGTCTCTTGCAGTCTCCTTCATATTGCGCCGAAGAGAAAAATGGAGTCATAGAGGTCGTTAAGGAGAAAGATTTAAGAGGGACAGAAGAAATAAATTATATCAGAAATCAAAAGTTGTGAGCATTTCGCTTTAAATGGAAACTAGTCTCCACTTTTAGAAGATTGCTGCGGCACTCTGGTCCGTTGGGGTGTCGCCAAAATCCCAAAAATCTTGACTGAAGAAGACTGTAGCCTTATGAGGGGAAATCGATAGGATCTGAGAGGGAAGATGTAACGCGAGAGAGAGAGAGAATAAGATCTTGGCAAAGACAGGCACGACAGTTGTGGTGATAATGGTGGCAGAAATAAAAAATTAATTAATAATTTTTGGAAGGAAAAAAAAAACAGCCCCAAGGAATTCAGGAGATGAGACTGTATACTTGTTCTCGGCGGAGCGGTGATTTGTGGCCGTGTGTTTTTGTCACCCTCGCGGACGCTTCCTTTGAACCCCCTTCGCCAGCGAGGGGGGGCAGGCGGGAGGGGGGGCGCTGGGTTCTATGGAAACGAATGGAAAGGTCTGACGGTAGAGACAGACCACTTAAAGCAGCGTTTCTTAACCTTTCCCAACCTCGGTACCCCTGTAGCGAGGTGTAGACAGTCCAGGACCCTAACTTTGGCAGATTGTGTTAATACAAGGTTAAAATAAGGCGAATTGCGATACTGGTTGATCCTTTATTTTGTTCATTCTCCAAAACAAAAACATTATTTATATCATGATTTATAATTATTTGTTATTATAATTTCTATTTACTTATCATTATTATAATTTTTTCGCATCCGTCCTAGTTATAGACCAAAAGGTCTCCTGTCGGCATGCTCCGCTTTTGTAATACTTTGTAGGAAGCCAGTCCTATTGTCAAAAGCAATAAGAAAAAAAAACAGAATTAAATTAAAGAACATGGGCAAACTTGATCGAACATACACCACAAGGTATTAGTCAAACATGCATTTCCCATCAAACCCTGAAATCGATTTCAGCGTTCCCAGGTTAAGAAACACTGACTTAAAGGGAAGGCGTCACCCTGTATAAGAGTGGCCAATGAAACACTGTATATGAATAAATTAATAACTGTAATGCACTACATGAGGAGACGGAGAAGGGGGTCCCCGAATTAATGAAGCGGCTTTGCTGTGGATGTGCTGTGTCTTGCGACACTGCTTCTGACCCAGGGCAGTGGACAAGATGCAGGGATGGCCTGTCATCCAGGAGGTGCCAAGATAATAGGAAGGGAAGAGGGTGGAGGGGAGTGGAGTATGTAGGGGACGGAATGGGAGTGGTTTCTCTGCCTTTTTCTCTTGGCTACCTCCCGTGTAAGGGGGAAAAATGCCTTTGGTATATGTATGTATGTAAAGTACTACATATACAAGCGTGCGGTCGCTAAGGTGGCAGAACCAAGACTGCCTCCGACGCCAAGCCACGCCACCAAGCTCAGACTTGGCGGGAAAAGTATACACGAATCTCAACCAGATATTACAACAATAAGTGCAACATAAATATCTACATACGCACAATGATCACAAGTGTACCGTGCTATACACGTACACCATAACAACACGGAAATGAATAGAATAGCTTGGCTAGTGCCAAAATCCAAACTGTCATCTAGTGCGGAAAGGCTTGACCTTTCCTTGCTCTGTTTTGATTAAAAAAAGGAACGGAGGGACGAAGAGAGGAGAGGAGGAGGAGGAGGAGGAGGAGAGGACAGAAGTGGACGCGGAACAGAAAACAACAACAAACAATCAAACAAACAAACAAACACGAGGAGACGAAAGGAGGAAGGGCAGGAAATGGGTTGAGGGTTTTTTTCTTGACGAACGCAAGAAGTAATTGGTTGTTGAGGGTTGAGAGGCTACAAGGCGTATGTATATGTATAGCTGTTGTTTGCACACACACTTGTGCACACACACACGCACGCACACACACACACACACACATGCACACAGTGGCAGAGTTCCTGGCTGCCACTACGCGGCCCGGGTTCGAATTCCGCCCAGGGCTGAAATAATTTCAGTATCGCTGCGCTGCGAGCCGTTACTCTAACTCTCGTGGTCGGGGAGTTGGGTGTGTCTGCGTGTCAGGTCACAGCATTACCCATAGATCGGTCATACGTGTGCTCTGAGCTCTCATCCGGGGGGTAGTAGCTGTCGATCACGAGTCCAGCACGTGATACAAGACCATGGTGAATTACACACACACACACACACACACACACACACACACACACACACACATTCTCTCTCTTTCTCTCTCTCGCTCTTTCTCTCTAAGGCCTTTTCCTCAATATGAGGGCTGCTGGCCAAGTCAAAACATATGCCCATCCCACAGTTCCCACACTCATCCCAAACCCATATTAGCACCTCGTGGATAAAGGGTCATCCCTGTCACCCGCCACACTGCTTGGGTCATAGGCAATGCACCAAAACATGTTACTTCCGCAGCAGACCCAACAGCAGTGTTGCCACTGTGATCTATGCCAGTTCCCACAAATGTGAGTATTTTTTTACAAAAAAATTCCCACAAGGAAATCTGGATTTTCACATTTTTTCTTCCCACAAAAAGAAGGAATGATTATATACACAAATAAGTTCATTGCAACATATAATTTGCTCACAAAACATCCCATGTGAGCAAATTTCTCAGACACAAATTTGTGTAAAAATTTCCACAAAACATCGGAGTCCACCAGCCGAAGCTGGTTTATCCCCACTACTTCGTTATATGACGACCTCCACTCTCATCCACCCAAGAAATTTATGAAGCAGACAAGAAGAACGTCACTTCGGGCTGAGTCATTTCCTCTTCCAATTAGAATCCTCCCCTCCTCTCCTCCCCCATTCACTCTCTCTCTCTCTCTCCCTCTCTCTCTCTCTGCTCTCTGCTCTAGCATGTGGAGACTTTTTCAACATGGCCATCCACCTCATTCATGGCCCTTCCTTCAAATTCACTCCATTCACTTCTGCTTTCCACACACTTTTTTGTTAGTCTTTCTTCATTCATTCATTCTATATGCCCAAACCATGTCGGCATTCTTTGGTGTGCTCTATCTGCCAGCTCTCGTTCCACCTCTGCTCTCTGTTTTAACACATCTTTCTCTCTTCCTGTGTGTGTGTGTGTGTGTGTGTGTGTGTGTATTACCCAGTCGTAAGAAAAGGGACTGTACTCTACCTCAACTGGGATTCACAATGGGAACCCTAAGGACTCCTGCAGACTCTTCCCCCATTCCATGATGACACGATGGTCGAGACTGCCCGCTCATTCTCTCTGGAGCGTGGTTGGTGCTCTTCCAGGTCCATCTGCTCAGAACTGGAAGAAAACGAGCGATGAGTCAAGTGTGTTCTTCGAAATCAATGTCCAGTGTACACTGTGGTGGTTGAGGTCACGTTCATACGCCCAGAGCATTTGGAGAGTTCAAAACAAACGAAAGATTTAGGTAAGACAGTGATTAAAAGATACACCGTGATAATCAAAAACTGTGTAAAACTCAACCAAATGCGATCCAATGATAACGTTGGACTGGATCCATCCATTTCCTTCGATCTTGGATTGTGATTGGTTGGTCGCTGCGCTGTGGGCATGACTACATCAACCAATGGCAGAACAACATCATGTTGATGGGAGAAGCCACGGAAGTGGCTTCAAGATGAACATCCTGGAGGAACATCAGTTCAGGTGAAGAACATGTGCACCCCACCCCTCCCCTCCTCCCTTCCTCCCCTCCTCCTCCTCCTCTTGGAAAAGGCCAGAAGGTCTGCTGAAGGAGAGCTTCAAGAGGAGCGAGGTGCGCCGGGACTCTTCTGTCCTTCCAGAAGAAGACGCGTCCGGGGGGAGGAGGAGGAGGAGGTGGGGGAGGGGGAAGCCAATTAGTGCAGGTGGAAAAGGTGGTGATCTAGTCCTTCACCTCGGTGACGTCCATTGGTGTTCTGCTCAATTCCAGGTGGTTCTCTCCAGCTGAGGGACGAGTCTTGGGACGGGATGGGGTCCCGGTCGATTGAGACCCCTTTTTGAACGGAGACCAGCCCCCCGGTTCTTCAGCTCAGAAGATGAGGCTCATCGCAGTGTTGAAGGGGTGAAAAGAAGACTGGAAATAAGGGTGAAAAAAAGACTAATTAAAGCGCATCAATGGGCGTGCCAAAGAAGGACATGAAAACGGTGTTGTATACCGCGTCTTAGGGTCGAGGGAGTGAGGGGAAGTAGCCCTGAAGTAGCCCTGAAGTTTTAAGGGTGAAGGTCCTACGTAAGAATCATCGGTCATGTACCCAAGCTGTACCCAAGCCCTGAAGTTTTATGGTGTGAAGTTCCTACGTAAGAATCATCGGTCAAATGTCTGGGCTAAAGGGCCGACGCTTTCTCAGGAGTTTCCACAAGGTTTTAGAATAGGTTAATACATATACCAAAAGGTTCTTTCTCCGTTATGGCGAAGCCAAGGCATGCACCCACCTTTCATCCCTCCAACGCCCACTTGTCGTTCCTTTCACCTTTGCTCCGCGTGGATGAAATGTCATACCTTTCCCCCCGCCCACTTCCCGACCCAGGAACAGTGCAGCAAGACAGCCGTGTCTAAAATGAATGGATCCGTGAGTAAGGGAATAGATAAACGACAGAAACCTAGAGAAGACAGACGTCTAACGTGAAGTGGGAGAGGTCATCGCTGAGACTTTTTTAAAAGATAAAAATAGACTGGAATTAAGTAAAGATGCCGAGCTGAGCCGGGGGAAGGACGACGGGAAGTCGGTGCGAGCGAGCCGTCTTGGGCCCTCGAGGAGGAAGAGGAAGAGGAAGAGGTCCCCAGCCGGGGCTGGAGACTTAAGGACGAACAGGAGGAGGAAGTAGAGGAGGAGAAGGAGGAGGAAGAGGGAGAAATGGAAGAGGAAAAGGAGGAAATAGAGGAGGACGAAGTGAATCAGGAGGAGGAAGAGGAACTGGAGGAAGAGAGGGATTGGAAGAAGTGGAGAAAGAGGAGATGGAGTAAATGGAGGAAGAGGAAGAAAGGAAGAAAAGAAATAATTGGAAAAGAAATAGAAGGTAAAAAGGAGGAGGTATTGTAGGAAGAGAAGGAAGTGGAGGAAGAAGAGAAACTGGAGGAAGAGGAGGAAAAGGAAGAGTAGAGGGAGCAGTAGCAGCAGTGGGTTCTTCAGCCGGAGACCACATGAAAGAAGATTCACAAACAATAAAGAGTCAACAGGAGGAGGAGGAGGAGGAAGAGGCTGTCATAAATGGGGTCTGAAGCGAATGAATGGCGAAGAGGAAGAGGAGGGGAGAGTCGAAACCACCAGAGAAGAAGAAGAAGAAGAAGAAGAGAGAGTCTGCCGGAGAGATTTCTGGTGGGGAAGGATGACCAACCGGATGGAAGCCGTTGGAAGGGATGGGGGAGCCCAGAAGGGATGGGCGTTTGTAGAGGGACTGTAAAGGTCATCGAGGCCATGGTGGGAGCTTTGGAAACGGGCAGAAGTCAACTGTTATTAAACTGTTGGTAAGGAGTGATAGAGGCTTTCGAAAGGGGAGGAGGAGGAAGACAACGAAGAACCTCGACGGGGATTGGGGGAGTTCGGATAAATCGAATGAAAGATAACGACTGGCGCTGTGGGAGAGGACGGATGGAGGCTTTCGGAAGACGAGGAAGAGGAGGAAGACAACGAAGAACCTCGACGGGGATTGGGGGAGTTCGGATAAATCGAGTGAAAGATAACGACTGCCGCTGTGGGAGAGAACGGACAAGGCGGAGGAAAAGTGAATTTGGGAGAAACTGGCCACCGGGTGGGCGGGTCGGAGGGAGGTTCCGGGTGAGACGAATGGGTGTGGGTGCTGAAGAAAATCTGTTCTGCGGGCGTGGGGAGAGGGGGGGGACCCTGATAGATGATTGGCTATAGTTAACCCATAGACTCATCGTTCTCTCTTTTCTCTCTCCTCTCTCTCCACTCTCCTCTCACTCCGCTCTTTCTCTCCCCTCTCTTTCCTCTCTCTCTCCTCTCTCTCTCTCTCTCTCTCTCTCTCTCCTCTCTCCGCTCTTCCTCCGCTCTTTCTCTTCCCTCTCTCTCCCCTCTCTCCCTCTTTCCTCTCTCTCATTTCCCTCTCTTCTGTCTTTCTCTTCTCACTGTCTCTCTCCGGGCGATTCCATTCACCTGAGTGGAAATCTCCAGATGTTGAGAAAGTTGAGCAGATTTCGATTAATCCTCCAGAGACAGAAAGGGTCCTTCTTGTATTTATGTTTTTTCTTTTTCTCTCTCTCTGCCCTCCATCCATTTCAGTCACCTGAAGTAGGACCCACTCACCTGCCACAGCCATCGTCGCCCACCGTTTCAGGGTTGGAGAGAAAAAAGAAGTATTTCAGGAGAGTATGTGGGACGAATGTGAATGGAAAAGATTAAAGAAATGTTTTCCAGGTGATGGAAGTGAAATGGGTGGAAGGGTGTAAAGGAAAAAAGGATTTGACTTAGGAGAGGGAAGAGGAGGAGGAGGAGGACAGAGAGGAGGAGAAGGACAGAGAGGAGGAGGAGGAAGGAGAGAAGGACAGAAAGGAGGAGGAGGAAGGAGAGAAGGACAGGGGAAGAGGAGGAGGAGGAGGAAGGGTAGTAGGCGGTGGGAGGAGGAGTAGAGGAAGGAGAGATAAGGAAGAAGGGAAAATACGGAGAAGGAGGAGGAGGACAGGGGAAGATAAGGGCGGGCCTGAGAGGGAAGAGGAGGAGGAGGAGGAGAGAAAAATGTGATTGATAAAGTATATAAAAGGAAGACACTGTTTCGCCGGGGTGGGGTATGTCGTAAGGCTTCAAGCAAACAAGAGGAGGAATGGGCAGAGGAAGAAAGCCATTTTAGTAGAAGCAAGGCCATGCGCAAGAAATGGATACATCGGCTGAGGAGGAAGAAAAAAATGTGATGTGGGAGATGAGAATTTCGATAAGAATACTGGGGAGGACTGGAAAGAGAGAGTTCTTCAAGAAGTGGAAGTCTGAGTGAGCCACTTCTGTATGGGGCTGAAGTAGGAAGGTTCTGCAGGAAGTCGAAGTAAACAGAAAGGTTAGAAAGTAAACAGAGAGAGAGAGAGAAAGAAAACGGAGGCTTTGAGATTTCACCATCCGGTTAAAGCGAATAGAAAATGGAGCGAGAACAGAAGCTTCGAGGAGGAGGAGGAGGAGGTGGTGTAAGCGGCGAAGAAGTTGGCCATGGGAGGAGGAAAACAAAGGAGCGGAGGCGCACAACAAGTAGATCAGTGTTACGATAAAGACGACCTGGACGGGCGGGAGGAAGGAGCGCCTTCCAGGCTGAAGGCGAAAGAGTCTGCCAGGAAGGTGTCTGTCTGTAAGACGCCGGCTAAGAGGTTCTCCGGAGGGAAAAGAAGGTTCCAGGGTGAAGGCGCACGTCCAGGCGAACTGGAAGGGTCGGAGGAAGACCGACGGAGGGGCTGAAGAAGAGTATTTGGCGTCTGTCAGAGACGTCGGGTGAGAGGCTCTTCAGACGAAAGAATGTTCCAGGATCTCGGAAGCTGTCGACTCACGTACTCTTCTTTGGAATGAAGTCGCCTTCTGGCGTTAACCAAAACAAAATATGTGAAGGACGACACAACGTCGAAACGTTCCAGGCCCATGGGGTTGGAAGGGGGGATCCATCAGTTGAATAAAATCACCTGGCGTCAATGTAAATAAACAGTTTAAGCAATTTCGAAAAAAAGAGGAGGTCCGAAAAAATAATCAGACGGATTTTTGTTCTTTCGTATATTACCGAGACGTTCTGACTGAACGACCGACCAGACAGTTTATTGAGTTGTTAGACGATTTGATGGACTGAAATAGCTCCTGGTAACCCCTTCACTCAGACGACATGCTTCAAAGTCTTTGATCTGATTAACCCTTGGGGATTTTAATCAGCTGATGGGATTTCTATTTCGTCGCCGATAACCAGCGCTTCTGTCCTTGGGGACAATATCACACCGAAAAGATGGAGTCATAAAGGTGGGAGGGCTGAGTTTTAAGGAGGACATCAAAATGGAGGAAGAGTTGAAGACAAAGATTTATCAGCATTCTTCTTTGAGTGGAGATCGGTCTCCAGTACCAAGAGAAGAGGGGGAGATCTTGATATATGGAGTTCAAACAAGGAGATGTGGATGACTGGAGATGCTAAGAGAGAGTGAAAACAAAGTAGAAGAGTACTTGCTTTAGAGATTGCAGGGAAGGGGGGCGTATGTAAAACTTTTTAGTTTAAACATCAGCAAGGCTTACCTTGGTCTGGTGTGTTGGTAAGTACACTCATATCCATCTCTCTCTCTCTCTCTCTCTCTCTCTCTCTCTCTCTCTCTCTCTCTCTCTCTCTCTCTCTCTCTCTCTCTCTCTCTCCCTCCCTCTCTCCCTCTCCCTCTCTCTTCCCCTCTCCCCTCCCTCCCTACCTCTCTCTCTCCCTCTCTTTTTGTCTGTCTCTCTCTCTCTCTCCCCTCCCCTCCCTCCCTACCTCTCTCTCTCCCTCTCCCCTCCCTCCCTACCTCTCTCTCTCCCTCTCCCCTCTCTCCCTAACTCACTCCCTCCCTCCCCCTCTCCCTCCCCCCTTCCCTCCGCCCCTCTTCTTTCCTGTGCAGAAAGGTGTACTGCCTTTGTGCATTTTCCACTGTGCTCCAGTATAAGACGGGACGCGCAAAGCAGAATAAGAGGCGAAGTAAGTATATATCTATATATAGAAAGACAAGCACAGAGGGGAAAAAGGGGCGGCGGCGAGTGGCGGCGGCGGCGAGTAGCGGTCGGGTGAGCAATTTGGCGAGTAATTGGTCGGAAACTGGGAAACTTCGCTCGGCACGGTCAGAGCGAGGTAATGGTGGTTAACCGCTCCAGTACCGCGTTAGTGTCTATGGATTTTGCTGTGTTAGACCATAGACCACTTTAACTGTAACCTAATCGCCCTGGGAGGGATACCCCCTCAGCTGAATAAAATCACCCGGCGGCAGCTACAGTCACCTCCGCGCGAGGTTGAAATGCCTTAAAAAAGGGGTCGCGATCGTCGGTGTTCTACTTCAGGACAGGGTCCGCCTGGACCTCTCTGGCTCGTCCGTTGCAGCCACATCTATACAAAGCGCCACGGCAGCGTGAGTGTTGATTTGCACAGTTAGCCAGTGCTGCACTGTCCAGATGCTGTAACTGGCGGCACGCGATTTCATTCAGCCGAGGAACGGTTCTCCATCCAAGGGAGTCGAAAGGGATGATGTCTACATCCCAGTGGTACACTTTATAGCCTTTGTTCAGGCTGACGCCGGGTCTTGCATTTAGCAGAAGAACGACCTCTTCTGGACGTTGGGTGGACATGACGCCAGAAGATTTTATTCACTTGAAAGGTCTTCCTTGGACCAAGAGGCAGATCCCGAGTCTCCGAGGAGGACCCTCGAAGTAGCCAACTCTTCACTTTCTTTAAAACACTCGATGTCAGCTAGATGGTTCCAGGAGACGGCGATTCGCCCCAGGGCGCCAGGTGGTTCTGGTCCAGCTGCGGGGCCGTCGAGGGAGGGGTCTGGGGGTCTTGGTCTGCCAGTTAGCTGAATCAAATCGCCTGCCGTTAGCCAGAACAAAGTTCGGCAATAACACAGAAGTTGACAAGAGACCACAAAGGAACACAAAGGAAGAACAAACAACAACAGGCCTACTGGCCCTAACGAGGCTGTTTGTGTTTACTAAACTAAGTTACAGTTAAGAAAACAGGGCATAAGAGTGACTTGGTCCTTCGTCTTTGAAAAGTGGCCTCCACTTCCTCCAGAAGGTTTTATTCACCTGAGAAGCCGACCCGCGACAAGGGGGTGGAGGTTCGAGTCTTCGAGGGACCCCGGGAGGTGTGGGGAAGGTCTGCTTCTTAACTGAATGAAATTGTCCGTCGTTAGACAGAGGAAAATCCATGAGGTGTCCGGGGGTGGGGAGGTTGACGGGTGAGGAAGGGAAGGAGGAGAGGAGAAGAGAATGAGAAGGAGGAGGAGAGGAGAAGAAAAGGAGGAGGAGGAGACGGGTCACTGGAGACAAAGTGATTCAGGTCTTCTTGTGTTTTCGAAAAGACGCCTCGAATTTCAGGAACCCGGGCGTGAAAAGGGCAGAGGCCTCCCCGGGGGGAGGGGGGTGGGGGAAGAGGAGGAGAAGGGAGGGAAGGAGGGAGGAAGGGAGGCTCGCTGGCAAGTAATACAAATAGCACGTGACAAGGAAATTTCGAGTGAAATGTGCTTCCAGGAGAGAGATACAGAAACGAATCGTAAAGACGAAGAGGATGACAAGGAGGAGGAAGAGGAGGAGGAGGAGGAGGAGGAGGAAAGTTTTTGAGGATAAGATCCTGGAACAGCAGATCGAAAGAGTTGGAGGAGGAAGATGAAATAACCTATGGAGAGGAGGGGATGAGGAGTAAGAGGAGGAGGAGGAGGAGGAAGAAGTCTTTGGGGATAAGATCCTGGAACCACAGATCGAAAGAGTTAGTTGAGGAAGAAGTAAACTATGGAGAGGAGGGGAGTGGTCGAGGAGGAAGAGGAGGAGGAGGAGGAGCCTTTGGGTAAAAGGAACCGGGAGCCACGGGTCGAGAGTTGGGGATCATGATGAAGCAACCTATCGGGGAGGAGGAGGAGGAGGAGGAGGAGGAGGAGGAAGGGGCCGAAGAGACCATGAGCCACGTGGCTCAAGGAAGGCGGAAGGCGGTAAGGAGAGCATAAAAGAAGAACGTCAAAAGGGAATAAGGAAGTCGTCATATGAAAGATACTTCGGGGTCTTTTGGTAAACGAAGAGAGGGACTCGTGGGTGAGGTGGACCTGAATGGAATCTCCTGGAAGCAGGAGAATATTGAGAAAAGAGAAAATCTACAATAAGTTACCCACAGGAAGTAGACTTTATGAAGTAGATTATCATTGAGTATCGAATGAAAGAACGAAAATCAGCCCAATCTTAAAAACATTGAAATGGAGATCTGGAAGTAGGAGACTGGAGAGAGGTAGAGAGAGAGAAAGAGGAAGGGAGAGAGAGAGAGAGAGAGCGCCTGGAGGCGCTGGCGACGAAACTAGGAGAGTCAGAGCTGCGAGAAAATGGGGCCTGGGAGAGGAAGAGGAAAAGGGGTCGGGGGGGGATATGGAAGAACCGGGGCGAGCGTTCCCCTTTAAGACTCCTGTGTGTGTGTGTGTGTGTGTGTGTGTGTGTGTGTGTGTGTGTGTGTGTGTGTGTGTGTGTGTGTGTGTGTGTGTGTGTGTGTGTGAGAGAGATTGAGAGAGGAGAGAGAGAGAGATAGAGTATATGTGAGTGTGTGTGTGAGAGAGTGTATATATATACTGTAAGTGTATGTGAGAGAGCGTACCTTATATGTAAGTGTGTGTGTAGGTTTGGGTGTGAGAGAGTGAGAGCGTACTGTATATGTAAATGTGTGTGTGTGTGTGTGTGTGTGTGTGTGAGAGAGAATGAGTGTATATATATATATATATTATATATATATAATATATATATATATAATTGTGTGTGTAAGAGAGAGAGAGAGAGAGAAGAGAATGTGAGAGTGGATATGTGAATGTGTGTGTGTGTGAGAAAGAGAGAGAGAGAGAGAGAATGAGAGTGTATATATAAGTGTGTGTGTGTATGTGTGTGCGTGCGTGCGTGTGAGACTATATGTGTGTGTGTGTATGTATATGTGTGTGTGTGAGTGATTATGTGAGTGTGCGTGCGTGGAGCTATTTTGTGTTGCGCTGCTTACAAGACATGTAAAGTTGGAAGGTTTGGGGGAGAGAAGGACCCCTGAAACCATTCACGGTCCGCGGCGCCATCTGCAGGAACCACTGCCATCTGGTTCCAACAAGGACCATGACCAGCTGCCGTGCCCCGTGCCAGCGGAAGTTTTACGTCACCAGCTGATACCACCTGGGACCAATATTTACTAGTTACCGTTACTAGTTACCTCCCCCAGGCAAGGCATTGCCACCTGTAGGAACATTAACCGCATGACATTCTCACACTAAAGAAAACGGAACGGGAGTTACCAGCATCACACATTCACCAGTCTGTTATTGTTATTACTAGACAATAACCATTGTCGCTAGCTTCAACAAGAATGCTGAAATCTTTACTAGTATGGTAGTAGTTGTAGTAGTAGTAGTAGTAGTAGTAGTAGTAGTAGTAGTAGTAGGATGAGGAGTAAGAGGAGGAGGAGGAGGAGGAGGAAGTCTTTGGGGATAAGATCCTGGAACCACAGTATCCTGTGGCACCGCCCAAATCAACACATATATACAAAACCTAGATTTTGAGCAGACGGTGGTTGACAGTAGGATAAATGAACTTTTGTACTATGCATTATTAAAAATAAATAAATAGATAGATAAAAGAGTCGTCGACCAGTCATTGGCGGGAGAGGGGCCAATGAACTGTGTCTGTGGAAGACAGACACTGCTGCTTCCACCACACAGTTCCACTAGGATGGAGGTCGTTAAAAAAAAAAAAAAAAAAAATAGTAGTAGTAGTAATACTAGCCACAAAAATGGAGGTTGTAGCGGTCTATTTATCTCTCTAAAAAAAGTAGCAGTACATACATACATATACCAAGGCTTTTTCCCCCTTCCAATTCGCCATTACTAGTTGCCCTTAAACACAGCTAAACAGACGGACTGAATGCCCTAAGCATTAACACCTACATGAGCTATTGGTGGCAATATTAGTACTAACTCTATTACCCATTAATCATTAACCCATTTCCCTACGATGATGTACGATTTGTGCCTAAAGTATACAAAGTCCAGGCGATTTCATTCATCTAGATATTCAGTACTAGATTCCGAATGACCATTTATATGTGTAGTATATTTGTGTGTGTGTATACACACACACACACACACACATTATCTAGACATACATATATAACTGGCCATTCGGAATCCAGTGCTGAAGAAGGCATCATTGAACATCCACTGTTAGTGGACCAAATCCACCAATGTCCACGTAGCGCCGGACACGTGACCTGAGTCCCCGTCCCTACCTGTTCACCTCACTACTTTTGTATATATACATGCTTTTCTCCACTCTGTAATCACATCTGCTGAAGAGGATCACAGGTAGTGATCGAAATATACGGATCTTTTTACTTTTGCCTATTTTTCTTCGAAATTGGGTCATTAGTATAATTTTACCAATGTACTACATTACTTTGTGATATATATATATATATATATATATATATGTCTATATATATATATATATATATATATATATATATATATATATATGTATGTATGTATATCGGACGTAGGGTTGGCGGCGGCGTCAATACTGCCCCCGGCGCCATGACCTTTTAACATTAACTGTCTTATTTAGCAATAGTTAAATGCCTCAGTCATGCCCCACACTGCACCAGAGGTGACCTTTGTCGCGTTAGGCTTCGGTCTCGCCTCGTCACCAGGAAGGCCCGAGTTTGATCCTCAACGGTGGGTGGGGATTGCTGTTGATATCACCTCTCTGTCTCTCTCTCTCTCTCTCTCTCTCTCTCTCTCTCTCTCTCTCTCTCTCTCTCTCTCTCTCTCTCTCTTCACCAAACCTCGGTGAGTCGCACAACTGTCAGCTTTTGCCGTGTTACGCCTGCAAACTTCTCTGATTCATCATTCCACCTGACATCAGATGAATAAGGTTGCTTACCCTCTTGCAGCATCCAGTCAGTAACACTCTATCCAGTAGCCATTGTTTCTGTGTATTGCGATTTTTCTCACTGTCGCGCACACCTGTCCTACACCCATACTCGTCTTAGTCCCTCACGCTGGGTAGTAAGACGTTCCTTCTTTGGGTAATGAAAGGTCTCCTCCCCACACACTTCCGATCAGAATAAAATCACTTGGGGTCGAGTTTATAAAAGATCCTAACTCTAATGTATAAAAGACCCTAACCCTAATTTGTAAAAGGTCCTAACCCTAATTTATAAAAGATCCTAACCCTAATTGATAAAAGATCCTAACCCTAATTTATGAAATATCCTAACCCTAATTTATGAAATATCCTAACCCAAATTCATAAAAGATCCTAACCATAATATATAAGACCGTAACCCTAATTTATGAAAGATCATAACCCTAATTTATTAACGATCCTAACCCTAATTTATAAGAGAACCTAACCCTAATTTATAAAAGATCTTAACCCTCATTCCTAAAACATCCTAACCCTAATGGCGGAGATTTTACCTAAATCCCTATGTCGGGGACCTAAATACTTATGTCTAGACATAACCTCGACATTATGGACAGCTGATTTAGGTCAAATCTCCGCCATTGTGAAGATATGTCTAGACTTAGGGGTTAGGATTTTTTATGAATTAGGCCCCTCATGGTAACCAGAATAAATATGTACAATGACGCCGCTCGGTGATGAGCCATGTTCGGTGATAATACGAAATAATGAAGACCTGAAATTGGCGCCAATCACAGCGAGCACGTGGAGACACGAAGTTGGCGCTTGGCATTTGCAAGTCTCGCGCTCAAATCTCCTCCGGTTCGTCTTACGGTCTCCACTCATTGCGGCCCGTTGTCGTCAGCGGAGCCTTACCCCCCCTACTCCCCTCTCCCTTTCCTCTCCCCTCCCCTACTCCCCTCTCCCCTCCCCTACTCCCACCTCCCTTACTACCACCTCCCTTACTCCCCCTTCCCTCCTCCCCCTCCCCATCCCCCTTCCTTACTCCCCCTACTCCTTCTCTGCTCCTCCTCTCCTCCGCTACTCCCCTCCTCCCCCTCCCCTCTTCCCCTCCCATACTCCCACCCTCCCTCCCCCACCCATACTCCCTCCCCTCCCCCTCTCTTTCTTCCCCTCCCCCTCCCCCCCTTCCCAGCTGCAGTATCCTGTGGCACTTCATCAGTTGGTGTCAAATTTCATTCCGCCAGGCAGCGGCACTGTGACTATGCCCAGTGGCACTAATAGGCACCAGCTGACTAACCAGCTGCAGGAACTGCTGCCAGCTATTACTGTCATCCCTCATTCTTTGAGTCAAGCCAAGGCCCGGGGTACCGCGTACTCATCCTTCCAGCTGCACGGGGAACGACAACCAGCTGCATAATTCATTGCCACTTGCGGCAACAGCTGCATTACTCATTGCTGCAGCTGCGCTATCCATTGCTATCTGCTTTAACCACTTAAAGCTGCACCGTTCATTTCCAGCTGCACTAAATGCTGTCGGCTGCACTTCTTCATTACGGAACTCTTGACTGATGTTTTGCAGCAGCAGCTTACGATCAGCTGCATTCTTCTTCGATGACAAAGGAAGAACATGCCGGCGGAAGACCTTTTGGTCCATAACTAAGTCGAATGCGGAAAAATAAATTAATTGATACATAAGTAGATAAATTGATAAAGTAAATAAATAGACAATAGACAACACATGCATATATATATATATATATATATATATATATATATATATATATATATATATATATATATATACAGTCAGAGTATGATTGTGGGTCAAAAAGTCGTTTAGGTAGACACGAGTCAAGGATACTGCCAACGCAAAACTGGTGACAACGTTTTGTAGTGACAACACTGACACCATTATGTAGCGAATAACAAACACTTTATTGTGACAGCAAAGTGGCAACACTTTGTTATGACGTCATACTAAAACACTTTGTAGTGACAGCATAGTGACAACACTGTATAGAGAGGACATACAGTGATAACAGTTTACGGTGACAACATGGCTGTTTGTCAGTCGCACTAAAGTTCGCTCACTCAACGCGATGTTGGTTGATGGATTGATTGGTTGATTTATTTATTTATCATTATTATATATATGTATATATATATATATATATATATATATATATATATATATATATATATATATATATATATATATATATATATATATATATATATATATATACACATATTTTTAGGGGAGGGGGGCTCGGTCATGAAGCCCAAGTAGCAGAGGAAGACCCCCTTCTTCAGTGCCTCCGGATGCCGTGGCTTGGCTGAGTAAAGCCGGCTGGTCTTGTCCAGAACCAAATCTCGGACTTTTACGGACATCGGGGTGAGTTCTCAAATAAATAAATAAATAAATAAATAAATAAAGTAAATAAATAGATAAATCAATGCTAAACTTAACACAATTGCAATTGTGTATATATATATATATATATATATATATATATATATATATATATATATATATATATATATATATATATATATATATATATATATATATATATTTTTTTTTTTTTCCTCGAAAATCTCGACGTTTACCTGAGTCATTCAGCCGAAGAAAACCAGAAAACCTTCGTGCGAGCCAAGGAAGGCCCAGAGTTAACCCCCTGCCCCCACTCTTATTCTGGGAGAGGTTTCCCCGAATCTAGATCGAATCGCTGGGTCGCCTACTGCAGATGATGATGGTGGTGGTGTTGGTGGTGGTGGTGGTGATGGGGGTGGTGACGTAAGGATGTCTAGTGCGTCAGGAGAGATTCTCCTTAGCCTAATAAAAGCGTCATTTGACAACCAAAATAAGCGTAATACCCAGACGGGGTACCCCCCGGCTGAATGGAATCGCTTGCTGGGAGGTGCCACGATGGCACTTGCTGCTCGAACCCTTTCACTCCCTTGTGCAAGGAAGGGGAGGAGGAGGAAGAGAAGAAGGAGTAGGGAGGAGGAGGTGAAGATGGAGGAGGAGGAGAAGGGGGAAGAGAAGGAGAAGAGGGAGGAGGAGGAGGAGGAGAAGAAGAGGAGAAGAGGGAGGAGGAGGAGAAGAAGAGGGAAGAGGAAGAGAAGGAGAAGAGCGAGGAGGAGGAGGAGGAGAAGAAGAGGGAAGAGTAGGAGGAGGAGAAGACGGAAAAGGAGAAGGAGGAGAAGACGGAAAAGGAGAAGGAGGAGAAGACGGAAAAGGAGAAGGAGGAGAAGAGGGAGGAGGAAGGGAAGGGAGGGTGGTACAGTGCCTCTGCGGGGTGCCAGCTCGACAGTGGCGGCGCGTAATTGGCCAATAATGCTCGTTGTCGTCCGTCGACCTCGTCGCCGTCGTCGTCGTCGTCGACCTGGACAGTGTGGCGACTCGCGGCGTCGTCCTGGCAGTCCATATACCGCTTTTTATTTAACTTTTTAAAATTATTTATTTATCTTTATTATTTTATTTATATGTTTATTATTTCTTTTTAATTTGTTTATTTATCTTTATTTGATTTATGTATTTATTGTTTATTTATATATTTTTTTCTTGTAGATATAGTATTGTTATTGATGATAGAAATGGCCGTGGAGGAAATAGCTGTAGTGATAGCAAATAATTGATTTATTTGTTTTGTTTATTCGTTTATGTATTTATCTTTGGTGTGGTTTGTTAACATCGCCATCTGTCGGTGTCGGTGCTGAGGAGACCTCTCTCTCTCTCTCTCTCTCTCTCTCTCTCTCTCTCTCTCTCTCTCTCTCTCTCTCTCTCTCTCTCTCTCTCTCTCTCCCCTCCCTCTCACAAAGGGATCGGATGGTGCCATAGATAAGAAAGATTGACAAATAATAGAATGGGATAACACATTGTATAGAATTGCATGGCGTTTGATTATCACTCTCACTATTGTAGATTAACACTTGTATAAGATATGTATGACGTGTGTGCGTGTGATTCACTATCGCCTTGGATCACGGGTTGGACTCGTGATCGACAGCTATTCTCCCCCCCCCCCCGAAGAGAGCTCAGAGCTCATATGACCGATCTATGGGTAATACTGTGACCTTACACGCACACACACACACGCACCCAACTCCCTTCCCATAAGAGTTGGAGTAACGACTCGAACCGCAGCGATATTGAAATTATTTCAGCCATGGGCAGGATACGAACCCGGACCGCCGTAGTGGCAGCCGGGGACTCTACCAACCGCGCCACCAAGTCGTGTGTGTGTGTGTGCGCGCGCGCATATGTATAATGAATCTTTGCGATGTTTGTGTTATATAATTACTGAAATTTTTTCCTTCTTATCTGTTCATTTGTATCCTTGACAGTCATCTTTTGTTCTTTTCAGGTATGTGTATGACGTCACAACTGTTCTTCAACGCTGATTAGTCGATGATGAACTCGGTAAGAGCAAGCATCTACGTGACCAAGAGAGTTTCTGCTCTTTCTTCTCCCCACTTCCATTCTCCCTCCCCCCTTTCTTCTCCCCACCACTAGATTGCTTCCCCCCTCCCCCCACTCTCCAAACTCCCTCCCCCCACTCTCCAAACTACCTCCCCACCTTTCTTCTTCCCACCACTAGATTCCTTCCCTCCCTCTCCCTCCCCACTCTCCTTCCCCCCTTTCTTCTCCCCAACACTAGATTGCTTCCCACCTCTCCCCCCACTCTCCAAACTCCCTCCCCCCCAACCCCCCGCAAGTCTTGTTCTTCACGGGCGACATTTTGTATTCCTTGTTCATCACATCCTACGCTGATGTTGTTTCGTCCTCTCTTTCTTCCTCTTTTTTTCCCTCTTCTTTTTCTCTCTTTGTTTCTTTTATGTTTTCTTCTTTTCTTGTCCATCTCTCTCCTCTTCTTCCTCTTTCTCTTCTTTTTATTTCTATTTTGTTTTTATTTTCTTCTCGTGTTATTGTTCCATATCCTCTTCTTTTCTTCTTCCTCTTCGTTTCTTTTCTTGTACTCTTTTCCTTTTCCTTCTTGTTTCCTTCTTCCTCTTCCTCTTCTTCCTCATCTTCCTCTTTCTCTTTTATCTTCATTTTCTTCTCTTCATTTTTTTTTATTTTTTATTATTTTTTTTTTACATGGGTGACATTACCATGGTTATAATTATTATCGTCATTATCGTTGGTAATGATGTACAGTAGTTCGTATGCTACTTCGTATTATTATTATTATTATTATTATTATTATTATTATTACTTGCAGTAGCACCAATATCGTTGTTTTTATTGTTGTTATTATCGTTATTGTCATTTAACTGCCTCAGGTATTATAGACGTGCTTGCCAGATGTCATGTGAAAGGGCTGCTCGACCATCCTCCTCCTTCTCCTCCTCCTCCTTCTCTTCCTATTCCTCCTTCCCCCCTCCTCCTTCTCCTCCCCTACTCCTCCTCCTCCCCTTCTCCATCTCCTTTCCTTCCCCCACCTTCCTCCTCCTCCTCCTCTCCTCTTCCCTCTCCCCTCTCCCCTCCTCCCTCTCCTCTTCCTCCTTCACCTCCTCCCCCTCCACTTCCCGTCTTCCCCCTTCTCCTCCTCCCCCTCCTCTTCCTGTCTCCCTCCTTCCCTCCTCCTCCTCCCCCTCCCCCTCCCCCTCCCCCTCCTCATCCTCCTCGCTTCCTTCAGCCGAATGAAATAGGCGGGCGCCAGCCGTAGCACAATCATAAAGAATTACAAAGACTGGAAGCCAGCGTACGGCAAGCAGGCAAGAAAGGCTCATTTTCTCTGCGCATTTTTATTACATTCTTGCTTTGTACCCTCTATCTTTTTCTTTCTATCCATCTATCTGTCTTTCTTTTCCTCTATCTATCTCTCTCTATCTGTCATTCTCTCTCTCCCTCTCTCTCTCTCTCTCACTCTCTCTCTCTCTATATATATATATATATATATATATGTGTATATATATAAAGATATATATATATATATATATATATATATATATATTTGTATATATATATATATATATATATATACTATATATATATATATTTATATATATATTGTCCCCGGATTCTTGATTCCTCCCCGCCCCCTTGCATCTATTTTTGTCCTCCTCCTCCTCCTCCTCCTCCTCCTCTTCCTCCTTCTCTTCAGTGTCATCCCCTCAGCTGAACCCCCTTCCTCTTTATCTTTTTCATCCCTATTATTTTCCTTCCGCCCTGTCCCCATCCTCCCTCACCCACTCCCTTTTTTCATCCGCCTCCCCTCCTCCCTCCTCCTCCCCTCTCCTCCCTCCTCCTCCCTCCTCCTCTCATTCCCCTCCCCCTTGTACGCCTGTGCAGTCCATTATTTGTCCTCTTTATTTATTTATTTATTTATTTATTATTTTTTTATTTATTTATCATTATTATTTTTATGTTCCCTTCCCCTCCTTCCCCTCTCTACTTTCCTTCATTCTATTCTTTTTTTAATTCTTTCCCTCCCTTTCTTTCATATCTCATGGCCTTTCTTTCCCTCCCTCTGCCTTTCCTCCCCTTTATTCCCTTCTTCCCTTTCTTACTTCCTCCTTTCCTCTCCTCCTCTTCCCCTCACCTCCTCTTCCCCTCACCTCCTCTCCACCTCTCCTCCTCTCCACCTCTCCTCCTCTCCCCCTCTCCACCTCTCCCCCTACCTCCCCCTCACTTCCTCTCCATCCCTTTCTCTCCCTCTACCTCCCCCTTCCTTTCCCCCTTCCTTCCTCCCTTCCTCCCCTCCTCCCTTCCTCCTCTCCTCCTCTCCGCCTACCTTACCTCTTCTTCCCTTCCTTCCTCCCTTCCTTCCTCCCTTCCTTCCTCCCTTCCTCCCTTCCTCTCCCCTACCTCTCTCTTCCTCTCCCCTACATCCCCCATTCTTATTACCTTCCTTCCTCCCTTCCTCTCCCCCTCCCTCCCTCCCTCTCTTCCTCTCCCCCTACCTCCCCTTCCTTCTTCCCTTCCTTCCTCCCTTCCTCCCTCCCTCCCTTCCTCTCCCCCTACCTCCCCCTTCCTTCTTCCCTTCCTTCCTCCCTCTTCCCCCTTCCCCCTACCTCCCCTTCCCCCCTTCCTTCCTTCCTCCATTCCTCCCTCCCCCACTCCCTATGTCACCCGTTCATTCCTCCCCCCACCACCACCACCACCACCGCATCCACCAGGGTTGGGGGTTAGTGTGTGGGGTAACGAGGTGGGACAGTGGGGGGTTGGTGGGGGATGGGGGTTGGGGGGGGAGAAGGTTTGCTGTCGCCCTTCAAAGTTTAATTAATTTCCACTCGGTTGATCCAGGATCTCTTGTTTCTCATTTTATATTCTCTCTCCGTTCTCATTGGCTCTCCCCCCGCGTCCTTCTTCGGAGACTAATTTTGGTCTTGTTGTCGTCGTCGTCGTCGTCGTTGTCGTCTTCATCATGGCTGGGTGGGTGGTTACTTGCTTCTGCCCCTCCTCCTTCTCCTCCTCTTCGTCTTCCTCCTCCTACTCTTCATCCTTTTCCTCCTCCTCTTCCTCCTCCTACTCTTCCTCCTCCTACTCTTCCTCCACCTCCCCCTCTCTTCCTTCTGCTCCTCTTCCTCCTCCCTCTCCTCATGCTCCTTCTGCTTCTCCTCCTCCTCTTGCTGCTCCTTCTCCTCTTCCTCCTCCTGCTCTTCCTCCTCCTGCTCCCTCTCTTCCTTTTGCTCCTCCTCCTCCTCTTCCTCCATCTCCTTCTTTTCCTCTCTCTCCTCCTCTTTCTCCTCCTCCATGTCCTCCTCCTCTCGAAGTACCATGGATGGTGCCTTCAGGAGTGTCGGTCGTTGTTGTCGCTGCTGATGTTGTTGGTGTTGGTGATGGCGACCAAGGAGGCAGACTTCGCAAACCTTTCGCTACGATGACATTTTCTTAGATGCGAAAAATGATGAGAGTAATAAATAAATAGATTGAGAAAAAAAAAATAAGAATCGTTAGGTGCTAGCCAGAAGAAAAGCTCAACTGCACATTACCTCTCTCTCTTTCTCTCTCTCTCTCTCTCTCTCTCTCTCTCTCTCTCTCTCTCTCTCTCTCTCTCTCTCTCCCTTTCTCTTTCCCCTTATATAAACATACATGGATATATATATATATATATATATATATATATATATATATATATATATATATATAAAGACGCGCGCACACACGCACACACACACACACACACACACACACACACACACACACAC
>NC_134778.1:54270199-54282699 GCF_046742065.1 Oratosquilla oratoria | reverse complement strand
AAATCCTTCGCCTAACGACCTAATGACCACAGCCACAAGGACAGACAAAAGAACACTTGGTGAGTGAACCGCCCCCTGGGGCTCGCCAGCAACCCCGTGACGTCACATGATGACGTCACACGATGACGTCATATGGTGACGTCACGGACCCCCCCGGACCCTTGATGACCGTAATCCCTTTTATCTCGCCACTTGGAAAACATTCCCTCGACCGCGTCGGTCGAGTCTTCGCGTTGTTCCTTCATCCCGAAGGAGAAGGATACTGTGTTCTTCATTGTAACTCCTTTCCACTCTGTGGAATTCGTTACCTTCCACTGTCGTTGAAAGTAACACAATAACAGCATTCAAAAATCCCCTAAATAAATACTTGATCCGCAAATGAAATATTATCCCTTACAATAAAAGATCTGACAGCTCGGCATTTAATTGTAATTGGATAGGATAGTGGTAGCAGTAGTGTTAGTTCATTTTCTATCGCCTAGTTGCCCTGTTTTCTTAACTGTAGCTTAGTATAGTAAACACAAACATTCTCGTTAGGGCCAGTAGGCCTGCTGTTGTTTGTTTTTCCCAAGTGTTTGTGTTCTTTCCTCGTCCCTTCGAAGAGAGTTGAGGCTGAGACTGCCTCGCCTAACCCCAGCCTTGGTGGCCCCCACCCCCTCTTTTATTAATTATTTATTAATATATATATTTCTATTTTTATTCATTAATTTATTTTTACGCATGGGTTATTAAGCTGAGGCAGGCGTCACTGTGGCGAGCTGAATTAAGTATTTCTATCGTTAATATATATTTTCGGCGGCGCCCTCCACAGTCTTTGTTATGGATGGCTCCTGACGATTTTATTTAGATGAGACTGCTAATGTGTTCTTGCTCGAAAAACCTGTGAATGTGACGAAAGTTTATTACCATCAACACTGTGGTCGCCGGCTTCATTCAGGTACAGGGTGCCTCCTAGTTATGGACCAAAAGGTCTCCTGTCGGCATGCTCCTCCTCCTCCCCACCTCCCTAGGAGGTGACACAAACATGAATAAAATCGCCTGCCGGCAGACTGAATGAAATGAGAAGTGCCACCCAGTAGGGAAGGGGTTAAAGGAGATTGGCTGAGAGTAAGGGTGCCACGGAGATGAATAAAATCGTCTGGCAACAGACGGGAAGAAAGGTAGAGTGGCACCCGGTATGTAAGGGGCTGAAGGAATTTCCTCTGGCGTCATTACCAGTGCTGCCAATTGTGGAGCTTTGAGCTTCGAACTCGCCCCTTAACTACGTGAGCCCGGATTCGTTCCTCGGCCGTTGCTGGTGACCACCACTTGCCCTGGCTGTCTGAAAACATAGAACTCGAAGAAATGCTTTGGGCGTAGTTAAGCTTTTCCGGACACAACAAGGCCCCCTTTCCTGATTTATTTAATTTAATTATGTATTTATATAAATATTAGTTTAGTTTATTTTGTATTTTGTTACTTCAGGGTTTGTCATAATGTTGTTAAACCGCTTTCGGTTTTCTTCTTCTTCCTCCTCTTCTTATTCTTCTTCTTCTTCTACTTAGTCTACTTTTTCTACTTCTACTTCTTTCGGGCGGTGGAAATTATTTTCGCTATTGAAGTGTTGGAATTGATCTCAATGTCCTCAAAAATCTCTTCGATGAATCAAGATTTGGATGGCACCAGGCCATTCTATTCAGTGGAGGGAAAACCCTCCTACTGTATGTCACATATCGCCTCTGTCAAAATCATATTGTCAAAACTTTTTTATCTGGCTTTGGAAAAAGGTGTCTTCATTAAGTCATGGAATATGTGATCTTGGAACTCGGGCACCGAGCCCGAGGCGAGCAGTTACCCTCTATATAGCAGTGGTTCTTAAGTTGTGGTCCACGGGCCACTAAAGGGCCGCGGAGTTTCACAAGCTGGGCCGCACTCCAGAACCTAGTGGGATTATGTGGATGCCTGACGATTTAATTCAGGAGTGAAATAATCTTCAGAAGGCCAAAGTAACAGCAGTACATACAAGTTGAGAAGCCCCGATCTATAGGATATTTACTATTTATCTATATTCTTAGTTCAATATACCAATAGTTTTTTCCCTGTATAAGGATATTTGCTACGAAAGTTTTAAAGATTCGGTACTTTAGGGAATCGAATGAGGCCCCTATGGACCAGAGCCACTCGTCATTCTTTTGTGATTAGGAGTAGTCTCCAGCCAAAGAAGAAATGTGACCCTGATGAACTTCATTTATCTCTCCGGATTTTCTTCTAGTCTTCGTAAATCTCTCCTTGACTACCTCTGAGATGAAATACAACACAGTATCGTATATCAGGATGTTGCCGATTCCTGGTAGATGTTCACCTCGACTGTGGACGACCCGGCACCCGTGCAATGCAGTGTAATGGATGTTAATGCTGGATAACACAAGTATCGCACGGTCGACTGAAATAACATCAAGACTCGCTGTGAGAGTGGTACAGATAAAGAGAGTCCCTTATCTTGTCCGTCAGTGTCGACTTCGTCTTCGTCTTCGTCGCCGCCTCCGCCCCCCTGGGCCTCGTCAGATCGAGAGCAGAGCGTGCCGCCGTCGGGCCAATATCGGGCCCTCGCCCGGACAGTGCCAGGGTGGCACTGCCGTGTATGGTCGGCACGTGTATCCTCGGTATGCATCTCTCGCGCGCCTGCACTACTTCACGCGGACATTCTGATATGAAATAAACTTGGTGGCGGGAATGAAAGAAGGCCCTCACAGGGACGGGGGATGAACGAACGCTGCAGATAAGGGGATGAGAGAGAAGTGGGAGGAGTACCCTTGTAACCTTTTAGAGTTTCATGAAGAGGGGCAAACCGATGTGCCACAATCAATAAGTAAAGAAGACGGAATGTTGGAGGACGAGAGCGGGTGAGCGAGGCCGCGAGGGCTAGAGAGGGCGTAAATTTGATGAGGAAGGCTAAAGCGCCTGGGATGGACGACGTGACGGCACAGGCGCATCTTGAGTGACCGCCCATGGTAGTCTGAGTAGGTAGTTTAGTAATAAGCAAGGAAAGATTTTATGAAGCAAGAAGAAATAAGGAATAGAATATAATAAAATTTGAATAAATGAGTAAATAAACGATGATGACATAATACTGATAATGATAATAATAATGACAATAATAATGATAATGATAGTAGCAGTAGTAATAATAGTAATAATGATGATGATAGTAATAACAATAAAGATAATAGTGATTGCAGTAAAATATCAATAGTAATAAGATTATAGTAAATACAGCAATTATAGTAAATGGTTTAATTAACGATACAATATTGAAGTTGTCGACAACGGAAACAGCTGTGGGGTGGAAGGCGTGGGAATCGACCCAGGCGCTCACACGTGGGCGGTGCTTAGCCTACTACACCTTTCCCTCGGGGACAAAGGGATGTGGGGGGGCAACCCTCCCCTCACGCCCACCCTCTCCCGTCTGCGCACCTCTAACCTTTTCTTAGCTGATGAGATGGGAGACGGGGAGATCATCAAACGTATATCTGCACTCTTGCGTACTCTCGGTTTTAATTGAGGCATGCACACGCACGCCCACACGCACGCCCACACGCACTCCCACACGCACGCCCACATGCTAATTAAATACAAATGTACACACATAAACGCACATGCAAACGCACCCACAGACGCGTACGCATGCATAGACGCACACGTACGCACAGACGCACACACACGCACAGAAGCGCACGTACGCACAGACGCACACGTACGCACAGACGCACACTCACTCATGCACTCACACATTCACACACACACACACACACACACACACACACACACACACACACACACACACACACACACACACACACACACACACACACACACACACACACACACACACACACACACACACACACACACACACTCATATTCAAATACACACACACACACACACACACACACACACACACACACATGCTCACATACAAATTAAATACAAATATACACACAGACGCACACACACGGACACACACACACACACACACACACACACACACACACACACACACACACACACACACACACACACACACACACACACACACACACACACGTGTACCTTTCTGTACCTTATATGGGATTGAGACACACAGGAAAAGTCTTGAATATTTTCTTTCCTTGACTAAAGCCTGGATAAAAGCCTGGATAAGCGACGAGTGACGTTGAATGCCACTTAGTCGTAACACACTAAACACTAAATATTGAGATAAAGACGTCAGAGTTGATGAAAGCGGCATTAGGGGCGGCTTGTACGGGAAGTCCGGCCCAGAACCGACATAATCTCCGGGAAGAAACCCCGGAACTCGAGACTCGGCAAGATGACGTCATCTACGTCATGGGTTGACAGGCGACCTGTGAATGAGGGACGATCAGCTGATGTCCGGGGTCAGGGGAGGGATGACCTCTTTTGACCTCTTCAGCAATGTGCTGTGCCGTAAAGGTTTTGGTCTGCACGTAATAAGCCTATATGTGGTGCCTCGTTGACAAAATAGATAATAAAAATGATAATAGTAATAATTAATAATAATAATAATGATGATGAGAATCCGAGAATGATAATGATAATAAGAATCCGACAAGGAATAGTGGTCTGAAACTGTCAGGAAATAAATTTAATTTGGAAGTAGGTCGAAACAACTTCGCCGACCGTGTAGTTAATGAATGGAATAAACTTCTTGCAGAGGCGGTGCAATGTAGCACAGTTCGAAGCTTTTAAGATTCGTTTAGATAAACATCTAAGCAAAATGCTGTAATGCCTCCCATTTATTTTATATTGTTTATTTGTTTGTCATTAGTCTGTTTATTATTATTATTTGCTTGATTTTCATTTATTATCATTTGTAAGTTTATTATTATTCATTATTTACCTGTTTCTTTATTATGTAACTATACCTATCCATATATTAATTTTTATTTATATTATGATATTTATTTATCATTGTTTTTTTCCGCATCCGACCTAGTTATGGACCAAAAGGTCTCCTGTCGGTATGCTCCTCCTTTGTAGTAATTTGTAATAATAATAATAATTATGATAATTGTAATTATATTGTAATAATAATAATGGTAATAATGATAATGATAAGAAGTAAATAACAACGCGATGTTGACGGGATTGACGATCGAAATTCCTCTTTACCGTTCAGTTAAAGTAACCCGAATGCACAACAATAAAACACCCTGTTGTCAATATACCGAAGCATTTCCATCAATATGACCCTGCCACCAAACATCCCAACGAAAGGCATCTGGAGAACTTGTGTTTGGTGTTGGCAGGACATGGTTGTTGGCAACAGAAGCACCGACAACATCATTATCGTCAGTAAATGCTGACAACGTCACAGGGCGAATCGACCAACGCACAGATGGAGTCGGTGCTCCACCTGTCACACGAGACACATTTGCAGATGCTCGGAATGTACGTACAGCACAAGTCGTCCTCTCGTATACGTGCCAAGGCCTCACCCTCCTCACACTCTTCCTCCTCCTCTTCCTCTTCTTCATCCCTCTTCTCCTCCTCTTTTTCCCCTCCTCCTCTTCTTCCCCTCCTCTTTTTCCTCCTCTTCTTCCTCCTCCTCTTCCTCCTCCCCTTCACCCCTCCTCCTCGTCTTCTTCCATCTTCCTTCTTCTTCCTCTTCATCTCCCTCCTCATCTTCTTCCTCCTCTTCATCCCCCTCCTACTCTTTCCCTCCTCGTTTTCTTCCACTTCCTCCTCCTCCTCTTCGTCGTCCACACCCCCTCCTCTTCCCCCTATATCTCCCTTCTCCTCCTCTGCTCCTCCCTTTCTTCCTCCTTCTCCTCTTCCTCCGCAACCTCCCCTCCTCTTCCCCTCCTCCTCTCTACCTCCTCTACCTCTTCCCTATCTTCCTCCTCATTCTCCACCACCACCTCTTTTCCTTTTCCTCCTTCCCCTCTTCCCCCTCCACCTCCTCTCCCTTACCCCACTTCCTCCTCTCCCTTACCCCTCCTCCTCCTCTACGTCCTCGTCCTCAACCCCCTCCTGCTCCTCCTCCTCCTCCTCCTCCTCCTCCTCCTCTTCCTCCTTTTGGTCCCATTCGTTGCCTCGGGAGTGTTTTGGGAAAAGTGGCGTGAAGAAACCAAGTAGGAGTTGGGAGTGAGGGAGGGTGGGAATGGTATTTGGGAGTTGGCACTCCCCCCGAACCCTTTCATTTGACGCGTGGACCCGCGTTTTGTTTTATTCATTAAAGTTGATTCATCATTTTTTATCCAATTTTTTATTTTATATTTATCTGTTATTTAGTTACTCGCGTATCTCATTTGTGTGTTGATCTATTTATATATGTATTCATTTACTTTTTATTATCATTATTATTATTATTATTGTTTTTTATTGTTATTGTTTTTATTAGTATTATCACGCACATGCACGGACACACACACACACACATTATTATTGTTGTTGTTGTTGTTTGTTGGCTACCTTCCTTGTAAGGGGGAAAAAGACTTTGGTATATGTATGTATGAATGATGTATTATTATTATTATTTATCTATTTATCTATTTATTTTTATCAGTGAGGTGGACTGCAGTGTGGAGGAAGCCTTGGTGCAAGTCCCACGCCCGATGACACATAACCTGAACCAAATACTTGACGTGGGTCACCGAGATGAAGCGGTTAACCGAATCTATGGAGCGAAGATCGCGGTAGAATCTCGCTTGTGGGTGTCGCCAGGGGGGTGGGGGAGTCCCCCGGGGAGGGGGAGGGGGTGCGGGAGTCCCCCGGGGAGGGGGGGAGTCAACGTCTTCATTTCGAAAAGGAATTGGCGACGACCGCCTACCTCAGACTGGCGCCATCGTCTAAGACTCTAAGGGTCTGAAGACTCGTCCCGATTTTGGCCCTTGTTGCCTCAGGGCGTAAGGACGTTTTTAATGTGAAGTGTAGAATATTGGGGTTTTCATTTAAACCCTTGGGTGCGGGGAGAAGAGGGGAGGGGAAGGGGTGGTGTTGCTCGGCTGAATAAAATCACCTGGCGACAGCAGGAATAGACACTAAAACAGCGAAAGAGTCGAGGTAACATCGAGATGGACTAAGTAACGGTAGTATTCTTAAAAAAAATTCTTTCCCTATATAAGTCTTATATAAATCCTTAGAAGGTAAATATTTATATGAGGAAAGATTTTTTTAAGAATACCACCGTAACATTCTTACGGTGGTATTCTTAAAAAAATCCTTCCCTTCCAAGGATTTATATAAGATTTATATAAGGAAAGGATTTTTTAAGAATGCCACCGTAAGATTCTTACGGTGTTATTCTTAAAAAAAATCTTTCCTTATATATCTTTCCCTCCCAATACAATGAAAGAATTTTTTTTAAGAATACCACCGTTAAACCTCGGGTTGAGGAGGGCTTTCCCCCCCCCCTTACAAAGGATTACAAAGGCGGAGCATACCGACAGGAGACCTTATGATCCATATCTAGGTCGGATGAATAAAACCAACGTAAAGAACAAGTTAACATAGAAAGGTTGTATACAGTTGCCATCCCTATTGACGTTCAAGGACGGGTAAAAGACTTTCCTCAGGTGAATAAAATCGCCTGATGACAGTCTTAAACCGCAGCGAACGCGCACCGCGGGACACCCGCCGCCTTCCGCGGAGTGTCGTCAGCGGACCACGTGGTGGGACGGGGGGTGGGAGGTGGGACGGGGGGTGGGAGGTGGGACGGGGGTGGGTCATACTTGGCATCCTTGGGTTGTCGGATACTGTGGCTATAAACACAACAAAGAATGTGTACCCTTGGTCACGCTCAGTTTTCTTGACAGCAACTGTCACTCGGGAATTCCCTGTGGCCCCTCAGGTTGTGTGTTTGTATATATGTATACAACATATATATATATATATATATATATATATATATATATATATATATATATATATATATATCAGTATATATATTAGTTTATTTTGGCAGTAAATTTTCTTGTAGGCATGTCTTGTTTAACACCGAAAGCTCGCCAATGTATTCATATAATTAGTGTTAATATACCATGGATCTCGGTAGACTCGTGTTTAATCTACCCCCGGAATATATACAACTCGTGTATGTATATATATATATATATATATATATATATATATATATATATATATATATGTATTTTGTATGTATTCGGCAGAAAGCAACTGTGTACTAAGAGACGTCTTTCGAACGTTTTCGTCTATTAAGCCATCTTCAGGGAATACCTCAGCACACGTGGGTTTGATGACCTTTGCGTCCATGGACGGGGACGAACACTGACCCCTTTCATTCAAGTGACGCCTCTATTTGATTATATTTTTTTTACTCAATGTATTTATTTTTTCTTATTTATTTGTTATTATTTTATTCTATTGTTTACTTATTTATTTTTACACGGAGGAGGGGGCTCGTGGAGTGCAACGCCGGTTGACACCAGAAGATTTCATTCACTCGAGGACAGGACTAAGTGCCTATAGCAGTGTGTCTTAACCTAGGTTCAATCGAACCCCAGGGGTTCGGTGAGTCAGTATCCGGGGTTCGGCGGTTTGGTTCACCCTTGGGTTCACCCCACTCGTATGATTGTCTCTGAGAGGCAACAGCAAAAGTCACATTGATTTGCAGTTATTTACTGCAAATCAATGTGATAATGTGACTTTACATCATGTTTTTGTTTTATGTGAAATTCATGTTTTGTTGGTTTTGTTCTTTGAACACTGATTTCGTGTGCAAATGATCCATGGTACAGTTTGTGCACCTAACACAGTATATAGTTCCTATGTTTTGAATTTGAAGAAAAAAAAACACATCTTATTTTTCCAACTATGAAGGGTTCGATGAATACATGTATGAAACTTGCGGGGTTCAGTACCTCCAACAAGGTTAAGAACCACTGGCCTCTAAGTTTAAGACACCATTTACCTTGGCTACGGTGACGTGCATTACAGAGCTTATTCTGGCTGACCCCAAACTACTTTATTCAGGTGAAGGAGCGACGCCATGTCGGAAGATGGTTGAAGACGATTTCTGGTAATCTCACGGAAAGAAGACTCTGTTCTTGACGTGATTCGCCATGTTCTTGAACCACGTGACTGACTCGTGATAGACAGTTATTGACATATTGACTCTTGAACTTCGCACTCCCCCAGAGGGCGAAGGTGGCGACCTATCGTCCTGACAGGATAAAGGTAATGGCGGCTACGGTAATTTTAAGTGCCTCCTGGCGTAAATTCCTTCTCATTGGGAAGACGGGAGCACTGCTTGTCCTCAGCTGAACAAAATTGTTCACACTTCGCCAGAATAAACTATATAAAGGATGACCGTCTTTCGTCCTCATCGAGACTTTTTTTGTGTGTGTGTGTGTGTGTGTGTGTGTGTGTGTGTGTGTGTGTGTGTGTGTGTGTGTGTGTGTGTGTGTGAAATGTCACTCCCACGGGGCTTCCTCGAACTGAATAAAATCGTCGGGAGTGCGACCAGAAGGGCAGGAACTCGGTCATGTCCTTGAGGACCTGGCTGTGGTTGCAGTTCATCGCCGATAATTAATCTCCGTTTCTGTCCCTGGGGGCAACATCGAAGAAATACTAAAGAAGAGAGTTCGGGAAATGTATTAGCAGAACGAAGAGAGAAATAGAACTTAAAAGCGATCTGCACTCTTCTTTGACTGAAAATCAATCTCCAGTTATAATATAATGCTACGTGACCCTGGTCCGTTGGGGTGCCATTAAAGTCCCTCTGAGGTATTGACTGCATATGCGGTCGTTACCCCAAATGGCGTGAGCAGACGTTTTGGTGCAAGTCTCTCCATGGAAACCTGAGAAAGGTCATTCTTAAATGAAGCTCACAGACCTTCGTATAGAGAAAGACGCAGATTGAAGAGGAAAAGTGCTTGTGACTAAAATAGAGCAGAAATTATGTTGCATGTGTGTGTGTGTGTTTGTGTGTGTGTGTGTGTGTATGTGTCTATGTAGATTGAAGAGGAAAAGTGCTTATGACGAAAATAGAGCAGAAATTATGTTGCATGTGTGTGTGTTTGTCTGTGAGTGTGTGTGTATGTGTGTGTGTGTGTGTGTCTGTGTGTGTTGTTATTGAAGGATTAGATCCGGGGGCGTTGTTTTAAAGAGAAAGGGACCTTCGGGTTTCCATGGACGAGCCATGAAACGGATTTTCTAGGTCAATGTTGTTGTTGTGGTGGTGGACGTCATGGGAGAGGATTATGTTGAGCATTGGATCAGATTTTCTTGGCAAATAAGCTCCGCCCCCGAGGCCGCACGTGATTGGCGGCCAAGGAAGTAGGAGGGGCTTGTCTGCCAAGATTGTTTCATTCGAGTTTGCGGTTGCTTATTATGTATATTGAAGTAAGATTAAGAGGACGAGGACTGGACACGGCAGACACAACATTAAGAAGTTTGACTACGTCTTCTACGTCTTCTCTTCATATCTTTCTTCAGCGTCGTTTTCTGCATCTTCTTCGTTTTCTTTTGTGTCTGCGTCGTTTTCTTCGTCTTCCCTTCATCTTCCTCTTTTCCGTCTTCTTCTCTTCATCTTCGCTTTATTTTTTTTATTTTTCTCCTTATTCTTCTTTTTCTTTATCTTCTTTCTCTTTATCTTCCATTTCTTTGCAAATCTTCTTAGTCTTCGTCTTCTTCAAATCGCTCACTGCTTGGAGTTTCCCCTCATAGCTGGATAAAATCTTTTGGCGACAGACAGTAAATGGAAATCGAGTCAAGTTGCTGGGTAGTTTGAACTCTTTCACTTCTCCAGGTTTTCCTTCGGGAGGATGAAATCACGTGACGACAGGTGAGAGTAAACATGGAGGTCAGGCTAGGTCATGGAATCGCCTGACGCCAGTCCGGAAAAATGTGAAATTCATTGATAAATAAAATTTAATCGAGATAGACTATGTACCATAAACGGCATTGGGAGGGCTCCTCAGCTGAATAAAATCGCCCAGCAACATCCAAATAAAAGAATATATATAAAAATTCTATCATTTACATGTGAAGAGTCACATGTTTTTGGTACGTGGTAACTGTATGATGTCATCTCCGGCAGTACCCAAGAGGGCCAGGTACCAATTTGTTACTATTAATTTATTAATTATTTAATTTTATTTATTAATTTCTCTATTTAATCACTTATTTTATTTATGTATTCGTTTATTGGGTTATGGGAAACGGGGGGGGGGGAGGGGGAAGCGGATATCTGGTGGACCCAGAGGAAGAGGTGTGGGAATCATGAAGTATGGATGACTATTGATCCGCCTTTGTGCTCAAAGGCTGAAAGGTGTGCAAGCCGCCAGGATGCGGACCTGCCTTAGCCCCCGCCCCCCTCCACGAAAACACACACACGTGTTTTATTTTTTATCTCATTTTATTATTATTATTGTTATTATTATTTTTTTTCTAAGCTCAGAGGATTAATCGGGATAGTTTGACCCACGAAAGTACGGATGGAACTTCTCTGAGACCTGAATCCAGTCGACTAGCATTAGGCTGGAAGCATCATTTATGTTGATGAATTTCTTTAGAGGATTAATGTTTTTTTTACGTTTATTTGTTTATTGTTATAATTATTAACATTATTATTATTGTTATAATTATTATCTTATTTAAAAAAAATTGACAGTTCAAATTATTATTATTAATACTATTATTATAATAAATATCATTATTATTATTGTTATTATTTTGATTATTATTATAATTTTTTTCGACAGTTGGAGAGTACAGACGTTTCTCAAAGCAGAATAAAATCGTGGTGCCTTAGCCAGAATAAAGAATCAAAATGGGCACAAATTTTCGTAGTGATTAATCCGTTCCCTTCAGCTGAATAGAATAGCCTGGCGACGATCAGAGTAAAAGGGATTGAGTACGGTGCGGTACGTAAGGGTTTGATCAGGGATTAGGGTTAACCCTTCTGTTGCCGATAGGGATTACATCCAGCGGAATAAAATACCTTGGCGGCAGACGGGTTACAATTATAATCGTCATCAGAAAGGGAAGGGGTCAGGTGCGATAGAGAGGAGAGAAAGAGAGAGAGAGAGAGGAGAGAGACAGAGAGAGAGAGAGAGAGAGGGGGGAGAGAGAGAGACAGAGAGAGAGAGAGAGAGTAGGGGGGTTAAGGGCTGAGTTAATCTTTAGACCCTTCTTTTCTGTGACGACCCTCTGAGCTTAATAGATTAGTATAATCTTAGACAGAACAGAGGGTGTAAATTGCTTCATAGTTTTGATGGTAGTCTCAAAATTCACAAAATAATTTACTGGATTAATATTATTTGCATCTGTTTGTGTGCGAGCGCGTGCGCGAACACTCCCTCCCTCCCTCTCCATCTCTCTCCCTCTCTCCCCCTCTCTACCCCTCTCTCCCTGCCTCCCTCCCTCACTCTCTTCCTCTTTTCTCCTCCCTCCCTCCCTCTCTTCCTCTTTTATCCTCCCTCCCTCCCTCTCTTCCTCTTTTCTCCTCCCTCTCCCTCTCTTCCTCTCCTTCTCCCTC
>NC_134778.1:54262699-54267699 GCF_046742065.1 Oratosquilla oratoria | reverse complement strand
TCTGCCTCTTTATTTTCCAGTGTGTGTGTACGTGTGTGTGTGTGTGTGTGTGTGTGTGTGTGTGTGTGTGTGTGTGTGTGTAAAATTCATCATGGTCTTAGATCTCGTATTGGACTCGTGAAATTATTTCAACCCTAGAGGGGATTCGAACCCGGTCCTCCGTAATGGCAGCCGAGAACTCTACCAACCGCGCCATCGAGTCATATGTGTGTGTGTGTGTGTGTGTGTGTGTGTGTGTGTGTGTGTGTGTGTGTGTGTGTGTGTGTGTGTGTGTGTGATTCCTCATGGTCTTAGATCACGTATTGGACTCGTGAAATTATTTCAACCCTAGACGGGATTCGAACCCGGCTCTCCGTAGTGGCGGCCGAGAACTCTACCAACCGCGCCATCGAGTCATATGTGTGTGCGTGTGTGTGTATGTGTGTGCGTGCGCGTGTGTGTATGTGTGTGTGCACGAACTAGGCTGCATCGTCTCGAAGTGAAGATACTTCGTCTTTTTTTGAGCGAGATTGGGTGATCTGTGGCCACCCTCTTCACCCGAGTGACAAAAAGGGTGAATAGTTTGGAGAATGATGGGTGAGATGAGGGTGAGTGATTGGAAGGTGGAGACTGAAGGGTGAGTTGATTGGGGAATGATGGACGAGATGAGTGTGAGTGATTGGGGAGGTGGAGACTGAAGGGTGAGTTGATTGGGGACTAAGGCTGAAGGGTGATTTGATCAGAAGATAAAAATAGAAGGGTGAATAGATAGTATTATGAGGACTCAAAGATGAATTGATCAGAGTTGAAGAGTGGAGATTGAGTTGGACGGAGAGTAGAGACAGTGGATAGACAAGAGTCAGGTCAAAAGGGTGAAATGGTTGTAGGGCGAGGGGTCTGCCCTCCTCTACACACGCACGAATGAAATCGTCGGACGCAAGCCAGAATAAAATCTAGAAAGTACGTTACCACCTGGATGAGAGTCAGAGGGGCATCGTGACAAGGTCGTTAGGGATGTCCAGTTTGGTGGTTAGGGAAGAGGGAGGTGTGGAGGAGGAGGTGGAGGAGAGGGATGGGGGAGGGGGAAGGGTAGTGGAGGAGGAGCAGGGGTGAAGAAGGGGGAGGGGAAAGGGGAGGAGGAGGAGGGGAGGGGTGGAGGAGGAGGAGGGAAGGGGTGGAGGAGGAGGAAGAGGAGGAGGAGGCTTGGTGGAGGGAGAGGAGGTGGATGGAGGGAGCTTAGCTGTTGGTCAGGAGGCGAGTCGCATGAGTGGTCTGCAGAATTCTATTTCCGCGCGAAGAACAACTGAAGAGGATAAACCCATCCAGGGGTCCGTAGAAACCAGCATTCTCTTGTTCCGTGTCCCGAGGTCGACGCTAGCTGCCGTCAGGTGATTTTATTCAGCCGAGGGGGTGGACACCTGGAGTCGAATGGGAGTCCATAGGACGCCCCTGGAGTGAGAAGGGATTACGGGAAGTCTCCTTTGGAGTGGATACAATCTACGGAGTCATTCAGTGTGATGGTGAAGGTGTTCATGAATGATGGATGTCGAGAACAAGGGATGAATTAAACGAAAAACACTGATGAGAATAAATAAATAATGTATATATATATATATATATATTGATAGCGTAATCGGTAAGTCACTACAGCACTTGTCATGCGCTAGCCGGGTTCGAGTCCTTGGCAGTACCGCATTTCAATTTCTGCATGTCGGCCTCCATCGGGTCTCCCGATGTTGATGGCTTAGAATTAAAGTGCATTGTGGTTTTCAAAATGTATCTCTACTAACTGGGACCCATTCAGTGTTGTACAAATATATATATATATATATATATATATATATATATTAATCATGCTGGTAGCTGCAGCCTTTCATATCAGCAAGCTCAGTCATAGACACAAGTGCCATATACTATGTGGATTCAGAACGAAGCTTAAAGCAGAAAAGCTTTTCTGGAAATTGGTTCACAAAGGTAAAGTCCCCCCCTGTGGCCCTGGGGGCTGGGGGGAAAGGGAGGTTTGTTTACACCCCAACCCCCTCACAGTCACTCATTCTCTCTCTCTCTCTCTCTCTCTCTCTCTCTCTCTCTCTCTCTCTCTCTCTCTCTCTCTCTCTCTCTCTCTCTCTCTCTCTCTGCTCTACAGTATGTCTCTTTTTCTCTGTACCTCTCTCTCCCTCTCTCATCTCTTTCTCTCCCACTCTTTCTCATCTCTCTCTCCTCCAACCCCCCCTCTCTCTCTCTCTCTCTCTCTCTCTCTCTCTCTCTCTCTCTCTCTCTCTCTCTCTCTCTCTCTCTCTCTCTCTCTCTCTCTCTCTCTCTCTCTCTCTCCCCTCCCTCCCTCCCTCTCTCTCCTTCCCCCCTCTCTCTATCTCTCTCTTGGACTCCACGAATGAAATTTGGAACAATGCTGCCACGGCCCCCACTGAATATTCATGGTGGGAAGTCCCACCATTGATTTTGATAAATGGAGTTATATGTTTAGGTCTCTTCGCCCCAAACAACCGACCGACCAAACAACCGACCGACCAACAAACCAACGTCGCTCGAGCAGTGCAACTCTGCCAACAAGCCCATTCCTCCACATCTGCAGTTGTTGTTATTGTTATTGTTGTTGTTTGTGTGCGTGGGCGTGCGCACACGTGCATATGCACGTGTGCCTTCCTGCATACGCGTGTTTGCGTACATGATGTGTATATATATAAAGTAAAGGGCCATTTACACGATCAAACTGTTTGTCAAACATGTTTGAAGTGATGTTTGACCGTGTGAATGGGGGTGTTTGGTCGTCAGACACGTTTGTCAAACATGTTTGACAACCAAATACCCCATTCACACGGTCAAACATTTACCTCAAACTCTTGTTTGACAAACCGTTTGACCGTGTAAATGGCCCTGAAGCGCAGAGCACCCGGGAGTTGTTGCTGGGTCGCGCGAGTGTATATTCTTTGGCAACCACGCGATTCTTGTCAACACAGATTAGGGTTAGGGGGTGAGGGGTTAGGGGGCTGAGGAATGAGTGGGAGGTGGTTTAGGGTGTGTGTGGTGTTGATGGTGATGACGTGGGTGTGATGGTGATAGCCATGGTTGTGGGTGTGCGTAAGATGATGATAACATTGGTGGTGGTGAATGTGATGGTGATGGTTAAAGCCGTGAATGGTGGTGATGATGGTGATGACGTGGGTGTGGTGGTGATGGTGATAGTCACGGTTGTGGGTGTGCGTGTGATGGTGATAACATCGGTGGTGGTGAATGTGATGGTGATGGTTAAAGCCGTGAATGGTGATGATGATGATGACGTGGGTGTGATGGTGATAGCCATGATGGTGGGTGTCCATGTGATGGTGATGACAGTGGTGGTGGTGAATGTGATAGTGATGGTTAAAGCCGTGAATGGTGGTGATGATGGTGATAGGTGTGTTGGTGATGGTGATATTGATGGTGACAGTCCTGATGGTGTGTATGGAATGGTGATATTGATGGTGACAGTCCTGATGGTGTGTATGGAATGGTGATAAGTGATGTGGTGTTGTGATGGTGCTGGAATGTCTTCACCTAACACAGACTTCTACGTCTGTGAAGACAACTGCCAGAACGTGTGTGTGTGCGTGCGTCTGTGTGTGTGTGTGTGTGTCTGTGTGTGATTCACCATATTCTTGGATCACGTGTTGGACTCGTGATCGATAGTTATTAACCTCCCGGATGAGATCTCAGAGCTTGTATGACCGATCTATGGGTAATACTGTCACCCTACACGCACACACACACCCAACTCCCAGCAAACGAGAGTTGGAGTAACACCCCGCAGCGAAGCGATACTGAAATTATTTCAGCCCTGGACGGGAGTCGAACCTGGACCGCCGTAGTGGCAGGCGAGAACTCTAACCACAGCGCCACGAGGTGTGTGTGTGTGTGTTTGTGTTTGTGTTAATGACATCATTCGTCTGTACATCGATCCTTACTTCATCCAGGCGATTCAATTCAGCTTTCGAAATCCCACTTCGTACAATGAATCACTTTACAGATTTTATTCTGGCCAGAGCCAGACGCTTTGATTCAGCTTCGGGCTAGGCCAGTGGTGCCGAGGTCATAAACTGTGCGTCGTAATTTATGGGTTTATTAGAATTACATTCGATTTTAAGGCTTATTGGATTAATAATGAAAATATGCAGCTGTTCCATGCCCCCCACCTCCCTCCCTCTCTCTCTCTCCCACCTCCTCCTCCCTCCCTCCCTCACTCTCTCTCCCCCTCCCTCCCTCTCCCTCCTCCTCTCTCCCTCCCCCCTCCATCCCTCCCTCCCTCCCTCCTTCCCTCTCTATCTCTCTTTCTCTCTCTCTCTCTCTCTCTCTCCCTCTCTCCCCTTCTTGCTCTGTGTGTGTGTGTGTGTGTGTGTGCGTGTGCGCGCGCGCGTTTGCCACCACAGCATCCTTCATAGGCCTCAACGTAATGAGCCCTTAGCTGAATGAAATGGCCTGGCGCCGAGGGGAAGGGAGGGGGCAGTTGGGGACAGTTGAACGACGATCACTGAGATGATGGTTCTTTCGTTTGATCGAGACCCCGTTTTATCCATGAATTTGCACCCATTCAACATGTTAGGTGAGTAAAATCGATTGGCGCCATTAGAAGAAAGAATGGGTAAAAATAGTTACCGGGATGAAAAGAAATTATTATTGTTTATTATTATTATTTCATTATCATTATTATTACTATTATTATCATTATTATTATTATTATTATTATTATTATTGTTATTAATTACTGTTATTATTACTATTATTGTTATATTTATTATTTGTAACTTTCTTATTTGTGAAGTCCTCAAATTAATCATCGTACTGTATCGAATCTTCCTTGTAGATTTAATAGGTATGTGTTTCACTCTAGTTTCGGGAGAATGTAATTAGCAATGCAATTAGCAGTAGTTAACAACTGTAGAGTTTGGTAACTGATCAATCATGAAATCGCTCGTGTGCTCGTATGCCCGTGGCCCGCTCCTCTTCGACGCCCCCCTGACGATCGC
>NC_134778.1:54232699-54257699 GCF_046742065.1 Oratosquilla oratoria | reverse complement strand
GCGGGGGTCGAAGCGAGGTCAAGTAGGGGTCCGACTCTGAGCACCTGAAGGGCTCGCCACGGTCACCTGTTGACCTGTGACCTCGTATAGATGAGATAAAGAGTTCGGTCCAGTTATTAATCAATTAATTTATTTATTTATTTCTCTTGGGGGAGGGATATCCAATAAGGTAAGCAGAGTATTTGTGTGTCCGTGGCATTCTCCTCCTTATAAGGGAGATGTCCGATTCAAAGCGCCCACCCACACCAAAATAAGTTTGTGTGCGGAAGTCTTGGGGAGGTTAATACCCGTTTTCGCCGCTCTTTTTCATCTACATTTCATAAACGGTCTATTGTATATTTGTGTGTGTGTGTGGGTCGGGAGAGGGGTTGTATTTCGTCACCGATAATTTACCAGCGCTTCTAGCCTTGAGGCGAGGGCCACAATCACGCCGAAGAGCTAATACGGTTGTATTCTTAAAAAAATACTTTCCATTATATAAATCTTATACAAGTCCTTGGAAGGGAAAGATTTATACTAGGAAAGATTTTTTCTTAAGAATACCACACTAAGGGTCTTACGATGGTATTCTTAGTGTTTTTTTTTATTTAAATCTTTCCTTTACAAGGATTTATATAAGATTTGTATAAGGATTTTTTTTAAGAATACCACCGGTAGTTTCGAGAGAAGATGGACAGGAGAAAGAAGGGACAGAAGAGATGAACGTTGATCAATTTTCTTCATAGCCTCTCCAACCGTACAAGGATGTTACGTAACGCTGGTCCATGGGGGTGCTCCTCAAGTCCTTAAAAAATTGACTCCGTAAAATGTATGCTGTCAATAACCCTTTCGGGGAAAGATAATTTGTGTAATCCACACCAGTTGGTGGGAGCGGGGGAGGAGTGGGGGTGGGGCTGTGAGGGCTTGGGTACGTGTGTGTGGGGGGGGGGAGAGGTAGTTTGTGTAAATTTTATAAAAAGGGGGAGGGGGAGGGGGGAGGAACCCGATAGTCCCAAAGTCGGGAATGACGATAGATACATCCGCGTTCGAGCCGCGTCCGCGTCCGCGTCCGTCCCGCGTCTTGCGTCCATGCGCGTGGCGGACACTTGGGCGCATAAGTATAGACACTTGACCCCCCAAGTAGATGGAGGGATCGTGTCAGGTTGTTCCTGAATCAGTGGAATTTAATAGCTGTAGTATAAGAGGTCGCGGGTCCTTCGGCCCCATATTGACCACTTGTTCCAGCAGACGGCCTGCAATTGAAAGGAACGATGCGGAAAACGCTGTTTTATATCAAATAAATGGAGTAAAGAAGGGGTTAGGAGTATGGATTGGAAATTTGAATCTCTCGTTAAATTATTACAGAAAAAGAGGCGTGGTTTTGATACATAAATCAACAGTGTTGCTAAGTAATAGTACACTAATGTCTTGATAGTTTTGTCGGAAGTAGGCCTATGCAGCATTTCTGTAGTTGTGGACAAATAGACACCGAAGAAGTGGATTTTTTTTATTTTTTATTATTATCTATTTATTCATTTATTAGTCTTCGGTCATGAAAGAACATGCGTGACTCGGGTCTGTAGGGGTGTCGTGTTATCATTGAAGTCTCAAAAAATATTGAATGGATGACACATGTGTAAGGCTGTACATGGATAAGGTCAGCCCATAATTGTCATGTTACATGATTTTTTAATATACAAGGTGTGAGGCTGTACATGGATAAGGTCAGCCCATAATTGTCATGTTACATGATTTTTTAATATACAAGAACCTTCAGATGTCACAAATGACGAATATTACGAGATAGAAACAGTGTAACTTTGAGAGAAAACGAAAATGTGACTGAAATAATTGGAAAAGAGCGTTGGAGTAGCGAAAACTGCCTGGAGAATTTTTCAATAGACCTGGGACGACATATATATATATATATATATATATATATATATATATATATGTATATATGTATGTATATATATATTATATGGCAGTCGGGTGGTTTTTCGATATATTCTTATCAAGTGTGTTCGATTTTGAAGTTCCAGTTTAGGTTGCTATTTTAGACATGCACGTGCACTCATACACACGCACACACAAGCGCGTACACATACAAGCGCGCGCGCGCTCGAAATACTAAAGTAGTTTAGATGAATAATAATTTAACGATTTTGATTATAATGACGATAGTACTATAATGGTGATAGTCCTCCAAATATGGTAATGATAGTAACAATAAACCAATATAAAAATGATAATGGCATTAGAGATAATAGTTGTATTAGTAGTGATAATAGAGTATTAAGATTATTATAATAGCTATTATAGTTGAGCTATAAGAGATGATAGAAAGTATCACCGGGGAACATCAATGCACGGTTGGAGTTAGATGATGTCGAGGGAGTGAAGAGGAGAAGAGAAGGAAGAGGAGGAGGAGGAGGGGGAGAAGAGGAGTGGGGGAGAAGAGGAGTGGGGGAGAAGAGGAGGAATGGGGAGAAGAGGAGTGGCGGAGAAGAGGAGGAAGAGGAGTGGGGAGAAGAGGAGGAAGAGGAGTGGGAGAGAAGAGGAGTGGGGGAGAAGAGGAGGAGGAGTGGGGAGAAGAGGAGGTGGAGGAGGAGTGGGGAGAAGAGGAGGAGTGGGGGAGAAGAGGAGGAATGGGGAGAAGAAGAGGAGGAGCGGGGTAGAAGAGAAGAGGATGATAAGGAGGAGAGTGGGAGAAGAGGAGGGGAGAAGAAGAGGAGGAGGAGGAGGAGGAGGAGGAGGAGGAGGAATGGGAGAGAAGAGGAGGAGGAGGAGTCCCAGTCCGTGCAGAGTGTTCCGACTTCGCGAAGATCATCATCGTAGGCGTGCAGGTTCTTGCAAGTGTCTGCTTGTCCCAGCACGTCGTCAGCGGCCCTCTTACCAGTGAGGCAGGTCATAACAAGGAGGCACCCCACACCCCTCACCTCACACCCCACACGCCTCACCTCACACCCCTCACCTCACACCCCTCACCTCACACCTCACACCCCACACCCCTCACCTCACACCCCTCACCTCACACCTCACACCCCACACCCCTCACCCCATCCTTCTCTCTCTCCCTCTCTCCAAACCCCTTTCCCTCTCTCTTCATTCCTCCTCTCCCACTCAACCTCTCCCTCAACCCCACACACCCCAACCCTCACCCCATTCTCTCTCCCTGCCCCCATCCTTCTCTCTTTCTCTCCCTCTCTCCAAACCCCCTTCCCTCTCTCCTCACTCCATCTCTCCCACTCATCCTCTCCCTCAACCCCCTTCACACCCTCACACCCCTCACCCCATTCTCTCTCCCTACTTCCATCCGTCTCTCTTTCTCTCCCTCTTCTTAAACCCCCTTCCCTCTCTCCTCACTCCTCCTCTCCCACTCATCCTCTCCCTCCTCTCCCACTCATCCTCTCCCTCAACTCCCCACCCCACACACCCCACCCCTCACCCCATTCTCTCTTCCTGCTTCCATCTTTCCCTCTTCCTCTTCCTCTCTCCAAGCGCCCTTCCCTCTCTCCTCACCCCTTCTCTCCCACTCAACCTTCCCCTCAACCCTAACCTTCTCACCCCACACCCCATTCTCTCTCTCCCTACTTCCATCTCTTCCTCTCCAAAACCCCTTCCCTCTCCCCTCATTTCTTCTCTCCCCCAACCTCTTCACCCCGTCCCCTTTCCTGTCTCCCCTTCCCAGCCTCCCTTTCCCTCCCATGTCTCACTCCCTCACCCTCCCTACCTCCCCTCCCTACCTCCCTCTCTACCTCCCTCATCCTCCCTACCTCCCTTTCAGGAGGACGACCGCCGAAGGTCAGGACGGCAACCGGGGCGTATGTGTGTGTGCGCGAGTGACTCAGGACTTTGTCACGCCTTCCCTCTCCCGGGTCCTCCTCGTCCTCGTCTTCATCCTCGTCCTCATCCTCGTCCTCATCCCCGACGTCCTATTCCTCCTCCTCCTCCTCCTCCTCCTCTTCCTCATCATCATCATCATCCGCCACCGTATCAATCATTCGCTTCTTCCTTGTCGTTGCAGTGTTCCTCTTACTTCCCTCCTCTTCTCCACCTCCCACTCCCTCACTTCCTTCCTCCTCCTCCTCCTCCTCCTCCTCCTCCTCCTCCTCCTCCTCTTCCTCCTCCTCCTTTTTATCCCCCTCTTCCTCCTCCCGTACTTCCTCCTTTCATTCTCCTCCCGTATTTCATCTCTCCTTTACTCCTCCCTTTCCTCCTCTTCGTCTTCCTCTTCTTCCTCACTTTCTCCTCCCCTCCCCTCCCCTCTCCTCTCCCTCCTCTCCCCTCTTTTCCCTCGTTATCCCTCCTCCTCCCCTCCTCTTTCCCTCCTCTCCCCTCTTTTCCCATAAGGCCTACACTAGGCATAAGACCACAAGGCCTACACTAGGCAGCTCCGTATCCATCACCACCTGTCATCCCCATCCATAAAGTTGTCTAATCGTTTTTTAAAGCAACTGATAGTTTCAGCGCTTACTACATGGTTACTAAGTTTATTCCATTCATCGACCACCCTATTAGTAAACCAATTCTTGCCTATTTCCTTCCTAAATCTAAATTTGTCCAGTTTATACCCATTACTGCGAGTCCTGCCCTGTTGTTTTATTATGATGACCTCGTTTGCATCACGGAAGGATGAATGGACACCGAACCAGTCAGTCGTTCGTTCGTGTGATGTTAGACGTCTCCTGTCGTCATCATCGTCGTCGTCGTTGTCTATCCCTGCTTCTTCTTCTTCCTCTTCATCTTATTCTTCTTCGTGAAGTTCTTCATCCTCTTCTTCTTCCACTTCTTTTTCATCCTTTTTCTTCTTCATCCTCTTTTTCTTCTTCACCCTCTTCTTCTTCCTCTTCTTACACTACTTTTTCATCCTCTTCTTCATCCTCTTCTTCCTCATCCTTTTCTTCATTCTCTGCTTCTCCTTCTTCTTCATCTTCTTTTTCTTTTCCTCCTCATTCTTCTCATTCTTTCTCTTTTTCCATTCGCTCGCCCGATGACAATATTGCTGCTATTATGTTACTCGGTCAGCTGGTCGGTCGGTCCCGGACCTAGTTGTTGGCGAGGCTAGGCAACGCACACACACCGAATGAGGTCATTCCGCCAGTCAGTCAGTTAGTCAGTCAGTGTGTGCATACCATTTGCTGACTGACTGACTCGAGTGACCTTGGCGACGCACCTGCGGCAATACGTTGCCCCTTCCCCGGTAGCCTCGGGCTCGTGTGGCCTGGTTCTCCATGGTAGGCAGTCACGGGCGGAGGAGTTTCTCTCTCTCTCTCTATCTCTCTCTCTCTCTCTCTCTCTCTCTCTCTCTCTCTCTCTCTCTCTCTCTCTCTCTCTCTCTCTCCTTCTTCTTCCCTTTCTCTCTTTCTCTCCGTCCTTATCTCTTTTTCTCTCTCCTTCCCGTCTTATCTCCTTTTCTTCCTCTCTCTCTTTTTTCTCTCCCTCCCTTCCTCTCTCTCTCCGCCTTCTCTCTCTCTCTCTCTCTCTCTCTCTCTCTCTCTCTCTCTCTCTCTCTCTCTCTCTCTCTCTCTCTCCCGTCCTTCTCTGTCCTTCTCCTTCCCTCCCTCTCTCGCTTCGTCCTTTTGTCTCCCTCCGTCTTTTCACTTCCTTCTTCCCCCCCCTCTCTCTCTCTCTCTCTCTCTCTCTCTCTCTCTCTCTCTCTCTCTCTCTCTCTCTCTCTCTCTCTCTCTCTCTCTCTCTCTCTCTCTCTCTCTCTCTCTCTCTCTCTCCCTCTCTCTCTCTCCTTCTCTCTCCTTCTCCCTCCCTCTCTCTCTCCCGCTCTCCCCATCCTTTTGTCTCCCTCCGTCTTTTCATCTTACTTTCCTCCCTCTCTCCATCTCTCTCTTCTCTCAACTATCTCTCTCTCTTCATCTGTCTTCTTTTATCTTATGTCCTTACTCCCTTCATTTCACTTCACTTTCTGTTCTCATTCTTCTCACTGTCTTCCCACTCTCTTCTCTCTCTCTTTTCTCTCTCTCTTTCTCTCTTTCACCTCAACAAGGAGTCAAGCCACCAGCCGAATAAAGTTGTCTCGCTTTAGTCACAATAAAATATTAAAAGTCATCCATCGTAGTGAACGTGCTGAGGGTTCTGTTGTGGGTGCAGCAGTCGTCGCCTCTCGGGGGAAGGGGAGGCCAGGACCACTTTCCTGGCCGGGTCCTAAACGCCGGTAACCCAGATTTTTTCCATGTTTAGTCCCGAGTGGTGGTGGTGGTGGTGGTGGTGGTGGTGGTGGTGGTGGTGGTGGTGGTGGTGGTGGTGGTGGTGGTTGAAGGTAGAAGGAACCTCTTCGAGTTGAAGGAAAAGGCGTAGCTGGAACACGTTTTCGCGTCGTTCTTCCCAAATTCAGTAGCAAGCTTGCGAATGCCACATTTCTGATCATGTGTGTGTGTGTGTATGTATGTATTTATGTATGTATGTGTATGTATGTATGTATATGCATGTGTACTGTATGCGTGTGTATGTATGTATGTGCATTTTGTGTATGTATATACATGTGTACTGTATGCGTGTGTATTAATGTATGTATGCCATGTATGTGTATTTTGTGTATGTATACATATGCATGTGTACTGTATGCGTGTGTATTCATGTATGTATGCCATATATGTGTATGTGCATTTTGTGTATGTATGAATATGCATGTGTACTGTATGTGTGTGTATTGATGTGTGTATGCCATATCTATGTATGTGCATTTTGTGTATGTATATGCATGTGTACTGTATGCGTGTGTATGCATGTATATATTTTTTTGCATGCATGTATAGTGAAGTAGTCTGGCTTGGGAGAGCATATGCTTGAAATCGAGAAAGGTTTCCCCACATCAAGTAGGATCTTCCCCTCAGCAGAATGAGGTCTTTTATTTCTAAGTAGAACAAAGTATGCAGTGTGTGCCGCTTTGTTAGTGGGGGGGGGGTAATTATTGTAATTAGATTTTATTTTTATTTTATCTTTAATTGTATTGTTTATCGTTTATTCGTTAGTTACTTGTTCGTCTAACTATTTATTCATTTAATTATTAAGACATTGAGGGACCCCATCGCTTCTTTGTTCTTTGTCCTTGGGGCCTCCTCCCCTCCTCCTCCTTCCTCCTCCCCTCCCCTCCTCCCCCTCCCCTCCTCCTCCCCCTCCTCCTCCCCCTCCCCCTCCTCCCCCTCCTCCTCCCCCTCCCCTCCTCCCCCCCTCCTCCTCCTCCTCCTCCTTCGTCTCCACCCTTCCTCCTCCTGCCTCTCCTCCTCCTCCTTCGTCTCCACCCTTCCTCCTCCTGCCTCTCCTCCTCCTCCTTTCTCTCCTCCACCCCTCCTCCTCCTGCCTCTCCTCCACCCCTCCTCCTCCTGCCTCTCCTCCTCCTCCTCCTCCTCTTCATCATCCTCCCTCACCTCTTCCTCCACCCCTCCTCCTACCTCTCCTCCTCCTCCTTCCTCTCCTCTACCCCTCCTCCTCCTGCCTCTCCTCCACCCCTCCTCCTCCTGCCTCTCTTCCTCCTCCTCCTCCTCCACCCCTCCTCCTGCCTCTCCTCCTCCTCTTCATCATCCTCCCTGTCCTCCTCTTCCTCCCTCTCCTCCTCGTCCTCCTCCCTCTCCTCCTCCTCCCTCTCCTCCTCCTCCTCTTCCTCCTCCTCCCTCTCCTCCTCGTCCTCCTCCCTCTCCTCCTCCTCCCTCTCCTCCTCCTCCTCTTCCTCCTCCTCCCTCACCTCCTCATGCTCCCACTACCTCCTCTTCTGCTCCGTCGTCGTCGTCGTCTTTGTAGCTCTCATAACCGAGGTCGTCGACGTCACTGTCGTTATCGTTCTCACGATATTATTGATTAATTATTTATTGGCGGCGATGCTCGGCGGGGTCGCAATGTGTCTGCGGGTCACTCGAGGGGAGACATAGCGATAATAATGATGATAATAAATAATAACGATTATAATAATGATAATAATAATGATTATATGGTAATGATAATAAGAGATTATTTGTAATCAGTAGATAAATGATAATGATAATAAAAATAATAATGACAATAATAATGATTATATGATAATGATAATGATAATAATAGATGGCTATATCTCCTTACAAGGGAGATAGCTAAAAAACAATGATAAATGATAATAGGAAGAAGAAAAGAACACTGCCAAGTTTGGAATGGGTTACTCTAATAAGACTAGCAAGTCACAGGGGTGGAGTGATGGGGGGAGACCCACAAAGGAGGAGACCCACAGGGGAAAAACCCACAGGGGGAGAGACCCACAGGGGATAGAACCACAAGGTGGGGACCCACAGGGGAGGAGACCCCACAGGGGAGGAGACCCACAGGGGGGAGACCCACAAGGGGGGAGACCCACAGGGGGGAGACCCACAGGGGAGAGACCCACAGGGGGGAGACCCACAGGGGAGAAACCCACCGGGGGGAGACCTACAGGGTGGGGAACCCACAGGGGGAGACCCACAGGGGGAGAGACCCACAGGGAAGAGACCCACAAGGAGGAAACCCACAAGGGGGGGACCCACAGGGGGGAAGCCAGGTATGTTACCTGCCGGTAGTAGACGGAATTAGAGGGGAACTTTCGAGGTTAATTACCTGTGGCATCAGATTGGTTATTGTTGTTGCTGCTATTGTTGTACTTCCCCCCCCCCGGGATCGGGGATTATCATAATTAGCGTTATTGTGTGTACGTGTTGTTATTGTTCTTGTTGTTCTTGTTGTTCTTGTTCTTGTTGTCATGGACGCCCGCCTGTCGGTCATGGGTTGTTTATATTATCAACGTCATTGTGGTGTGAGGGATTCGTTTCTTCTTTGTTATTGTTGTTGCGGCCGCTGCAGGCGGTGCTCCCACCCTCCCTCACTCCTCCCCTCCTCCCCTCCTCCCCTCCCTCTCTCCCCCCTTCCCCACCAACCAAGGTCTCTTGGCGTCGGCGTCGTCGTCGGCATTTCCGTCCGTCGGGGATGGATGGATGGATGGTCTAGTTTTGTTTTTGTTTATTTCTATCTCTCGCTCTCTCGCTCTCTCTCTCTTTCACTTTCTCACTCGCTGTGTGTGTGTGTGTGTGTGTGTGTGTGTGTGTATGTGCGTGTGTGTGCGGGTGTATGCGCGCGTGTATGGTAAATTACAGTCCATAGCAACACCTTATCTCTCACTCTAACACACACGCACCTGTATGTGTGTGTATTTATATATGTGTGTGTGTTTGTGTGTGTGTGCGCGTGCGTGCGCGTGTAATTACCTAATTGTATAGAGTAAAGGAGCAACGTTCGTGGGGTCCTGTCTGTTACTCTCCAATATATCAAATTCATGTATGGTTCCGAATAGTTTATATCCTTATTTTTCAAACATTATATTGAGATTTGAGTTGATGTATTGCTCCAACATGGGCTATATCCCCTAAGCTGTGCTTGAGCGCTTCCTTGTATTTCTGATGCCCTTATGATGGTATCTTTGTCTCGTTTGTCTTTGTTAAAAAAAAAAAAAAAAAAAAAAAAAAATCCCGGTGCACAAAGGTTCCATTGTTATCGTCATTGTTTCCTTGTAGACTCTTGATTCCTTCGGGAGTTGGAGGGCCTGGGTTCGAGTCCTCACCGTTGGAGTTCCACTTCTCCCAGGGGGAGTGGTTGCGCCCTTCTGTGAATAAAATCGTATGACCGCAGTTTTGATTAATAGTGTAGTAGTTCGAGCAATACGAGATTACAAAGGATTACAAACGATCTAGGAATTTATTTACTCTAACGTTTCGACCAACTTGGTCTTCTTCAGAGAGATGTCACCCGGCCCAAAGAAACAAACAAATAAATAAATAAATAAACAAAATAAACAAATAGATAGATAAAATGAAATTATAATAACTACCAGACGGTAATAAACACTCCTTAAAGCTCAGTAACATTAGCATTCAATCTGAACCTGCTTTGTGGGTTCACCAGTGGCAGATGTTGTCACGGTTGGCTGGAGGGCGATCTGGCACCGAGGGTGGACGACCCCGGAGGGACGACCACGCGCCCGCGCGCGCACACACACACACACACACACACACACACACACACACACACACACACACACACACACACACACACACACACACACACACACACACTCGCTCTCTTTTATTTTCTCTCTCTGTCTGTCTGCCTCTCTTTGCTTCTCTCTCTCTCCCTCTGCCACTCTCTCTCTCTCCCTCTGCCCCTCTCTCTCTCTCTCTCTCTCTCTCTCTCTCTCTCTCTCTCTCTCTTTGCCTCTCTCTCTATCTCCCTCTGCCTCTGTCTATCTCTCACTCTCTCCCCCTCTGCCTCTCTCTATTTCTCATTCTCTCCCCCTCTGCCTCTCTATATCTCTCATTCTCTATCACTCTCTCTTTCTGTATCTCTCACTCTATCTTTCGCTCTCTCTTCTCTCTCTCTCTCTCTCTCTCTCTCTCTCTCTCTCTCTCTCTCTCTCTCTCTCTCTCTCTCTCTCTCTCTCTCTCTCTCTCTCTCTCTCTCTCTCTCTCTCTCTCTCTGTCTGTCTCTCGCAACAACCAGGTCGTGCGGCAAGTCCATGATCAGATTCCTCTCAATTTGTAGTTCTGAGATCACACCTCTTTTTATCAGTTGAACGGCCCAAGTGTGCACACGGGCACAGAACCCTCTTTCCCATTCACCCAAATAAAAAAAAATTCTTCTGACCGGATAAGTACACATGGTTTGGTTGTGTGTGTGCACGTATGTATGTGTACGGAGTGGTGCTTGAAAACACGATCATTTAGAACTCTCCGTTTATATAGTAAATACCGGTTTTCTGTACATATGTATACGTGTGTGTGTGTGTAGTTTGTATAAACGTGTGCACATACGCACACACACACACACACACACACACACACACACACACACACACACACACACACACACACAGAGAGAGAGAGAGAGAGACAGAGAGAGACAGACAGAGAGTGAGAGAGAGAGAAAAAGAGAGGGGGGTTGGGAGTGCAAGGAGATAGAATGCTATTAGGCAGCCTTGAGTCATGTCAGACCCGGCAACGGTGCAATTAACTCTGATATCATCGTAGGCGCGCCCACCCAACCCACCCACCCACCCAGTTACTCACCCACCTTGCTGGCTGGCTGTCACAGCTCTTTTGATATTCCTCCCGATCTGCTCTCACATCGACCCAATGGGGTTCTCCACCTTCCCCCTGTGTTGCCGGGTAGCCAGGGCAAGTGGCGATGACCGAGCCCCATTGGTGATCAAGCTCGGGCTCCACGTAGTTGCTGGGCAGTCTGGGCGGCGGAAAAGAATTTCCGCGCGAGATTAAGCGGCGTTCAGAGCCGAAATAGAAAAGCGAAGTGAAATGTTGTTTACGTAATTCTTCTCGCTCCGTGCTTTGACTCGCTGCATTTGCTCTGCTTCTTGTTTAATGGGTCCTTTTTGTCGTCTTCGGATAGAGCTGCCTTCCCCCTATCTGACAGAGTGGGTATACTTGTTTACATACATACATATATATACCAAAGGCTTTTTCCCCCTTACACGGGAGGTAGCCAAAAGACAAAGGCATAGAAACCACTCCCACCCATTCCATCCCCTACATACTCCACTCCCCTCTACCCTCTTCCCTCCCTCTCATCTTGGCACCTCCTGGATGACGGGTCATCCCTGCATCTTGTCCACTGCCCTGGGTCAGAAGCAGTGTCGCAAGATACAGCACATCCACAGCAAGGCCGCTTCATTAAATCGACGACCCCCCTCTCCGTCCCCTCATGAAGAAAGGGAGAAGACGGGGAGAAATCCCTTCAGGCTGCGTCAAATTTTTCTCACACATACTCCCTCACCCCCCATCTAAATATCAATAAAAACAAAAGGAAAAGGAGAGGCTGACTTAAATTAGTGTGTCGGTCCATGATGAGGGAAAAGTGGGATGGAAGACAGGGGCGTGTCCTCCTGTCACACGGAGAGATGGAATGGAGTTCGCGCACGCACGTACGCACGCACACGGCCTGTGCGTTACGGTTCGTTATGTGTCTGGAGAATTTTTTTCAGGGAATTATACTTTAAAAAAAATTAGTCGTATGCTCTCACACACACACACACACACACACACACACACACACACACACACACACACACACACACACACACACACACACACACACACACACGCATAATGTGTGTGTGTGTGTGTCTGTGTCAGTGAACAGATTTACATTTACCAACCACAATTCCCTTTAATTCAAAGCCATCAACATCGAGAAGCTCGATGCATGTATGCCTCCTTGAGCTTCTCGATGTTGATGGCTCAGAATTAAAGGGAATTGTGGTTGATAAATGTATGTATATATATATATATATATATATATATATGTATATATATATATATATATATATATATATAGATATAATATATGCTTACACATACAGACAGTATCTAAGGTCATCCCGGTATTAGATATTGCCAAAACGTTTCATGCACTATTTTTGATGGAATTGTTGATACCCTTACAGCACAGAGTCACACATAATTTTTATACAAGTGAATATTAATATCCAAGAAAAAAAATGTATGTAACATTTTAACGTCTCTTTCTCGTTTCTGCGAAGGTCCTTAAATCTCTTCGTTGTCTCTTCTGTATATCTTCGACACGAGGTTGACCTTGAGGATAGAAGCGCTGGTTAACGCTGACGAAATACTCATTCTTAGGGTCTTGTTACTTCAGAAGGGTTCATGTTTCAGGGCGCATTGTTTTCGCCTCTTAGAACAGGAAGACGGTGGTGAAGGACAACTTCCAAGTCAAATGAGACATAAGAGGAAGTGGGAGACATGACAGCCTTCTTCTTCTCTCTTCTTCTTCTTCTTCTTCTTCTTCTTCTTCTTCTTCTTCAGCTTCAGCTTCTTCAGCCTCTTCAGCTTTTTCTTGTCCTCCTCCTTCTTCTCCTGCTTCTTCTTCTTCTTCTCCTCCTTCTTCTTCTCCTGTTTCTTCCTCTCCTCCTCCTTCTTTTTCTTTTTCTTCTTTTTCCTCCTCCTCCTCCTCCTCCTCCTCCTCCTCCTCCTCCTCCTCCTCCTCCTCCTCCTCCTCCTCCTCCTCCCAAGGCCAGTCAACCCTGTCTGACTCGAAGGCTTCTTAGACACCAGAGGCCAGGAACTCAAGAGCTCTTGAAGACCGGGAGTCCAGAGGTTCCTCGAAGCTCTGGAAGTATCTTCTGCAGTCTTCCCCGCCCTCGCCACCAGTGTTTGGCGGTGGGGGGTGGGGGCGGGGGTTCAACTTTGTGCTCATCCCGGACGCGAATGATTGACACCTCCCCCACCCCCCCACCACCACTCCCACCACCCCGTGTCGCTGTTGGGTGATGTGGTAGCTGGTGTAACTGGTGGAGCTGGCGTCACACTCTTACTAAATATGTTAGTGGAGGTTGACCTCGGGTCTCGTTTCTGCGCTTTGACCCTAGGTCGTTTCCTCGAAGCAGTGCCAAGCTGGAAAAACTGGGAAAGCTGGAAAGCCCCGTTTGTGCACCCGTGAAAATTTTGCCTCAGCCTTGATGACGACAGTCAGATTTTTTTTTTTTTTTTTTTTTTTTTTTTTTAGTATCTTCTCTCTATAACCAATTTTGGAAATGATTGGTTGAAGGATAAGGTCAAATTGACACAAAACGTGAATATAGATTTTTGTGGCAGCTTTAGAAAAATATTCGTTTTACATCAAGCTCGGGTCAATTTGATTATCGTCCCAATTATTAGTTATAATTGACCTCGGTTGACCTGGAGAGGTGACCTGGAATGACCTTGAAAGGTCAGAGTCAAGGTCGCAGATTTTTTGGAGGACCATAACTAGAAAACAGTTGCAGAAGTCGCGCGCGTGGGCACTTGGTATAAAGACCTAAAGACCAGTGACCTTGCATGACCTTCAAAGGCCAGACTCGAGGCCACACGCATTTAGAGAGCTTTAACTGAGAAAGTGTTGCAGATTTATGAATGTATACTACTGTCAACAATAGAGTTGGAAGTTGCATATGTCACGTGACCTTTTCCTTGTTAGAAAAAATTCCTGTTAAAGTTCACTAAAATAACAGCTGCTGGGCGAGGTTTCTTGTGGTTGGCACTACAAGATTAGAGAGAAAATGGCGTCTGCTATATGCGTAGGTCACGTGCGATGTTCGTGATCTTCCCCCGTTTAAGCTTCTGGTGTTTGTTTCGGAAGTCCGCCGCGCCATTCGCGTTGTCGTCACTTCTGACGTCATTCCGCCTTGCTTGTTGTTCGTTCAACGACGCTGGGGTCAAATAGCCCCTCGTTAGCAGGGAACAGAATATGCGAGGCAGGAAGCTCGCTGGCCGAGCGGTTTAGGGCGTCGTTACTTGCGGCGAAGGTCGAGGTGAGGGCGGTTCGAATCCTGCCACCGGCGAAGTTGAACCAAGGGCATGGTTCATTAAATTCCACGCTACAAAGCCCTCTGTGAGGGGCACCATCCTAGCCTCCCGATAGGAGGGGAGTGTGTGACGTTAAACCATATCATCATCGTTATTGTGATGAAGAGGTAAATTACACTTGTGGAGACCCGCTGTCCCTCCATCATTTGCCTGAAATCCTCGTGATGTCCTTTGCTAGAATGAAATAAAGAAAGGGCGTCACCATGATGACGGGATGAATTACATGTATTACTACCGCAGGAGCTCAATGTCTGGACATCTTTGTATTCGGTCGTGGAACTCTGGGTGCACGATAGGCCTCGTGGAGCCCCGCCTGCTGTGGCTCCTCCTGCTGCCGCTGCCGCTGCTGCTCCTGCTGGGGTCACTGGACGGGCTGGGTGGCATTTCCCGTTTAACTAACCTCCCAGCTACTTGGCTCGCACCCACAACGTAATCGCGATCTCGCTTTTGCACAGACCCACTTATCCACACACACGCACACGAACACACACGAACCCGCGATAACACACACGCACACCCACACACACGAAATCCGCGATAACACACGCACGCACACACACACACACACACACACACACACACACACACACACACACACACACACACACACACACACACACACACACACACACACACACTTTATCTCTCCCAGTCTCTCACTCTCTCTCTCTCTCTCTCTCTCTCTCTCTCTCTCTCTCTCTCTCTCTCTCTCTCTCTCTCTCTCTCTCTCTCTCTCTCTCTCTCTCTCTCTCTCTCTCTCTCTCTCTCTCTCTCTCTCTCTCTCTCTCCATCACCATCCCTCTCCAGGCGTGTAATACTGTGTGTGTAGTTCATTGCTGTATATCCAGACACTAAAATATACTTTTCATGCATGTACCACTCTAAAAGGCTTCCCCCAAATGATATTAGCCTGCCTTAGCTTCTCCTAGGACATCACCCCACAGGCCCAGACCCCCCCCCCACTCTCCCCCCTCCCCCCCTCGGAGTTGTTGTCTGGCTGGTCTCAATTGACGCTGCCTTCGTCTTGTTTGTAGTTCTCAAATTGTTGTTGTTGTTTTTTTGTTGGATGGATGGATGGATGGATGGATGAGCGGAGCGGAGTCTGTTGACTCGCAAGGCGCGTGGAGGCGTTGTGACGTCATCCGTTGGGTGTACAGACATGTTCATAAGCTCTTTGGGATGAGTGTGGCGCACGCTGTACAATTTTGTTCTGGTTAGTGCGAGACTATTTGATTCATCTAATACAGTGATTCTCATTTTTTATTTCATGTATATATTTGTTTTATTTATTATTGATTTTGCATATGTATTTATTGTTTTATTATTATTATTATTGTTATTATTATTATTATTATTATTATTATTATTATCATTATTATTATTATATTTTATTATCATTATTATTATTATTATTATTATTATTTTATGTATTTACTTATTTATTTTTGCTATATACTTCTCCCAACGTAGGAAGGCCTTAAAAGTAAAATTTATATGCACTGCCAGTTACGTTTCAGTAAGAATGATTAAACTTTATGACCCTTTGAAGGTTTGGCGACCCCCCCCCCCCCTGGAAAAACAATAGTGAGCCATAACGCAAAGTTGGGGAGGACCCGAGACAAAACTGGGTCTCGATCGATCGAGACCCCACTTGTCCAGAATGTCATGGTATATATATATATATATATATATATATATATATATATATATATATATATATATATTAACCACAATTTACTTTAATGCTAAGCTATCAAAATCGAGAAGCTCGAGGAGGCATACATGCAGAAATTGAAACGTGGTACTATATATATATATATATATATATATATAATCTATATGTATATATATATATATATGTATATATAATATATATGTATATATATATATATATGTATATATATATATAATATAAGCTATAGTGGAAACATTTATCAAGTATATGCTTTTGTGCAACGTTGGAGTCTACGAGACGTCTTCTGGGCTTTAATTGTGCGTCCCATTTTTTTTTTTTTTTTGACAGCAAACTTCATATTTACACAGTTTTGACTGCGTTCCTCTGTTTACAACGTTGACTTGTTTGCCTTCGCTACCGCAGATGGAGAATTCTCTCGCTTTTCTTCTCTATCCTCTCTTCTCTTTTCTCTCTTCTCTTTTTCCCTTTTTGTCTTTCTCTTCCCTTCTCTTACTGTCTTATCTCTCTCTCTCTCTCTCTCTCTCTCTCTCTCTCTCCTTCCTCTTTCCTCTTTCCCCTCTCTCCTCTCCTCTCTCGCTCATCTGTCTCCTCTCTCTTCTCAATCTCTTCTCTCCTCTCTCTCTCTCTCTCTCTCTCTCTCTCTCTCTCTCTCTCTCTCTCTCTCTCTCTCTCTCTCTCTCTCTCTCTCTCTCTCTCTCTCTTTGTAATGACATTCTTCTCTTTACCTGAGTTTATTTTCTGATTACGATACCCGTTCTTCCAGGTATTCAGTGCCCGACATCTCGTTTCCAGGAATGTTTATTTGTGCCATATTTCTGAGAAAGGGTCCGTTTTCTGTAGCACTGAAGTGGAGTCCTTCATAGAGAATGACATTGTAAGGGGTGGCTTTAAACGTTAGGAATTCTAAACTTTTAATTTAGTTTTGTGAGAAATTGAAGTCAATAAGGGGTAATTTTTAATCAAATAAAAATCTAGGCTAATTGTGTTCATAGATTAATGTCCTAGACATTAGAATAGCAAATGACGCCTGATCTAGATTGATAAAAGTGAGAATGATTTGGTAGACGACCGCAGTAGAAAAAAATGAGACCCATTTTCTGTCATAACAGAATGCTTCACAGAAATCGAAAGGATGTAACGGGTGACTATGATATTCGAAAATTTCAACACGCGATGAATTATGTTTTTGTAAAATTCTTGAAGCCAATAGGAGTTATTTATCAGAAGTGATGTTGAAGGTGGTGGGAGTAGAGGAGGATTAAATGGGAGAATTTTAATGCTTCTGCGGTTCGAGATGCAGGGATGACCCTTCATCCAGGAAGAGCCAAGATAAGGGTGAGGGAGGAGGGTGGACGGGATGGGTTATGTGGGGATGGAATGGGTGGGAGTGGATTTTATGCCTTTGTTTTTTTGGCTACCTCCCTTGTAAGGGTGAAAAAACTTTTGGTATATGTATGTACGTTTCCACCCGCAGGGTCTTGATCACAAAGCTGATAACTCTAGTATAACAGAGGCAGGGTTCGAACCGCCACCTATCTCGACGTTCACATAGTCGGGTCACCTAATGGAACGCTTGGAAGATCCTGTTACCTGAATCTGAATATTTGTGTTCATTTTCTCTAAACACACGCTGGCTGAGCGTGTAAGAGTGTCGTTACTTACGGCGAAGCTCGAGGGGATGGCGGTTCGAACCCTGCCACCGGCGAAGTTGAACCAAGGGCATGGTTAATTAGATTCCACGCTACAAAGTCTTCTGGGAGGGGTACCGTTCTAGCCTTCCGATAAGGGAGAGTTTGTGACGTTAAACTGCATCACATCACATTAATACACTTGTGGCTTTTGCTAATTTTGCAAAACCTTCTTTATGGTTAATGTTGTCATTAGTGTTAATGTAGGCTGCTTCAGTTGTTTTTAATTATTCTTTTCGTGAATCCTTTGTGGAATATGATTGTTTTTATCACAAGTAGAATATATAAAAGTTGAGAGGTGTAACGCTGCCCCATTAAGATATTTTGTGTTCGTAATTTTATGTTCATGGTAAATTAAAAGATATGAGGAAATGACACAGAAACTAGAGTGACAAATTGAAAACCTAGAAGTTAGTGGTTTGGTAGACAGCATAAGAAAAATAATAAAAGGACAAGTGTACACACACACACACACACACACACACACACACACATACACGAAATAGTAGTGTGTGCAAACACCATACAAGAATTTAAGAACAAACTAGATGTTGCGAGATACAAAGACTGGTCACTACGAGCATAGCTCCCCTTCCCGTATAATACAACTAGGTAAATACACACAACGCGCGCGCGCGCTGTACACGACAAATGCGATGATTGGGTCGTGAGATACAGGACCCCGCGAGCGTAGCTCCTTTGCTGTGTTGATACACAAGAAGAAGGACAAGGGACATTTGTATATTATTAAGAAGTGGTTGTGTGTTGAGGTTAGGGGGGGTATATTTCCCCTACCCCCACCCCCCACCCCCGGCTCTCTAGGTTAAAGTAAGCAGAAAAGTTTGAATCATGTTATGGCAACAATTCCCCGCAAGTTATCCTCAGCTGTTGCCATAAAATGTCTTCAACTTTTCTCATACTCGTGAAAACTGAGTTTAGTTGTATGTTTGTGTGTGTATTTGCATAATGGAAATATACAGGAAAGGTGCAACGCTAGTGGGGTTCTGTACCTTACTCTCCTGTTATCGTAGTGTCTGTATGAATCACCACCATGGTCTTGGATCATGTGTTGGACATGTGGTCGACAGTTATTACTATTTCGGATGAGAACGCAGAGCTCATATGTGGCACGATCTTTTGGAAGTGTTGAGACATACACAACCACAGGCGCACACACATACACACACACACACACACACACACACACACACACACACACAGTTGTTAGAGTTCCCGGCTGCTACTACGGAGGTCCGGGTTCGAATCTCGCCCTGGGCAGGAATAGTTTCAGTATCGCTGCGCTGCGAGTCGTTACTCCAACTCTCGTGGGCGGGGAGTTGGGTGTGTGTGTGCGTGTAGGGTCACAGTATTACCCATATATCGGTCATATATGAGCTCTCTTCCGGGAGGGAAATAACTGTCGATCACGAATCCAACACGTGATCCAAAGATCATGGTGAATCACAAACACATAACACAAATACACACACACACACACACACACACACACACACACACACACACACACACACACACACACACACGCACACACACACACACACACACAAATTTTCAGCATTGGGAGGAGGATTAAGGAAACACGAGTCTTATTCCAAACTGATTCCCGGGGAAAGATCTTCACAGGAACATTGTAATAGGTTGAACACTGTATGTATGTATGTGTGACCTTGTTATATGGTGAATACTGGCTGTATATGTCCTTCCCAAATGATCAGACTACAAATTAGCAATAATGATGCGAATATATAACTACGATGATAAATGCAATTATGTTCCAAATAGCAAAGATAACGAAAATAATAACATGATAATAGTAAAAATAGGGTAGTGACAAAGGCGAAGACATTATAAGAAAGGAAGACTATAGCTATTTTTTAAGGAAAGAATGGGAGAGAATTAAGAAGACGAGGATGAAAGGACAAGAAAACGAATGAAAAGAGGAGAAAAAACCGTAAAGAGAAAAAGAGAGTGCATGTATTCGTGTGTGTGTGTGTGTGTGTGTGTGTGTGTGTGTGTGTGTGTGTACATATTGATCTGAGAATGAGCTCAGCTCTTGCCCTGTTTTGACCTCAGGTGATAATGACATTTGTAGCCACGTCCCCCAAGCCCCATCTCTCTTCCCTTGATCGTGTTAAAGCCTACTTATCTTTCACCACCCCTACTCTCCCCCTCTCCCCCTCTCCCTACTCCCCTTTCCTCTCCTTTTCCCTTCTCAACTCCCTCCTCTCTCCCCTCCCTCCCACTTTCCTCCTTCCCTCCCTCCTCTCTCCCCTCCCTCCCACTTTCCTCCATCCCTCCCTCCCTCCTCTCTCCCCTCCCTCCCACTTTCCTCCTTCCCTCCCCCCTCTCTCCCCTCCCTTCTCTCTCCCTCCCTCCCACTTTCCTCCTTGCCTCCCTCCTCTCTCTCCCTCCTCTCTCCCCTCCCTCCCACTTTCCTCCTTGCCTCCCTCCTCTCTCTCCTCCCTCCCAATTTCCTCCTTCCCTCCCTCCTTACTGTCTTCTTCATCTCTCTCCTTTCTTCCTCTCACCTTTCTTCTCCCCTCTTTCTCTTCAGCTCTCTCTTCACTTCATCTCTCTACTCCTCTCTTTTCGCGTCCCAAGTTTCCCCTCTTTTTCTCTTTCTTCAACTGCTCTCTTTTCTATTCCGTCTTCTTATCTCCCCTCTATTCTTCTCTTTTATCCTCTCCTCCCTTGCATCTTCTCTCTTCTTATCTCTTCTTTTCTTTCCTCTCCTCTCTTCTCTTATTTCCTCTCTCTTATTATCTCTTCTTTCCTCTCCTCTTTTCTGTCCTGTTCTCTCATCTCTCTCCTCTTCTCTCTTCTCTCCTTCTATCTCTTTATTTCTTTATCAGTCTCAACCCCCACCTCCCTCTCCCTTTCTCTCTTTCTCTTTATCTAATCCTTTCCATACCCTCACTCTCCCTCCCTCTACTTCCTGTCGTATCTCGCTCTCTTTCTCTCTCTCTTATCAGTCTCTACCCCCACCTCTCTCTCCCTTTCTCTCTTTCTCTTTATCTAATCCTTTCCACACCCTCACTCTCCCTCCCTCTACTTCCTGTCGTATCTCTCTCTCTCTCTCTCTCACACACACACACACACACACACACACACACACACACACACACACACACACACACACACACAAACACACAATCCATCTGTATGTCTATATTTCTCTATATTTCCTTCCCCTCCACCTCCTTCTCTCTCCCTATGATTCTATCTGCCCCACACTCTCCCTGTCTATCTATAAGTATTTCTCTCTCTTTCTCTTTCCTTTTTCTCCCTCCCACATTTCTCTCCCTCCCTATCTTTCTATCTCCCACTTCCTTCCCCTTCTGTCTGCCTTTCTCTCTTCTTCTTCTTCTTCTTCTACTTTTCCTTCTTTTCTCCCCTATCCTCTCTCCTCTCCTCTTCCCTTCTCTCTATCTATCTCTCTCTCTCTTTCTCTTTATCTCTTTCTCTCTTCTTGTTCCTCTCTCTCTATCTCACCCTCCCTCTCCACTCTCCCTCTTTCACCCCCGTCTCTCCCTCTGCCTCCTTCCCTCTCCCTCTCCCTCTGCCCTCCTTCCCTCTCCCTCTCCCTCTGCCCTCCTTCCTTCTCCCTCTCCCTCTGCCTTCACCTCCTTCTACTTCTCCCCCTTCCTCCTCCTCCCTCCCCTTCCCTCCCTCCGTCTCTTCCCTTTCTCTCCATCTATCATGATAAAACCTCCCTAACCACAAGAAACACTACGAGAACTTCATGTTACCGATGCCATTTTGTGGGAATTTTTCCACAAATTTGTGTCTGAGAAATTTGCTCACATGGGATATTTTGTGAGCAAATTACATATATGTTGCAATGAACTTATTTGTGTATATAATAATTCCTTCTTATTGAGGGGAAAATGTGGAAATCCAAATTTCCTTGTGGCAATTTTGTGGAAAAAGTCTCACTCATTTGTGGGAACTGGCATAGATTACAGTGGCAACGCTGCTTCACGTCTAACGCTTACAAAGAGGATGAAAACGCAATAGATAAAAGATAATTAACAACAATGTGATCCCTGCAGACCTAAACACCATTCTGAAACTTTATTAATTTATCTATTTTTTATTTTCATTTATTTTTTATTTATTTTTATTATTATTATTATTATTATTATTATTATTATTATTATTATTATTATTTTTTTTTTTTTTTTTTTTTTTTTTTTTTTTTTTTCCAAAAACAAAAAGAATGTCCAGCCTCGTTATGAGAAACAGATGCCTCGGACAAACAAGGCCTTCACAACAGGTGAACCTAACATACCATTATTACCATCTTGTCTAAAACGATGACAGCACATCTGCCTTACGGGGCTCTCCCTCGTCACAACAATAACACTCACGGCAATCCCATAACCAGACCACATTTGGAAATACAGACATCTTTTCTGTATTGTGAACAAGATAGAAAGAGGTTAAGAATGGCAGAATCAGTTTGCATTCGCTTAAACAAACCCACAATTGATATCCATATACTAACAGAAGTTTCACTTCCATCTATAAGGAAATATTTCCAGCAGCCTTCTGGAAACTCAGTGACACGCCATAGTTCATTCTTGTTCCTGTATTCAACAACTTGTAGCTCCTGATGATGACCCCTAATTGGGTCGAAAGACGTTTAGAGTAAAAGAAAATTGTACTTTGGAGAACTTATCAGTTCTCTTCGCACTTTCATAAGAAGCATTGAGAGTACTTTTAATTGAACGGCGCTGTAGACTTAAGCAGAGCTTGTGTGTGCGTGAGTGTGTGTGTGTTATTCACATTATTATAGTTTTTATTTATTATTTTATTAATATGATTTTTTTTCGCATCCGACCTAGATATGGACCAAAAGGTCTCCTGTCGGTATGCTCCGCCTTTGTAATCCTTTGTGTGTGTGTGTGTGCGTATGTACTGTATATATATGCGTGTGTGTGTGTAAGTATGTATGTATGTATGTGTGTGTCTTTATGAAAACATGTTTTATCCCTCATTTGTTTTTGTTCTTCCCATCCCATTAAAAAAACAAAAAATCTTGTCCTCTTTGGTTCTTTAGAGAAGTGAGAGTTAATAGTCCATACAGGTGAAATTTTCCACTGCCCTGAAGGTTAACTCCAAATTGCAATATCCCAATTATCGCATTGTCAAGGCTTTCAACAAGGGAACGAAATCTTAAGGGTATCACAATGAAAGAAAGAAATATATAAAAACCTGCCTTTTCTCTCGAACTTTCTCTCTTTGTCTTGCGTTCACACGCGCACACACACACACACACACACACACACACACACACACACACACACACACACACACACACACACACACACACAAAAGAGAAAGAGACACACACATACATAGAGTGAGAGAGAAACACACACACACACACACACACACACACACACACACACACACACACACACACACACACACACACAGAAACACACACACATACACATTCAACAGGACGAGATCTGCAGTTCTGTTATACGTCATCCCATTATACATGATGTTTATCAAACAGCCGATCAGCATTGTTAGGCCTGACCTCGGCGGTCACGTGACATCGTTGTAACTCGTGATTGGCTCTTTTCAGGTGGGTGTGTGGCTGTGTCACGAAACGATCTTGTTACGTTGCGTCCAAGCTCCTGCGGGACCCCCCAGGTATAGTATGTACGTCTCCTTCACGGTACACGACAGTCTTTGGATCACCCTGTCCTTGGCCAGGACCTCAGGCCGTGCTGCCTCTGCTATTTTGTTTTTATTTATTTATTTATTTGTTAGTCTGTAACTCTTCTCTCTCTCTCTCTCTCTCTCTCTCTCTCTCTCTCTCTTTCCCCCTCTTCCTCTCCCACCCCTCTGTATATGAGTGTGTGTGTGTGTGTGTGTGTGTGTATATATGTATATATATATATATATATATATATATATATATATATATATATATATATATATATATATATATATATATATGTATCCTCCTTCACTCTCCCTTTTCATTCTCTCCCAATTTGCCACATACGTTCATATCATTTGTTTATTTGTTTTTAATTCTATTTTTGTGTTTACTAGATATGACATAGTTGTTTAACTTTTAGTGTTTCACTTCAGCAAAGGATGAACACACTTATTGGGGAGAATGATTGCGTATAATTTCGTTTTTTTACTACAATCCTTCGTATTTTGTCTTATTTTTTTATTCATATCATTCCAAAGGTTTAGTCAGAGGTTTAGCACGTTTTCTTTAACCATCAAACCTAAAGAGAATGTATGCAAGGGATGACTCCAGTATCTAGCTTCTGAATATTTGAAGGTTAGAATTTGCTGCATGAATGTATTTATCTTTTTTTTTTCCCGAAGTCAAATATAAGTTAAGTGTGCACTTCTACATAGCCTTCGTAGGAGGAGCTGTTTGTCAAAGGGGCACCTCTGTAGATTCGGAAAATGGAAAATATATATTATTTTCAATGTGGAAATTGGATTACATCGTGCATTTTTATTTATTTATTTTATATTTATTTATTTATTTATTTATTTATTTATTTTCATTTTTATTGTTATCTTTTTTGTGTGAAACAGATTGGATTTGAGCTATATGGGGGAACGTTTCTTAACTGTACAATGCCTCCAGTGTTTATGTGTATTTGTGTGCTTCTGTGTGTGTATATATATGTGTGTGTGCGTGTCCGTGTGTGTGTCTACGTATGTGTTTACCTAATTGTAATGTGCAGACCAAAGGTTGTGCTCGAGGAGTGCCGTCTGTGTGTCTCTGTGTGTGAGTGCCTGATGGAGCATTTTCCTTACTATTTACCGCCTTTTAATAGACAGTAAAGAGTTATACTCGTGAAAGTCCCGTATCTATACTTGCGTTTGGTCAGTCTTCACTTTGAATAAGCTCATGTAGCCCAATCAATTTGTATTTACTTTTTATTTCATAGTGTCCTTGAAACGCCCTGACGAGTTTTTCTTTTGTCTTACTTTGAGAAATGTTCACTGTCTATTAATTCCCCTCTCCCTTTGTAGTTCTAAACTCTAATGTCTTGATCACCTCTATCGACATGTGTATGTGTGTGTGTGTTTGTGTGTCTGTGTGTGTCTTATGTAAAAAGAGAGGGTGAGAGAGACAGAGAAGATTAAGAGGGATTGGTAAAGTAAAGAGGGAGATAAAAGGAGAGAGAGATAAAGGGGGGTAGAGTGAGAGAAAGAGGAGAGAGAGTGAGATAAAAGGGAGAGAG
>NC_134778.1:54225199-54227699 GCF_046742065.1 Oratosquilla oratoria | reverse complement strand
TTCCTCCTCCGTGGTGTTGACGTCGTCTATCTTGTGAAGTTTGTCACCCACTCGTTCTGTACGCCGATTTTTCTTCTCCAGGTCTTGGACTCCATCACCATAATCCTCCTCCCCTCCTCCTCCTCCTCCTCCTCCTCCTCCTCCTCCCCCCCTCCTCCTCCTCCTCCTCCTCCTCCTCCTCCTTCTCCTCCTCCTCCTCCCCCTCTAGTAGGCAGCCCTTCCTTCATGCAGTATATAAGATTAAATCGAACAAATTATTAAATAAGTAAATAGATAGATACATAATAGAAATAGAAATTTTCCTCATTATTTCTAAACTCTGTTCATAAAGATTTTATATCCGAGTTCATCCCCTCCCCCGTTCCCTCCAACTGTAACTTACGTTCCCCCCCCCCCGCCTCTTAAGGGAGAAAGGACGCCCCCTCCCCCCCTAAATTAAGGACACAAATCTCTACACTTCTAGTCCGTGTGTTGCCCACTGCCAAACACGCCCACAGCCGGTGAACCGCCTACAACGCAATACGACCTTGGCCCAGCGTGTTACGATGTCGCAACGTTGCTTACAATGTAACGAGGTCACCCTCTGTATTGTTTTGACCTCGTTTCTTCTAGCGACTCGCTCGCTCTTTCGACCTGATCTGTGATTGGCGCCGGCGCCAGGGAATACACATGTCGCATGGCCCGTCGCCATGGTCTTGGATCACGTGTTGGACTCGTGATCTACAGCTATTACCCTCCCGGAAGAGAGCTCTGAGTAATGCTGTGACCTTACACGCACACACACACACACACACGCAACTCCCCGCCCACGAGAGTTGGAGTAACGACCCGTAGAGCAGCGATACTGAAATCATTTCAGCCCTGGGCGGGATTCGAACCGGGGCTGAAGTAATTTCAGTATCGCTGCGATGTAGATGGAGTGCACGTGACATAGGAGTACATCTTGTGACGTCACGCTTATCCATAACTTTATTCCATCTCTATCGCCTAGTTTTGATGTGGCGTTGAATGAGATATTGTGTACAGCCAAGGGAGTCGGGGGAGTGAATACCAGCCAATTGTGGGAGTTCGACCAATAGGACCTCCCATCGTGTCAGAATCCGTCCCCTCAACTGGACAGAATCTCCTGTCATCAGCCAGAATAAAATCTATAAAGTGGGTCATTGTTGAAGAGGTTTAGTGTGCAAGAGGAAGGAGAGGAGTACGGTGAGTGTCGTGTGTGTGTGTGTGTGTGTGTGTGTGTGTGTGTGTGTGTGTGTGCGCGCGCGCGATCACCTGCAGGTCTACAGGTGCGTACACGAGTAACTCCCCCTCCCCCCTCCCCCCCGCCCCCTCGAGTATTTTGTTCTGTGTCAAAGCAGCTCAATGCCTTTGTATTATGTGCTTCCTGTTTTTTGTCACCTGAAGGTCGTCACATGTTTGTGTGAGTGTGTGCGTGTGTGTGTACGTGTGTGTGTGTATGTGTACACGTGTGTGCGTGCTTATGCGTGTGTGTTGCTTGTGTGCGTTTGTGTGTTTGTACCTGTGTACGTGTGTGTATGTGTGCGTGTGTATACATGTGTGCTTGTGTTCGTGTACCTGTGCGTGTGTGTGTTTGTGTATGTGTACGTGTGTGTGTGTGTATGTGTTTATGTGTGTGTTTGTGTATGTGTACGTGCATGTGTGTGCGTGTGTACGTGTACGTGTTTGTGTGTGTGTGTGTGTGTACCTGTGTGTTTTGTGTGTGTTTGTGTATGTGTACGTGTGTGTTTATGTGTGTGTGTGTATGTGTGCGTGTATACGTGTGTGTGTGTGCCAGTACGCACGTATGTACATCAGTACCCCAGAGATAAACCGTCAACAGTCCTCTACCCTTCTCATTGTTTTGAAGTACTCTTGTTTGTGATGGCGAGGTTCACCAGTTGCTGCCTGAACACGCTCGATGTTAAATATTTTGCACCTTTCTCCCTCACGTCAGAGGCGCGAGATTGCCCGCAAGGACAGAAGCGCTGGTAAACTGTCAATTCTCCCTTCCGCTCTCCATAACCAAAATAGAACGGAAGAGAGAGACTGGGCAGAAGGTGGAGAGACGAGATAGAGAAGTTTGCAGGACGGACGTGGCAGTGATTGGAGTATGGGCATAGTTCTGCGATTGGTAAAAGTGATTGGGAAAGACTTTTTTTTTGCGAGAGAAATAGAGATGAGCGTACCTCGTCAGTTAAATAAAATCGTCCTGTCTTAGCCAGAGCAAAAGCATGAAAGTGTGTTATTTAGGGAGGGTTTGATTGATGTCTCCTCAAACTCTTCAGCACAGGCTTCTGTACCCAGGTGAAATAAATCGTTTAGCGTTAGCCAGAATAAAATTTGTAAATCGTGTCATTATAAAGAAAGTGTTAAAGGGTTAGAGTGTGTGTGAGTATATATGTATGTGTTAATGTGTATAAAAAGTATAGATAGAAAAAATCCCCCTTATAAGGGAGGTAGCCAACCAACGCAGGCATCCAACTTTCACCCATCCTAC
>NC_134778.1:54212699-54222699 GCF_046742065.1 Oratosquilla oratoria | reverse complement strand
GACCTTGGTGAATCACACACACACACGCACACACACACACACACACACACACACACACACACACACACACACACACACACACACACACACACACACACACACACACACGTACGTGCGTAAGATGGCGCTGTTCCTGAAGTTGTTAGATGGCGTGGCCCAACATCAAAGCCCCAGCAACAGTACAGTAGAGAACCGGAGGGTTGTGGGGGGGGGGAGCTAATTCCATTATGAATAAGCTTAAGCAATTTGACTCAATAGAGTTCCCGATGAAGACACCAATCCCCCAATCCCCCTCTTCCCCTTCCCCCTCTTCCCCCTCCCCCTCTTCCCCCTCTTCCCCCTCCCCCTCTTCCCCCTAAACTCGAGGAATTTGGGGAGACATTCGCCGGAGGCCGGAGACTCGGTGACTCCCCTCAGAGGCTTTGTTCTGCCCCGACGTCAAACGACTCAAAGCAGCCTCGGGACCGCCGATTCGAGACACAGTGGGGTCTCGGTCGATTGACGTGGCATGTTGTCGCAGATCTGTTCCCCTTCAGACGAATGAAATAGTCTGGGTTCAGACGGAAGTAGATGTGGAAAGTGTGTATATGTACTGTATGTATGTATATATGTATGTGTATGTATGTATATATGTATACATCTTTTCAACCACATTGATTCACTTTAATTCCATGCCATCACAGTCGAGACTGACGAGGAGCTCGATGGAAGCATATATACGTAAACTGATACGCGGTCAGGTAAACGACTCGAACCCAGCTCATACGTAACAAATGACAGTGACTTAGCCCATTGATAGCGCAATGGGCTAAGTCACTGTCACTTGTTACGTATGAGCTGGGTTCGACTCCTTAGTTTGACCACGTATCAATTTCCGTATATATGCTTCCATCGAGCTCCTCGTCAATCTCGACTGTGATGGCATGGAATTAAAGTGAATCAATGGTTGAAAAGATGTAAATCTGTTCACTGGGGACCATTCACTATATGTAACTAAAAGTATGTATGTATATATGTATGTGTGTATGTATATATGTGTATGTGTATATGCATGTATGTGTGTATGTATGTATGTATCGTCAAATCATCCTTCTTTGCCGGTTCTTGGGCTTCCTTACATAATTCATCACAGGTTTCTGTCCGTGTAACAACCGCCCCCCCTCCTCCTCCCTTGTTTATGTATCGGCTCGGCTGAACTTGGGCGAAACTTTTCCCACCCTCTTGTGTTTTTGTTGCCAAGTTCTTCCTGGCGGCGTTTCTTCCCTCATACAATCCATCTCGCCGAAGAACACGTGCTGGGGTACTTCTGTTTTCACAACGAGTTTACTAGTACACAAGTATAGATTTTTTTTTTTTTCTTCAAAACGACGATCATGGTCTGTGGCACCTCATTGAGAGAGAGAGAGAGAGAGAGAGAGAGAGAAGTGAAGTGATGATAATGATATTGATAATGGAAATAGTGATATCAACAACTACAAAGGCAGCAGCAATAACTACAGCAGTACTCATTCCTCGTGTTCCCCATCTGTTGTTTCCCACTCCCTTAATCACTCCCATTAATTATAACCTCCCAGGCCGCCTACTACCACTCCCTGCGTATCGTCACTTACCTCCCTCCCTCTCTCCCTCTCTCCCTCTCTCCCTCCCTCTCCCTCCGTAACTCTCTGTCCTCTCTCCCACCTTCTATCCCACCTTCTATCCCATCCTATCCCACTTACTTTTCCTCTTCCCCTCTCTCCGTGTCTTCCCTATTTCCTAGTCTTCTTCCCCTCATTCCCCTCGACGTCCTTCCTGAAGCTTTCCCCTCATCCTTTTCCCCTCCCAGTTAGACCCCCTCACCTCCTCCCTTACTCCCTTCTGTCCCACTCCCTTCTCCTCCCCTACAGTTCACTCCACCTCTACTTCAGTCTACTCCACATCAGCCTTTCGTACCTTCCCCCCTCCCCCTCCCACCCAAGCTCGCCTCCCTATCAGCCAAATTCCCTTCTCCCTCCACTTCATAGTACCCACTCCACTTCCCTCCACTCTGGATTTCCTACTCCACCCAACTTCCCCCCTTTCCTCCACCTTTTCCCCTCTTTTCTAGGATGCCTCTTCCCTCCATCCTCCCTTCCTTCCACACTCCCGATCCGTCCACTTCCTCTTTTTCTTCCACATCTTCCTTCCACATGAGTGCCCATCTGTCCTCCACTTTCCCTTTTCTTTCCGGTACGCAACTTCGCTCCACCTGGTGGACTACGTCTCCTCGCCACACCTCGACTCCACTACTTTCCACTTCCTCTTCTTCCCCTCCTCCTCTCCCCCTCCCCCTCCCCTTCCTCCACCTTCCCCTTTCTCTTCCTCTTGCCCTTCTTGCACCATACCCTTCCTCTTCCTCCACCTCCCCCTTCCTCTTCTTCCTGCTTCCTCTTCCTCCCTTTTTCTCCTCCTCTCCCCTCCTCCTCCCCTTCCTTTACCTTCCCCTTTCTCTTCCTTTTCCTCCCCTCCCTCCACTATCCCCTTCCTCCTCCTCCACCTCCCCCTTCCTCCACCCCCCTTCCCCTTCTTCATGCTTCCTCTTCCTCCCCCTTCCTCCACCTACCCCTTCCTCTTCCTCCTCCTCGTCCTCCTCCTCTTCCCTCCTCCTCCCTCCTCCTTCACCTTCTCTTCCTCCTGCTTTTGCCGTGCAACCCGACCAGCTGCCAGTTCCTGTCACCATTTATCATCCAGATATTTTTGTTTGATTTTAATCATCCAGATATTTTTTATTTTATTCGTCTTACTTTTCTTGATTCTTCTTTCTTTTTCTTTCTTCAGTTATGATTACATGTCCTTGATATATATTCCTTCTAGAGGTGGCTCGTCTCACCATGGGATCCTTTGTCCCAGGTTTTTGGTCTTTTATGTCCAGTGGAACATTCCCCCCCCCCCGCATTCCTCCTAATATTCTTCTTCTACTTCTACTTATTCATCATATTCTATTTCTACCCCTTATTATTGTTCTTCTTCTGTTTTTAATTTTTTTTTCACTGTTTTTTCTCATCTACTGCTTTTTCTTTTTCTTCTACTTCTTTTTCTTCTTCTTCTTCTTTTGCTTCTACTTTTACTTCTTTTTCTTCTGATACTACTTTTGCCTTTTTTTTTTTCTTCTACTTCTTTTTCATCTGCTTCTTCTTCTACTACTTTTACATATTTTTTCTGCTTCTTTTTTCTTCTACTTCTACTTATTCTTTCTCTGCTTCTTTTTCTACTTTTTCTTCTGATTCTACTGTTTCCTTTTCTTTTTCTTCTACTTCTTTTTCATCTGCTTCTTCTTCTACTTCTTTTTCTTCTGATTCTGATTTTTCTTCTTTTTTCTTCTTCTTTCTATGCCTTTTTCTTTTTGGCTACCCCCCGTGTAGGGGGAAAAAGCCTTTGGTGTATGTATGTATGTACTTCTTTTTCTTCTTTTTCGTCTTCTTCCACCACTTTTTTGGTCTTCTTCACTCTTCTCTTTCTCAACCGTTTAACCCCTTTGGAGGAACCTCGGCCCGAAAACTTGGCCCTTTTCCTCTCGAGTGGCCAGGCGGACCCACAAGTTCGCCAACCTTATTTATGTGGCCAGCTGTGGACAGGTGGCGCCTCGGCGGTTGCCCGCTCGCCGCGCCATAAATTTGGCCAGTAATTATAGAGATGTACTTTTGAAAATGAAACCAATATATATTGAGTGGCCATTCTTGGCGGACCTGACGGGGCACTCTCCGAGGATTTTGGGATCAGGATGTACCCTTTATCATTGGTGTTGCTTTTATTATTATTTTTGTTATTGATATAAGTTACTATTATTGTTGTTGTTGTTGTTGTTACTGATATTATTATTATAATTATTATTATTATCATTTCATTATTATATTATTATTATCATTATTATTATTATTATCATTATCATTATCGTCATCATCATCATCATCATCATCATCATCATCATCATCATCATCATCATCATCATCATCATCATCATCATCATCATCATCATCATCATCGTCGTCGTCGTCGTCGTCGTCGTCGTCGTCGTCGTCGTCGTCGTGATTGTGTATGAATGAATGAATGAATGGAGAGCTTTGTCTTGACCACCCTATGTGTAATGTGGAAAGGTCCTTTGGTATATATTTATTTATGTCCTGTACTGTTTTTATGGTTATTGTTATTATTGTTGTTGTTGATCCCCTTTCAGCTCGAGGCTTAACACAGAGCTGAATAAAGTCGCCTGGTCTGAGCCAGAATATAAGGACGAGTGATTTACACTTACATCTCTCTCTCTTTCTCCCTCTCTCTTTTTCGCTCTCTCGCTCCTCTTACCTCTCTCCTCTCTCTCTCCCCTCTCCCTTCTCTCTCTCTCTCTCTCTCTCTCTCTCTCTCTCTCTCTCTCTCTCCCCTCTCTCTCTCTCTTCTCTCTCTCTCCTCTTTCCTGTCTCCCCTCCCCTCTCTCTCCCCTCTCTCCCTCACACTCATTCATTCTCTCTCTCTCTCTCTCCTCTCATATTACTCCTTGAATTTTTCTTGCGTTACATAATTTTCCCCATTCCGTTTCTCCTCTATCTTGGATTTCATGAACTCGTTCCATTTACGCCTCCATTCCACCTTTTCCACCACCACCACCACCAGCTCCCTCCACCTCCACAACCCCACCATCACCTCCACTACTGTCACCACCTCCACTTCCTCTTTTTCTACCTCTACTACCACCATTTCCACCGTTACCACCACCAACTCCCTCCACCTCCACCACTGTCACTTCGTCCACTTCCACCTCCACTACCTCTACTACCACCATTTCCACCGTCACCGCCACCAACTCCCTCCACCTTCAGCACCCCACCACCACCACCACTTCCATCTCCACCACCACCACCACCGCCACCCCTACCATGTCGCTCTCGCCTTTGCCTCGTTTGTTCCTTTGGTTCGTCATCGGGGCGGACGTCGAGCCGAGACGGTCTGATTGGATCACAAACAAGTTAGCCCAACATTAATTAGATAACCCTCTGGCTCGCTCATGCCCCCTGTCAGGAGGGGGTGGGGCGCCCGTCCCTTCCCCTGCCCCCATACACGTACCCAAAGCTTGGCGTCCCTGGTCGCGAGGTGTCCCTGGGATGTCTCCCTTGTGTCCCTAGCTCGTCCCTTGATGTGTCCCTAGATGTTCTTCACCTTTTTTGCTCGTGTCTCTACCCGGACTCGCCATCTAGAAAGGGTAACGTTTCGTTTGACGAGTGCACATGCTGACAGCTCCCCCCCTCCCCCCTCCCCATCCCATCCATTCACTTCTGCTCGTTCCTCCTGATGGTACAGGTGCTGCTGCTGCTGCTGTTACTTATTAGGCTGATTTTACGGCGCCTCGTTCATCTTTCTTCTCCTCTTCATCCTCCTCTTCTTCCTCCTCCTCCTCCTCCTCCTCCTCCTCCCCCCTCCTCCTCCTCCCCCCTCCTCCTCCTTCTCCTTCTCCTCCACCTCGTCGCCCCCATACTACCAAAAAGATATTAACAAACTAGAAAGAGTCCAACAAAGAGTAACTAAAATGATACCAAGACTGAGAAATATGCCGTATGAAGAAAGACATAAAGTCTAAATTTATTCTCACTTTCAAACCGGAGAATGAGCGGAGATTTAATCCAAGTTTTTAAAATGTTCAAAGGCTTCGACAACATCAATGTCGAAGATTACTTTTCATTAGACCAATCAAATACAAGAAGACGTCACGTCAGTAATTAGTAAAAAAAATTCTTCGAATGAAAGTAAGCACTTTTTCTTTAACCGGGTTGTTAATGTGTGGAATTCGTTACCTTCCATTGTCGTTGAAAGTAACAGTGACAACATTTAAAAACCGTTTAGATAAATATTTGGACTCTGCAAATAAAATATTATTCTGTGTAATTAAATATTTGACAGCCCGGCATTTAATTGGATAGGATAGTGGTAGTAGTAGTGTTTAGTTCTTTTTTACTATAAAAATTCTTGCTGTCCCGTTTCTTAACTGTAGATTAGTATAGTTAACACAAACAGCCTTAAGGAAGGACTAGTAGGCCTGCTGCTGTTTGTTCTTCCTTTGTGTTCCCTTTGTGTTTATCCTCACCATTCTCCCCCTACTCCCCCTACTTCTCTACCTCCTCCGATTTCTCCTCCTCCTTCTACGCCTCCTCCTCCTCCTACGCCTCCTTTTCTCTTCCTCCTCCTTTTATTTCTACTTCTGCTCTTCCTACTTCTTCTGGCACTCCTACTTCTCTTCCTGTTCCAACTTCTCCTCCTCTTCCTTTTCTCCTCTTCTTCCCCCTTATCATTACCATCACCATCATCAATTTCCTCCTCCTCCTCCTCCTCCACCTCCTTCTCCTCCTCCTCCTCGTCCAGGAACCCTGGAGAGGCCCTGTTCCGCCGTAAAACTTTTGTCGCCACTATTTGCTTTGACCTCCCCTCGTGTCAGATTCCCCCCCTCCCCCGTTTCACCTCCCTCGGAATTGCTCCTCCACCCACCCTCCCTCACCCTTCCCTACCCTCCTCGTTATGGGAAACTTCACCTTGGGCCTTTTCACCCATTTTGTCTTTTCTCAGCTCCGCTTCTTCTTCTTCTTTTTCTTCTTCTTCTTCTCCTTCTTCTTCTTCTTCTTGTGAAGGGTCCACTTGTAGCACGGTGACAACTTTTACTTCTTTTTCTTCTTCTCCTCCTCCTTTTCCTCTTCTTCCTCTTCCTTCTCCTCCTCCTCCTCCTCCTCGTATGTTATTTTTCTCAACCGCGCCTCGGAGGAATGATTATCAGCCCAGTGTTTGAAGCCAAGCACAGAGAAGGTTCATAGGGGAAGTCAGAGGCCTTTACTGATTCGCACCCCCTTCCTCTCCCCTTACTTCCCCTCTCCTCCTTCCTCTCTCCCATCACTTCCCCTCTCCCCTCACTTCTCTTCTCACTTCCCCTCACTTCCCCTCACTTCTCTCCTCATTTCCCTTCTCCTCACTTCCCCTCTCCCCTCACTTACCCCCTCCCATCACTTCCCCCTCCTCGTGTTTGTGTGTGTGTGTGTGTGTGTGTGTGTGTGTGTGATTCACCATTCACCATGGTTGGATCACATGTTGGACTCGTGATCGACAGCTACTATCCACCCGTAAAAGAGCTCAGAGCTCATATTAGACCGATCTATAGGTAATGCTGTGACCTCACATGCACACACACACACCCAACTCCCCGCCCACGAGAGTTGCAGTAACGACTCGCAGCGCAGCGATACTGAAATTATTTCAGCCCTGATCGGGATTCGAACTCGGACCGCTGTAGAAACGGTTGCGAACGCTACCACTGCGCCGTCGAGTCGTGTGTGTGTGTGTGTGTATGTGTGTGTATGCGTCGCGCGTGTGGGTATTTGCGTTGCCCCTGTATGTGGAATGTATGTTTGTGTGTGTGTATCTTCAACGTATTAATGTAAATTAAGGAATTTGCATGAAAATTTTCAAGTCTTGGGTGCATTTGAATATCCGGTCAATTTTAACCAAGGCGCCGTTTAACCGGGCCGACAGGCAAATTAGGGGAAAAAGTCGAGTAATTAGGGAGAAACGAACGAAAATAACGAAGTCGACGCGGGATTCCGACGTTGTCGTACATAGATGCAAAATGATCGTTTTAAAAAGACCTCAGGAGAGGGCTGGGTTGGGGAGCTCTTTATTTTCGCGTTTCTGCGCCTTCTTATCGCGAAATTTGGATAACTGGGAAAGAAGTTTTTTTCTCCTTCGGGAGTCGTTTGGTGAGGCTTGTAATGCTCTCCCCTCCCCCCCACCCCCGTTCATGATCTCTTTGTCCCTCTCTCTCCTCTCTTTCTCTCTTTTTCCTCTGTCTTTCTCTCTCTCCCTCTCTCTATCTCTCTCACCCACTCACACACACACACACATACACAGACACACACACACACACACACTGGATAAAACAATAGTTTGTGCAAAAACTGTACACGAATTTAAGAGCAAACTAGACATTGAGAGATACAAGGACGAGACACCACATGCATAGTCCCCCTTCCCGTAAGCTACAACTAGGTAAATATGCACACAACACACACACACATGCATACACACACACACACCTGTACATGTACACACACATGCAGACACACATACACACATACGTACATACACTCTCACTTTCGTTCTCCCTCCTCTCCAGTACAACATCTCTCAATTCTTTCCCAATTTGGGGACACATCGAGTCCCCTTCACCCTCACTGCCTCTCCTCCTCCACCACCACCACCACCGTAAACACCAAGGCCACCACACCCCTTATCACCACCACCACCACCACCACACTACCACCACCAATTCTTGTCTTAACAACTCTTCTGCCTCTTCCCTCACTCCTCTCTTTTCTCTCTATCCTTTCCTTGTTCTTTCTCTCCCCCCTCATTCCACCACTCGTTCCTCCTCCTCCCCTCCTCCTCTCCACTCCACCCCCCACCCCCCCGGTCGTTCTTTTCGCCCCTACTCTTCCTACTCCTACTCTTCCTTCTACACCTCCACCTCCTGCTTCCTACTCCTCCCTCACTTCCTACTCCTCATTCTCTTCCTCCTCCTTCCCCTCCTCCTCCCCTCCTCCTCCTCCTCCTCCTCCTCCTCCTCCTGGTCCTACACCTCCACCTCCTCTTTCCCTTCCTTCTCCTATTCCTCCTCCTCTTCCTCCCCTCCTCCTCCTCTTACTCCTCCTTCTTATCTTTCTCTTCCTCTCCATTACTTCTCTCCCTCCTCCTCCTCTTCTTCTTTTTACTCCACTTCCTCGTACTCCTCTTCCTCCTCCTCTTCTACCTCCTTCTTCCCCCCCCACCCCTTGTGTCCCCTCTTCCCCCTCCCCCGCGTCCTTGTCTTTAACCGCCCATGTCGACCCTCCCCCCCGCCCATGCCCCCCACCGCCCATTTTTTATTTTTTATTTGCATTCTCGTTTATCCCCCCACCCCTTCCTTCTCCCCCCGCTCTCCCCCTTTTTTCAGAATTATTTCTTGCAATTTTCGTATTCCCCCCATCTCGCCTCGCCCTCCCCCCATTCATTCCACCTTGATGTTACTTTCCCCCCCACACATACACACACCTCTTCACCCCTCCTCCTCCTCCTCCTCCTCCTCCTCCTCCCCTCCTCTTCCTCTTTCTTTTCCTCTTCCTCCCCTCCTCCTCCTTTTCCCCCTCCTTCTCCACATCGTCACATGTCTTGCACGTTTGTCCTTCTGATTCTGTTACTATTTGTTGTTATTTTTGTTTTTATTTGTGATTAATTAGTATTATCTGTACATCACCTCAGGCTGTGGTCAAAGCAAGGCCACACACACACACACACACACACACACACACACACACACACACACACACACACACACACACACACACACACACACACGCTTGTCTATTCCTTGTCCATATTTACATTAATTCCTTCTCCCCCCCACCTGCCTCCTCTTGATTATTCTTCCGTTCTCCCACTCACCTCCTCTCCCCATATCCCTCATTCACCCCTCACTCGCTTTTCCTCCCACTTATCTCCCCCTCTCTGTCTCTCCGTCTTTCCCTCCCCCCCTCTCTCTGTCTTTCCCTCCCCCCTCTCTCTCTCTCTCTCTCTCTCTCTCTCTCTCTCTCTCTCTCTCTCTCTCTCTCTCTCTCTCTCTCTCTCTCTCTCTCTCTCTCTCTCTCTCTCTCCTCTCTCTCCTTCTCTCTCTCCTCTCTCACTCCTCTCTCACCCTCTCCTTATCTCTCTCCTCCCTCTCTCTCTCTCCCCCCTTCTCTCTCTCCCATTCTCTCTCCCCCCTCTCACTCTCCCCCCTCTCTCTCTCTCCTTTCTCACTATCTCCTTATCTCTCTCTCTCTCTCTCTCTCTCTTTGTCTCCCGTGTTCCTCCCTCAGTTCCTCTCCTCGCCTCCCCTGATCGTCTTGCTCCTCCACATTCACCTTCTTCTCTTTATCATTCCTTCGTATGTCCCTAAACATTCCGCTCTCATCCCACTCCATTTAACTCCCCTTCTTATTCC
>NC_134778.1:54195199-54207699 GCF_046742065.1 Oratosquilla oratoria | reverse complement strand
GTCTGACGTCCCTGGAATCGGCCGTACTTTGGTGCTGCATCCCTCGGCAAATCCCAGATTGGAACTTCTTTAATTCCTCTCCTTATTTTTTTTTTTTTTTTTTTTTTTCGATCATTCCCACACCGCACTCTCCCATTACATCGTGTACGGTTGGCTACATGAATAAAGCAACAGGGATCGGAGATTATGTTGATGTCTCAAAATTGAAAACACACGTTGAACGTCGAGAGGAGGAAATCCATGGTGTTCGGAAACCGAAACATAATAGAGGTATTGAAATAACTCGACCAATATTTAAATCTTGTTAATGTGGGATATCCTAGACAGACATTTAGAGAATTATTGTTCAATAATGAAAATACGGAAGAGTTTCTGATTTTCAAAAACAGAATGACTAAGTTATTGTTGATGAATGTGGACTGCGTAAAGACCCCTCGTGGTATTGTTTGCGTATTGAAAAAGAACAGAAACTCATAAAGCTCCGTGTCCTTTGCAAGGCACGTTTAAGCCCTGATATCGGCGATGCATTTCCATCACCGTTGTCTATTTTTTTATTTATTTATTTTTTTTTTTCGAGTCCGACGGCACTGCAAGCCGGCAGTCGTCAGGCAACCGGCCGGCGGCGCAAAAAAAAAAAAAAAAAAAAAAATATATATATCCGGGATTTCAGAGAATGCAGAAAAAAGGGGAGGGAGGGGGAAGAGGCGGACAGATTTCCCTTGTGGTCCTTGGCGGAAAAAAAGTCCGAGATGATCTCTCGTTCTCCCTTCCGGTAGAACTTGGCGCTTCTATTTCCTATACTTGATATGCCAGATGTACTTGAAGCCTCCCACCTCAATCCCACCTTTTCTCTCTATCTCTCTCTCCCTCTCTCCCTCTCTCTCCCTCTCTCTCCCTCTCTCTCTATGTATATATCTCTCCCCCATATCTCTCTCTCTCTCTCTCTCTCTCTCTCTCTCTCTCTCTCTCTCTCTCTCTCTCTGTATATCTCTCTCTCTCTCTCTCTCTCTCTCTCTCTCTCTTTATCTATCTATATCTATATTTCTCTCCCAACTCCACTCCACCCCGCCCCACCTCCTTCATGCCCGAGAGGCAGAACCTCCATTTTTATTTTATTTTTTCCTTCTTGATTTTTATCGCCTTATTCCTCTTCCTCATATTCATCTTGTATTCCCCCTAATCCTCCTCCTCCCTCTCTTTCCCTCCCTTTCCCTCTTTCCCTCGCCTTGTGACATATTCATTGTCCTTAATCAAGAACCTCGACCTTCCTTGATCCTTCTTCGTTGTCTTCTTCAGTTCGGAGTCAGACTTCGTTGGTGTCCTTCTGGATAAACGCGAAGACTCCCGTATTGACCTCAGACACTTCAACCCAAGACTGGAAGGGTCTTGAAATGCTCTTAAGGGTCTCTATCTGTCTGTCTATTTCTCTGTCTTCCTCTCTCTTTCCCTCCCTCCTCTCTCTCTCTCTCCTCTCTCTCTCTCCTCTCTCTCTCCTTCCTTCTCTCTCTTTCTCCCCTTCTCTCTCTCTCTCTTTCTCCCTCCCCCTCTCTCTCTCTCTCTCCCCTTCCTCCCTCGCTCCCCTCTCTCACTCCCCACCTCTCTCTCGTTCTTTGTCTCTCTCTCCCTCCCTCCCTCCCTTTCCATCTCTATCTCCCTCTCTCTACCTATCTCTCCCCTCCCTCTCTCTACCTATCTCTCCCCTCCCTCTCTCTCTCTCTCTCTCTCTCTCTCTCTCTCCCCTCTCCCTCTCTCCCTCACTCTATATCTCTCTATCTCTCCCCTCCCTCTCTCCCTCCCACCCCTCCATCACTCCCTCTCTTCCACTCCCTCTCTTTGTCTTTTTTCTCTTCTTGTCGATCATCGGGTCCCACTCCGTCGCACCATCCCTCATCTCGTTTTCTTTCTTTTTTTCTTCTTCTTCCTTTTTGGACCATTTTGATATATGTGTGTCTGTGTGTGTCTTCCCGGGAACCTCTTAAATCTTCTTCAGGTGATTTTTGTGCAGAAAGACCACACGATTTGCTCGATCGCCTCTTCTTCGTGGAGCCTGTTGACTCCTCCTCTTTCTTTTTCCTCCTCTTCCTCTTCCTTCTCCCCTTCCTCCTCTCCCTCCTCCTCCTCTTCCCCTTCCTCCTCTCTCTTCTCCTCCTCTTTCTCTTCCACCTCCTCATCTTCCTCCTCTTTCGCTATTTCTCTGTTTCGCTCCTCCTTCGCTTCCTCTTCCTCTTCTTTTTCCTTCTCTTCTCCCTCCTCTTTTTCCTGATCCTGCCGATGCTGTTACTCCTCCCTCTCTTCTTCCATATCCTCCTCCTCCTCCTCCTCCTCCGCTTCGTCCTCCTCTTCCTCCTCCTCCTGGTCTCCCTCATGCTCCAGCAGCTACTCCACCTCCTCTGCACCACGACCCCCTCTTCTTCTTCCTCCTACCTCTCCGCTTCTCCTTCTTCTTCTGTCCCTCCTCCTCCTCCTCCTCATTCCTTATTTTCTTCCTACTAGTGATGCTCCTTCTCCTCTTGTTCCTCCTGTTTCCCATTCGCCATTTTCTCCTCATTATTAATTATCATCAGCATCCTCCAACCCTTGTCCTCTTCATTTTCATTCCTCTCTATTCCTCTTCTGTACCATAACCTCCTCCTCCTCCTCCTCCTCCTCCTCCTCCTCCTCAACCTCTTTCTTCCTCTGTACCACAACCTGACCCTCCTCGTCCTCCTCTTTCTCCTCCAATCATTCCTCCACAACCCTCCTCTTCCTCTTCCTCCTCCTCCTCAACCTCTTTCTTCCTCTGTACCGCAACCTGACCCTCCTCATCCTCCCCTTTCTCCTAAATTCTTTCACAACCCTCCTCCTCTTCCTCCTCCTCCTTCTCCTCCTTCTCCTCAACCTCTTTCTTCCTCTGTACCACATCCTGGCCCTCCTCGTCCTCCTCTTTCTCCCCCAATCATTTCTCCACAACCCTCCTCTTCCTCTTCCTCCTCCTCCTCTTCCTCATCCTCCTCTTCCTCCTTCTCTTCCTCCTCCTCCCGTGTCCCTTGTTCCTCGTATTTTTCCCCTCGCCCATCGTCCCCTTCATGTTTCCCCTTCTCGTTATTAAATTTTCCGGATTTCTCCGTATCTTTGTCTGTATCTCTATCCCCATTCCAACTCTTCACCATCGTTTATATGGATGTATACCGTATGTCTCTCTCTCTTTCTCTCTCTCGCCCCCTCCCTCCCTTTCTCCCTCCTTCCCTCTCTCCCTCTTCGTGTCTTCTCAGCAAATCTCATGAATTGGTCATTTGCATTTACCGATTAATATACCTGGGACTTGATAGTTATCCCCTTCTCTCTCTCTCTCTTCTCTCTCTCTCTCTCTTCTCTCTCTCTCTCTCCTCTCTTCTCTCTCTTCTCTCTCCTCTCTCTCACTGTCTCTCTCTGTGTCTGTCTGTGTATCTCTGTGTGTGAGTGTGTGTGTGTGTGTGTGTGTGTGTGTGTGTGTGTGTGTGTGTGTGTGTCCCCGTCTGCATGGCCAATCGCTGTTTTCATGCAATGGAATGTGGACGATAATTTCGACAAGAGAAAAAAAAACTCTTCATTCTTGTTCAGTGTCCATCAAGAGCCCAGACAGAGTCCCACGGGGAAATCGGCAGTCTTTAAGGCCCAGCGTGCAGCTATTCATTTCATTTTTACCAACCGCCAGGAGGCGATTAGCTGCAACCAAAGGTATCAGAGCAAGTGGCCTTCACTGGTGGTCATTGGGGATCGAGCCCAGATCGAAGACCTTCAGGCTCCTTGTCCAACTATCGTACCAGTTGGCCAACTGAATGGTCGCCCAAATTTGGGCAGTATATGAGAGGGAAGATGCTACTTACAGACGCACGTGGCTCCGACCCAAACCACCACCTTTGCCCTGGGTTCTCGGACATGGGGTAGTCACCGGCAGTTCGTCGATTCGAGCTTGTGTAGTTCTGCTCCGTGGGAAGCGTTAACAGGAGCATCAGTCCACCAACCCACTTTATCTCTTGCAAGGTGTGTTTTCCATAAACACCTACCATACGGGCCCAAACTAAGCCCGTGGGATTGACATTTCACTCCACCCCCCACCTCAAAAAAAAAAAAAAAAAAAAAAACTTCAGAAGAATTCTGCTACGGTTGGCCCAATGGAAAAATTGCTCAGGGGCAGGGGGGGGAGGGAGAAGACGTGTCACCGTAACGAGCGGGATTACAAAGGATTACAAAGGCGGAGCATGCCGACAGGAGACCTTTTGGTCCATATCAAGGTCGGATGTGAAAAAATTATAATAATGATAAATAAATAAATAAACGATAAATAAATAAATATACCAATGGCAGTGATTGGGAAAGTAATGGAATTCTGATACGGGGGGGGTGTTAAAGGTGGGGGACAAAACTCCTCACTGTCTTTTTGGGGGGACATTCGCTCCCCTCCTTCTCTTGCATTCTCCCACGAAAGTCTCAGCCGAATACCTTAAATAAGGTGACTGAGGTGATGCAATTACCAATGCCAGACGATTTTTATTCAGGAGGTGGAGCGATCACGGGACTGAAGGAGGTCGCGAGGGACCGAGGCCCCTATTTGTCCTTCCAAAGATCCCTCATTAGAATGAAATCGTCTGGCGTCATGCGGAACAGGCGTCCGTGGAGGGGCGTGGGAGAGGGGGTGGTCTCCGTCACCGCGTTGAAGCGGTTGAGACATGGCGTAGGCAATGCAGAAGAATCCCAAACTTTTTTAATCAGAACCTCCGGACTTTTGCACCCTGGACGTTTGCACCCCCCGGACATTTGTCCCCCTCTCGGAAGGGGGGGGGGGAGCGCTCACGTCTCAGACATGTTCTCCAGAATTCACTGCTTTTCAAACGAGAGGACGACCCCCCCCCCATGCTCATATGAAATTTTCGAAGGAATTAGGGGGAGGGGAGAAGGGGGCGGGGGGAGTGCTTAAGAGCTGCACATTGGGCGCCACTAACTTTGTTACTGACGAAAAATTACTGACGAAAAATTAATCAAATTAATTGGCGTGTAGCCAGAATGAAAATAAGTGCTCCTCAATACGGTTAATAGAATAATTATATACATTTCCCTCGATATGTATATGTATACACACACACACACACACACACACACACACACACACACACACACACACACACACACACACACACACACACACACACACACAAACTACATCAGATTGACCAAAGAATCTTTGAGGGAAGATTTTTTTTTTTTTTCTTCTTCTTCTTTCTTTCCCAGGGTAAGTCTTAAGAAGTGTTATGGAGAAGAGAAGTCAGTCAAAAAACACGCCACACAGACGAGACAATCCACCCCTTCCACCAGGTGACGCCTCTCACAGACCTTTGTCCGTCGCCGCGACACCAGACGGTTCTGTTCAAGCTGAGAATTGGACGGGACAGGACGGGTCACTGTCTGCCCGTCAGGTGGACAGAGTCGATTGGCCTTGGGTAGGACAGAGGTCGGTGGGGAGGGTCGCCGAATTGAAGGGGTTGAAGTCTCGCTGTTGACCGAGGGGGGTGGGGGTCGGGCTCCCGTGGCCTGGTGACCGCCCCAGTACACGCACGCAAAAAGGCCAGAGAGGGGGGAAGGGAGGGAGAGGGAGAGGGAGATAGGGATATTTGTTTTGGTCTAGTTTACTAACGCTTCTATTTTTGTGAACAATATGCGCTGTCGTCGCACCAGAGAGAGAGAAAGAGGGGGAAAGAGAGAGAGAGAGCGAGGACGGAAGGGGAGAGAGAGAGGGAGCGAGGACGGAAGGGGAGAGAGGGAGAGAGAGAGAGACAGGGATATTTGCTCTGGTCTAGTTTACTGACGCTTCTATTCTTGTGAACAATTTGCGCTGCCGTCGCACCAGAGAAAGAGAGAGAGAGAGGGAGCGAAGGAGGAAGGGGTGAGAGAGAGAGAGAGAGAGGGAGTGAGGGAGGAAGGGGAAGAGAGAGAGAGAGGGAGCGAGGGAGGAAGGGGAAGAAAGAGAGAGAGAGGGAGAGAAGGAAGGAGAGAGAGGGAGAGAGACAGGGATATTTGCTCTGGACTAGTTTACCGACGCTTCTATTCTTGTGAATTATTTGAGCTGCTGTCGCACCAGAGAAAGAGAGAGGGAACGAGGGAGGAAGGGGGTGAGAGAGAAAGAGAGAGGGTGCGAGGGAGGAAGGGGAAGAGAGAGAGAGAGAGGGAGAGAGACAGGGATATTTGCTCTGGTCTAGTTTACCGACGGTTCTATTCTTGTGAACAATTCAGGCTGTCGTCGCACTAGAGAGAGCGAGGGAGGAAGGGGAAGAGAGAGAGAGAGAGAGAGGGGGTGTGTGTGTGAGAGGAACTCTCCGGACATCATCTGTCAGAGATGTCAGTGTTTGTTGGGTAGCGAGAAGAGGACTTCTCCCCTCTCCCCCCCACTCCCGAATCTGAATAAAATCGTCTGGATTTTGTTGGACCTCGGTGGCAGTTGGTGAGAGAATACCTTAATCGGTGGAGACTCCATTCCGTCATGATAACGACCCCTTCAACTGAATAAAATTTTCTGTCGTGATCCAACCAGAGTGGAGGGGGTAAACATCCCGTAACAACGTGAAATTCTTCAAAGTGTTTCAGTGTTAGGGATGATTGAGGTCGCTGCAGCACCGCCGCTTTCAGCATGTGGTCCTCTGCCTTCAGCCGAATGGAATATCTGAACAAAATCATAGAGTGTACCACGGTGGAGAAGGAGGTTGTTGAGAATTAGCAGATTTTCTGTTTTTGAATTGCTGAGTAGTCATTATATACATATATATATATATATATATATATATATATATATATATATATATATATATATATATGTATGTATGGACAGATATATATATATATATATATATATATATATATACATATATATAAATAATGTTTTCCAGGGGGTTCATGCATTTCACCAGTAATGTTGTCCAAATGTCCAATGTATTTTTGGTGCCTGTTGACCCCTTCTTACAAAGGAATGCCATAAGGATGACCAGAATATCCTGGCGACAGCCACAAGAGAAGGATAAATACATTTCGCTCTGGAAGGGGATGAAGGGGAGATGCCACAGGGATGCCACTGGCGCCAGCCAGAAAGAAAACATAAGAGTTGTTAGGGAGAGGGTTAATGTTTCTGCCAAGTTAAAATGCACGGGTTCGTGAAACCCGACGTCTCCCTCCCTCCCTCCGTTCCTCCCTCCCTCCCTTTCTCCCTCCCTCCGTCCCTCCCTCCCTCCCTTCTTCCCTTTCTCCCTTCTTCCCTCCCTCCCTCCCTCCCTCGCTCCCTTTCTCCTTTCCTCCGTCCCTCCCTCCCTTTCTCCCTTCCTCCGTCCCTCCCTCCCCCCTCCCTCCTTTCTTCCCTCCCTCCCTCCCTCCCTCCCTCCCTCCTTTCTTCTCTTCTTCCCTCCTTCCCACCCTTCCCTCCCTCCCTCCTTCCTTTTGTAAATAATGTAATGAATACCCAATGAAAATTGGAATAAAGGAATTATTATTATTATTATTATTATTATTATTATTATTCTCTTCTTCCCTCCTTCCCTCCCTCCGTCCCTCCTTCCTTCTCTCCCTCCTTCCCTCTCTCTCTCCGACGCCCCCTCCATCCCTTCTTCCTTCTCTCCTTTTCTCTCTCTCCTCCTCTCCCTCCTTCTCTTCCTCCATCTCTCCCTCCTTCCCTCCCCCCTCTCTCCCTCCCTCTCTCCCTCCTTCCTCTCCCTCCCTCTCTCCCTCCTTCCTCTCCCTCCCTCTCTCCCTCCTTCCTCTCCCTCCCTCTCTCCCTCCTTCCTCTCCCTCCCTCTCTCTCTCTCTCTCTCTCTCTCTCTCTCTCTCTCTCTCTCTCTCTCCTTCCTTCCTTCCTTCTCTCCCTCTCTCCTTCCCTCCTTCTCTCCCTCCTCTCCCTCCTTTCCTTCCTTCCCTCGCTCCCTCCTTCTCTTCCCTCTCTCCCTCCTTCCCTCCTCTCCCCCTTCCTTCCTTCCCTCCTCTCCCTCCCTCTCCCCTCCTCCCTCTCTTCCTCCCTCCTCTTTCGTCCTCCCTTCTTCCCTCCCTACTCTTTCCTTCTGTTCCTCCTCTCCCTCCCTCCCTCCTTCCCTCCCTCCCTCAGGGATGTTTGTTCCCGCTGTCCCTGTTTCCCTCTACTTCCGCGCCGACGGTCATTTCCCCTATATTACCATCACCAGCAGACTCTTCGTAGATGGTATCGCGACGCTTTACTCCTTTGTCCTCCTCAAGGGGCACCCGAGGGGTCGTCTGGCGGGTTAGACCCTCTCCTCCGGGACCCAAGAGAGTCGTAGAAGTGAATAAAATCGCCTGACGCCAGTTAGATGAAAATGTCCAGTGTGACCCGTTACAGAAAGGGTTTGCATCTTGGGAGTGTCTTGTTCCACCCACGTGTCGAGACAGCAACGGGCCAAAGGACTGGAAGGGGCAGGGAAGGGCAAGGGGGAGGTAGGGGCAAGGGGCAAGTAGGGCCAAGGGGTAGGGAGGGGCAAGGAGGGTAATGGGCAGAGGGGCAAGGGGCAGGAAGGAGCAAGGGGGAGGAAAGGGCATGGGCCAGGGAGTGGCAAGGGGCAGTAGGGTGTAATAACCAGGGAGGGGCAAGGGTTAAGGGGAGGGGCAGGAAGGGTTAGGAGGGGCAGGAAAGGGCAGCTTTAGTGTTGACCCTGTGACGTGGCGGCCTAGGAGCGCGCGCCCCGGCAATCCAATTAGGAAGATGCGCCGGCCGTGTTCACACCTCCAGCCTTTTAGTGGAGGGGCCAAGGAGGAGGCGGAGGCGGGAGAGGAAGAAGAAGAAGAAGAAGCAGAAGAAGAGGCAGAAGAAGAAGAAGTGGCAGAAGAAGAGGCAGAAGAAGAGGAAAAGGCAGAAGAAGAAGAAGAAGAAGAAGAAGAGGCAGAAGAAGAAGAAGAAGAAGAAGAAGAGGGAGAAGAAGAAGAAGAGGCAGAAGAAGAAGAAGAGGCAGAAGAAGAAGAGACAGAAGAAGAAGAAGAAGAAGAAGACGAGAGGAAAGAGGATGGGTAATTATGAATGTGCTGGTACTGGAAGAAAGAGTAGGGGCTGGTTTATATGGTAGGTTGGTGCTATGTTAGGGGAAACAAAGGGATGAGGAGAAACAAGGAAGGTCTTGGGTTGTTGGTGTTACTAGTTGTAATTGCTGTTGTTGTGCTAGTATTAGTGGTTGTGAGTATCAGGGTGGAGTGGGAGGAGGAGGAGGAGGCAAAGCATGTTATATTCTCGAATGGTGCATTGTGAATTAAGCTTGCTAATGTATTGTTCCCTAACTGCTGTGTATTAAGTATGTTCCTATAGAGCAGTGGTTCCCAAACTTTTTTGGCCGCGACCCAAATCGAAATTTGGTGAAGATGTGGCGACCCAAGTATCAAAAAGCAATTTAGTTTAGCTTAGTTTGGTTTTATGCGTAAGTGTAGGGAAGCTTTTGATTGAAATAATTTTTTTCTAAGAAGGTCTCGCGACCCATTCTTGAACACGTCGCGACCCATAGTTTGGGTCGCGACCCATAGTTTGGGAATCGCTGCTATAGAGGGTAGTTGTGTTTCGGGGATGAGATAAAGATGCAATGCCGTTGTTGAACATCCGAGACCATTGTTGGAGATGTGGGGACATTGTTGGAGACTATTGTTGGAGTGGAGACCCCAAGAGTGGTGGGGGATGGTGTTGGTGGTTGTTCTTGGTAGTATGTTGTAGCAACGTAAATTTTAGCCATAAAAAATTGCGAATTACTATTTTTGTTTTGAGGATGTCTCCAGTCGAAACTAGTACATAAGCTGTGTGTGCAAATAAATAAATAAATAAATAAAATTAGATATGTGAATTAATAAATATATTAATAAATAAATAAATAGATAAAATGATAATGATAAGAGTATATATAATGATCATGATGTTAAAGATTAAGAAATAATTGAATAAAAGAATGGTAAGAAAAACAACCGGACAGGTACCACAGCACATCGGTTGGATGTTTAATCCATTAGGGAGCGAATGAGATTCATCGAGCCAATGGGATTAATCCTCTCAGGGGTTTTGTTGGAATAAATCAAGAAAAATCACAATAATCGCGAATGGGTGACATTATTATTATTATTTCATTATTATTTTATTATTATTAATTATCATTATTATTATTATTAATTATTATTATTATTATTATTATTATTATTATTATTATTTTATTATGATGATGAGGAGGAGGAGGAGGACGAGGAGGAGGAGCCAAGAAAGGAGTGAGGGAGGGGTGGCGAATGGGAGTGGAGTATGCAGGGATGAAATGGGTGGGAGTGGATTTATGCCTTTGACTTTGGCTACCTCCCTTGTAAGGGGGAAAAAGTCGTTGGCATATGTATTATTATTATTATCATTATTTGTGTGTGCTTGTCCATGTTATCTTGCTCAACCTGTTTACAAACAAACTGCCTCCACCTTTCCTCCACCCACTTCAGCATCGTCCACTCCACCCTCGCTCCTTTCATTTACTCTCCACGAATTCCACTTCATTGTGCGCACCTTCCACCTCGATTAGGGAGCCGACTAGGGCCTACTCCACCACCTCCACCTGCACCTCCACCCCTCACCACTACAAATACCATCCACCCAACCCTAATCACAGCCATCATCATCCACCTTATTCATCACCAAATATACTGCCTTCATCCGGGGAGAGAAATAGCTGTCGACCAGGAGTCCACCACCACCACCACCACCACCACCACCACCACCACCACCTCCACCCACACCACCACCACCACCTCCACCCACACCACCACCACCACTGCTCTTGTGTGACCCCACACGAGTGGTCGAAGGAGGAGGAAGAGGAGGAGGAGGAGGAGGCTGATGTTGACATGCACGCAGTGCTCTTGTTTTTTCTGATTAAGAGAGTTAAGGTAGTCTCGTCTCTGGACGGAAACTCTTTCTCCTTCTCTCTCTCTCTCTCTCTCTCTCTCTCTCTCTCTCTCTCTCTCTCTCTCTCTCTCTCTTTCTCTCCCTCTCCCTCTCCCTCTCTCTATCTGTTTATCTCTTTCTCTCTCTAGCTACCACTGTGTGTGCATATGTGAATGTGAATTTGTGTGTGTGTGCACGCCCGTTGTGTATGTGTGAGCTTGACTTTATATATATATATATATATATATATATATATATATATATATATATACGTGTGTGTGTGTGTGTGTGTTTGTGTGTGTGTGCGTGTGTGTGTGTTTGTGTGTGTGTTTGTGTGTGTGCGAGCTTGACTTTATATGTGTGTGTGTGTGTGTGTGTGTGTGTGTGTGTGTGTGTGTGTGTGTAAAAGAAAGTTTGTGTTTGTGTGTGCGCCCGCGTGTTGTGTACAGAATTTATCATGGTCTTGAATCACGCGTTGGACTCGTGGTCGACAGCTATTTCCCTCCTGAATGAAAGATTAGAACTCATACAAGTACGTGGCCCGATCTATGGGTAATGCTGTGTGTGTGTGTGCGTGTGTTTTTTTTTTGTGTGTGTGCGTGCGTGCGTGTGTAGGTTTACGCGCGTGTATTCACCTCAGTCCCTCTTCCTCCTACTTTTCCTTTCTTTCCCTAAAGGAGGCCAAAGCAAATTTGTCCTTATGTACAGTCACGGTAAGGGCGGATTTGGTGCTTAGCAGAGGTGGAGGAGAAAAGGGGTGGGTGAGGGGTGAGGGTAGGGAGAAGGCAGGGTCGTAGGCCTTTGTATAAGTTCGCTAATTTCATTGGCTTGTTTTTCTGTCTGATTGAATGTCTTTCTGTGTAAGGGAGGGTCGGCGTCTATTTGCTTCGTTTTTCTTTCTTTTCTTGTTATGTTATTGATTTATATTTCTCATCGAAACTACCATTATAATATATATATATATATATATATATATATATATATATATATATATATATATATATATATATATATGCAAAGTAGACCACTTGGAAAAAGGAAACTAACGAAGCAGAGCGCTTTCGTATATTACGCATATTACATCTTCAGTGTATATATATATATATATATATATATATATATATATATATATATATATATATATAATACACGTGTGCGATTGGCCTTTGCCGCAGCAGTATTCAAGATCGTTTGTGGAACGTCTCGTTATTTCCATATCCGATGACGTTGTGACTGAAGTTGTATTAAAGAAAACTCCGAGAAGACATCTCGTTAACTACGTAAGGATAGAAACGCTGGTGAAGTGTTTGCGATGATGATAGTAACTAAACCATCCCTTCCCACCTTCCGGACGTACGCACGTTTCAGCAATAAAAGGAGCTGAAGAAGAGGAAGAAGATTCTGAAAAAAACTAAGGCATCTTGATTGTGACGTCATAGTTTCCGAAGAATTTTGAATAATTTCAAGGTTTTTTAAGAAAAATGTCACTTATGAAAATTGGTTGAAGGTGGTACCCTACGGTCGGCTGGCGCCTTCAGATACCTAAGAATAGAAGAGAGAGGGAGAAAGAGAGAAACGGGAATATATGGCATATTTCTCTTTCTTCCCC
>NC_134778.1:54187699-54190199 GCF_046742065.1 Oratosquilla oratoria | reverse complement strand
ATGTATATATATATGTATATATATATATATATATATATATATATATATATATATATATATATAAATGCTTAAAAGTTATGAAAAATTTATGGTTACAGTTTCCTGTCTGCTTTTTCTCTTTGACAATTCTTTGTCCTTTTCAAAAAGTTGACATTAAATGCCTTCATAATTCATAGTAAGATATTTTGGCGCACTACCGCACAAGGTAATTAAGACAAGCCAAAACGCATTTTCGCACTCCTCGGTGCTTCTTCAGTGGCAGGTGGCTGAGCGAGCATTACGCCCAGGCCTGGAAACTTGTATACTCCATCAGTTGAGGTGGGAGGAACTTGTTAATTAAATATGATTGAGGGAATCTCCCCACATATACAGTAAATGCGTGTATATATATATATATGTAATATATATATATATATATATATATATATATATAATATGGAGGGGGTTCGCCGAATTAATGAAGCGGCCTTGCTGTGGATGTGCTCTGTCTTGCGCCACTATTTCTGACCCATGGCAGTTGATAGGATGTAGGGATGACCCGACATTTAGGAGGTGCTAAGATGAGGGGGAGGGTGGAGGGGTGTGAAGTGTGTTCAGGGATGGAATGGGTGGGAATTATTTTATGCCTTTTTCTTTTTGGCTACCCCCCTTGTAAAGGGGAAAAAGCCTTGGTATATGTATGTATATATATATATATATATAATATATATATATATATATATATATATGTGTGTGTGTGTGTGTGTGTATTCACTTGGTCTTTTGGATCACGTGTTCGACTCGTGATCAACAGCTATTTCCCTCCTGGAAGAGAGCTCAGAGCTCGTAGGTCCGATCTATGGGTAATGCTATGACCTTTCACACACACACACCCCCAACTCCCCGCCCACGAGAGTCAGAGTAACGACCCGAAGCGCAGCTGTACCGAAATTAATTTCGGCCCTGGGCAGGATTCGAACCAAGCACTACGCGCACCACCATGCTAGTAGTTCATCGTTCTACCAACTGCGCCACCGAGTCGTGTGTGTGTGTGTGTGTGTGTGTGTGTGTGCGTGTGTGTGTGTGTTTATGTTTATCGTGAAGAGTAAGGATGATAATTTGGACATGCGTCGCATAATCATCATCATGATCTTATCATCATCATGTCATGAGCATCATCACCACTACCATCATCATCATCATGTCACCACCACCATCATCATTATCATGTCGTCACATCATCATCATCATCATCATCATCATCATCATCCCTGATAACGAATTCAGTCTAAACTTCTTTTCTTTTCGGGGACGAGAAACGATGTTGTGATTCCCTGGAAGACGAATTAGGAAAGAAAAAGAGGGAAATAAAGGCGTGATCGGGCGGATGCCACAAAGGGGGAAAAAGGAGGAAAAGAATAAGGAGAATTGGAAATAAAGGGAAGTTGACAAAGGGGTGATTGAAGCAAAAGGGGTGGGGTTGACCACTGGCTAGCTGGTGATTTGTCTTCCCACTTTCTTTGATAACATCAATGATAACAACAACAATAATAATAATAGTAATAATAACAATAATAATAGTAATAAAAATTATAATAGTAATGGCGATGATTAATAATTAATAATAACAAGATAAAGATGATAATGTTGTTTGTATTTCTTCACCGATAATTCACTGACGTTTCTATCCTTGTGGGGCATTATCGCAACAAAGAAGTGACGTCATAAGGGTGGTTAAGTAGAGAGGGCGAGAGGGAGAATAGAGTGAGAGTAGAGGTTGAAATTGATCAACATTCTGTTTTGAGTGTTTTATTGATGACGACACTAGAATCTAGAATGGTTTGGCCTTCGAACACACCGTTTTCTTCCTCTCCCGTTCCCCTTTTTCTTTTTATTCTAGAGTTCTAGACACGTTTTTCTCCTCGTCATCATCATCAACAGCAGCTCGAGTGATTTCTATCTTTAGTTCTCTCTCTCTCTCTCTCTCTCTCTCTCTCTCTCTCTCTCTCTCTCTCTCTCTCTCTCTCTCTGTCTGTCTCACCTCTCTCTACCTCTACTTCTACCTCTCCCTCCCTCTACCTCTCTCTCTCCCTCCCTCTACCTCTTTATCTCTCTCCCCCTCGACTCCCTATCTCTCTCTCCCTACCTCTTTATCTCTCTCTCTACCTCGCTTCCTCTACCTACTTCTACCTCTCTTTATCTCGACCTCTCTCTTTTTCGCTCTCTGTGTGTGTCTGTGTCCCCCCTTTCCCTATATATTTTAGTTCTTTCTATTTTTCTTTGACGTTCTTATTAATGCCGCCTTCCCATCATTTGTTCCTCCTCTTCTCTGTGCACTTACTGTAGTTCCCGACGTTGATTATCCTTTAGCGCGCGCGCACACACACACACACACACACACACACACACACACACACACACACACACACACACACACACACACACAACTCGTGGCGCAGTAGCTAGTTCCTGGCTGCCTCCACGGCGGTCCGGGTTCGAATCCCGCCCAGGGCTGAAATAA
>NC_134778.1:54180199-54185199 GCF_046742065.1 Oratosquilla oratoria | reverse complement strand
TGTCCCTTGCTTAAAGAAACAGTGATGACGTGTATCAACAGGAGACCTTTTGGTCCATAAAGAGGTGGAATGCAAAACAATAATAACAGTGATAATAGTATTGATAATAATAATAACAACAACAGTAAAAATAATTAAAATGATTCCCCAGGAGGTCGCGTTAAATTTGCGTCGTGGTCGAAGACCGCCTTCCCTCTGTTTACGCCGAGTCCTGAGCTCAACAAAATATCCTAACGATACACATAACCAAAACATTGAAGTGCGTCGTGGTGCCATAGGACGTTGTGGTGGAGAAAGATTTTGTTGGAGATGCGTGGTGGTGATCCAAGGCGATGACGCAATTCCGCGACTTTTGAGGCGTTCAGTCGGGTGCGAGATGTCTTTGAGGCCTCCCGAGGGAGACGGGAGTCAGCAGGCGGTGATGCGAATAATGTTGCGCACTGTTGCAAATGCTGCAAGGCTTCGTTGCAACCGTTTTTGTGTTTTCGTGGAAAAAGGCGCTCTTGGCAAGTGGAGGGGAGCGAAAGAAGTTGGTGGAACTTGTATAGACACGGTAAAGGAAACATGGACTGGAGGTGAAGCTTTTATTCCTGACGTTTCGTCTATCGACTTTGAGAAAGTCGATAGACGAAACGTCAGGAATAAAAGCTTCACCTCCAGTCCATGTTTCCTTTACCGTGTCTATACAACTTGTTCACATGGATTTTCATCTGTCTTCATTGGTGGAACTTGTTGGGGAAGATGGAGAAAGGTTGAGGTATAATGTGTGGTTGTGATGGTGGCGAAGTGGGTGATGCTGGTATGAGTCAAGGTGGTAGGGTAGATGGAGAAAGTATGGAGTATTGTGGTGGTGGTATTAGTGGTGATAGTGATTGTGATGGTTGTGGTTAAGGTGGTGATGTTGCTGGTATGGGTCAAGGTGGTGGGGTAGATGGAGAAAGGTGTTGTAGTGGTGGTTGTGGTGGTGATAGTGGTGATGATAATAGTGTTTGTGATAGTTGTGGTGAAGGTGGTGGTGGTGGTGGTGATGTTGCTAGTAGTGGTGGTGGTAGTGGTGATGGTAATAGTGGTTGCATTTGTTGTGGTGAAGTTGGTGGTGGTGATGTTGCTGGTATGGGACAAGGTGTTGGTGGTAATGGTGATGGTAATAGTGGTTGTATTTGTTGTGGCGAAGTTGGTGGCGGTGGTGATTTTGCTGGTATGGGACAAGGTGTTGGTGATAATGGGGTGACGGGCAACCTTGGTGCCCTCAGCTACCCATCGTTTTACGGAAGCCACGAATGGGCCATTACGGACTCGCCGCATGCTATCGCCGCGTCTTCCTCATTCTATTTCAACCCCCTCCTTCACTTCCTCCTCCTCCTCCTTCTCTTCCTCCTCCTCTTCCTCCTCCTCCACCTCTTCTTCTTCTCCTCCTTCTCTTCCTCCTCCTCTTCCTCCTCCTCCTCCTCCTCCTCCTTCTCTTTCTCTTCCTCCTCCTCCTCCTCTTCCTCCTCTTTCTCTTCCTCCTCCTCCTCCTTCTCTTTCTCCTCTCCCTCCTCCTCCTCCCCCTCCTCCTCTCTTTACCCATAATCTCATTATTTTTCCATGTATTTTCGTTCTCCCCTTCTCTCCCCTCTTCCTTTCTTCAGTCTTCCTTCCCTTCGCCATTTTCTTTATATGTGGCCTTTGTGGATTTTTTTCTGCTTCTCCTCCTTGTCCTCTTCCTCATTATCCTCATTTTCATCCTTGTCTTCTTCCTCCTCATCCTCATCCTTGTCCTCTTCCTCCTCATCCATGTCCTCTTCCTCCTCATCCTTGTCCTCTTCTTCCTCATCCTCATCCTTGTCCTCTTCCTCCTCATCCTCGTCCTTTTCCTCCTCCTCCTCCTCCTTATCCTCCTTTTCTTCTATCTCACCACCATTCTCCCTTCCCCTTTACCGTCTGCGCCCCCTTTTCTTCTCCCTCCTCCTCAAAATCCGGACGATTCTTTTCAAATCTCTTCAAGTCCTCGAAGACGTTATCACTGAACAACGTCGTCCTTTGTGGAGGATGACCAATACTAAACTCTTCTATTTCCTAAACAACTAAGGATACGCCAGGAGGCGCCGAATAGCTGCGGCCCAAGTCGTCAGTTTTACCCTGTGTGCTTGGACAAGTAACATTCACTTCTGGTAATCGTAGAGGATTTCGGGATTCGTACCCACAATTAAGCGAAAGCGAGACCAACACTCTTCTGATGACGTCACCAGCGCACAGAAGAGAGAAATCCAAAATATTTCTCGACAACGACGTGGTTGTGGCCACAAGGATAGAAGCGTTGGTGAATTGCCGGCAATTGAAATGCCCTTATCCCTGTGGACAATCTCGTGTCGCTGTATTGCGGGATACGAACCGTGACGTGTTAGGATCGATTCACACACATCATTGCCGTATCCGTACCGTACCCGCACCGTATCCGTACCGTACCCGTACCGTATCCGTACCGTATCCATACCGTACCCATACCGTATCCGAACCGTGTCATTGATATCCGTGACGCTTTCGTGACCTCTATGCACACTTAAACAGATATGAATTTGCAGAATCAGAGTAGGCCTGTGTCACTTCGCCTTTCTTCATCCTTCGTCTGCCTCTTAATGGAGGTCCTCACCTTCGTCAGCCTTTTAGAGTTGATGGACTTGTAGGGACTGCAAGGTCTGTGTGTGTGGCTGTCGGATGATGGTTTCTGAACTTCTTGAGACGAGAGCCCCTGGGCTTGGCATTCGCAAGGACGACCGCCCTCTATGTTACAGTGAGTTAAGAGCTCTTAAGGGGAATGTGGCTGTTTTGTTTACATGTAACATGTAGCTTTGAAAGATAAAATAAAACGAGTTTGCACACACACACACACACACACACACACACACACACACACATACACACATGCACACATGCACACATGCACAAACATAGAGACACACGTACGCACACACGCACAAGCATACAAACACACACACACACAAGCTAATTCAGCGATCTCAGAGTCCCCACACAGGGCTGAAAAACATCACAGAACTGCAAACCGGCACCCCAGCTCTGGTGGGCAAGGAGTTCTGTGTGTGTGTGTATGTGTGTAAGTGTAACGTCCCAGCATTACCCATAGATTGAACCATATACGAGTTCTTGATCTCTCATCCGGGAGGGTAATAGTTGTCGATCACGACTCCACCACCTGAGTCAAGACTGTGATGAAGACGGGGTAGGTGTGTTGGACCTCCCTTTATGAAAGCAGAACCTCCATGCTCAAGCGCTGAGCCGAGCGCCTTGCAGGGACCGTAAAGCCCTTGTGGTTGAATCATCCGCAACCTTCCCTGTCACTTCGTCTTTGCCCCTCGCTCCTCCCATCCCTTCCGCTCCCTCGTCCTTCCTTCGCCCTTCCACTCCCGAGCTTGCAATGTATTTTGCATATGTTTCTCATTTTTGCCATATTAGGCATTAGATCCTCGCCCGACGGCGGGGTTCCTCCTCATCCGCGCAGTCCGGTTCGAGTCTCACCCACCCACCTCTCGCGCAGGTTCTTGGATGTCGAGGGTTGGGTCGCGCTCGATGTCGTCCTTCGGCATTTGTTGTTGCTCTCTCTCTCTCTCTCTCTCTCTCTCTCTCTCTCTCTCTCTCTCTCTCTCTCTCTCTCTCTCTCTCTCTCTCTCTCTCTCTCTCTCTCTCTCTCCCCGTTGTCTCCTCGGTCCCCTTTTTACTTAATTGAAGATGATGCGAGATCCTTCATTCGTATTCGTCACAGTTCCTCTAATACCTCTTCCTCTTCTTCCTCCTCCTCCCCTCACTCTCCAACCACCTCTCTCTCTCTCTCTCTCTCTCTCTCTCTCTCTCTCTCTCTCTCTCTCTCTCTCTCTCTCTCTCTCTCTCTCTCTCTCTCTCTCTCTCTCTCTCTCTAGCTACCCCCCCCCTTCACACATATAGAGAAGGAGAGGGAATAGAGAGAGAGGGAGGGAGGCTTTATATCCAAAGCTTTGTCTCTATTGCAATTTCGAGGCATATTATATTGTGGGACCAAGAAGTTGTTAATACCACGTAGTGCATATTGCGGCGCCAAACTTGTTATGAGGCCTTAGGATCCACACCAAGAACCAAATAGAACTCTCTTTCTCTCTGTCTCTCCGTCTCTCTTTCTCTCTCTCCCCTCTCTCTCTCTCTCTCTCTCTCTCTCTCTCTCTCTCTCTCTCTCTCTCTCTCTTTCTCCCTCCCTCTCTCTCTGTCACTCTCTCCCGTTGCAGGTGCAGAGGCGGTCGTCTTCCTTTGTGGAAAGTATTGTGCCGTGACGTCATGCATAGTTGCGGTTCCTTTCCCTGCGTCTGAGCGTGTGCGTAACAAATGTGCCTCTTTTTCCGCATCAGGTACTCGAAACCAACCCTTAGCGAAGCAGACTCTCCCCTCAGCTGAACAAAATCTTCTACTTGAGCGGCAAAGGGTAAAGAGTCCCCAATCGAAAGTGCACAAGAGGGATAATCCCCTCCTTTTCTCCCTTGATTAAGTTCGAAGGTCTCTTGGTGAGCTACCCCAGTGTGAAGAGACTATCCGCAATGTACAGACTTTATAGTGGTGTGAAGGCTTATGTGTGTTTTGTGTCTACATACCTTATCTGACAATAATTATCTTCGTTTTACTTATCATTATTATTTTATTATTATTACTATTATTATTATTATTATTATTATTATTATTGTTATTATTATCATCATTATTATTATTGTTTGCTTGATGTTCATTTATCAGTTATCTGTCAATTTATTATTATTTACTAATCACCTGTTTGTTTATTATTTAACTATACCTGTGCATTTATTTATTTTATTTTTATTATTTATGTTACTATAAATCTTTATTTCTTTTTCTTTTTATTTATTTATCATTATTATATATTTTTTCCGCATCCGACCTAGTTATGGACCAAAAGGTCTCCTGTCGGCATGCTCCGCCTTTGTAATCCTTTTGTCACAAGGTTGCATACCGGGAGTTTTCAG
>NC_134778.1:54160199-54175199 GCF_046742065.1 Oratosquilla oratoria | reverse complement strand
AGGAGAGTCCCAGGCGTCGACCCCCCTCCCTCTTCCCTTCGCGAGGACGACCCGAGAGTCTCCTGTCGGGGACCTCAACGAGCTCTTCGTAACACCAGTGTCCCATTAAAAAAAAAAATAAAAAAAAAATAATAGAGAGAGAGAGGGAGAGAGAGAGAGAGAGGGTTTAGTTTATTTGTCTTCGTGGTGGCGACCTGGGTGATGAGAAGGTTAAGAGGAAGATTCACAAGCAGCTGGTTATGTTGTTTTCTTGGTTAGTGGGTGGGTTATCTGCAGGTTACTTCTAGCTGGTTAGCTTCGGCAACTACCAGAATGAATATTTAAGACAACGCCACTTCCGTACTGGGAAGCATGTGTTTACATATTATCTTCGGAAGTACAACCACGTTAACACTACAACCCGTTGAAGAGTGAGGAATCTGCTCTGTTGGGCAAAGGGTTTTGTGTGCGTGTGTGTGTGTGTGTGTGTGTGTGTGTGTGTGTGTGTGTGTGTGTGTGTAAGGTTACAGTATTACCCATAGAACAGGCCATGTATATATATATGAGCTCTGAGTCTCATCTGGGAGGGTAATAGTTGTCGATCATGAATACAATGCGTGATCCAAGATCGTGGAGAATCACACGCACGCACACACACACACACACACACACACACACACACACACACACACACACACACACACACACACACACACACACACATATATATATATATATATATATATATATATATATATAGTGTGTGTGTGTTTGTGTGCGTGCGTGCGTGTGTGTGTTCTGCAGAGTTTAGTACAATCATGTGTGATATCAGTCTTTCCTTATTAGCTGGAAACCTCTATTTTCTTTTGAGCATCGGGCATATCGACGCGCCTCGCGGCCCGGGAGTCTGTCGTCGGATGTTGTGCAAACACGCGAGCTGCGTCGGCGGCGGAAATTCGCAATTGACTTCTTCGAGTTTGAGAGAAGTCGACCGTAATTGGTCGTTTACCTCCTCCACCCACCTGCACCGGCTGCCTTCCACTCGGGGCCTCACGTCCCCGGTGGCACTTTTCCTTCCATTTCGGCTGTCGCCAGACTATTTTATTTGTGGCACTCACGTCTGTTCCCGTCATCTCCGGGGCACGCCGCCATCTTGTGGACGAGGTGGTCGTACGTACCCTGTCCGAAGTCGGTGTCAACGCTACATGCAGAGACGCTCTATTTTGAAAATAACTCACAACCGTTGTCGGCCAGATGTAATAATCCAACATAATTATTAACATACATTTTTTATGTGTAGATGTATAAATGCATGTAAATATATATATTATAATTTATATATATATATATATGTATATATATATATATATATGCTGAACACCACAGGGAAAAGAAAAAAATATTGGAATCCGAGCGCTTTCGTGATATTTTCACATCTTCAAGGATTACAATAGAATAAATAAGTAATCATGTGTGTTTTGTGATACTTTTGCACACACACACACACACACACACACACACACACACACACACACACACACACACACTCACACACATATATATATATATTATAATTTATATATATATATATGTGTGTGTGTGTGTGCAGAAGTATCACAAAACACACATGACTACTTATTTATTCTATTGTAATCCTTGAAGATGTGAAAATATCACGAAAGCGCTCGGATTCCAAGATTTTTTCTTTTCCCTGTGGTGTTCAGCATATATATTTATATATATATATATATATATATATATAACATACACACGCTGTGTATGAAAGCTGCATATGCCGGCGACAAGTATCAAAGGAAATAAGATTAGGCGAGAATGAGGCTTTTTTTATATTTCCTGACACTAGATAAGATTCTGACGAGAGATACATCTCAATTAGTCAGTAATTAAGGCTTCTTTCATAGATGCGAATCTCTGCTTCAACTCTTAGGGTGGAGAGAGACTGGAGCCGAATTTATGAAAGATTCTAACCCCTAAGTCTAGACATAAATCTTCAAAATGGCGGATATTTGATCGAAATCCCTATATCGGCTACCTAAATGCTTAAGTCTAGAATGTCTAGACATAAGCATTTAGGTCTCCGCCATTTAGAAGATTTATGTCTAGACTTAGGAGTTAGGATCTTTTATGAATTCGGCCCCTGGGACCATTTTCCTCACCGCACCAAGGCCACAGTGACTATAGAGGAGACAGGGATGACCCATCATTCAGGAGTTAAGACAGAAGGGGATAATAGATGGGTATGGGATGGGTGAAGGTCGGGTTTATGCCTAGACCAGGTCAGCTTTCTCCCCTCTTTGTAAGGGAAAAGGGTCTTTTGGTATATGTCTGTATGTATGTATGTATGTATGTATGTGCGTATGTATGTATGAATGTGCGTAGACCAATGTGAATATTCAAACCCTCAGCGTTGGTTGCAACTCCGGAACTTTGGCAAACTTGTTTTCCCAAGGTCTCAACTGTATATTCCCACCTTACGCTGAGGTGGAAAGGGCAGAACTTGTGAACACGCTGCTGAGCCTTGATTTCCCTTTCCCCGGTTCATAATTATGTGAACTCCTCTTTGCTCCTCGCCACACGTAGAGCTCCTTGCCCCTCGGCCCGTTGTGACCCTTTGCCCCCTCACCCAGTGCCACCCATTGCCCCTTCTGCCCATTGCGGCTCAATAGCCCTTCAACCCATACTGAGCGCTTTGGGAAGTTCAGGACCACTGACGGCCAAAGTTGACCGACACACGGAAAGTCCGGCCTTCACGAGGCGGACGGTGGCCGTGAGAAGTCATTGATTTAAAAACCATGTGAGGACAGAGCCTTTATTAGTATATATATATATATATATATATATATATATATATATATATATATATATATATATATAATATATATATATATGTTACAAGCGAGTGAATGTTCTAAGACATTGGTAAGATAGACTATCGGAAAAAAGAAAGATATTTTAAGATACGTATATGTGATCACTGCGATTCCCTTCAGCGTGGTTTTTAATGGGGTGGGTTAGCTTATATATACTAAGAGGAGATACATAGAGGGGTCACGGGGAGGTGAGCATACTAGTGTATGGTTCGTTGGAGCCCAAAACATGACGACCCCAATGTCAAACTGACCCTGGGTCAAATGTTGGCGCGACGTGTGGTAGGTTCAGGTCTGGGCGGACAACTATTATACGTCAAGTTGTTAACAAAGAGAGAGAACTGGAGAGAGAGAGAGAGAGAGCGGGGAGGAGGAAGGGAGTGAAGGAGGTGAGAAGACTTTATCTCATTTTTCTTGAGCCGCAACATCTGGTGATTTCCTCGTCCGTCATCAATCCCAGCGGCAAGATGGCGCCGCCCACGACAGATTTTACCCATGCGAGTGCTGGATGATGTGGTCACTGGAGAGTAACAGATGGTGATGAGGAGTGGGATGATCAAATTTGAGGTTCTTGCAAGTCTGTGGGACGTTTTTGAAGTGGACACGGCGTCAAAGGCGAGTGAGAGTTTTTGCTGAATCTCTGCAACATATTTTCGATTTTCAAAGATTTAATTTTGGCGATTGACCACTGATACTGTCCAACTGAGGGGAATTCACTTTTGGGAAGTGGAGAAGGGAGCGTCATTAGTAAATAAGAGGTGTTTGTTGTCATAGCGAAGGTGTGGGTGGGGACGGGAATAGGCATCAATTACAATTGGACATGTAAGACGAGCTCATATTATGGGCGTGATGCCCTCTCTGATAGACCATTGTTTAGTCCGTGTGTTTGTGTGTGTGTATGTGTGTGTGTGTGTGTATGTGTGTGTGTGTGTGTGTGTGTGTGTCGTTGTGTACATGCGTATTTACGCGCGTGAGTGTGTATACATTTGTGTGTTCGTGTGTTGTGTATATACGCCAACGTTCGTGCATGTAATTGTGCGAATTTGGGTGTGTGTTTTTAATACTAGTTTATGGGTAGGGCATTTGTCACTGGGTATGTGTATTGCTTTACGTTGTAAACGCTAAAACTATTGAATGTGGTCGTGTATGTGTGTACCAATGTCTGTGTGCGTAAATATGTGCACACTTTCATGTTTACATCGAATTGTGTATTCTGACTCGTCATTGTAAAAGTACACAACAATCATTTGTGTACATGTGTACATGTCATTCACCGTATATGTACCTACATGTATGAAATCATTCACATAATAAAACTAATGTGAATATGTGCCTAAAATACTCATGACCGATTACGTAATGCAACCCCATACTTGGTTTGTTTAAAAATATAGAGATGAGCAAATAGCAAGTGAGAGTATATATGTTTGAAACAGCCATGTTAACAAGCGTGTTTACAACCTTTTCTTTCCATGAACAGTCATTTCCATATTCATGTTTGTGTGTGTGTCTGTGTGCGTATGCCTGTGTGTACGTGTATGTGCGTACATACACGTACATAATTTTCCCACGTGTACATGCACCGCAAGCACAATCGTTGAGACTTGTTTCTTGTAAGTTGATGGCCTCAACTCTTGAAATTGGGTACAGATTCTCATGTTTGTCTATAATGTTATACATACACGTACATACCAATTCTCACTTATAAATAAACACACACACACACACACACACACACACACACACACACACACACACACACACCTCGTGGCGAGGTGGTTAGAATTCCCGACTGCCACTACGGAGGTCCGGGTTCGAGTCCCGCCCAGGGATGAAATAATTTCAGTATCGCTGCGCTGCGGGTCGTTACTCCAACTCACGTAGGCGAAGAGATGAGTGTGTGTGTTTGTGTAAGGTCACAGTATTGCCCATAGGTTGGTCATATACGAGCTATGAGCTGTCTTCCGGGAGAGAAATAGCTGTCGATCATGAGTCCAACACGTGATCCAAGACCATGGTGAATCACACACACACACACACACACACACACACACACACACACACACACACACACACACACACACACACACACACACACACACACACACACACACACACACACACACACACACGCTGGAACTGCCTTGAAGAAATCCATTAGTCATGACTTAGGTTGAAATATAAAACAAGAAGAAAATGTCTTAAGAAAATGTAAAGTAAGTTATGCTTATATTCAGACAGACAGATGGATAAGTACGACAGGTTTTGACGGGGTCAATGCTTGTAACCTCTCGGTGACCTGACGGAGGGGGAATATTTGTAATTGCATGGGAACCAGCTAGATTCCCCCCTTCCCCCCCCTTCCCCCCCCTTACCGTCCCTCCACACTTTCGTCTTCCCTTCCCCCCCCCAATCCTTCAGTCTTCGTCATCACTCTCTCGTCCCTCGCGTCTTATCTTTCTTTTCCCAGCGTTGGCTTTCTACATCGGGTGATTTATGTTTGCCCGGCGCCATTTCTGATTCCGCCTCTCTCCATCAGTATTTATGTGGTTCTATACATAGGTTGTTGCCTTCGTGATTTGTTGTAATCTGTGTGATTGTATGTGTTATTGCCAGAAGGATGGATCCAGCCACCTGTAACCAAATCAACTGTGTAATATACTATATATATATATATAACATAATTTCCGACAGTTGCCCCGGGATTCGAACCGAGGTCTTGCTCATTTCGACTGTCGGAAATTATGTGAATGATATGCGCTGTTACTAGCGATTCTCTTCAGGCATATATACATACATATATATATATATATATATATATGTATATATATAATATATATATATATATATATATGTATATATATAATATATATATATGTATATATATGAATATATATATATGTATACATACATACATGCACATATATTAATTTCTTTTGTTTATGGGAATGAGTGTGTGTGATATGCAGAAATATTACTTCACCATGGGATAAGTATACGAAAAAAAAAACGAGAGGAAAAATATCTTAGATAAGATATGTCGTTTATTATATCGTCAGGAAGATATATGAAAGATCTTAGTTTCCACCTCGCTTTCTTCCTATGTTTTTTATACATACGAGTGTGTGTGTGTATGTGTATATATATCTTTTTCAACCACATATCACTTTTAATTCCATTCCATCGCAAACGAGACTGAGAATCGCTCGAAGGAAATATCCGTTGGAAATTGAAACGTGGACGAGCCGAGGATTCGAACCCTAACTTTGTTACGGGTTAGCTGGGTTCGAATCCTCGGCTCTTCCACGTTTCAATTTCCAACGGATACCTCCTTCGAACGATTCTCAGTCTCGTTTGCGATGGTATGGAATTAAAAGTGACATGTGGTTGAAAAATATATTAATTGATCACTGGGAACCATTCAGTGTGTATGTATATATATATATATATATATATATATATATATATATACATATATATATATAATATTGTATGTTGGAGTGCGTGCGTGCGCGTATGTGTATGTGTTTATTCATGTTTATTAATCGATTCAACACAAATATTTTTTCCTCATGGGTAAGACGCCGGAACCAGTTTCCTCGCCTCTCAGATGGTTTGTGGTCCCACCGATACTCTGATGCATAGGACAGTGAACCCAGGAGGGGGGGGAGAGGAGTCGCTACTCCCCCACACCCCACATTCCCCGGAGGATTACCACCCCAAGTCCTTCCGAAGATTTTTTTTTTTTTTTTTTTTTGCAAAATTTCTTTCAGGATTTAGACTCCTCAACGCCATATTATCCTTCGGGCGCTCTTCCCACTGCAGTGGTCCCCCCCTACCACCACCACCGCCCCTCAGGGGGTCCATGATGAAGCCCCTGGGGGGAGGGGGGGAAGTTTCCTCGAATGGAGTCACATTCAGAAAACTAGTGGGAGTTTAGTGGATTCCCGACGATTCTCTTCAGTGTTGAAGTGAGTGGTCTCTTTGGGGAGGTTAGATAACAGCAGTGTATAAGTACGGGATATACGAGGAAAAAAAGGAGAAAAAATAGGACTGATAAGCCCTGACCTTCTGGTGCATTACACACACACACACACACACACACACACACACACACACACACACACACACACACACACACACACACACACACACACACACACACACACACACACACACACACACACACACACACATTCATACACACACACTCACACATTCATACACACGCACACACACACACACACACACACACACACACACACACACACACACACACACACACACACACACACACACACAAGACCACATTCGTCTTGTCCGTCATCACTGCCAATAGTCGGCCACCCAATTACCGCCGTGATTTATTCCGTGTGATTATATTCATCACGGGTCGGCTGTTTGTCTCAGCCGATGCAACGCGGCATGTCAACGCGCTCACTGTGCTGCACTGTGCTGCACTGTGCTGGAGGAACGGCCACGGTTGTATGCCTTTGTGTGTGTTCACCATGGTCTTGGATCAGGTGTTGGACTCGTGATCGACAGCTACTTCCCTCCCGGATGAGAGCTCCAAGCTCATGTATGACCGATCTATGGGTAATGCCGTGACCTCACACGCGCACACACACACACACACACACACACACACACACACACACACACACACACACACACACACACACACACACACACACACACAAAACTCCCCGCCCACGAGAGTTGGAGTAACGGCTCGCAGCGCAGTGATACTGAAATTAATTCAGCCCTGGGCGGGATTCGAACTCGGACCACTGGGTTAGCAGTTCCGAACGCTACCACTGCGCCGTCGAGTCGTATGTGTGTGCTTAGCTTATGTTTTTTTTTTTTTTTTTTTTTTTTTTTTACAAGACCCTGGTCCTCCCCTCAGCCGAATAATATATAATATTAATAATAATATAAGGTATGCCACCAAGTTGAAGAGGTTTATGACCCGTATTATAAAGTTTGCTATATTTGTGTAGTGTGCAGAATTAAGAGGAAGTTTGTTGCAAAATTGATATGTGCACATATAGAGGCTGCCTGTATCCAGCTCACAAGATCATCCCCGAAATAGATTCCCATAAGTCGGCCCGATTGTATTTAATGTATTATATGTATAAATCATGTCCGCCAGGTGATAATGAGTATAGTCGGATGTGTACCTGCGAGCTCGCCGAGGAGAAGGTGGTGTAAGTCAGTTTTATGGATTTTTTTATTTTTTTTTTGCCTCGTTGATATGCATAGTGAAAGTTTTGGTTTTGTTATTCTACACAAAGAATACAATTATTCTTTCTTTGTATTCAGCCGGATGAACAATATGTTCCTGCAATGGGGTTTCTTGACAACGTTTCGCAATGCTATTCCGGACACTTTTATGATATATGTTGACCTTGGAGTAGAAAGAACAGAAATGACAAAACTTTTGTCGTGTATGTTTCAACAGGAAAATTGTGGAGCATTCCAGAGCGTGAAAGATCCGTGACTATAGTTATTTTCGTTATGACTATTGTTACTCTTGTTGTGGTCACCATTTACTGTTGTTGCCAGTGTACCTGTGACTCGTACCTGCAGTCATGGCTTTTGTCACTCTTGTCATGACAATTATTGCCACTGCCACCATTGTTGTTTCCACCGGCGTGTTTTTTTTTTTTTTTTTTTAAGCCGCCACGCCGTTTTCTTCGTCTGGTTCTCCCGTCACCTTCGCTGCTGTCTTTTGTGTTCATTGCGGTTATATTGCTTAATGCCTTTTGCATAAGTCTGTCATCTAGGGGAGGAATATTTAGGTTGTGGCCATGTTTATCATTCGCATAGTCAAGCTGATCATAAAAGAAGATGGAAAGGGCGGATTCTCTGCGTGAGATGAAGTCTCGCATCTCCACCCTTTGTTGACTACGAGTCCATTGTTTATGGCCGGGCTTGATCACACGGAGGACATACATTGGAGCCATACTTAGCCTCGCCCATGAAAAAAAGAAAAAGAAAAATGGGAGTTCGAGGTGACCACCGAACACGCAGACTCTTATAAATGATTATACTTTAGGTACATTTCGTTCGCAGAGTTTTGACGTCGGAGCACTGTTCACCAACGTGATGGTTACTAAAGTGATGACCATTCTTCGGTGTTAAGAGTACAGTGATGAAGTATTCACTCGAATTTCAGACCCAGCGTCATTTGAGAGTAGAAGTGTCATTTTTGAGGTATGACATTTCACTTCCGGAGGAGAAAGCCGCTGTTGGTCGTATTTTGTAATGCTTTTGTCGTGCATGAAAAGCGTTTCATGTCAAGTACGTTTAATCTGCGGCGAGGAGGCCGGAGCTCCTTCGAAGACCTTCGGCCTCATTTCGAACACAGCCACCAGACTGTAGTTTACTTTCGTTATGCTCATGGGGTCGGTTACGAAGAGAGTGACTGGCGCGAGCCGCTAACGTGAGAGCTGTTATCACCGCAATCGAGTCTTATTATCTCCAGAACAGCCCGTGCGTAAGGAATTTATTATAGTTATATACTTGCGTTAGGAGAACTACTTAGTAGAGCCATTTACGCAACAGTAACACAAGTAAAAGGTTTGTGATGGCAAGAATAGAAACTCATGTCTGTAACTCTCGCCGTGGTTGTAAAATGTGACGAAGATTTTGTTGATTGACTTTCATTTTTATACGATTTTTTATTTAATTTATTTATATTTCTAGGTGTGTATGATTTGATTTTTACTTTAAAATTTCATTTCCATTTTTATTAATTTATTAATTTATTCATTCTAATGTTTATTGTAGTCACTCAAGTATTTGGAAAGAAGTACACAAAAATCCATTTCATTTATTTACATTTCTAGATGTGTTTGATTTGATTTTTACTTCAAAATTTCAAGACCACTTTTATTCATTTATTCATTTATTTATTCTTTCTAGTATTTATTCATTGTAGTCACTCAGGTATTTGGAAAGAACACAAAAATCCCTGGAATCGCGGAGCCACCATCGACTGTTGCCTCTTCCCTTTCACCCTGGGCTTCTTATCGCGGCCCTGGGCCATCCATCCATCCCGAGACTTATTCTTCCTCCTCCCACTCGGGGGCTCGAGGACTACACTGGCTCGTTCTCCTGCCCCCTCCCCCTTCCCCCCTCTCCCCTGCCCCCCCTCTCCCCTGCCCCCCTCTCCCCTGCTCCCCCTCTCCCCTGTCCCCTCTCCCCTTCCTTCGCCGCCACCGCCTAGGTCCTCCGGCGTTGCCTCACGCCTCCTTCAGTGCGAAGGAATGCCTACTCTTTCCTTTTTGTCATCCTTCCATCTCCTTTCAAGTGCCACTTCGCATGGGCCTCTCTCAGGTTTACATGCGTTATCAAGAACATGCATACATACAGACAGACAGACATATGTCCACATAAGCTTCTACAACACGTTTTCCAGTCTTCTGAGATCAAGTGTCCAGGTCCTGGGCTGTGTGTGCTACATCCTTTTTGTCCAAAATCGCATCAAGTATTTTGGTCGGAATGCCTTTTTCTTATATTTACTTATGCATTTATTTATTTATTTATTTGTATCCATGGTACACAAACCTGTATCTATGCCTACGTAACCTTACATTCGTCCGCATATTTTTGCCTCTGCCTACCATCTCTTTATCCCCTTCTCCTCCTCCTCCTCCTCCTACTCCGCCTTCCTTTCCGCCACCTCACACTCCTCATCCTCTTCTCTTTCCTCCATCTCCCGTTCTCCTCCTCTTCTTCCAACTCCTCATCTTCCTTTTCCACCTCACATTACTCATCGTTATCTTCCTATTTATTCTTTCCCTCCTCACCCTCCTCCTCCCTCATCATCATCCACCTCCTCTTCCTTCTCCTTCCCTTCCACAACCACTACTTCCTCCTCTTCCCTTTCCTCCACCTCCTTCAGAATCTCCTTTGCCATGTTTTTCTCCTCCTCGTTCTCCTAGTCCTCTCCCTTTTCCTCCACACTCTAATCCTCGTTATCTTCCTCCTCCTCTTCTCATCCACCACCTTCTCCCTTCTCACTTTGCTCCTCCTCCTTCATATTCTCCTTTACCTGGTTCTCCTCCACGCCCTCCTATTCCTTATCTTCCTCTTCCTCCTCAATTTCCTCCTCGTTATCCTCTTCCTCCTCCTCTTCCTCTTGGTCCACCCTTCGCCACACGACCTCCAGACTTACCCGAGTTGGACCTTAGCTTTTCAGTACTCCTGTCCGCCCGGGGCCAGGCAGCTCTTGCGTCACACCCCCGCACCTCCCCCCCCCACCTCCTCTCAACTCCTCACCTCTTTCACTCCCTTTCTCATACTCTCTTCCAAATTCGCCCCATGCATCGTTTACGCATACTCACTCATACACTTACACACTCTTTCACTCTCTCTCTATCTCTCTCTCACACACACACGTACACATACACACACGCACATACAAACACACATATACACAAACACACAAACACATACACGCACACACACACACACACACACACACACACACACACACACACACACACACACACACACACACACACACACACACACACACACACACACCATAAGAAAGTGGACCGTGGAACTTGTTGCAATGTTTGCAACGCCGGCGGTAATGGTGATCGCGGTCAATGTGACGGATTGCAATGCCGCGGGAGGGAGGGAAGTGGAGGAACGGGAAAGGAGGAGGAAGAAGAGGAGGAGGAGGAGGTGGTGAAGGGAGGACGAATGTCTATTGCGGTCTTATTGTCGTTTCAATGCGCGGCCTTTTGTATGTGTTTCTGTCTGTCTGTGTGTGTGTGTGTGTGTGTGTGTGTGTGTGTGTGTACGCTTACAGCCATACTATAGTGCTATCGGCTGGGCCCCTCACCCCCTCACCCCCGTCCTTGTGGTGTATTGTGTTGGCTGTAAGCAGGAGGTCTGATTGTTGTCTCCTTTTTCCTTTCCACTTTCTCTTGGTCGTCTCCTAGGAACGCAGTTCATGTTTCAATGTGGGTGTTTCCTTCTCCGTTCTCACTCGTTATGTCAACCCGTGCCGTATTGTTTACTGTTTTTATGTATTTGCTCACTGACTTGCCCTTATCCCAATAATGCTGTTGTTTATTTACTTTTTTTTTTTTTTTTTTTTACATATTTTTCATTTTTGTATGATTGTGTCTGGGTTTACTGTATAATAAGTAATACTTTTGTGTGGTGTAGGAGGTAAAGGGAACACGGGCTGAGGGAAATACACATTGTAATAATTTTAAGAAGATATATTACTCGATTATCGGTAACTAAGTTTCATGGTAAAGCAAATTTAACCCCATTTGGGACGTATCTTAACCCCCATTATTTTGCCAAACAACTCTCATGCCAACAACCTAATTTGGCGTTCACGGAATCCTGCCATCGCTTCCGATCTCGTTCTCCCCGGGTCTTCGTTCTTCGAGTTCGGTAGGAGGCTCTCAGGAGTGGAGACTCCAACGCACCGGAAGAAAGTGATCCATCGAGGGCTTCGTCCACGCGAGTTCGTCCTCTTCGTCCTCGTAGAGGCACCACGTAGTTGAATAAGGGGACAGGTCAACTCACTGCACAATTTTATCATAACCTAATTATGATGTAATAGAAAACAACAGTGGGTTAGATTAGGTCAGGCTTTAGTTAGGTTAAGGTTGGGCTGGGTTTGGTTAGGTTTGGTTAGGCTTAGGCTAGGTTAGGTTGGGTTTGGGCTAGGTTAGGTAGGGTTTGGATAGGTTAGGTTGGGTTAGGGTTTGGGCTAGGTTAGGTTGGGTTTGGTTAGGTTTGGGCTAGGTTAGGTTGGGTTTGGGCTAGGTTAGGCTGTGTTGGGTTAGGTTAGGTCAGGTCAGTTCAAGTTAGTGGAGTGAGTTGTCATCTCATAGTACAGTGAGTTGACAACCAGACAATCATAGTGCATTGAGTTGTCATCACAGTGCAGTGAGTTAGCGTTACAGTCAGTTGACATATAACCGTTGAATAAAATCGTGGAGCGTTAGCCAGAATAAAACTAATATCAGTCATAGAGTTTAGTGATGGTCGCGGGCCACTAAGGGTAAGTTGTCTACCACAAAATTGCTACACATTTGTTCCGTCTGCTCCCTCACGGCTCAAAAACTTCCCAAACCATGTAAGTCGTTACTGTCACCCTTGAGCAAGGGATGGTGCGCGCATATGTGTGTGTATGTGTGTATGTGTGTGTTAAGTCATAGTATTACTCATAGATCGAGACATATGGACTATGAACTCTCATCCATCAGATAATAGGTGTAGATCACGAGCCAGACACGTGATCCAAGACTGGTAGATTAACCAGAAAAAATTTCATTTGATCGTCTGTTGCGCGTAAATAAGCCTTTGGCCTCACTGGATCGCACGAGTGAATAACGAGGTGGAACGGATTTCCTCAAACTTCCTCCTCCTCCTCCTCCTCCACCTCCACTCTCTCCTCTTTCTTCCCCTCCTCCACTCTCTCCTCCTCGTTCTCATCCTCATCCTCATCTTCCATCTCCACTATTCCTCCTCCACCTCCACTCTCCTCATCCTCATCCATCTCCACTCTCTCATCCTCATATTCAACTTTCTCTACCTCCACTCTCTCTTCATCCTCCTCTCCGTCTTCTTCCACCTCCACTCTCTCCTCCTCCTCCTCCTTAACCTCTTCTCTCTCCCCTCCTCCTCTCCATTTTATTCCTATGGAATGTTTCAATCACTCTAATAATCGTCTTGCTTTCACTGTGTTTTGTAAATTAGAATTTTATTTTGGCTGCCGTAAGACGATTTCATTCTGCTTGGAGGGTAACCTCCCTCCCCCTTGGAGCGAAAGGGTTAAGACTCGGTGCCCAAAACACTAAACTCGAATTATTAGTTTTCCTTAACCCCGTAGTTAATGTTCCTTTCCAGGCAAACTACGGGTAGTGAGGTCTCCCCAAGATGAATAAAATCGCTTGGTTATAAGCTAAAGTAAAGATGTAAGCCATTTTCCCCCCAACTAGAGGGTTACCTGAGAGTATTTCTCGCCTTCTTGGCTTAGAGAAAAGGGTCTCACACAGATGAATAAAATCGCCTGGCGACAACCTGATTAAATTATATAATAGCTGTCTCAAGTCAGGAGGTGATTCATCTCAGGCATTCACCAGAATAAATATATATAAATTGCGTCATCATCGCAGTGAGTGAGAAATTATTTGAAACTGTCTTAACACTTTGGTTCCATTATTCTCATAATTTGAATAGAAATCGCCCAACGAAAGATTGGATTAAAATCCGTAGATTTAATTATCGTAGCGAGAGAGGTACATAAGATAGGACCATAAGAATGAAGGAGACTGCAAGAGACCATAAGGCTTACACTAGGCAGTTCCATGTCCATTACCACCTGTCATCCCCATCCATAAAGTTGTCTAACCGTTTCTTAAAACAACCGATAGTTTCAACACTCACTACATGGTAAACGCCATTTGTCCTCTAACAACAAATAAGTGTATCTATTATGAAGCAGACACTAAGATAATTCTCTGAGAAGACACCAACACTAAGACATATTTTCACGACCACTCGCTTACCTCTTACCACTAAAGGTCTTCAATGACGTGGATTTTGACTCGTATGCATGAGCGCTGGCGTATAGATTCTTAAGCCCCAGTCACCCCAAGCTTACGACCTGTTTCCGACCACCTTCGACCGAAAATCAAACGATCGGTCGGCGACACAAAACCTATGCAAGGAAATGAAATGGAAAAAAGTTAATTTGGTTGATAAGATGAAAATCTATGTACTGGGGACAATTCAGTGTGTGTTTTAATATATCTATCTATCGATCTATTCATCTATCTCATTACCGACTACCAGCGACTTCCAAAGACTACCTGCAACTGGTCGGTGACCACCACATGGTCGCTGGTGGTCGGAAACCGGTCGTAAGCTTGGTGTGATTGGAGTCTTAGCGCTATAAGCTTCTTTGGAGACCAGAACTGACTATGCCTTCTTGCGGTTCTCCGCCATTCACAATCCGACATTTGATCTCAAACGGGCACAATTTTTCTCTCTCTTCTTTGGGAAGCGATGATACCCTGACCATGTGATTCACCATGGTCTTGGATCACGTGGTGGACTCTTGATCGACAGTTATTTCCCTCCCGGAAGA
>NC_134778.1:54152699-54155199 GCF_046742065.1 Oratosquilla oratoria | reverse complement strand
AAAAAAAACTGTCTGGCGTTAGTTAGATTACTTTAAGATCTAAACGACATCATCGAATTGAAGTACTTCCCCCTCGTTCCTTCTCCTCCTCTTCCTCCTTCTCTTCCTCCTCCTCCTCTTCCTCTGCCTCCTCCTACCTTCTCTTCCTCCTCCTCCTCCTCCACTGCCTCCTCTTCCTCCTCTTCCTCCTCCTTCTCTTCCTCCTCCTCCTCCTCTTCCTCCTCTTCATTCTCTTCGTTCATCTTTTCCCCTCTGGTTATACCAGTGGATAGCGGCCGCCGCATTTTTTTCAGGATTTATTTGTGTTTGCCACATGTTCGCTGCTGGTGTGGACTTGGCCCTTCGGCTTCGTCATATGTTTGTAACAACGAAAGAAGAAATAGTTACACGTGTTCCAGTCAGTAGGAGAATGCATTGCGTGGTCGGTATTGAGGAGAGTGTGAGGTCGAGGCAGAGACGGATTTGGAGGGAAAAGAAAGAGGAGGAGGAAGACGAAGAGGAGGAGGAGGAGGAAGACGAAGAAGAGGAGGAGGAGAAAGGCGAAGAAGAAGAGGAGGAGGAAGACGAAGAAGAGGAGGAGGAGCAAGACGAAGAAGAAGAGAAGAAGGTGGAGGAGGAGGAGGCTGAAAATATCAGGTAGGAGGAAGACGAAAATGAGGAGGAAGAGGAAGACGAAGAAGAGGAGGAGGAGGATAGGAAGACGAAGAAGAGGAGGAGGATGAAGAGGAGGAGGCGGCGGCGGAAAATGTCGTCAGGTAGGAGGAAGACGAAGAAAAGGAGGAGTAGGAAGGGCGGAAAATGTCGTCAGGTAAACCAAAGAAGATAAATATGAAGCGACGAAAGCGGAATGAAGAGAGAGAGAGAGAGAGAGAGAGGCTAAACACTCTCCCATTAAAGCGGGATCCCAGTAAGATGAATAAAAACGCCTGGCGACAGTCAGAATAACATATTTAAAGTGAGGCACCTTAGTTCAGGATACAAGTTAACTTAACACCTCTCGGTAACCAAATACATAGAATACCTCGCTTAACGCCTATATTCCACTCCCGGTTATGTGTTGGCAGCTGTACTGCATAGCATCCCGTTTGTACCTAGGGACTCGCCTAAGCTGAATATAATCGTCTGTTATTAGCCAGAACTAAATATAAAATGTATAAAACTTGATATGTTGGATGCGGATAGGTTATGTGAAGAATAAGCATCAAAGCTGTTTTTCTGTTTTATTATATCAACAAGAAGGAGAATGTAGTTTATTGTCATTGTATGTTTGACTACACAAGTATTATATTGCCCAAAATGGCGCGCGCGCACACACACACACGCACGCACGCACAAAGTTCATCAATATATATATATATACATTTATTCACACACACACACACACACACACACACACACACACACACACACACACACACATATGTATATATATGTATGTATATATATATATACACACACATATATATATATATATATATATATATATATATATATATATATACAAGCAAACAAAATATGAATAGATATATAAACAAGTAAATAAATATATTAAATGTTGAGGTGTCAAGACAGCTAGAAGCTCGAACACGGTGACATGACTTGCAAGTCACAGTCCAATGTAGATGACAGAAACATTCTGATCACCGTTGTGTCCTTTGTATGACAAATTGCAGGTAACTTTTTAAGTCAAACATACATATGATCTGAAGTGCCCATCTTCAGGCATGGGCGTGACATGAATATTAAATTGGTCCCCGTGATAAAGAAAAAGAGAAAGGAGAGGGGGGAGGAGGAGTTGAAGAATTGAGGGGAGGGGCTAAAGGGGGGAGAATTGATTTCTCTGCTCCGTGTTTTCCGAGTAGAGACCTATCATTCTTCGATTTCCCCCCAATCAAATTAAACAATGATGAGAGCTTCTCTTATTGATTCTGGCCTTCGTCCGACTCGCCCTCCACCTGACCTTATGGCAACTCCTCCCTCCTCTCCAGCACGCACAGTATTTATATACTCTTCTCTACCCTCCGGGGACCACGGGACGGGGCGGGCGGTCGTGCAGCGTGGCCTCTGTGCGTGCGTGTGTGTGTGTGTGTGTGTGTGTGTGTGTGTGTGTGTGTGTGTGTGTGTGTGTGTGTGTGTGTGTGTGTGTGTGTGTGTGTGTTTACCTAGTTGTATCTTACTGGAATAGAGCTATTCTCGTAGTGACCCGTCTTTGTATCTTTCATCATCAAGTTTGTTCTTAAATTCTTGCATGGTGGTTATAGCACTCACTGTTTCCTCATCCAATTTATCCCAGATATCCACCACTCTGTGTGGGAAAATATTCTTTTTCAGATCTCTTCTATAACTATCCTTTTTAAGTTTCTTTTTCATCTCCTCTTGTTTTTCTTTTATCCCACTTTGTGTGTGTGAGTGTGTGTGTGTGTGTGTGTGTGTGTGTGTGTGTGTGTGTGTGTGTGTGTGTGTGTGTTTGACCAACCGGAACCTCCACTTCGGTCAGCGA
>NC_134778.1:54142699-54150199 GCF_046742065.1 Oratosquilla oratoria | reverse complement strand
TACCGCCTCCTCCTCCTTCTCTTACTCCTCTTTCTTCTCCTCTTCCTTCTCCTCCGTCCCTCCTCTATCTCCTATTCCTCCTCCTCCTCCTCTTACTCCTCTTTCTTCTCCTCTTCCGTCTCTCCTCCATCTCGGGCACAAGACGCCAGGGTCGGTGAGATACTAATGACGAGGTTGTTAAAATACCAGACGAGTTCTTTAAGACTCCACCGACACATTTTTTTCTCTTTTCCTCTTTATCCATTGTACGACATGTTTTTACTTTGCTTTTGTTTTCTTATGATAATACATTCCAAGGCGATTTTGCGTAAGATGGCTGTATTGTTTTCCGATTTAATGATTTATTGTTCTGAAAAATGGACTGTAATGGAAAGTCGCCGCAGTAGGAGACCGTCTGGTCCGTGGCGAGGCCAGATGCAGAATAGACAGAAAAATAGGAAAATAGGTAAATAAAGAGGAATAATTGAAAATGTAAAGGAATCGTGTTGAGAATGTGTCGGACAAGGATTTATCTCGGCGAGTGTCAACTCGTCAGTGTATTAATTGCTGTCACTTCCATTGGCTCCATCCTTCAATCAACCTCATCCTCCACCTCCGCTATTTCCATCTCGCAAAACTCGCCCTCATTTTTTTCTTCTTTTCTCTCCACTTTCCTTTCCTCTCCCATTTCATTCTATCTTTCTCCTGTTACCCATTTCCCTTTCCATTTACCCTTCCCTGATTTCACACACTTGATTAATTATCCTTCCCCTTGTCCAACTCCCACACCTTCCCTCCCCTCCCCTGTCCCCGTCTCTCCCCTCCCCCGTCTCCACCCCTCCGTATCTCTCCCCTCCCGTCCACTTCGGCCCCCCCTTCCCCCTCCCCCTCCCCCCCTCGCCTCCCTTCTCCTCCCGTCCTGCTCCCTGACACGTCCCTGGATAATCCTCCCTTTATATGTACCTGGTGATGCAATCGGCACACCTGAGCTCGGGCCAGAGAGAGACGAGAGCTCATTGGTCGAGGTCTGGACCAATGACAGCGAGGCGGCGTGACGAGGACAAATCTTTCGCCTCCCTTAACCGTTCGTGGCCATCACACTTGTTTAAGATGATTAGTTTGTTTTTTTTTCTACCGATAACCGGCGCTTCTGTCCGTAGGGACAATATTACACCGAAAAGGTGGGGTCGTAGAGGTGGTATAAAGGGGAGATACAAGGAGGGTAGGTAGTAGAACGGAATGGTTGTCTAATTTTTGTCCTCCTCCTCCTCCTCCTCCTTCTTCTTCTTCTTCTTCTTCTTCTTCTTCTTCTTCTTCTTCTTCTTCTTCTTCTTCTTCTTCTTCTTCTTCTTCTTCTTCTTCTTCTTCTTCTTCTTCTTCTTCTTCTTCTTCTTCTTCTTCTTCTTCTTCTTCTTCTTCTTCTTCTTCTTCTTCTTCTTCTTCTTTTTTTTTATTTATTTATTGTTTTTAGTGGACATAAGTCCCCTATTATAGACTAATGCTGAACGTAGTGGTGGTAGTACTGGGGGTTGTAAATCGTTTGGTAAATATAGGAAGATAATTAGAGGCTCTATCCGTGTTTCTGAAGCGCAGAGTTTACAATCATTGCATAATCCCAGCTATGATCTCCGGTTTTGAGTCTTGATCATTGACGAAGGGTTGCACGGCGAATGGACAGATGAGTGCTGGAAATAGCGTTAAACTGGTTTAACCTGTTAAACAGGATTACCTTAGGTTTATTAGTTACTCGTTCATGCCAGTTTAGGTGCACACACACATACACACACACACACACACACACACACACACACACACATACACACTCGTGGCGCGGTTGGTAGAGTTCCCGGCTGACACTACGGAGGTCCGGGTTCGAATCCCGCCCAGGGCTGAAATAATTTCAATATCGCTGCGCTGCGGGTTGTTACTCCAACTCTCGTGAGCGGGGAGTTGTGTGTGTGTGTGTGTGTGTGTGTGTGTGTGTGTGTGTGTGTGTGTGCGTGCGTGTAAGGTCACAGCATTACCCATAGATTGGTCATATACGAGCTCTGAGCTCTCTTCCGGGAGGGAAATAGCTGTCGATCACGAATCTAACACGTGATCCAAAGACCATGGTGAATCACACACACACACACACACGGTTTGCAGTTGTAGTTGTTACCGTCGAGGGCTTCCACGCTGCAGACCCAAGATCGCGACTCTTTCAGGGCGTGTGAGCTTTACAATACTGCAATCCGTCACTGCCCCCCATGAACAAGGGGATGGGTATGTGGTGTGAATAAGGTCACAGCATTATCCGTAGGTCGGTCTACATTAGCTGCAGAACGTGCGGCTGGCAGCCGCTCGGTAGGGTACACGTGGAGGTTCGAACCCTGATCACGGTGCAGAGGTTTTGAAAGGCAGTCAGTCTGGAGAGTGGTCATCAGTTGCCAAAACCAAACATGTTCTTTCACAAGGCACCATCCTCCTCCGTGACGTAAAATCCAATGGTTATCGTTAGTAGTATTAGTCGATACGGGAGCCCACCCACGGTGCGATCCGGTCGAATCCGATCAGATTGGATCATGTATGTCATTCGGACAAGCCTGAATTTGTACCTGCACGATCCTGTCTGGGCTGATGCGACCTGTTCCGTCAGGCGACCTCAAGGCCAGATCGTACCGTGGATGGGGTCCCTAGTACTCGAGGTAAGAATATCAGTAGCAGTTCCTGTGGGTGTTACTATCGACATGTTTATTACATTTATTTCGTTTTCTTGTACCACGCCCCCCACTGTGATGTTATGCCCTTGAGGGAGATCTAATTGGCTGTCCGCCTTGAAGCAGCGTCACCCTTTCGAGGGGGAAGGAGGGAGGGAGGGGGAAAAGGGCGACCAATCATAGTCAGAAGTCGTCGTTATCAGATATCGTTCTTCATTGCCTTTAGGGGAAATAGGAGTTTCATTTGAGTTTATATAATACACACACACACACACACACACACACACACACACACACACACACACACACACACACACACATATATATATATACATATATGTAAATATATATATGTATATATATATATATAATGCGTGTGTGTGTGTGTATATATATATATATGTGTATGTATATATATATATATATATATATATATATATATATATATATATATATATATATATATCTGAAGTGAATCGCTAGTAACAGCGAGATCATACAAATAATTTCCGACAGTCGACCTGGGAATCGAACCGAGACCTAGCTTGATATATATATATATATATATATATATATATATATATATATATATATATATATATATATATATATATATATATATATATATGTATATATAAATTCTTAAGGAGTGGGCTTTTCGCCTGTGTGGGGGGTATCTTGTACTATATCCTCAAATATATGGGCTGCTTGTCTCGTTACCCCGGGTGGGGTGCGAACTCGCATCGTACGTGTTGGCAGAGTCGAGATCCATATCGTTTAAGCTAATGAGATGTGAGCGTGTGTGTGTGTGTGTGTGTGTGTGTGTGTGTGTGTGTGTGTGTGTGTGTGTGTACGTGATTTAAGAGAAAGTTCGGGGTGTTTCTTTAGATGAATCAAAAGAGAGGTCACCACCCCTTATCCTGGAGAGAATCTATCCATTACCAGTATTTTTTTTTTTTTTTTTTTTTTTCTGTTTCTTCTGGTTCTGCTTCTTCCTTCTCTTCTTCCTTCTTCTTCATCAGTTTCCTCTGCTTCTTCCTTGTTCTTCTATTTTTCTTCTGTTTCTTCTTTTTCTTCTTTTACTTCTTCCTCTTTCTTCTTATTGTTCTTCTACCTCCTCTTTTTATTCTTCCTCTTCTGCTTCTTACATTGTTTTTTCTGCTTCTTCATCCTCTTCCTCTTCTACTTCTTATTTTTATTAATATTATTATTATTGTTATTATTATTATTCTATTATTATTATAGTTATTGTTATTATCATTATTATCATTATTATTATTATTATTATTATTATTATTACTATTATTATTATTATTATTATCATTATTATTATTATTATTTCATAAAGATTTCCCTCACGCCGTGGGCGTCGCCAGCATGTCCTCGTGCTAAGACAGGCTTCTCATGCGCCCGCGGGGCGTGGGACGGAGGGCTGCCCTCTCCATGTCCAAGAAAGGAAACTGCCCCCCCCCACCCCCAATTTTTTGTCCAACGCGTTTTAATTTCTGGACATTCATTCTCCGGAGGAGAGAGAGAGAGAAAAAAAAATAGAGTAAATGATAAATGAATTAATAAACGAGGGCGATTGGATCGCTCGTAGGTTGAGCCCTAATTGAACAAACCAGAGGGAAATTTGATAAGAAAAGATTTTTTTGTATACAACTCTGCATCTGGATACGGGGCGTTATTCCTCTTTTAGATTCATTTCCTCCTCCTCGTCCTTCTCCTTTTTCTCCTCCTACGCCTTCTCTAACTCCTTTTCCTCCTGCTTTGCCTCCTCCTCTTTTTTTTCTCCTACATCTTCTCTGTTTCCTTTCCCTCTTCCTCCTACACCTTCTATTTCTCCTTCTTTTCCTCCCCCTTTTACCTCCTCCTCCTCCTTCTTTTCCTCCTACATCTTCTCTGTCCCCTTTTCCTCCTCCTCCTTTGCCTCCTCCTCCTCCTTTTTCTCCTCCTCCTACACCTCTCTCTCCTTCTTTACCTCCTCCTCCTCCTCCTCCTTCTTTTCCTCCTACATCTTCTATGTCTCCTTTTCCTCCTCCTCCTTCTTTTCCTCCCACATCTTCTATGTCTCCTTTTCCTCCTCTTTTGCCTCCTCCTCCTTTTTCTCCTCCTCCTACACCTTCTCTGTCTCCTTGTTTTCCTCCGCCTTTACCTCCTCCACTTCCTCCTCCTTTTCCTTCTCCTCCTCTTCCCTGTCCTCCTCCTCCTCCCCCTCCTCTTCCTTCCCTTAATCATCCTACTCCACCTCTTCTCCATTCGTCCTCTTCTTTCTTCACCTTCTTCCAATTTTCTGTCCTCTGTCTTTTCCTCTTCCTTCTCCTCCTGTACCTCCATTCTCCTCCTCCATCCCCGTGTCTTACTTGTTTTCTACTCTCTTACATATGTTTTTATTGTCTCTCATTCATATATATATATATATATATATATATATATATATATATTGTGTGTGTGTGTGTGTGTATATGTCTTTTTCTCTTCGCGTCTCGTACGCTGCATCCTTCCTACATTCTCCCTCTTTCTTCCTTCATCGCCTTCTTTCTCCCTCCCTTCTTTCCTCATTTTCGTCAATAGTTCCCCGTGAATTTCCTCTTCCATCGTTTTCCTTGCTTTCGTTTTGCTTTGTCTTTTGTTTTTTTAAGCGTCAGCCCATCATTCCAGCTCCTCTCTTCGGGATTCCTCCCGTTAATTATCTCCATTATTTAATTATTTATTTATTTATTTATTTATTTATTTATTTTTGTCTTTTTCTTCTACGCCTTTTCCATCTCCTGGGAGCCTTCCTTGTGTCTGCCACTTCTTCTCTTTCCTCTCCAGTCGTATTGACCCGAACCTTTCACTTTTTCGTTTATCCTCTATTCATAGCCTCTGCCCCTCCCCTCTGTCATTCCCCATCTCCCAATTGTTTCCCTCCCCCTCCTCCCCTCCCCTCACCTCCCTTTCCCTCCTGCTCCCTCCATCTCCCTCCTATTTGTCCTCCCGCAGCTCCTCCCACCATTGCCTTGGCCTCAATATACTTTTTGTGGCTTTTAATTCGCATGATAATCTCTTCAATATGTTGTTAGCAGAGCTGCCATTCCCCCACTCTCTCTCGTTCTCGCTTACGTCATCGGACATTATCCTTTTTCGAGCGTCCTTAACAGTCCTTTTGCAGAAATCCTTTTGTCGATTGTGTGTGTGTGTGTGTGTGTGTGTGTATCTTTGTGTGTGTGTGTGTGTGTGTGTGTATCTTTGTGTATGAGCGTGTGTATCTGTGTGTGTGTGTGTGTATGAGCGTGTGTATCTTTGTGTGTGTGTGTGTATGAGTGTGTGTATCTTTGTGTGTGTGGTATGTGTATGAGGTATGTATATATATATATATATATATGTGTGTGTGTGTGTGTGTATCTTTGTGTGTGTATATATATGTGTGTGTGTGTGTGTGTGTATGTCGCTATGTTAATTTTCCGTGTGGGTCTCATTGTACACACCGCTTGAAAGGTTAATTGTTGGACGCGCCGACTGCCCCAAAATTTATGGAAGCAGTACCATTTTATCGAGTAAATCTTAAGAATATAATCGAATCTCTCGAAAAAAAAAGAAAAACCAGTTTGTTGATGCCATTATATTTGTTGTTATTTTTGTTCTCGATGATTTTGTTGTTATTGTTGTGGTTGTGATCAGAACAAAAACAATTTCGATCGCGCTTCTTGAGTAAAAAGGCTTCCGGTGACCGCCAGTTGCCCAGGCTGTCCTGTAGCACCTAGGGCAAAGGTTGAGAACCAGTTAAGCGCGTCTTGGCGTAAGCTTCTCTCCTCACAGTTCCTAATAGTGTCTGCATCACGTCTAAGAACTCATCTTTAGGCACTTCCACGACTCTTTCCACTACTCTGGCCATGATTTGGGCAGTGTGATGGTACCGGGATGTTCTCTGAAAAGAGCAGTAGAAGAAGGAAGAGAAAGAGAGAGAGAGAGAGAGAGGACTATGAGTACGAGAAGAGAAGGAGGAGGAGAAGGAAGAGGTGGACGGAAAGATGGAAAAGGATGTGGATCAGGGGTGGAGGAGGAGGAGAGGGAGGAGGAGAGGTGGAAGAGGAGGAGGCGGCTCATGGGTGGATGAGGAGGAGGAGAGGAAGGAGGAGGAGAAGGTGGAAGAGAAGGAGGCGGCTCATGGGTGGAGGAGAGGGAGGAGGAGGAAGAAGAGGTGGACGAGGAGAAGGTGGAAGAGGAGGCGGCGGCTCATGGGTGGAGGAGGAGGAAATGGAGGAATACAAGGTGGGGTGGATTTTTCGGTAAATGTTGTTTACTGACGGAGTTCGAGAAGAAGAAGACGACGTCGACGACAACGATGGTGAAAGGACGTCCGTCTGTCCGTCCGTCCGTCCGATGGTGATTAATGATGGTGTTGGAGTGACGAGGAAAATTCGTCGGGCGTTGGCGGAGGGCCAGGAGTGCGAGGATTGGTGTCAGGGGGACACGACGACGGGAAGATTTAGTGGTGGTGGGTTAGTGGTGGTAGTGGCGGTGGTGAATTAATGGTGGTGGGTTAGTGGTGGTAGTGGCGGTGGTGACTTAATGGTAGTGGCTTGGTGGTGATAGTGGTGGGTTAGTGGTGGTGGTGGTGTGTTAGTGGGGGGCTTAGTGGTGGTAGTGGCAGAAATGGTTGTAGTGGTGGTGGTGGCTTGGTGGTGGTAGTGGTGGCTTAGTGGTGCAAGCCTGGTGGTGTTAGTGGTAGAGATGGTGATAGTAGTGGTGGTGGCTTAATGGTTGTAGCTTAGTGGTGGAGACTTCGTGGTGGTGGTTCCAGAGATGGTGGTAGTGGTGGCTTAGTGGTGGTAGTGAC
>NC_134778.1:54127699-54137699 GCF_046742065.1 Oratosquilla oratoria | reverse complement strand
CCTCCTCTTCCTCCTCCTCCTTCCTCCTCCTCCTCCTCCTCCTCCTCTTCCTCCTTGTCCTCCTCCTCTTCCTCCTCCTTCTCCTCCTCGTCCTTCTCCTCCTCGTCCTCTTCCACCTCCTCCTCCATCTCCTCGTCCTCCTCCTTCTCCACCTCCTCGTCCTCCCCATCCTCCCTCCTCCTCCCTCCTCCTCCTCCTCTTTCCCCTCCTCGTCCTCCACCTCCTTTCTCCTCCTCCTCCTCGTCCTCCTCCTCCTCCTCCTCCCGGTCTTCTTGCCCGGAGAGTTTTCATCACACCTGCCCGAAGAACCTGCCACCCCCCTCTCCCTTCCCCCGTCTCGGGCATTTTTGCTGCATCTGCTTGTCACTTCAATTATCTCGCTGTGTGCCTCCCTACTTGATCACCTCCAGGACTCCTGTTCCCCACCTCCGCGTCTTCCACTTCCCTCCCAAGTCCACCCGACCAGGTGGACCGGGAGAGACATTCTACCTGCTGCTTGGCCTCCGGGGTGACCATCTGTGACCGGTATGTCAGGTCTGAGAGGGAGTCTCACGTTCTGTAGGTCCTGACGTGAGGTTATGGAGTCTTTTCGTTTTAACCTGACGGAGGTTCATGAAGAACCGGAGGAGTCTTCTTTCTTGGAGCTGTAGATAGACAATGGCAACGTGCACACATTAAGCAGACGTTAAGCTTTCAATATATTAATTATTTTCATTTATGTATATTTTTTATTCATTTGTATTTTTATTTATTTATATATTCTTTTATATTAATGTATTTATTCATTTATTCATTCATTCATTAGATTCATGTGTGTTTAATGCATTGTATCATGTGTTCATGAATCCTAAGAATGTCTGGTCGGAGAGCCACACAATAAATTTTTCATAACCACAATGTCAGAATCGCTGCAAAAATAAAATAGTTTTATTTATTTGTACATTAATATTCTGTTCATTAATGTATTTGTTCACATGTCGATATGATTTATCATTCATTTACATATAAATTTGTTCGTATATTCATATACTAACTTGTTTATCGTTTCTGTATTTATGTGCATATTTCTTTGTTGACTTGGGGAAAAGTGTTGGCCAGGGAGGAAATGACATATGATATTCACATTGTCAGATGCGGTGAATGAAGTGTTAAATGTCAACACGTATATCCACTTTCCCGCAACAGGTGCTTTGTCAGACAATGAACAAATAAATAGATAAATAAACAAGTAAATAGATAGAATAATAATGAATATTATAGAAATGAAATAAAGGAATATACCAAAGGAGAATCCTGTATATGACGTGCCTGTCTTAACACAGAATCATGTCCAATGCATTTGCTCGACAGTAATCCATAAGTGACTGCGTTGCTCGATGCAGGACGGCTTCCATTGGAGATGAATATGCACGTTTGAGAGGAGGAGGACCAGGAGGAGGAGGAGGAGGAGGTCTTGGGTGGCCAGATAGCGTTTAATCACCATCCATTTCGCACATGATCAATTCTCGAGCGCTCATTAGTCAACTTCAGCTTCAATCTGGAGCGCAAGATCAACCGCACCGGGTCTCCTTGTTAACGAGCGGGGAGGATCATCGGAACTCGTCGGGTTGTTAACAGCTGTTGGTGTCTCACCAACTAAGGCTCCTGTTGATGATCCTCCTCCTCCTCTTTCTCCTCCTCCTCCTCCTCCTCCTCCTCCTGGTCTTCCTCTTTATCTTCTTCCTCCCCCTCTTCCTCCCTCTCTTCCTCCTCCTCTTCCTCCTCCTCCTCCTCCTCTTCCTCCTGGTGCTGCTCCCTCCTGGCCTCCTCCTCCTCCTCTTGCTCCTCTTCCTCGTCCTCCTCCTGATCTCGTCTTCCTCTTCCTCTTCCTCCTCCTCCTCCTTCTCCTGTTCCTCCTTCTGTTGGACCTTGGGTCATCACCTCCATTTGTCAGTGGAGAACCTGCTTCGTGGCTGAGCCTGGACACACAACCTTTAACTAAAAGCACAGGAACCGCTGCCACCACTAACACCACTAACGTCAGGACACAATCACCACCATATTCCATTAACACCAGACCAGCACCACTGTATTCACCACCATTACCGCTACCACCACCAGCAGCATCTTCACCAGCGCCCTCTCCATCATAACTAACGCTTTCATCTTCATCTCCAACATTATAATCACCACCACTTTCCCCACCATTCCCATCTCCCTCGCCAACACCTCCCCCATTTCCACCTCCTTCACCACCACCATCCCCCACCACCTCCCCCATTTCCACCTTCCCACCACCTCCCCCATTTCCACCTCCCCCATCACCACCACCAACAACAACAGTCCAACACCATCACAGAATAATAATAATATTGACGTTATCAGTTAAGGAGAGACAAGACAAAACCAATAAAAGAAATAAACAAAGAAGATTTGCAGGAGAATCCCCCTGAGCCTGCCTGACTAGTGCGCCTGCCTCCTGATTCAGCGTCCAGGAACGACCTCGGGACCAGAGTTCTCGGAATGGGTAGGGCATGACGACGCGCGGCCGCGCCGCAAGGCCGACCGTCGCGGTTTCTTCGTCGGGGGCGGTCCCCTAGGGAGGCAGATCTACCCCTGGGGAGGCAGGTGGGAGGCGAGGAGATAGGGGGCGGAAGGTAGGGTCTTATGATGAAAAACACCAGTTTAGGGGTCGACGGGTTCTGGCAAGGACGGTAGTTGTGGTTGTGGTTGTGGTGGTAGTCGTAGTGATAGTAATGATGAGGAAGAGGAGGGGAGGAGGAGGAAGAGCTGAGGAAACTTGTGGTTGTGGTGGTAGTCATAATGATAGTGATGAGGAGGAGGAGGAGGAGAAAGAAAAGGAGGAGGAGGAGGAGAAAGAAAAGGAGGAGGAGGAGACTTGAAAACTGGCCGAGGGTGGCCAACGAAGAAAACTGACAAGTCTTTCAAGAGCCAACTGACGGAAGCTTTACAGAACGAAGAAACAGCGTTCATGGAAGACCTGAGGGAACAAAAAGAAAGAAAAATCGATTTAAAATTTACTCAAATACAGTTCACGTAGACATAATACAATAATACTTTTTTTTTTTTTTTTTTTTTTACAAATATCGGGCAGTTATATTCAGCAAATTGACAGTGCTTATTGGCATTTGTCGATCTTTAATGTAACTCGCTAATAACAAATCCAAGACTCGTTCATTTCAAGTGTATTGGCGCGAATAGTCTTACCGATAACAAATATAGATCATTAATGTTATAATAAAAAAAAACACATTCCTAATACATGTCGCCATTATGTATCATTACATAACTGTATTATGATATACAACAAAGTGATAAAAACATAATACACAGATGGCGAAGCCTCAAGAGAGTAAGTAGGCTGTGTGTTTGTGTGTGTGAGTCGCCTCCTTCTGAAATGACCCTGGACCCAAAACCGGGGCCGACCTGGATAGGCTCCGAACTAGAGAAGCAGTGTGGGTTCTATGCATGTGCGTGCGCGTGCGCTCGTTACAATACTAGTGTGTCTTCTTGCTTCTCTCTATCTCTCCCTTTGTGTGTGTGTGTGTGTGTTTCTCTCTCCGTCTCGCTCCCTTTCCCTTTTTCTCCCTCTGTCCTTTTCTCCCCTTCTTCCCTCTCCCTCTCCTCCCTCCCTCTCTCCCTCTCTCTCCCTCTCTCTACCTCTCTTCCTTTCCCTCCCTCCCTCTCTCTCTCCCCCTCTCTCTCTCCGTCCCTCCTCTCTCTCTCCCCCTCCCTCCTCTCTCTCTCCCCCTCCCTCCCACTCCCTTTATCTCCCCCCCTCTCTCTCTCTCTCTCTCTCTCTCTCTCTCTCTCTCTCTCTCTCTCTCTCTCTCTCTCTCTCTCTCTCTCTCTCTCTCTCTCTCTCTCTCTCTCTCTCCCTCCCTCCCTCTCTTTCTCTCTCTCTCTCTCTTTCTATCTCTTCTTTGTCTGCCAGATGCGCGCCCTCAGGCAGTGGAGGCAGGCATTAACAGCGGCGCCGGCGGCAGGGATGAGGAGGACCGTCGCCACCGGAGGCGAGGCTTCTTCGGCGTCACCTGCTGCTGCGTCCTGAGAAGAATCACACGAGAATGACGATGGCTGTCTTAGCACCAAGGGTTAAAGGCGCACGGAAAATGTCCCTACAGAATAGATTAATTCTCCAATAGTTTATTTTGATTATGATACAAAATCTAATAAAATGGATGAGGTGGACAGTGGGAAACCATTGTGTCCAGACGAAACCAATTATTACATAGAAGAGAGAGGGAGAGAGAGAGTAAGAGAGAGGGAGAGGGAGAGGAAGAGAACCCAGATGTTGCTTGAAGTGCTGTGTGAACGAGATAGCTGGTTTATTGGGATCAAGTCAAGGTTGCTGCGATAAAGCGATTAAAGTCAAGATCATTTGGTCCCCGTATTGGCTGAAGTCCAGATTTAAGCACCAAGTGATTGTGTGGTCGTTCCATTATATATATTGTGTTTATTATATTTTTTATTCCTCCCTCCCACATCTCTGTCTCTCTCTCACTTTGTCTCTTTCTCTTTCTATGTCTCTGTTTCCTTTTGTACCCATCTTCAGTTTCTGCCTTGCACATATACACACACTCTCTCTCTCTCTATCTCTATCTCTTTCTCTCTCTTTCTCTCTCTCTCTTTGTCTCGGTTTCCCTGTGTATCCATCTTCAGTTTCTGCCTTATACACACACACACACACACACACACACACACACACACACACACACACACACACACATACACACACACTCTCTCTCTCTGTCTCTCGCTTTCCCTTTGTATCCATCGTTAGTTTCTGCCTTACACACACTCTCTCTCTCTCTCTCTCTCTCTCTCTCTCTCTCTCTCTTTCTTTCTCTCTCTATCTCTCTCTATGTCTTTCTCTCTCAAGCAGAAGCCTCAACACAAGCTCTTAAAGACATTTGTAATTTATGAGGGTGACCAAGTAGCAACGCGACGATGGTGTCTCGTCTGCAGCAGGGAAGAGTCTGCAGCTGCATCAGCTCTCTCCTTTCCTCACTCTCTTGTTCATGATGCTGCTGGATCACCCATGACTCTCTGCCAGGGCACCGAGACGAATGATCACTTGATCACAGAGGACGCCGCGACAAATGAATATTAATTATCCTATTCTTCTTGTCCTCCTATCCCCCCCCACCTTTTCTTCCTCCTCCTGCTTGTCGTCCTCCTCCTCCTCTAGCTCCTTCTCCAATTCCTCCTCCTCTTCCTCTTCCATCTCCTCCTTGTCATCTTCCTCCTCCAGCTCTTCTTCCTCCTCCACTTCCTCCTTGCCCTCCTCCTCCTCCAGCTCCTCCTCCACCTCTTCCTCTTCACCTCCTTGTCGTCATCTTCCTCCTCCTCCTCCTCCTCCTCCTCCTCCTCCTCCTCCAGCAGCTCTTCTTCCTCCACCTCTTCCTTGTCCTCCTCCTCCTCCTCCAGCTCCTCCTCCACCTCCAGTGCACACCTGCATATAGCACCTGTTGGGTAGGAGCACCTGGACTGAACACCTGTGGTTTAGGATTGCCTGGATCGGGCATCGTGTTTTAGGAGAACCTATGCAGAACACCTGTGCAGTATATTGGATACACCTGTACAAAGCACCTACGGGTCACGAGCACCTGAAGAGAACATGTGTGCCTGGAACACTTGCACAGGACACCTGTGGGTGGAAGACGCCTAATATCAGTGGAGGATGACATCCAGTCATCCATTTACATCCACCATGGACGGACGGATACTCACTGAGGCTGATCCTCTTCGGACGCGGACGAGTCATGGATGGCCAAGAACTCGCCTGGATGGCGTGGTGGTCGAGATTCGAGTCCCGCACAGACGCTTACTCATTTCTTGTGCAATATTTCCTTCGACCTTGTGGTGCACACATAAACACACACACACGTATATATACAGTATATATATATATATATCCGTGACTTGAGAAATTATTTATTACCTGGCAATTCATCTTCCTGCCTATTCTGGCTCGATAAACATGTTTTCAAGTGTCTGGAAAGGGATTTGTTTAGGTCAGAGAGCAGTTAGGTCGGTCCGATAAGGAGGCCAGGAGGAGGGGCTGGTCTGCATTTGAACACAAAGGCCTGTGTCCCTTTTTTTTTTTTTTTTTTTTAACAAAGAAAATGTTTGTTGATCGACCTCCCACCGTATAAGTTGGGTTGTCGGCGTTGTCACGGACACATATGGGATCGTAGGATGGGGTTGGGGTTGAGGCTGGATGTTCGTGTGCCGCACCCACCCCTCAGTCACCGTACCAACCTCCGTCGTTTCCTCCAGGTCGAGGAGGACCTCTGTCACTCGTCACTCGTCACGGTTGCAAGCTTTTTCAAGGACTTGAAAAAGCTGTGACAATCGAAATTATCGTGCTAATAGAGGCTCCGTCATCACATTTTGTGTTTATTTCGATATTCTGGAGGATATGGTGATAATGAGACGTCCTGCATCGCCTGGCCGAGGACCTGGGTTGTGTAACGATAAGGAACTTGTGAAGAAACGAAGCCAAGACCTTCGATCTGTCCTCGTGGAGTAAATGTAATTAGAAGTACAAGTAGGGACGATTAGACCCCTCCTGATGAGACTGAAGTTTGTAAACTCGTCATAGACGGAACTTTCGATCGTGATTATTCTCTATGTTCATTATAGTCTGTCATTACTGAATACAATGTAGGTAGAGATTGATTACAGTGACTGGGAGGTCTATACATAAGGAATTTGCACTCTATAAACCAATTATACGAGGAGAAATTGAGATTAAACCATCATGGTGAAGTGCAAAGGATGTATCGTCTCCCAGTGGACAGGCCGGTGGTCCTGTAGTGGACCTTTGAGGTTAGAATTTACGTTGTAGTCCAGGTAATCTAGAATGGAGTTTAGCTTTAACCCTCAAACCACTGCACGAGGGAGTCCCTCTGCGAAGCGAAGGAGGTTAATTTAACTCCAATTAGTGAGGCTTGTATTTATTCTGGCTACCGACTGACGATTTTATTCAGACCAGAAAGGCCCTCTGCTGGTCGGTTTTGGATCTTTGGGATGCTGCTGGGCTCATCTAAATATTTTCTTGAGAAACGCTGCTAAGTAGCTTTTCATTTTCAGCTTTCACGGAATCAAAAATTTCCCAGGATTTAGTAATTTGTTCAAAATGGTTATCTCGACAGTCGACAGGGTTTCTTGTTATCTCTAATAAGCCTACGCCAGCTTAAGGTAAACTACCTATGGTGTGCTCTAAAGGTGTTAGTTTCTCTCTCTCTCACTTACTCTCTCACTCTTTATCTCTCCCCTATCTCTCTCTCATATCCCCTATCTCTTGAATGTTTGTACACTACAGTGTAACATGTGCACGGGCACACAAGCACACACATACACACACACACACACACACACACACACACACACACACACACACACACACACACACACACACACACACACACACACACACACACACACACACACACACACACACACACACACACACACACACACACACACACACACACACACACACACACACACACACACACACACACACACACACACAGTTAGAACTGTACATGAATTTGAGTCTAGGTATGTTAGAAAATTAGGGAATAGAAGACAGGATCCAACGAGTATTGCTCTTTTCCTGTATACCCCAGTTAGGTAAATACAGAGAGAGAGAAGAAAGAGGGAGAGAGTAAATACAATCAGGTAACTACAGAGGGAGAAATAGAGAGAACGAAAGAGGGAGAGAGAGAAGAAGAAAGAGAGGAAGAGAGAGGGAGAGAGTAAATACAATTAGGTAACTACAGAGGGAGAAATAGAGAGAAAGAAAGAGGGAGAGAGAGAGAGAGAGAGAGTACACCTAGCTCGTATGCATTATGATGGCCTGGGACGGGACGGGGGAGATTTCGATGCGCAACAGGTGGTGATCCCAAGGGAGTTTCTTGCTCCCCGCCCTCCCCTCGCCGGGCCGGGCCGGGCCGGGCCGCGTGGCCTTGACTCGCTTCGACCACATCGCCGCGGCCTCTAGGGTCTTGAGCGAGTCCAGGACTGGTTTGACTGGTTCCTTATCATTACCATTCCCTGGAATAGTGATAAGGATAGAAGCGGAGGTGGGGTGACCTATCACTGCCGTGCTTTAGAATAGTGATAAGGATAGAAAGCATAGGTGAAGCGAGGTCTTTACTATTCTCGATAATAGTGATAGATATAGAAGTGGAGGGGATTTAGCTTTGAAGGAGTAGAGAATAGGCGTGACGTCACGGGTCGTGTTATTGTTTTCTAGATACGGAGGACTGAATTATAATGATGTCGGGCTTCATAGATTTACCTTCTCTCTCTCTCTCTCTCTCTCTCTCTCTCGCAAAGGAAGAGCATGCCGACAGGAGACCTTTTGATCCATAATTAGGTCGGATGCGATGAAATAAATAGAAAAATAATAATAGTAATAATAATAATGATAATAATAATTAATAATAATAAAATAAAGTAAGTAGATAAATAAAGATAAATAGATAAAAATAATCAAATAGATAAATAAAAAAAAATAAGTGTCAGTATTAATAATTACAACGAGTTACAATAAGTTTATAATGATGAGGCATACCTACAGAAGACCAATCTGTCCATAACGAGGTCAATATTACAAAATGTAGTTAGCTCGCACTCGAGAAGTTTGCAGGAGTGATGTGGCATATGTTAGCGCAGTCCTACGATTCACAGAAGGGGAGGCCTGTGTTCAGCAGTGAACTACGAGTTGTTGATGTATTACTTGATTAATTGATTGAATGAGTGATATTGTGATGATTGTGGGAATGTTGCTGCAATATATGTGTTGCCTTCTCTCTCTCTCTCTCTCTCTCTCTCTCTCTCTCTCTCTCTCTCTCTCTCTCTCTCTCTCTTTTTCCATGAGACCGTTTCCAGGAACTTATGTTCTTGACATTACCAGACAATTTTATTCAGCCAAGGAGTTGTCAGTAATCAAGGTTTTAGGGTGATTACTTTTGTTATGGACCACTTTGTAAATTTCACATCCATTTTTGTTATCAGAAAGATCAGTTTTACTACAATGTTTTTGTTGCCGATATTTATTGTTGTCCCAGATTTTTTTTAGGTAATCTATTCAAAGGCGTCTGACAGGCTGGTAGTCTTCTTCTTCTCCTTCTTCCTCTTCTTCCTCCTCCTCCTCCTCCTCCTCCTCCTTGGTACGACTGTATCACAGGTTCTTCATCTGTTGCGATATCAGTATCACAGTGCATGTTTTATCCTTTATTTATTAATTAATTTATTATACATTTATTTAGTATTTTCATTTTAGCGTTATTTTTTCGCATGTCAGTGAAGTGGCCACTAATCTATAATGGATATCTTTACCGCCGTGACGGCTGTGATTAGGGTCGGTGGAATTAGGGTTTAGGGGTGATAAGTTGGTCCTCGAGACGCCGTGATGATGGTCTTTGGGTCGACTCGGGGAACGTCAAGCACAGAGTTGATGATGCCCTGGGCTCGCCGGCACAGAACACACTGCTGTCGTGCTCTGCTGTTCTTGTTGCCGATGAGAAATGTGAATTTGTCTATTAGGAATATGTTTTTATTTTTTAGTTCATTTTATTTTTTGTTTTGTTTCTTATTGTTTTTTAGTCTGTTCTGTGAATGTGTATATTTACCTAGAGAAGAGCTGTGTGTGTGTGTGTGTGTGATTCACCATGGTCTTGGATCACGTGTTGGACTCATGATTGACAACTATTTTCATCCCGGAAGAGAGCTCAGAGGTCATATATGACCAATCTATGGGTAATGCTGTGACCTTACACGCACACCCAACTCCCCGCCCACGAAAGTTGGAGTAAGGACACGCAGCGCAGCGATACTGAAATAATTATTATTTTATTTTATTGTTATTATTAATATTATAAAATAATGATAATAATAATAATAGTAATAATAATAATAGTAAATTTCCTAATTGGATTATGAAGTAAGACGAGAGTTTTTGTCACAATTGAAAATATACGTT
>NC_134778.1:54097699-54122699 GCF_046742065.1 Oratosquilla oratoria | reverse complement strand
CTTGCTCTTTCTCACTCTCTTGCTCTTTCTCACTCTCTTGTCTTTCTCGCACTCACGTGCTCTTTCTCTGTCTTGCTCTTTCTCTTTCTGTCTCTCTCTTGCTCTTTCTCACTCTTGCCCTCTCTTGCTCTTTCTCACTCTCTTGTCCTTTCTCTCACTCTCGTGCTCTTTCTCTCACTCTCGTGCTCTCTCTCTCTCTCTCTCTCTCTCTCTCTCTCTCTCTCTCTCTCTCTCTCTCTCTCTCTCTGTCTCTCTCTGATGGAGGTCCTCCCGAATTATCTCCGGATTTCTCCTCGACTTCATCTCGTTCTCGGTCTCCCTCGCGGTCGCACTTGGGAGTAAGTGATGGTTGCGGTGAAAGCTTTCGGCAGATCGACAGGTAGACAGACCACTCCAGCCACCACAATGATCACTTCATCACGAGATCCAGAATCCAACAATACAAAAGCCATCACTCGAAACGCACAACTTTGATTGCGAACTTCTGTTTTGTAACTTTGTACCTTCGGAGCCATCAGCGCTGGGTGGAACTAAAGTATCTGGTTTTTCGTGTTTACTTTTTGAAACTTCAATTCCAGAGGGGCGGTTCTCGTGAACCCCGTAAGATAGCTTGGTTGTAGCTGCAAGAAAACGTTGACCTAACCTGAACTTACTTGACCTCGCTTAACCTAATCTAACCGATAGCATCTCGCGAAATTGGTTTTAACCTTCTGGTTGTCAGAGGGTCACCCACTTCCGATTGAAGTCTTCGTGTTGTAAGCGAGATAAAGGATTTATCACCTGCTACAGTTAAAATGATGAGGGCTGAATCTGTGATACGGACATTCTGACGTACTTTGATTTTTTTTTTTTTTTTTTTTGAGGGGGGGTCACATCTAGGACAAATGGTGAGAATGGTCTTCATTAAGTCCAGTACTGTAAAAGACTTCAGCAGACTTCATAAAAAGTCATTCAGTTGGGGGTTCCTGTATTGAAGTGGTTTCTTTCGAGGCTTTCTTCTCCTTTAGATTTTATTTTCTCAAACAAAGAAGTACCTAAATTGGATTTTTCCTTCAACCTGGCGCTTAAAAAAAAAAGGGATAGAATTTGACATTATTGGTTAACACAGGACCTCCCTCACCCAAATAAAATCGTCTGACGGCAACCAAAATAAATATACAAGTAGGGATGCGTAATCAAGGTAGGCCTAAGGTCTTGAGTGCGTGTGATTGCCTAAGCGGGAAGTACATTCGACTCAGCAATAACGTGATTGAGCGGTAGACAGAAGAGAAAGTACGTATCGTAACTAAAATCTTCTAGTGATGGCAGCCAAGGTAATCGTCGAAGTGACTAGAATATACACCAAGAACTCTGATAAAATACCTTAGCTTTAACCACGCATTGTAACCACAAAGACATAGGATATCGAGTATATGCCAGTGACTACCACATGCCCTGGCTGTCCGAGCACTGAGGGGAGAGTTAACGCCGACGAAGACTCTCACTAAGCATCGTCAGGCTCATCACTTCCGGCGGGGTGGGGTGGGGGAGGTGTCAGGGAAGGGGATATAGCATCTTGGCGACAGGTAGAGTAAAAGGGAAAGATGCTAACCACTACGGAAGGTGATATATCGAGGCGGTCTGTAGCCCCTTTTCCCATCGAGGGAGCTCCAACGAAGATGAATAGAATAACCTGCCACGCGGTACGGAAGTCTGGAACACTGTGTTAAAGATGGCGCGGGCGTGTTGGACCAAGAGAGGCAGATGAAATAGAGGCCAACATGTGTGCGGGGACGGAGCGTGGGCGGGGGCCGCCTCCTCCTCTTCCTCCTCTTTCTCCTCCTCCTCGTCCTGCTCCTGCTCTTCCTCCTCGCCCTCCTCCTCCTCTTCCTCTTCTTCCTCCTCTTCCTCTTCTTCCTCCTCCTCTTCCTCCTCTTCTTCCCCCTCTCCCGCCTCCTCCTCCTCCCCCTTCCTCCTCCTCCTCCTCCTCCTCCTCCTCCTCCTCCTCCTCCTCCTCCTCCTCCCCCTGAAGTAAGGAAGGGCCTTGAGAGAGAAGAGGAGGAGTAGGAAAGAAGGGTCGCTGACGTCATACGAAGTCGAGTTTGGTGGGGAGACGGGGGAACAACGGTAGATGGTATGAGATGTTGTTTGGCAGAGTTGGAGAGAGAGAAAGAGAGAGAGAGAGAGAGAGAGAAGTAAGTTTAGGGTACTCTTGAAAACAGAAACCTCACCGTTTCAGTCTCGTTCTTCCGCTCTTTTTCTCGCTCTTTCTTTCGCTCTCTTTCTCTCCCTCTCTCTCTCTCTCTCCTCTCTCTCCCCCCTCTTTCTTTCTTTGTCGCTCTATCTCTCTCCTCCCTCTCTCTCGTTCTCTGCGTGTGTATGTGTGTGTAAAATAATAAAAAGATAATACAAGGGAGTTATTACGTAACGCATTAGAAAAATAAGAACGTTGGCAATAGCCAGAGTAAAGCGAAAAAAAATTAGAGGGGGCAAAGATGGAGAAGAATCTTTGCCCGTTCGGCTGCAGTGTCGTTCCAAATGTGGAATAAGATTGTCTTCGTTTTTGGAATGAATTATATATATATATATATATATATATATATATATATATATATATATATATATATTTAGTATTCGTCTTCTGTAACCAGCGTTTCTATCCTTAGGGCAATGCCGTGCCGAAAGAAGCGGAGACCAGGCAGTGGTTAAAGAAAAAAAAAAAAAAATGAGGAGGAAGAGGAAAGGAAGGAGAGTTGAAGACAAAATTTATCGGCATTCCTCTTCAAGTGGAAAACAGTCTGCGGTCATCAAAGAATGCTCCGTGCTTCTGGTCCGTAGAGGTGTTTACTCTCTACAGAGTGATACGTCGTTGCGATTAAGGTTGATGGTGGTCGTCGTTAGTGTCATTGTGGTGATTCAGATCCGCTGGCGCCGGCGACGAACGAAGTCGCTAACCAGAATAAGATATGTGAAGGTTGGCGCCGAGGATGAGTGGTTTAGGTAACAGAAATGAATAAGATAGGAAGGCTGGTCTCCGCTCTGACTCAGGGGCCAATATTTATAAAAGATCCTAACCCCCTATGTCTAGACATAAAACTTTAAAATGGCGGAGATGTCTAGAATGTCTAGACATAAGCATTTAGGTCGTCGACATAGAGAATTATGTGAAGTCTCCGCCATTTTGAAGATTTATGTGTAGACTTAAGGGTTAGGATCTTCTATGTTTATGTCTAGAATGTCTAGACATATGCATTTAGGTCGCCGACATAGGTATTTAGGTCAAATATCCCCCATTTTGATGATTTATGTCTAGACTTAGGGGTTAGGGTCTTAAATGTTTGTCTAGAATGGCTAGACATAAGCATTTAGGTCGCCAACATAGGGATTTAGGCCAAATCTCCGCCATTTTGAAGATTTATGTCTAGACTTTGGGGTTAGGATCTTTTTATAAATTCGGCCCCAGGACAAAGAACCAAAAGGTTGACTCGCTGAGACCAGGAACGTCTTCAGCCTCAGTGCTGAGGAACGTGAAAGGCTCACCAGAATAAAGATTTGAAAGACCAGTTTGACGAGGAGTACAGGCAAGACAATTGTCCACCAATGACTGGGGTGAGTAAGGACCGGCCCTCTTGAGACCGAGACTGAGAGATGAGACTGAGACAGGAGTCGTAAAGAGATGAAGGACACGTTTATGTGTCGTGGATTTGGGAAAGATGTGTTTAAACATGCATTGCCAGATTCGTTTTATATGTATATATTTATAAAGTGTGTGTGTGTGTTATTTCTTAATAGAGCATCTAAGAGATAGAAGAGAGAGAGAGAGAGAAGGGGGAGGGAATACCGGGAGAGACGAAAAAGTGAAGAGGCACTGGTGATGTTTGATATTGAGGGTTGCGATGACTATGGTAACCGTAATAAACAGGATGGAAATTCACTAAGAGATGGAGGACTCGGTGAGGAGGAAGAGGAAGAGAAGAAATGAGGAAAAAAAAAGGGAGAGGACGTGGGGGAGTGAAAGAAGGGAGAAAAAACGTGAAGGGGGAGGAGGAGAAAGAGGAGGAGGAAGAAGCGGACCAGGGGCAAGAGAGGAGGAGGAAGAAGAGGAGGAGGAGGAGGAGGAGGGAGGGGAGGAAGAGGCGGATGGGGTGAGGCCGCCCTGGTTGGTTGGTTGGTATGCAAGACGATATGTTGGGCGACGCCCTGCTCCTACCAGTCAATCCACGCGCGCGCCCGCACGCCCACCCGAACGCCCTGGGTTCCTGCTGCGCTGAGATGGGCCACAGTGACTGCCACTGGCCCGGGGAACCGCCCCTCGAAGGAATTTATTCGTCTGGTCTGAACGAAGTAATTCGACCATGGGCAGAAGTAGATCACTAGATTTACTTGTCCAAATGGATAAACGGTTTACCTACTAAGGTTGGGGAGGGGCCCTTGGCGATGAATGAAATAGCCTGGCGCCAACTGTGATTAAGGAAAAAGTGCCACTTGGCACCCCTTTGCGCTACCGAGTCGGTGCCACCGCAGAAATGAATAAGATACTCTGGCGACAACCGTGATAAACGGAAAAATGCCACCTAGCTGATATTTAGAAAGGAATTTATTTGATTTGAATGGTAGATAATTAGGATAAAGAGGTAGAATATATATATATATATATATATATATATATATATATATATATATATATATATATTGCAACAGCAATGGCTAAAAACGTGTGGCTAAAGAATTTTGCAAAAATCAAAGGAAAATTAAAAAAATCGGAATACTGAAAGTTTTCTTCTGTTGAGACCTCTTCAGAGTAATATATATATTTATATATATATATAGCGCAGTTGGGGTCGACCAACTGACATGAAAGCCCTGGACATCAACACTGAGAACTGGGAAGAGGTAGCAGCCGACCGCAGCAAATGGCGCAGTGTTCTTCACAAGCAGCTGAAATCTGGAGAGGAAAAAATTCTGACCACATCCAGTGAGAAGAGAGCCAAACGGAAGGCACACACCCCAGCAGCCACTCCAACAAGCCACACATGCAGCAAATGCAGCCGAGACTGCCACTCCCGCATCGGGCTCACCAGCCACAGCCGTCACTGTCGCTAGCAAAATCATGACTTTCTCCGGCGCAATATCCATAGTCGATATCGACTGACGGAGGCCTACTATATATATGTATATGTATATATATGTATATGTATATATATATGTATATGAATATATATATATATATAATATATATGTATATGTATATATATATATATGTATATGTATATATATATATATTATATATATATATATATATGATATGTGTATAGTGTGTGTGTGTTGGGCAGAAGTGACGCCTTCGGCCGTAGTTTGACATCTCCTTGGTGTACAGTATCGACAGGTAATAAGGTTGTACATACGGGATGTGAAATACTGCCTCCTGTTTCAATGTATTTCGTTCAGGCTGTTCAGAAACTGGTGATCATGGCCGAAGGTTTTTGAAAAGAGTGAAGCTTTATTACCGCATCTGTACTTCTTTGGTATGTTTGTGTTGGTTGTCTCCTCTCTCTCTCTGTATCTCTCTCTATCTCTCTCTCTCTCTCTCTCTCTCTCTCTCTCTCTCTCTCTCTCTCTCTCTCTCTCTTTTAAGTTAAGGTAGAGAAGGATAATGTCTTTGGATGTGATATTGTCATGAACAAAACTTTTAACCTTTTGGCGTCCGAAGTCATGGCTACCACGCCTTTGAGTCAAGTTCTCTGGCGTTGGAGAGATTAAAATGGCAAATAACTGGTCACAAAGAAGGTGAATTTAGAAAAAAAAAAATTATTAACATTGATGTTGTTATTGTTATTCTTGTTATGATTATTGACATCGCTTATTATTATTATTATTATTATTATTATTATTTGATCATCATCATCAATATTGTTATTGTTATTATTACTATTATTACTCCATTACTATTATTGTTATTATTATTGATAGCATTATTATTATTTCATTGTTATTGTTATTAATATGATTATTATAATTATGATGATATCATTATGGTTATTAAATTGATCACCATTAAGAATGATCCACATCATTTCGTATTCTCCATGGTCCGGGCAGACTACTGCCTTCGTCAGGGTCATGTTTGAAAGCTCTTGCATCTCAGGTGTCCCAAGTTGATTAATTCAGTCTGGTCGAGTCTGCACCCAGAAGAGGACACCAGACACTGCGCAGAGTCCCAAGTGGTGGTGGTGGTGGTGGTGGAGGTGGTGGTGGTGGTAGTGGAGGTGGTGGTGAAGGTGGTGGTGGTGGAGGTGCTGATGGTTGAGGTGGTGAAGGTGGTGGAGTTGGAGGTTGTGGTGGTGGTGGTGGTGATGGTGACGTGGGTGATGATAATGGTTCAAAGAATACTTGTGACCGCACTGACATAGATTGAAGCTCAAATGCGACCGAGGCTGTCTCCACCGTACTGGGACAGCCAGGGTGAGTGGCAGTCACACAGTCACCTGCAGCCATGTGAAGTTGATGTGGACCCTTGTTACTCACGTGGCGGGAACGAAAGTGAACGCGCCACAGACAGACAGACAGAGACACACACACACACACACACACACACACACACACACACACACACACACACACACACACACACGCACACACACACAAATAATGTCCAATATTTTTGACTTGGCATAACTTGGTAGACCAATTCTTCTCTGATAGCTATTTTTTATCTTTGGTTCTATATTGTAGATTGTACAGTATTTTGGTAAATACCTAAACTTTTCGATTACAAATTGTCTACTTTTTTCATATATTATTAACCGAATAAATGGACCATGATTGGAACAAGGTTGTAATCTATCGAAACTCACTCGCTCCGAGTCTTCTCCAGAGAGAAGAGAGAAAGAATTGCGCGATAACATCGGCTGGCACTTCCGGCAGCAAAGTCGTTGGAATGCATCATGATTTTTTTTTTTTTCATTTTATTTATTAATTAGTTTATTTATTTTTTTGGTTTAACGTCGCAAGTTCCCCCCTATCGTGAGGCTAGGACGATGCCTCTTACAGAGGACTTTGTAGCGTCGAATATAATGAACCATGCCCTTGGTTCAACTTCGCCGGTGGCAGGCTTCGAACCACCACCCCTCGACCTTCACCGCAAGTAACGACGCCCTAACCCTCTGGGCCAGCGAAGGATTCTCATTTAGTCTTTATGCCGAGCAGGATCCTTCGACTGAATTAAATCAACTGGCGACAAGCATAATAAAGGTATAGTTTGTCAATGGCAGTAAAGGGATACTCAACGTAGGTCGAATCCTTTCTCGGAAGAAGGAATTCGATTTGCGCCAGAAGGAGACCGCAAGAGACCATTAGACCTACACTAGGCACTTCCATGTCCATTACCACCTATCACCCCTATTGAAAAGGTTGTTTTCATTCGATCTTTTCTGTAGTAAAACATAATGCTGTTTGGCTTATGAACTCGGTTTCTTTGATCAGTTTATAGAATAATATGTATTCATACTACGAAACCCGAGTTTTTAGTCGACATTCAGTACAGTAAAAAAAGATATTTTCCTACAACAATCTTAGATAAATTCCAAAATTATATTTACTTTCTGGTATATCATAATCACTGATAGAGATGTATTGGGCTCTCCCTCTGTATCGAATTAATGTGTGCTCCGTCCCTAGGGAATTCCCGAGGACCCAGAACCGATCCCTGAGGCACACCGCTAGTGGCCGCCCCGTTCGGGCAATATTTCATGCTGGAATGGACCATGTAAAAGGCTTTAGTAAAGTCAAGATAGACGATATCATTTACGCCCATCTCCTTAGCAGAGGGCGTTTCGAAAGGGATTAGGTCTCCCACGCAAGATCGCCCTCTGGTAAAGACGTAATTTGTGTTGCTTATCAGGTGAAGTTATCGTGGTTATGGACTGCTGTTGGCTGTGAAGCTGCCGATGTTGCTGATAGTGGTGGTAGTGACATTGGTGAGAATGGTGATAGTGGTGGAGATTGTGGTTAGATAGTGAGATGAATGGTTCTGATTGTGGTGATGTGGTTTTCACTAGTGGAGGCGTTCAATCTAGTGGATTCGTATTTTGTCTGGGATAGCCAGCGCTTCTATCCTTGGGGGAAATATAGCACCGAAGAGAAGAGTCATGGAGGTGATAAAGGATAGAGGGATGGTAGAAGCTAGAATTGATCATCAATTTTTTTGGAGCGAGGACGAGTCCCCAATCATGAAAGAATGCTGCCCGCCTCTGGGCCGTAGGGGTGTTGTTGAATTCATTGATTCGTAAATATATTAACTGCATAAGTTTTGAATAGGCAGTATCTCGTACGGGGTAGGTAAAGTGTAGTCAGCGGTGACATTGCTCTGTTGCAAGATGCAATGGAGCAATAGAAGGTGACGTAGCAGTGATGACGTTGCTATTGCATTTTTTTTTTTTTTTTTTTTTTTTTTTTTTTTTTTTTTTTTTTTTTTTTTTTTTTTTTTTTTTTTTTTTTTACATTCGCCCCCATTTGTGGAGGCGGTTGGGAAGGGGAGAAGGATTTCATACCACTGTGAGTTATAATTGCGATGGTATGGACCAAGTGGCTATCATTAGGACGCGTAAAATTGGGGTCAGTTGTCCGTGCGCGTTTATTGTAAATAATGAGCACAAAGTAGCGCTTAACTCTATATGGTTATTCATTAACTTGGTAAGTTGGCGCGGTGTTCATGCAAATCTAGTTAACAAATTCAATTCGTAACTGTGATTTTTATTGTCATCGTGATGACTTAATGTACCGTACGTGGTGGCCAGTCATTGTGATGATAAAAGTAATGATGATGAAGATGAGAAAGATAATGAAAATGATAATGATTGTGACGATAAGGTGGTAGTGGTGGTGGGGATAGGGGTGGATAACGATTGTATTTGTGGTTATGATGGAGGTGATGACAAATTTGTAAAATAATGGGGATCGTAAAGGTAATGATGGTGATGGTGATAAAGATGAGAAGGATAATGAAAATGATGATAGTAACCATAAGGTGGTAGTGGTGGTGGTGATAGGGGTGGATGGTGATTGTATTTGTGATGATGATGATGATGATGATGATGATGAGTTGATGACAAATTTGTAAATAATAGGGACCATAAAGGTAATGATGATTATGATGATGATAGTAGTGATTATGGCGATGGGGAGTGTAGTGATGATGGAGACGAATCATGGTGATGAAGGAGGAGGAGGGGGAGCAGGAGGAGGAGGAAAAGAAGCTGGCGCCAACCAAGTCTTACAGGTATCATGACGTCATCGACTCAGGTATGTGGACTTCGGAAGACTCCTCGACGCCGACGGGCTAAGAACACCCGGGAGCGTCTGCCGGGAATATCTGTCCGGGTTTTCCTTCTTCAGCGAAGAGAGCGACAGTCGAGGGAGAGGGTCCTGTCTGAAGTATGTAGTGATAGGTGGTGGTAGTGGTCCCTCTCTGTCATCCTCCTCCCTCTTCCTCCTCCTTCTTCTTCCTCCCTCTTCTTCCTCCCTCTTTTTCCCTCTTCCTCCTCCTCCTCCTCCTTCATCTCTTCCTCCTCTTCGTCCTCCTCCTCTTCTTCCTCCTCTCCTTCCTCCCTCTTCCGTTTACCTAATTCCTCCTCCTCCTCCTCCTCCTCATCATCATCATCATCATCTTCCTCAACCAGCACCACCTCCACCACCACTACCACCATCACCTCTCCCCTCCTTCACCTCCACCACATCTTCCACCACTTCCACCAGCTCTCTCCTCTTTCACCCCAGCCACCTCTTCCACCCCTCTGCTCCTCCTCCTCCTCCCCCTCCTCCTCCCCCACCAGCACCACCACATCACCTCTTCCTCCACATCCACCAGCTCTCTCCTCTTTCACCCCTACCTCCTCCTCCTCCTTATCCAACATTGCTCCTTTTCTTCTGTTTCATTGAGCTCAAGGTCAGACTTTCATCCTCCCCACCCCCAAACAAACAGACGCTCTCCTTAGCTCCCCCCTTCCCCCCTCCTTCCTTGTGTGCGTGCGTGCGTTTGTGTGTGTGTGTGTGCGTGTGTTGGCCCGCGCGTGTGTAGCGATGCGTAGCGCGGCACCGCAGCGTCTTCACTCCTGCGGACACCGGCCTGAACCGATCGACCGGGACCTCGACCCTGCCGTGGTGTCGATTTTTTCACTCTTTATTGAATAAAATCTCTTGGCGTCTCCCACAACGAAAGCCTCCGTCTATGCCCGGGGTTCTCAACCCACTTTCATTTATACCCCGTAGTTATGCGCTGCTGTTCCTTAACCTACTGGAGATGACTTCAACACTAAATTTAATTGTTTTGTATCCCCTAACTGCTAGTGGCTTTTTGGTTGGCGGTCCCTTTTATTGACCCTCGTGGCCCAATAGAGTTCCATAAACCACAGGTTGAGAACCACTGGTCTATGCCATCAACCTCCTCCCCCTCTGTGGCGCCACAGAATGTGAATAAAATCGCCAGTCGCTAGCCAGAGTAAAATTAATGAAGGCCTGTCACAATAGCCGAGTAACTCCGTCATAACTGTGTCGTATTTATATAATTTATTATGGTTGCCGCCACACCATTTTATTTGGTTTGCTATCACTCTGGCAATGCGATTTGAATTAATGCAATTTGAATTGGTATATACTGTGTGTCTGAATATATATATAGATATATACATACATATGCATATATATATATATATATATATATATATATGAGTGATAGGTGGGGAAGGGTAAACGAAGATGGGCTAAGAATACATTTATTGTTCTTACGTTTCGGTTATTATAACCTTCCTCAGAGAACTTGTTACAGAACATCTTGGTCACAACATTTATACCCGTAGTGGGGGAACTTGTGAAGCTTCGAGTGTCAGGTTTTTTCTAGCGCATTTATTATTAAGAGACTGGCTGCTTTAGATAGGCATATAAATCCTTCTCTGTCGTTATTATTTTCTTGGACATTTATATGTGCAGCTTCAACTGTCTTTCTCATCTTCTTTTGTAATCCTTTGTGTAAAATTTCAACTTTACTCCATTCTTTACCCATCTTCGTTTACCCTTCCCCACCTATCACTCTCTCATTTGTCTTAAACAATTTATCAACATATATATATATATATATATATATATATATATGTATATATATATAATATATATTTGTATATATATATATATATATATATATATAATTTGCCTTTCCCTTGATGAACACTCCATGCCCGATCGTATACCATATAAAGAGAGAGAGAGAGAGCGAGAGCGAGAGAGAGGGCGAAGGCGCCATCGCCAGCAGGGGGTTGAGTAATGGGACAGCGCGAGATGGCGTCAGCTGATGCGCCGCTCCGGGGGGAGTCAGCTGAGCGGGGTGCCCACTGTCTCTCGCGGGAGTTGTAACTGACACTCCCTCTCGCCAGCAGGTGCCAAGGACCACTCTCACTCTCACGGGAGGAGGGGAAGTGAGAGTGGAAGAGCTCTCACGTCTGAATGAAGTCGCCATGTATGAGGCTAAAGGGACTACGAAGCAAGGCATGATAGCCTTCCCCCCCTCTCTCTCTCTCTCCTCTCTCTCTCTCTCTCTCTCTCTCTCTCTCTCTCTCCCTCCTCTCTCTCTCTCTCTCTCTCTCTCTCTCTCTCTCTCTCTCTCTCTCTTTTCTCTCTCCTTGTTTTCTCTCTTCTCTTTCCTTGCTCTCTCTCGCTCTCTCCTCTCCTCTCTCATTGTTCTCTCTCGCTCTCTTTCTCTCTGTCTCGTTCTCTCTTCTCTTGGTCTCTCTTTCTCTCTCGCTGTCTGTTGGTCTGTCTCTCCCCTCTCTCTCCCTGTATTACGACGGGTATATATTCTTAATCAAGGTATAATTGAAATATCTTTAGTCGTAATATTTTAGTTTTAGTATCTTTAAAATCTTGTATCGCTTACCACAGTTTAATATGTGTTCTTATTTCACATATCAATTATGTCGATGTAGTTGTTTAATTTTTCTTTTTTTCTTTTCAGGTATGTAGAGTTCGGACAACCCAGAGGAGCGACGGGTGGCAAGAGGAAACGGGTGAGGTGCAGAGGTGGGGGACATGTGGGAGGAGGGGGAGGGGTGAAGCATTGGGGGGGCAGGGAGGTTCTTTGTTAACCCTTTCAGATCGATAAAAGTCTTTGAAACTCATCTGTCGCCAAGTGATTTTATTCATCTGTGGGGGCCGCGCTTGGTACAACCGAGGCTCCATTTCTCTGTATATTGTTATCTGGTGGTGGAAAAAAATAATGAATAAATAAATTAATTAATTAATAAAAATAATAATAAATGACGGAATGTCATTGGGTTCGAAACGATTCATTCCCAGGACGAAGCCGGTTTGTTGGCTGCATATCTGCACGGCGCCCCACGACGATAGCGCCGAGGGAAAGGACAGATCGGGGTTCGCAATAAAGATTCGGAATTATGCAGCGCCGCTGCGTCGGGGTCGCGCGAGGGAATGTCGGGTGTTATCAGTCGCGCGTCCCATTTGGCTTTGTTTGATTTTGTGTTTTCGCCGGAGTTGTTTAATGTCAAAGGAGGGAGAGACGCGTCTGTCATGGGGGCTCCAACTTGCTCCTCCTCCTCTTCCTCCTCCTCCTCTTCCTCCTCCTTATGTCCTCTCCTCTTCCTACTCTTCCTGTTCTTCCTCTTCCTCATCCTTCTCTTGTCCAATCCTCTTTTCTCGCTCCTCTTTCCCCCTTCCTTCTCCCTCTTTACCCTTCCTTTCCCCTCTTTTTCTTCCCTTTAATTTCCCATCGTTTCCTTCCCTTTCCCCTACTCCCGTTCCCTGAACGCACATCTTTTCTTTCTCACTCACCACCACCTTCTCCTCCTCTTCCCTCCCCCCCTCTCTTTCTCCTCCTCCTCCCTCTTCTCCACCTCCCTCTCCTCCTCTCTTTCCTACTCGTGCTGCTGCTGCTCCTCTTCCTCCTCCTCTTCCTTTTCCTCTTCCTCCTCTTCCTTTTCCTCTTCTCTTCCTCTTCCTCTTCCTCTTCCTCCTTGAGAGAAAGTCCCATCAGGAGGAGAAACTAGCTTCGGCAGGATATGGCAGGCAACCCACGCCAGGCTCTTCATCAGCCCCGGGAGGGTCGCATCTCTTACGTTGTTGACCCAGGCCAGGCCAGGCCAGGCGGGGCTGCCAAATGTTTAGCTCCCCCGTCGTCAGTAGTAGTACTCCCTTTCTGACTTCTCCCTTCCTCCCTTTCTCCCTTTCTCTTTCTTCCCTTCCTTCCTCCCTTTCTCTTTCTTCCCTTCCTCCCTTCTTCCCTTCCTCCCCCTTCCCTTCCTTCCCTTCCTCCCTTCCTCCCTTCCTCTCTCTCACCCATCCTCCCTCTTCCCTTCCTCCCCCTTCCCTTCCTCCCCCTTCCCTTCCTCCCCCTTCCCTTCCTCCCCCTTCCCTTCCTCCCCCTTCCCTTCCTCCCCTTCCCTTCCTCCCCCTTCCCTTCCTCCCTTCCTTCCCTTCCTTCCCTTCCTCCCTTTCTCCTTACTCCCTTCCTCCCTTCCTCCCTTCCTCTCCCTTCCTCCCTTCCTCCCTACTTTCTTCCCTTTCTCCCTTCCTTTCTTTTCTTCCCTTCCTTCCCTTCTTCCCTTCCTCCCTTCCTCCCTCCCTTTCCTTTCCTCCTCCCCACCTGTTTAGTTTTGTGTCCCACATCGTCTGTACCAACGTTATGGTGTGTTTTGTCAATGAAGTCTGTTCCATATTTAATATCCTCCCTTTTTATTCGGCGTCAATCTCCTCTTTTCCGAATTTTTCCTTCGTCTTCTGCTTTTCTTATTTTTTGCTGTTGTGAGATTTGGGTCACGAGCAGACCACCCAAATCAAGAACAGGGTGAATATTTTATCATTGTTACAGAACCCAAACACTGTCCTTCCAATGTCCGAGGCCTAGAGTCGAACCGGAGTTGGGGGAGTCGGGGTGGGGATGGGGGGCTCTTGAAGGTCTTTTCGACCATTGTAACTAAGTCACCCTTGGCCATATTCTTCAGTATGCCTGGCGCCAAGTATCGCCCTGTATCAGTTATTCTTTGTCGCCATTCCTTTCCTTCATGCACCGATACTTCTCATATCGAGTGCTTCTAATCCCTCTGTCGTACCTGGGCCTTGTTCTAAGCCTTTATCCTTGATTCCCTGGAACCCTCTTGTCCTTTATACATTCTCGTCCTTTCCCTTCCCCTCACTTTCCCCGTCCATACCCTCACTCTTTCCCCTCACCCCCCCTAACCCTTCCCCTCGCTAAAGGCCTTACTAGTGTCCCCGGCCTTTGTTCTCGGCCTTGATTCTCTCTCTTGACACATAAACCCTTCCTTCTGCTGTGCCCCATCGGATTTCCTCGACCCTCTCCCCCGCTAATTGACCCTTACCCTCGGAATCCGTGCCCCATCATCCACCCCTTCCCCATTCTCCCCTTCTTCCCTTTCCCCTTTCTCTTTCCCTTCTCGTTCCCTGTCCTCTTTCCCATCGCCTTTCCCTTTCCCATCGCCTTTACCTTTCCCTTTCCATCTTTCATTTTATTGTCCCTCTTCTTTCCATTATCACCCTTTCTCCTTCCTGTCCTCTTCCCTTTCCCGTCTCTCTACTCCTTCTCATTTCTATTTCCCCCATTCTCTGTCTTCTTTCTGTTCCCTCTTTTCTCTCCCTCTTCCCCATCCCTTTCCCTTCCCCTTTCTCCGTCTTCTTCACCTTCACCTTTCCCTCCTCCTCCCCCAATCTCTCCCTCTTCCCTTTCCTCTCTTCCATTTTCCCTCCCCCTTCCCCTTCTCCATCCCTTTCCCCATTTCCCCCCTTTCCACTTTCCCTCCCCCCTCTTCTTCTCCATCCCTTTCCCTTCCTCTTCCCCTTTCTCCTCCCCCTTTCCCTTCCTCTCCCCCCTTTCTCCTCCCCAATTCTCTCCCTATTCCCTTTCCTCCCTTCCATTTCCCCTTCCCCTTCCTCTTCTCCATCCTTTTCCCCTCATCTCCCCTCCTTTTTCCTCCCCTTTCCCCTCCTCTCCCCCCTTTCTCCTCCTCTATTCTTTCCGCTTCTGCTCGGCCTGCTCCAACACTCCCTTTGAAGTAACCCCTCCCCTTTTAACTCTTCAAGGTCAAAGTCTATTGAACACTGAACAAATCTTACTCTGTTCAATGCTAAACTGCCCTATTTTGAAGAACGAGGAACACATTTATTCCCAAGGGAGATAATTTGCATATTTTCCGAATAATTTAGAAAGATGCACAGTAATGGCGTTCTTGATCTCGCTGATAGGCAGAGTCGTTTGGCGTCAGCTAGATTGAAATCTGTGACCGTAGTTACGGTTTTTGCAATCTACCCTTCCCTCCCCCAATGTGTCAGTCCCGATTCTCTCTCTCTCTGTCTCTCTCTCTCTCTCTCTCTCTCTCTCTCTCTCTCTCTCTCTCTCTCTCTCTCTCTCTCTCTTTCTCCCTCTCTCTCTGTCTCCCTCTAACCTCGGTCTTATTGTATATAGTAATTGAGGCTACGGAAAGGTGTTTTATTTTATTTTATTTATATATTTTTTTTTTTGTGTGCGATGAGGAAAGGGATTCCTGTCTTTCTAGGTCCTTTGTCCTGTACAATTGCTATTTGTGTATGTATGTGTGTTTATTTGGACATGTGTTTATCCGTCTGTCTGTCTTTCTGTCTATGCTCCCTTACACAAAGAAAGAAGCCGCCACAGCCGCTCGACAGAACAGCTGAGACCCTAACCTCTCACTCCCCGCCTAAGTTCCTTTCGGCCGGCCGCCCAGAGCCTTCCCGGCCAGACCCTTCCCGGCCCGCCCGCATACAATAATGATAGTCATGCGCGCGCGTAAGTGGCCAATGCGTTGCTTATTTATTTTCCATTGTGGTGTAACTTTTGTCGTTGGCTGCTTTATGCTCTATTGTGACGTGACACACGTCATCGTGGTCGTTGCAGTGACGTGTACACAATGGGGGCCGTCTCTCGGGGGTTGTCTCCGTCTGTCAGAGATCCTTTGCAGCGAGGAGAAAAAGGAAGTGCAAGAAAAAGAAAAATGTTAGCTGACCGCGCCGCCCAAACTTAAAAAAAAAAAGTGATTTACGAAGGATTTTTCTTCAGTATTTTGGGCTCAGAAAGCATGAAGACGCAGAATATGATTTTTTATTTTTATTTTTATTTTTATTTTATTTTTTTATTTATTTATCTATTTATTTTTTGTGTGAGTAGTAAAACTGTCATAAGTTGTTCCGTGTCCAGATTTTTTTTCTAAACAAATTTCTTACGACAGGCGACGCCCCTTATTGTGTGTGCGTGTGTGTGTGTGTGTGTGTGTGTGCGCGCGCGCGCGCTCATATGTGCGATTGGGACTGAGACATAATACTTCTATTTGCATTGAATGATGAGGGAAAATAAGTGAAACGTTATTGGTCTCGTCTTTGTAACTTACACAACGCCAATATATTACCCTTTGATTTTTGTTAATTAAAGATCCTATGGACGATAGTCAGGCATCCCTTTTTTTTTTTTTTTTTTTTTTTTTTAGATAATCCCCATTCAAAGAAGAATGGTGATTAGTTTTAACATACTGTCCCTATTTCTTGTCGTTAACCTCCGTAAACCTTTCGCATTTTCACCAGTGTGAGTCCACTTAAGCGCAATATTGATCCCAAGGATAGAAGCACTGGTGAATGGTCTTCGACGAAATACTTGATGAACATGTGGAATGCGTTTTCGGTCATGTTTGTTCTCCCTCCATCCCTCACCCTCCCTTTCCCCCCTCTCCCTTCCCCCCCTCCCCTCTCGCGGTCAGGAGGAACTCTCAAGGCCATCCCCTCTCTAATCACCCAATCTTCATGATTGGTACTGTCTAACCCCCCAACCTCCCCCCCTCTCCCACCCGCTTTGCTTGACCCTCCCCCCCTCTATGTCACACCCACCAACCTTTCCTTTTCCTTTGCCTGCTCCCCAAACCCCCCAAGAAATATAACTTAAGGTCTAGTCTTGATATTTAGTGTGTAATGAAACTATGTGGATCTTTATAATTAAATAAGAATATGTTAATTTGAAATGTCTTGTAACATTAAAACGTCTCAGGATCACAGAAGCTCCGCCTAGACTGACTACCTCAAGATCCGAGAACCGGACTCTTCGATCTCGATCTCAACAAAGAAAGAGTTTGACGATCTCGGTTGTCTACCAGTCCACGCCATGGGACGTGTTTCATGTATATATTTACATGTATGTATGTGTGTATTTCTGAAGGAGGTAATGGTTATGTGACGGATCCAGAACCCTCCCACTCCCACTCCTTCTCCAGCACTCCCACCTCCCTCAGGTAGCTCTCCTATTTAGTAACAACCGCCTCTCCCCCTCTCCCCCTCTCCCCCTCCGACACACCCACCTACCTCGCCTGCTCCCTTAGTAACACTATCCCTCCCCTGGAAGACTACCTCGCCCCCCCTCCCCCCGGTACCGCCCGACAAAGGAATCCAAGGTCGGGGTCGAGCCTTAGTTCATAAAGAACCCCCGGTCGGTCTCCGGACACAGAAACCTTCTCCCGTCCTAAGATCTCATCGTATTAAGTTCGTCAGCAAAGATGGCGTTCTCACTGTGGAAGTTCGTCTAAGTATGTTGATTCCGTACTGATGTCTCCCTTACATGTCTCGGTCAATATTATCTCCGCACAATCAATATTATTGACACAATGTATTGACTGATATTTTCTCCCCCCCCTCCTCCTACAAGGCTCCATCAATATTGTCTCCGCACAGTAAATATTATTGTCACAATGTATTGACTCATTGGTATTGTCTCCCCCCCCCCCCGTCTCCTACATGGCTCCATCAATGTCATCTTCGCACATTCAATATTATTGTCACAATGTATTGACTCAGTGGTATTGTCTCCTCCCGTCTTCTACATGGCTCCATCAATATCATCTTCGCACATTCAATATTATTGACACAATATATTGACTCAGTGATATTGTCTCTCCCCAGCTTCTGCATGTCTCCATCAATATTATCTCCGCACAATAAATTTTATTGACACAATATATTGACTCAGCGATGTTGTCTCACCCTGCCCTTACATGTCTCCATCAATATTATCTTCGCACAGTAAATATTATTGTTACAATTTATTGACTTTGTGATATTGTCCCCTCCCTAGGTCCTACATTGCTCCATCAATATCTCTGAACATTCACTATTATTGACACAATATATTGACTAAGTGATGTTTTCTCCCTCCAACTTAACATGTCTCCATCAATATTATCTTTGCACAACAAATATTATTTGCTTGTCAAACACGTTGGATAAACGTGTTTGACAACCAAATACCCCATTTGCACGGTCAAACATCACTTCAAACACTTGTTTGACAAACTGGGTTTGACAAACAGGTTTATTCGGCTGAGGTCGGTGTGGGCGATTTCCTTCCCGGTAGGGTCTCGATCGGCCAGACTTCCCTTCAACCTGGGGGTCGAACTCTCAGGTAGATTCCCCGCCTCCCCATTCCCCAAATTGTCTTAGATCACGTGTTTGACCCGTGGCTGACAGCCGTTATCCTCCCGGATGAGAGTTCAAATCTTGTGTAATCGGATATATGGGTAATGTAACATCATACACTCCACACACCCGTTGTAACGCTCAAAGGAGACAGTAACGGATGGGATATCCTTACGCGCTGTAAGCGGGGCGCGATCTCGGAATTCCGGCGTGAGAAGCTGAGACGCTAACACTATATCCACAGTTGTTGTTTAGATCAAAATCCATGTTGAATGTTGCTTAACATTGGAGATGTTAGTGTCGGACGTTCCTTTGTCGAATTTCCTTTCAACCCGGGGTCGGTCCCCAAGAGCTCACGTTCTTCGTAGCCAGAGTAGAGGTCTTTAATAACTGGTTTCTTAAACTTGGTTTCAAGAACCTTCTGCCACAAGAATGCAGAATCCTTGTGAAGAAGTCTGTAATTACGGCGCCGATTTGCGTCAACAGAAAGTGAAAGGTGAGGTTCTTGCTCTTCAAGGTAATACATCATACGGCCAAAACGTGTGTGTGTGCGTGTGTGTGTGTGTGTGTGTGTGTGTGTGTGTGTGTGTGTGTGTGTGTGTGTCTGCATGTGTATTAGATTTATCGTTAACTTGTATAAACTCTCGAATGTTCATATTCAGTCATTAGGTAGCCTACTGCAACCATTTTTTTTTTTTTTTTTAACATATTTTCAAAATCTTGCCAATTTATTTTGGTAATTTATTCTCATGGTGCCCGGAAGTTGAAAACGAGTGCTGCAGAGCTCCAGGTGCCACCATTTTTATCAGAACGAGGCTCATGAAGCGCCTTCAGGAGAAGGTCTTCACAGAAATCCGATCTCCATTGTGTGTCCCTTCGTGGATGAAGGACTTTACAGAAGAAGTTGACATTGCGATCAAACAAAGGAATTTCTCGGGGTGGTGCTCCGTTGGAGGCCCTTCGGAGGCGCTCCTTTAAGTCCCTCATATTGCAGCAGCTCCATCAGCTCAGCAGAAGGAGGAGGAGGGCCTGAGAGCGGAGTTCGAGACGATCGGTCATCCTCTCAGGAGTCTTGATGAGGAAGGAAGCTCCAGTGAGTTCCAGTGATAACGAGCTCGGTTGAAATATATATATATATATATATATATATATATATATATATATATATATATATATATATATATATACACATACATACATACAGTCGCCCCGAGAATCGAACAGAGACCTAGCTTGAAGACAAGCAGTCACCTCACCAATTGAACCATAGGAAAATATTTGTATAATTCTCGGTGTTACTAGCGATTCACTTCAGGTATATGTATATATATATATGTATATATATATGTGTGTGTGTGTGTGTGTATGTGTGTGTGTGCGAAGAAATCACAAAAACACGTGATTCACAAAATGTGTAATAAAACCACTTGTTGTTTAATTACACACACACACACACACACACACACACACACACACACATATATATATATATATATATATATATATATATATATATATATATATATATATATATATATAAGGAAAACCAATGAGTACAGGATGGATGAAGGATGGGTGCATATCTTGGCTGGGAAAGAGGTTTTTGGTATATGGTATAAAGCGATGGGTAGGGAGAGTCCTCCTGTGGTAGATGGGCATCGTAGGACGAATCCAGCTGGTAGTCTGGACGATGCCAGAAGAAAAAGTAAACTGGAAGCTGGGTAGAGGTCAATGTATAGTCATAGGTCATCTGACAGAATAGGTCGAGGGACAGGACAGGTCAACTGACAGGACAGATCAAGTGACACATAACTAGATTAAGTGACAAATAACTATAGTCGACCAGCTGGCGTATAGATAGACTGACAGGTAACCGTGATGTGCTGACAAGTAGTCTGACAGCGAAATAGTAGTGGTACGTATTATCCAGCAACAGACAAGAAGCTGAGACAAAGCTAACGAACAGCAGGTACCCATTGACAGATAGGGCTCGACCAGCAGGTAGCAAGTGACATACTGATGACAGCAGAGATCGACTGTCAGATGACAGGCACCGGCTGACAGGTCACAAGGGACATACCGACAGGTACCAGGGACCGGTCAGCTGGTACTAGGGTATTGCCGACACCAGGGGATCGACAAACAGGTCACTAGAGATGTACCTACAGGTACCAGGGATAGAGTACCAGGTAGCAGGGGTCTTGGCTGACAACTGGATACCTGCCGACGAAGAGTCAAGTACCAGGTAGCCAGGTGTAGGTGTCCCGGGGGGCTTCTGGTCTGTCTGTTTGTGCGCAGGTAACCAGCAGGTACCAGGGATAGAGTACCAGGTAGCAGGGGTCTTGGCAGATACCTGGATACCTGCTGACGAGGAATCAAGTATCAGGTAGCCAGGTGTAGGAGTCCCGGAGGCTTTCTGGTCTGTCTGTCAGTTTGTGCGCAGGTACCCAACAGGTACTAGGGATAGAATACCAGGTAGCAGGGGTCTTGGCAGATACCTGGATACCTGCCAACGAGGAGTCAAGTACCAGGTAGCCAGGTGTAGGAGATCGAGTCCTGGGGGCTTCTGGTCTGTTTGTCTGTTTGTTCGCAGGTACCCAACAGGTACCAGGGATAGAGTACCAGGTAGCAGGGGTTTTGGCCGATACCTGGATACCTGCCGACAGGAGTCAAATACCAGGTAGCCAGGTGTAGGAGATCGAGTCCTAGGGGCTTCTGGTCTGTCTGTCTGTTTGTTCGCAGGTACCCAAGAGGTGCAGCTGGAGGATCAGCGGTGAGTAATCGGAGGGGCGAGGCGGAGTAAGCGTGAAGTCATCTGTATCGCTCCGTTAACCGCTGAAGGGCGTCTACCCTTACCCTTCCCCCCCCTCCCCCTCCCCCCAGCCCCCTTCCCCCTCGTCCAGTAGCGCCCCATTCCCCCCCTAACCCAGTCAGCGCCCCCCCCCTAAAGTCCAGTTGCACCCCCTAGCCTTACCTTGTTCCATGTTACATAAAACCCAGCCCTCCCTAAGTACTCCCTAATCCTTCCAGTTTGCATCTTAACCCTCGCTTACCACACCCTAAACCTCTAATTAAGCCTAACCCACAGTACTTGGCACTCTACCTCTCCTGAGGTTGACCCTTATCGCAACCTTCCCATACCAAGCAGCAACCTAACCACATCATGTTGCGGACTTTGTCCGCAACCCACAACACCCTAACCACCCTAGTTACATTTCACTCCCTTGTTTCATCAAACTAGATCTTTCTCGCTCAGTCCATACTCCTGGCTTGTTCATCCTAGCTTTTGCTAGCTGGGATCTATACCGTTCTAGTTACATTCTAGCACTCCTATGAGGCGTTATCCAGGTTTTGCTAGCTGGGATCTATACCATTCTAGTTAGATTCTAGCACTCCCTAGAGGCGTTATCCAGCTTTTGCTAGCTGGGATCTATACCATTCTAGTTAGATTCTAGCGCTCCTTAGAGGCGTTATCCAGCTTTTGCTAGCTGGGATCTATGCCGTTCTAGTTACATTCTAGTACTCCCTAGAGGCGTTATCTAGCTTTTGCCAGCTGGGATCTATACAATTCTAGTTAGATTCTAGCAATCCCTAGAGGTGTTATCCAACTTTTACTAGCTGGGATCTATACCGTTCTAGTTACATTCTAGCACTCCTTAGAGGCGTTATGCCAACTCCTAGATACAGCTTAACCCGGGCGTAACTCTGCTCTACACCTCTGTAACTGGATAACGCTTGAAGATGTTAGCGTCCCCGTGTGAACTACTGGGGGTCCCAGGGAAGGGCTTGTCGTAACCTCCTAGTCATTATTCGCAGGGGATTACATCATCATCATCATCATTAACATCTTCACCCATACTATTATCACCATCATCACCACCGTCATCATTTTCATCTTCGAAGACACTCTAGTACCACTCTAATCAATGTCATTATCATCATCACCATCATCATCATCGTCATCATCGTCATCATCATTTACACCATCTTCACACACACTAGCACTACTCTCATCACTATCATCATCATCATCATTTACACCATCTTCACACACACACTAGCACCACCATCATCATCACCATCATTACCGTCACCACCAACACGGCCACAAATATCACCTCCACTCCTACTTCCATCTCTACCACCACCACAACTCCACATCCACCACCACCACTTCCACCACAACATTTCTTTGCATCTTGGCCTGGCCCGGCGGATTTTGTTATGCCACTTCTAACTGAACGTGTACCTTCCCCTCCCCCCTCTCCCCCTCCCCCTCCCCCCTCCCCCTCTTCCCCTCCCCCTCCCCCCTCCCCCAACCAGCGCCTGCTTCGTTCTTTGGTTTCCTCATGGTGGGGGGGGGGGTTGGGGGAGGGCCGGACAGTCGCTTGCTTGCTTACTTGCTGACTGGATGCTTCGCAAATTGACCATTTTCCTTAGATGATAGGATATCAGACTGATGTGAAAATAATAATGAGCTGAATAAAATCGACTGACGTTAGCCAGAATAAAATATGTAGATTACATTATAGTAGTTAAAAGGGCGATACATAACCCCCATTAATGTCTAGCGTTTCATCGTGTGAATAAAATCACGTGACGCTAGTTAGAAGAAAACATCTTGCATCTCGTCACTGGGCGGGATCTGGTGGAGAGACGAAATAGAGAAGTTTGCAGGAGAGGCGTGGCAGAAATTGGCTCAAGTGCTATTTTCGAAGAAAGTTGGTAGAAGCCTTCGTTCAGAAGTGGACTCCAAGTGGAAGATGGATTGGAAAAATCTTCCGCATTAAATCTCTTTTCGGGATGACAGGAAAGTGGAAATATTATATAGAGAAGTTTGCAGGAGTGACGTGGCAGAGGGTGGAGTAATCGCGCTACTCGTAGTAGAGGTTAGAGGAGGCCTGTGTTCAGCAGTGGACTACGAATTGTAGATAAGTTCACTGATGGATTGATTGGTTGATCGATGGATTGATTGGTTGATTGATGGATTGATCCCTTTCGCGGATTATGTCGTAGACCACACGCTTCTCTTCAGCTTAGGGTCGACTCAGGAGGCGTTTAGCTGAGGTCGAAGCCACCACCTTTGCCCTTAGTGTTGGGGTACCCAAAGCAAGCGGAAGTCCTCGTTAACCGTTGGGAATCGATCTTGCATGCACAGAAGGCGAGGTGATTACACCAGGAGGCGATTAATAGCAATTGAAGTCGTCACCTTTGCCCTACGTGTTGGGACTTCGAGAGGAGTGAGGAATCGAACTCGGGTCACCCACGACCCTCGGAGAGCGATTGAAACCAACGCACCAATCAGCGCACAAGAAATGAATTTATAATGAATTTTCTGTCCGCCATTATACGCGGAGTGCTTCTTATGCTTAACGCGACCACGTCTGGCTTCCTTACTTACGCGTGTTTGCCCTCCAGGATCGCGAATTATGGGCTCCGCGTAAATTATCATACGCGGAAAAAAAGAAATCGCGCCAATTTCGTGGTGGGCGTGTGATAACTGGGGCCCTGACGCAGCCTTTGACGTTCTGTAGTGTGTGTGTGTGCGTGTGTGTGTGTGTGTGTGTGTGTGTGTGTGTGTGTGTGTGTGTGTGTGTGGACTGAAAATTAAAGTAAATTTGGACGTTTCTTCCTTTTTTTCATCATTGTAGTTATTATTATGTTTGTTATTATTATTGTTATTATTTTTATTACCGTTTCTTCTCCTTTTTATTTTTCTTCTCCTCCTTCTTCTCCTCGTCCTCCTTCCTCTCCTTCTTGTCCTCCACCTCCTCCTCCTCCTCCTCCTCGAGGGGTCTCGGTCCGGTTCCCCCCTGCATTGCGTTCCACTCACTTGGGGTCCAGTGACGTCACAGTTGACGTCAGCCACCCGTGGTTACACGTCGCCGTCATGCACGTCAGTCATCGGCTCCGTTCTTGCACATGCAAATGACTCAGAGATGAAAGTCATTTACCGTCGGCCCGTGACGCTGTAACGTTTGCGTGGTAGTACGTAACGTTAAACGTTTTCCTCTTGAAGGATAAAGGGCCATTTACACGGCCAAACGGTTTGTCAAACCTGTTTGTCAAACATGTTTGAAGTGATGTTTGACCATGTGAATGGAGGTATTTGGTTGTCAAACATGTTTGACAAACGTGTTTGACAAACAAATACACGGTCAAACATCACTTCAAACACGTGTTTGACAAAGCGGGTTTGAGAAGCCGTTTGACAGTGTAAATGGCCCTTTACAATGAATTAAAGAGATGAAGCATTCCGACATTGTTTACTTAGTTTGCATTGATGTTGTTATCGACTCTTGTCTTGCCACTCGCTTTTTTTTTCTTTTCTTTTTTCTTGTTTCTTTTGACGATCTTATTTTTGTTCTCAGCTCTCTCTCATTCAGTACCAGAATTATCTACGTTCATTAAAAATATCAGCACACGCACCCGCATACACACACGCGTACACGCGCGCACACGTACACACACACACACACACTTATTGAACAACATCTAATTCAAACATCATATTAACACTAAGACGCATCTATAATTT
>NC_134778.1:54072699-54095199 GCF_046742065.1 Oratosquilla oratoria | reverse complement strand
AGAGTCTTGTTGAACATCTAGTATTTGTTTTTGGTTCAAGCAATATATATATATATATATATATATATATATATATATATATATATATATATATATATATATATATATATATATATATATACTGTATATATACTGTATATATTTAAAACGAGACCCAAGAAGGTAATGTGACTGTGCACTAAGCCGACATTTACATGAATATGATTTCTAAGTTGGTAATTAAACTAAGGATAATTATTCATAGCATATGTAACTTCAGCTGTGTTCAATTAAATTATTCGCATGTTCCTCAAGTTTGTTCTCCAGTGCAAGAATGTAAATGTCTGTCTGTGTTAATGTAACAGACATGTACGTGTCTTGTTAGCGTGTTGAAGGATAAAGTCATCAATGAAATATCATCATCATTATCATTATTAATGGTCATTTTAAATTTGTTTATGTATTCATTATCGTCTTTGTTTCTTGGTCATAACGAAAGGCGTAATAAGGTGAAAGAGATCAGGTGACCTCTGACCCCGAGGTCATTCTTCTGACCTCAGATAACAGGGCGAAGACAGTGACGTCATCATTATTGATGAATTACCTTCTTTCTTCGTGTGGTGGGGATGAATCCCGGGAGGAGGAGAAGGAGAGGGAAGAAGAAAAGGAAGAGGAGGAGGAAGAAGAAGAGGAAGAGGAGGAGGAAGAAGAAGAGGAGGAGGAAGTCATTGCTAGAGGTGTCAGGAGTCAATTTGCGAGATGAAGGCTGGGTTTGATTTATGCCCCCCAAGAGTTGGTGACTTGGAGAAAGCGTATGATGATGATGATGATGATGATGATGTGATGATGCCCACGGAAAGACTCTTAGTCTGTGTAGTGAAAGTGATGTACAGGCGAAAGCAGAAGTCTTGATCCAACCTATAGTTAACATTGTACCATGGAGAGAGAGAGAGAGAGAGAGAGAGAGAGAGAGAGAGAGAGAGAGAGAGAGAGAGAGAGAGAGAGAGAGAGAGGTGAAAGAGATGAGCCTATGCTTGAAGGTGCTTCACTTAGGCCGAAGCCATCACCTTTACCCAACCTATAGTTAATATTGTACCATGGAGAGAGAGAGAGAGAGAGGTGAAAGAGATGAGCCTATGCTTGAAGGTGCTTCACTTAGGCCGAAGCCATCACCTTTACCCTACGTGTTCGGACTGCCAGGAAGAGTGACAATCAATGGGAGTCACTGCAATTTTCACGTAGCACTCTTATGATAGGGGACTTGTTTCCACTCAAAGAAGAATTCTGATCAATTTCAACTTCTACCTAAGCCCCGGTCACACTATCACGACTCAAGTGAGTTCAAGTAGTAAACGACTTCGTTTACTTTTTTTTTCGAATCTCCAAGTTACATATTACCTTTGCGCCATATATATTGAAAAGCTAAATGACGAACTAAGAGACCTATACGAATATTAGACACATTGGAAATTAGCTCCATCACAAGGACTCGAACCTTTGCCTTAGCGACTGCTTATTACGAAGCAAAGACGATAGCATTGAGCCAGCCAGACCGTTCAAAAGGAACGACCTAATTCACGATCTGGTAGTTCCCTGAGGGCACTAGGCTTAGCTCGGTCTCTATTTTAATCTCACCGAGTCGTTATTATGGCGAGCCATCCGACAAGTTGTGTGTCATTGTGACAAATGGAAATTAGCTCCACCGCAAGGACTCGAACCTAAGCAAAGGTTCGAGTACTTGCGGTGGAGCTAATTTCCATTTGTCACAATGACACACATTAGACACATTGTTGAATTGTAGACTTAGTAAAGCCTAGGATACTATAGGCCAGTGGTTCCCAAACTTTTTCAGTTTGTTACCCAATTTAACATGCCATATTAAGCATTATACCTCTTTCACAAAATGTAGTTAACATTGATATATATGGCTAAATTAAAACACTAGAGATATTTTCGTTTATTTATTGTATTTGAACTTCGTGCATCTCTAATGATTATTGCCAAAGGTGTCGAGAACATCAGTGCGATAGATGGAGTTGCATGCTTGAAGCTACAGTAGTTGAGGAATTCTTGGTTTCTTGATTTTCAGAATTCTTCTTTTTTCTTCTTTTTCTTTCTGTCTCCCCACCCCCCTTTTTTTTTTTGTCCCCTCCATTACCCCCGAAAATTTGGGAGATCACCCCCCCGGGGGGTAATTTACCCCCAGTTTGGGGACCACTGCTGTAGGCGAATTCGTGCTGCAGGTTTTCAAATTCACAACATTTGGGGAGAAGCGTGATAGTGTGACTGGGGCTTTACCCTTCCTTTCTGCTGCCCTCCCCAAATCCCTTCCACCACTTGAGCGCGATTTTTCTCCCAAGGATAGAAGCGCTGGAGAGTGTCTGACAACAAAATGAACAAAACTGTGCGAGTGCGAAGCTCAACACGCCCCGTGGGCAAGGAAAGGCCTCTCGAGTTAATTACTGTCTCTGTAATTTTCTTCGGGTACTTGGAAAACGTGTTAGACCTTATGCGGAGGACGGGAAGAGGCTCTTCTTGAGATAAGAGAATTAGGCGGAAAGATAAGAACGGTTTGGGAACCGCGCCCTCCCGCGGGAGCAGGGGCGGGACATCACACGAATCGCCACGCGGCTTGGCTGATAACGGCGGCATGTACAGTAGGTGTCAAAAGCCTTGTCGATCTTCTTGGGTATAACGATGAAAATAGGACTTTCATTAAGAGATAATGATGTGTATACATCCCGTACATTTCTTGCGTTAACATGAAAGAGTTTAAACGTTGTCAACCCCCTCGGGGAAAGGTATGTCTGAGTTTTTTTCTCTGTCGCTAATTCCCGGATGGTCGACAGGAATTTTGTCTCCCGCTGTATGTTACCAGCTTGGTCCCGTACGAGGAGGGCCCGGTATGGGGACCTGGCATTCCGGAGGACGTGGGAAAGGTGCCGCTCCCCCTCCGCCCCCACCCGATGGGACGCGAGATATCACCCCTGAAGTGAGGTTAAGTGGTGTCTTTTCGACAGTAGATGGCTCTCTTAAAACGTGATTGATTTTGTCCGTACGCGCGCGCCTGTGTGTGTGTGTGTGTGTGTGTGTGTGTGTGTGTGTGTGTGTGTGTGTGTGTGTGTGTGTGTGTGTGTGTGATTCACACAGTCTTGGATCACGTGTTGGACTCGTGATCGACAGCTATTTCCCTCCCGGAAGAGAGTTCAGATCTCGTATGTCCGATCTACGAGTAATGCTGTGATCTAACACGCACACACACACACCCAACTTTCCGCCCACGAGAGCTGGAGTAACTACTCGCAGGTCACCGATACTGAAATTATTTTAGCCCTGGGCGAGATTCGAACCCGAGCCGCCATAGAGGCAGGCGGGAACTCTACCACTGCACCATCGTGTCGTGTGTGTGTGTGTGTGTGTGTGTGTGTGTGTGTGTGTGTGTGTGTGTGTGTGTGTGTGTGTGTGAACGTTTCTTTCTCCCGAACATGAAGAATGCGAAGTCATCTAACCGCCACAGACCCTCAGAGTCTTAGCCTTTGAGGTCGTGACCTTCGAGTTTGTAGCCCTCGAAGTCGCGGACCTCCCGCCAAGCCGAAGACGTGCAGGGCAGGGAGACGTCATCAGAATTCTTCGAGTGGAGATCGTCTTCGGCAGAAACCTCCAGGAAGCGAAGAACGGACATTCGATGTACGCGTCATGAACCTCTTCGATACTGTACAGAGAAGCTTTGTGAAGACGGGCAGTGCAGGAAGACATCAGATTTCTTCGAGTGGAGATCATCTTCGGCAGAAACCTCCGGGAATCGAAGAACGGACACTCGATGTACGCGTCATGAACCTCTTCGATAATGTACCATGGCATGCAGAGGAGCTTTGTGACGGACTTTAGAACGGTGCTTCTGTCGGTCGAGACCCCGTCTAGACCCTGGGAGGGGGGGTGCGGTAGGGGGAGAGAAGGAGGGCCGACCTACAGCTGAATGAAATCCTTCGGCATCTGTCGCAGTACTCAGGAACATCATCAACCAACAGTGACAAAAGCAAGAATCCATGTTGATTTGGGTTGTGGTTTACCAGCGCTTCTATCCTTGTGGACAATGTCACTCCCACTGTCGTGCAAAGTTGACCTTGACTCTCTTCTGGCGAAGAACGAACGAATTTAATAAATTTATTTGGTTTTCGAAAATGGGCGAAGTGCTTTTCTATGAACCTTCTCGGCGTGATGACTGCATTTAAAGATTTTATTCTGGCTGAGACCAGGTGGAGGACCTAGCTTGGCGAGTGGATTAGTAGCACTGAATATTTGGTGTATAGTTGGCATTATATCCTTAGGGCTCTATTCTTAAAGGAAATTTCGGGGAACCCCAACCCCCATCCCGAGACTAAGGCTATTCATCTGCTCTCATTCGGAAGGGTGATAGGTGCCGGTCACAAGTCCATCACGTGATTTAACAGCATGGTTAGTCACGCATGTGTACACACGCGTGCACATACGCACACACGCACGCGCGCATTTACAAAAGAAAAAAGAAAAGTCTTGTTCTTGAAATTAGCTCGAGGGTGATTCAAAGAGCCGATCTCCGATGATGACGATGATAGCCCCCGAAGTGGCCCACAAGGGTCCTTTTCCTCGCCCCTCTCCCCCCCCTCCCCTCTCTCCCCCTCCCTCCCCCTCTCCCTCCCTCTTTCTCTCCGCCTTTCTTCTTTCCTCTCCTCTCTCTCTGTCTCCCTCCCCTTCCTGCCACCTCTTTCCCTCCCCTCCTTCCTCCCCCTTTCCCTCCCTCTCTCTCTCTCTCTCTCTCTCTCTCTCTCTCTCTCTCTCTCTCTCTCTCTCTCTCTCTCTCTCTCTCTCTCTCTCTCCCCTTCTCTCTCCCTTCCTTCCTTCGCTCTTTTTTCTCTTCTCTCCCTTCTCTCTCTGTCTCGCTCTCTCCCTCCTCCCTCTCACTCTCTCCCTCCTCCCTCTCACTCTCTCCCTCCTCCCTCTCACTCTCTCCCTCCTCCCTCTCACTCTCTTTCTCTCTCACTCTCTCCCTCCTCTCTCCTTTCTTAAGATAAGAGCTCTTCTCTCTCTACTGTCGCTTCACGACTTCTGGGAACTTGGCTCTCAGTTCGAAGGTGCAGGTCTTCAACTCTCACGTAATGAGGGAGTCGCAAATCTTCAACTCTCACGTAATGAGGGAGTTCCTCACGGACAAATGAAATCGCTTGGCAACTGGAGCTGGTACGACGCTATTTCGAGACTGAATAGCCTGGCCTCTAGTTTAATAAAATCGTCTGACGACAACCAGAATAAATATACAAGATTTCGGTCATAGGCTTGTTCGTAAGAACGGTAACCAATCAGGGACGGATTCTGTGATCTACATTTCGCTCTTGTGGTGGAAGGGGCGTTCTTCCAGCTGAATAAAATCGTCTGCCGGCAGCTTAAATCTTGAAAATCGTAAATACAGCAATATGGTTGAGAGAGAGAGCTTTGAAGAATGAATATATATTGACAATATATTGAAGTCATTTCAGCAATACTGACCTTGTCAGATTAATAAGAAATATTCCTTGAAATATATTTATCTAGAGAAGCCTTGGTTACTAGCGTAACCACGGAAGATGTTATGGTTGTCATGGTAACAGAAAAACTGACAATATTATTGTCTGTGATTATTGACAATATGAGAAGGGGAGGCTCCTAAAGCGTTGAGTGAAGCGCCTCGCGGGTTTTTGATCAGGATTAACATTTCTGTCTGTTTCTTCTTGTATTGGGTGGCTACTGAAACCAATTAAGTACCGGACAATGTATTAATCACAAGGAGACAAAGCACCACAATTACAAAATATGTTTACACTACGGAGGCATACACGACCGCATGGTTCCATTGCAAAGTGGGCACACGGAAATGCAACCAATTAATACAATAATAAATACAAAACAATTATTCAACATGAGACAAATATATAAGGGAGAAAACATACATCTCCTGATCTACCAATACATTGGCACAATGATCACAAATGTACGGTGCTGTACACGTACACCATAACACTCCCCCCTCCCTCCTCCCCCCTCCCTCCTCCCCCCTCCCTCCTCCCTGACGTGAGATAACTTTGGAGGTTATAAATGCTTGATTGCTAATCAGCGTTGGGGGGGGGGGGTAGAGGCTGGAGATCGACACATCAAGGTCGACGTGGTGAAGCTCGACAAGTCCCCGGTAATTGAATCGACGACGCTGCTTCCTCGCGCGAAAAGCGACACTTCGGATAATTCGGACTTCGCGTTATCCGGACTCTGTGTGCATTATCCGGATGATGTGGATATCGACCGGGGTCGCTCGAACTCGATGCGGACGGAGTGGAGATGGATTGCTTCATGTCGAGGTGACAGGAAATGGATGCGGAGTTGGATGGAAGTGGATGGATTGCAGTGGGCGGATTGAAGCCAGGGGTTTTATGGCGCGGTGGGAAGCGTTGGGGATTGATTTTTGAAAGACTCTGGAATTCTCCATTGGTTAGTTAATGCTATTCCTGAGTTCTTGATATTTCGTCGACGACAGCAGCGCTTCTGTGCTTGAGAAGACATAAGGCGACATTAATGCCAAAGGGTGTATTTGAAGTAAATTTTGATTCTTCAAAAGTGTTTTTCTGCTCTCTCTCTCTCCCCTCTCCCCTCCCCCTCTCCTCTCTCCTCTCTCCTCTCTCTCCCCCTCTCTCTCGCTATCTCTCTCCCCCCCCTCTCTTCTCTCTCTCTCTCTCTCTCTCTCTCTCTCTCTCTCTCTCTCTCTCTCTCTCTCTCCTGAATAAAATAATTTAGCGGTGGCTCATTGATTTTTTTTATAACAAATGCCTCCACATGAAGTCTGAACCTACTTGTCCACAGAATAACATGACACTATCCAGGACCAGACTGATACGAATGTCCAATATATTGAACAGGTTCACGAAGGGTTAGATGAGGCTGTATCCCATCGGTGATGAGAAAACGGAAGTTATAAAGGCGAGGAAATGGTTCTTTGATGACACAGAAACTCCGGAGCACAGGTCGCGCGGTACATGATGGGGCGTCAATTGGCTTCACGGCGTGGCAGGGTCCAATGGCTGCCACATCGAGGGCAGCGTGGAGGAGTCAACGAAGCATGATTGGGAATATAGATGAAGTGGCGTCCGCCCTAAAGGCGGGTAGGGGGAGGCGTTAGGGAGTGAATTGATGCAGTGGACGAGGTGACAGGTGATTGGCTCAGCTCCTGAGGTTCCCTGAGCGGTGACCAGCGGAGTGCCTCTGGGATCTGTCAAGGGTCCTTCGTCGCTCCCTTTAGGAAGGGGGGTCGTCTTGCCGCTCTTGAAGGCACCAGCGATGGGCTTGGCATTGTGTCTTCTCCTTCTCCTCCTTCTCTCCCTACTCCCCCATACAACAGTTTTCTCCTCATTACACACACATACACATGCAAACATATATACACACATTGTCTCTGTTCTCGTAACATTTCGCTTTTATCTCTCTCTCCTTCTCTACCTCTCGCTCCCTCTCTCTCATTCTCTCTTGCTCCCTCTCACTCTCTCTTGCTCCACATCTCTCACTCCCTCTCTCTCACGCTCTCTTGCTCCCTCTCGCTCCTTCACTCGCTCCTTCCTTCCCTCTTGCTTCTTCCCTCTCTCTCCTTCCCTCCCTCCCTCTCTCTGTCTCCCTCTTTCTACACACTTTCTCTCTCTCTCTCTCTCTCTCTCTCTCTCTCTCTCTCTCTCTCTCTCTCTCTCTCTCTCTCTCTCTCTCTCTCTCTCTCTCTCTCTCTCTCTCTCTCTCTCTCTCTCTCGTTTGTAGCCCCTACCGGTAGGGGCGTGGTGCCGACCCATCACCCTCCTGCAGGTGACGCATAAACAGGTTGTATCATTAAACCTCCTCAACACGTGGACGTCCTCTTGGGCGAGGCCAGGCAATTTGACTCAGCTGAGGGGAAGCACTCCCGTCCGGAAGCTGAGACCTCCTCCCGGAGTTCGCCCATTTCAGCTGCACCACATGGCTCTCCGTCCTTAACCAGAATAAAAATGTCAAGTGCGTCACCATGAAGTGGTCGGTCGTCCTTGAGGAGGCTTAGACACCTTAACTTACACTCCCTGGAAAGACGCAGAGTGCGGGGTGATCTAATAGAGGTGTTAAAGTGGATCAAAGGCTTTAACAAGGGTGGCGCACACAAGGTCATCATATTAAGGCAACAGGACATATTTAAGAAGAAGGAAATAGGCAATAATTGGTTCACTAATAGGGTGGTCAACGAATGGAATAGACTTGGAACCATGTAGTGAGCGCTGAAACTATCAGTTGTTTTAAGAAATGGTTAGACAACTTTATGGATGGGGATGACAGGTGGTAATGGACATGGAACTGCCTAGTGTAGGCCTTATGGTCTCTTGTAGTCTCCTTCATTCTTATGTTCTTATGTCTCTGCGAAGGGCCTGGTCGGTGAATTGAGTCTCGTACTATGTACAGGACCAATTGGAGGGCAATAGATAGATACTGTATGTACACTATATTTATATATATATATATATATATATATATTATGTGTGTGTATGTATTTCTTTTTTCTTCCTCCTCTTATTCTTCCTGATTTCGTCTTTCTCTTTTGCGTATACCTCTCGTGTCATTTGAATTCGATTGATATATGGTCTCGGTGCGTCGGAGCGACATCAAAGACGACGTCTCTTTGTGCGGCAAAATCGCGGCAGCGGATCATTTGGAAGGGGCGGAGGAGTCTGCTCGGCGCCGGGTGACGCCAAATGAGATTCGTAGTCAGAGTACAAACCCTCCAAAACACACACACACACACACACACACACACACACACACACACACACACACACACACACACACACACACACGCACACACATACACACACACACACACACACGCACACACACACACACACGCACACACACACATATATATATATATATTATTATTATTATTATTATTATTATATATTTTTTTTTTTTTTTTTTTTTTTTTTTTTTTTGCCTCTGCAGAGGACAAGAGACACCTGAAGGGATTTCATGGCTTTAGCCTAAAAGAGGGTCTCAGATCGAGACCCCGTGTAATGAGAGAGAGAGAGAGAGAGAGAGACTGACTTCACCCCCCACCCCCAGCACCCCCAGCACCCTCACCCAGGCTCACAGCACCTGGGATCACGTGACCGCCCACCTCCCCCAATTTTCTTGTAAGATGTTTGGGTGGTTATTATATTGTCCAAAATATGTTGTGTCATTGTGACAAATAGAAATAAAGTTCGAGTCCTTGCAGTGGAGCTTATTTCCACTTGTCCAAAATATATATATACTTTACACTGCAGTATATGTGTGTGCGTTTGTGTGTGTGTGCGCGCGCGCGTTTGTGTGTGTGTGTGCCCGTTTGTATGTGTGTGTGCCTGTTTGTGTGTGTGTGCCTGTTTGTGTGTGTGTGTGTGTTGAATCTTGACACACTCCTCTTTGTGGAGGGTTGCCTCTGTTCTACTCTTAGCTGGAGAGAATGGCGGTCACGGATGCGGATTCTCTCTCTCTCTCTCTCTCTCTCTCTCTCTCTCTCTCTCTCTCTCTCTCTCTCTCTCTCTCTCTCTCTCTCTCTCTCTCTCTCTCTCTCTCTCCACTCTCTCTGTCTCTCTCTCTCTCTCTCTCTCTCTCTCTCTCTCTCTCTCTCTCTCTCTCTCTCTCTCTCTCTCTCTCTCTCTCTTTGTTTCAATTTCCTCCTCCTTCGCTGGGGTGGCGATCTTGAGTGATTATGTTGTGATGTCGAGCATCGGGTCATTTTATTCAGAATAAAATAGGGGAAGGTCCTCTGTTCAAGAAACTAATCAAGAACTAACCCCGATAAACCCCGTAATCGCTAGGACGACACACTTTGCATATTTTGTTCTGGCTGTCCACAGGCCATTTTATTCAGCTTCTGTTTCTTTCCCTTTTCTTTCGTGTACAAGTTTCTCTCTTTCCTCTCTTTCCCCTCTTTTGGTTCGTATCGTTGTTTCTACATTTTCCCTTTCCCCTCTTTCTTCTTCTTCTTCTTCTTCTTCTTCTTCTTCTTCTTCTTCTTCTTCTTCTTCTTCTTCTTCTTCTTCTTCTTCTTCTTCTTCTTCTTCTTCTTCTTCTTCTTCTTCTTCTTCTTCTTCTTCTTCTTCTTCTTCTTCTTCTTCTTCTTCTTCTTCTTCTTCTTCTTCTTCTTCTTCTTCTTCTTCTTCTTCTTCTTCTTCTTCTTCTTCTCCTCCTCCTCCTCCTCCTTCCCTTTCTCTTTTGTATTCTCTTTATGTTCGCCTCCCCTCCCCATTTTCCCCCTTTTTGGTTCGTATCGTTGTTTCTGCATTTCCCTTTCCCCTCTTCCTTCTCCTTCTTCTTCTTCTTCTTCTTCTTCCTCTTCTCTTTTGTATTCTCCTTATGTTTGCCTCCCCTCCCCATTTTCTCCCTCTTTCCTTTCTCCCCGTCCCCTCTGTTCTCCCTCTCCCTTCTCCCAAATTTTCTCTTCCCTTCTTCGTTCTCCCTTTCCATTCTCTCGACTTTTCTCCCAACACAGTCCTCTCCCCTACCCCCGCCCCCCGCCCCCACCACCTTGTATGTTCTCCTGCCTAAGCCCCCCACCCCCCAGTTTCTACTCTCAAACTTTTTTTTTCTCTCTTTTTTTTTCTCTTTTTCTCTCCTTTGGACAGATGCCCCGACCAGATGTCAGTGGTCTCTCCCCTACCCTTTCCCATCCTCTCCCATCTCCCCCCACTCCCTCTCTCCCTCTCCCCTCCCCCTCTGTCCACTCCCCCACACACACCTCTCCTTGCCTCTCCAACACCACGCCACTCATACGAATTCTTGTTCTCGCTTCCCCCCTCCCTCTCCCTTCCCCCTTCTTCTCTCTTCCCCCTCCCTCTCTCTTCCTCTTCCCTCCCTCTTCTTCCTCCCTCTCTCTTCCCCTCCCTCTCTCTTCCCCTCCCTCTCTCTTCCCCTTCCTCTCTCTTCCTCTTCCTCTCTCTTCCCCCTTCCTCTCTCTCCCCCCTTTCTCTCTTCTCCCTCCCTCTCTCTTCCCCTTCCTCTCTCTTCCCCCTTCCTCTCTTCCCCCCTTCCTCTCTCTTCCTCCTCCCTCTCTTCTCCTCCTCGACCTCTTCGTACTCCTCCACTTCCCCCTCGATCTCATCCTACTCCTCCACCTCCCCCTCGACCCCTTACGCCACCTCCCCCTCCATCCCAGTGATCTCTCTATCCATTCGCTCTTCTGTCATCCAGCGAGGGAAGGGGCGACACACTCTTATCTCTTAACGCTTCCATGTTTTCCCCCTCCTCTTCCCCCCCCAGCAGCGCCCTCCTCTCCCCAAACGGCGGAAGTTCCCCCCCAGTCTTTCCCTCCAAACTCCCTCAAACTTAGCCCAAATTGAGCACCATTGCGCGGATTGAAAAAGGACAGACCACGTCTTCATGGCCAGTGGAAAAAGGACAACCATCCTCACGCCCACTGGAAAAAGGACAGCTGTCCTGAAGAAAAAAAAAAAGAAAAAAAAAAAGAGGATAGCAATTTTCAAGTTCAGTGAATAAAGGACAATTATCCTCGCTCTTAACCCTCTGTTTCAAGTTTCACCCCCCACGATCCTCCCCCTCCCCTTCTCCCCCTTCCTTTTCCCCCCGCGATCCTCCTCCCCATCCCCTCCTCCCCTCCACTTCCCCTCCTCCACTATGCAACTATATCTCATCACCAACGAAACAAAAATCACCAAAATTCCTCCTCGTCCTCCTCTTACTCCCCCTCGACCTCATCCCACTAGTCCACCTCCCCCTCGACATCTTACTCCTCCACCTACCCTTCGACCTCTTCTTAATCTTCCACCTCTCCCTCGACCCCATCCTACCTCCTCCACCTTCCCCTCGACCACATCCTACCTCCTCCACCTCCCCCTCGACCTCATCCTACTCCTCCACCTCCCCCTCGACCCCTTACGTCACCTCCCCCTCCATCCCAGTGATGTCTCTATCCATCTGCTGTTCTGTCATCCAACCAGGGAAGGGGCGACACACTCTTATCTCTCAGCGCTTCCATGTCTCTTTAATAACCAAAAGGAAAGTGAATAGCTTAAATCCTTTCTCCCGCCCATCTCGTCCATTCCCCCCTCACTCTTCCATCTCCCCCTCGCCCCATCCCTCCTTGTCCCCCAGCTCTCCCCTCCATCTATTATTCTACTATCCTCAACTTAGGATATTCTACTGTATATACGTGTGTACATACATACAAACATACATACATACATACATACAAACATACATACATACATACATACATACATTATACTTACATATGTGCATGGAGGGAAGTTTTGTTGGATATAATGGAAGCTGGAAGTCAACAGCGGCATGTCCTGAAGCTTTTTAAGTCATTGAAGCTTCAGGGAAAGCGACCCCTTTCTCCTCGCCTCGACGGAAACTGTCTATATTTCCCGAAGTGCCCGTTCATCAACATCAAACTGATGCCTCCAGCAACAGCTCTGCCGAAGAACCGGAGACTTCAAACCCGGAACGGATTCAGACAGCAACACAAGATCCACCTCCGCTGACCATCCAGACTCGAACGCGGTTCACACGATCAGTGTTTCGGCACCAAGTTCCTCCTTTTTCTCGGCAACTTTCCTCCCCGTTTTGCTCGTGTGAACCGCGCTTTAGCACACCACGGTTCACCACATGTGTATCACCAATGTGTATTAAGTCGATGTTTTAATGTATCCAATGGTAGTGTACACTGTACACCCTATGTACATATGTACACCCAATTGTCTCCCATTTTCTTAAACAGGCCTTCCTGAGGATTACCATTTGTGGTCGAGTGGCGTCTCCGAGAATAAAGACGAGTCCAAATGTCTTTTGGTTTTCATTCAATGAACGCCCTTATATCTTACCTGAAAATCTTGTTCGTAACTTTCAAAAAACTTCAGCACGAACTGAACAACGCCAGTAAATTGCTATCGAATATATATATATATATATATATATATATATATATATAAATATATATATATATTGTGTGTGTGTGTATGTGTGTGTGTCATATGACATGTAATTCATAAACTCTTGGGATTCGAACCCTTGCTGCTTATGACAACCAGCCGCTCAAGCAAGGGTTCGAATCCCAGCAGGAAGGTTGATTAATTCCATATATATATATATATATATATATATATATATATATATATATATATATATATGTATATAATATGCACATATATATGTGTATATATATATATATATATATATACACGCACATACACACACATACACACACACATATGTGTGTATACACACATGTTTTGAGTGGGAGGAGTGAAGGAGAAGACCTCAGGAAGGGAAGGAAAGGGAAGAGGAGTGAGCTGCTCGGAAGACGATCTTGGCTACGCAAGAGGCAGGAGGGTCATTCTGAATTAAGGATTAAGCGCGATGAATTAGGGATTAAGGCGGTTAGGAGGGGCGTCCTAGGAGGGACGGTGAAGGGGAAGGGGCGATGAATTAGGGATTAAAAAGAGGTAGGGTGGGAGGAGGAGGAGGAGGGAGAGGAGTTGTGAGGTTTGTGGAGAGATTTGAATAGGGATGGAGGCCGAAGACGGGCTAAGAAGAGAGAGCGAGAGAGAGAGAGAGGAAAAGAGAAAAAGATTTTATTCAGCTGAAGGAGTGGATCCTCCTTAAAAGTGGATTCGATCGGTCTAGACCTCCATCCATAGTGTGTCATCCACTCACTACATAAAGCCCCAGTCACACCAAGCTTACGACCGGTTCCCGAACACCCTCGACCGAAAATCAAGCGATCGGTCGGCCATACAAAACCTATGCAAGGAATTGAAATGGGAAAAAGTTAATGTGGTTGATAAGATGAAATTCTATGTATTGGGGACTATACAGTGTGTGTTGTAATATATCTATCTAGCGACCTATCTATTTATCTTATTACCGACTACCAGCGACTTCCAAAGACTACCTGCAACTGGTCGGCGACCACCACCTGGTCGCCGGTGGTCGGAAACAGGTCGCAAGCTTGGTGTGACTGGGCCTTAAGCTGCATGAAATCGTCTGTTTGAAGCCAAGATAGAATGCATAAGGTGTAACACCGTGTTGAAGGGGGAGGGTGGGAGAGAGGGGGAGAGGGAGAGAGCCAAAGGGCGTGAAAGGCCGAGACGGAGGCGCCGGGGAAGGTATGTAATCACTTGGGTGTTGTTTCGGATGCGCGTAGTTAATGTTGGGTACGCCAGGTGGGTGGTCTTTCTCTCTCCCACCCCATTTCCCCTCTCCCTCTCCCCCTCTCCCACCCCTCTCCTCCCTCCCCCTCTCCCACCCCTCTCCCCGACTCCCCCTCTCCCACCGATCTTCCCCTCTCCCACCCATCTCCCCCTCTTCCCCCCTCTCCCACCCCCCTCCCCCTCTCCCACCCCTATCCCCGACTCCCCCTCTCCCACCCATCTCCCCCTCTCCCACCCATCTCCCCCCCTCCCACTCACTTCCCGACTCCCCCTCTCCCACCCATCTCCCCCGACTCCCCCCACCCCTTCAGGGTTCTGCGGTGACTGTAACGTTCTCATTAGTCTTGGTCATATGTGTCATCACTGTTGTGACACAGGTGGTCACAGTTGGTGATGATGTTCCGGTACAGATGGTCACCGCTGGTGCACGTGTTCCGGAATCGGCCATGACAGGTGGTGCTGTTCCGTCACCGGACACAGACCACGCCTCCGGCAGCAGGTCATCACAGGTCAGGTACTGGGACCGGTCGAACGAACGCAAGAGAGAATCCATAATCTTGGGTTTCGTTTTCATCAATCTTCGTGTGGTTCACGAAGATCGTCTCTTCATGACTGATGTATTTTGTACATCAAACACGAAATATTTTAGAAACTGTTGCACTATAAGTGTCACCGACTGTACTGGTCATAGGGAGTCGGGCCTTACTCTGGCCGGATGAGTTGGCAACCGCAGTCGTGAAATATTTTCCTTCGGGAGGTTTCTCTTAATTGAATAAAATCGCCAGGGTGCAGCCAGGACCCAAATTATAGTTATAATTATTGAATAAAGGGTCTCCTTGTGCGTGAATAAAATCATCAAACCGGAAAGAAAACGGGATTGAGGAGATACCGTGCACTGTTTATTTGTTTTATCCTTTGTCTGTTTATTATTATTTGCTTGATTCGCATTTATTATTAGTTATATGCCGATTTATTATTATTTACTATTTACCTGTTTATTATTGATCAATACCTATGCATTTATTCATTTATTTTATTTATTATTATTTATATTATTACATCTTTATTTATTTTTATATTTTTTATTATTAATTTTTTTCTCGCATCCGACCTAGTTATGGAACAAAAGGTCTCCCGTCGGCATGCTCCGCCTTTGTAATCTTTGGTTGGAATAAAGGGAGTGACCGGAGATTGAAGAGGAGCGTGTTGTAATGAGGGTGGTTCGCTTGTTTATGTGGGTCATTGGTCAAATTAGTTGCGGCAGCCCTGCATGGACAAAGTGTGCTAACGCTGTGGTGCCTTAGCTGGTGCAGTTCTACTTGAGCTCTGAAGGCATGAAAAGGTATGAAGCCATGAAAACATGTCCTTGCATGGGCAGACTATCCACATTGGGGTTTGAGGCGTTTCTCTCTGTCTTTTAATCTTTCCATTCTTCTTCTTTTTTTTTCTTCTTCTTTCTTTTCTTCTCTCTTTCCCTCTTCTTCATTCTTCTTATATTCTTTTCTTACTCTCTTCCTTTCCTTTTTTAATTTCTTCACCTCCATTCTTTTTCTCTTCCTCACTTCCTCTCTTCCTCACTTCCTCTCTCTCACTTCCTCTCTTCCTCGCTTCTTCTCATCCTCTCTTCTTCTCTTGTATTTCCCGAGAAATGGGTCCGCTGGAAACTTCGGAGAAACCTCAAGTGCCGGAGAGTCTTAAAGCCAGATGGATCGTCGTACTTCGGGTGTTACCTCGAAGTCGATCCGAAGAAGCTCGTCGCTCACAAAAGTCATGAATTAGTCAGATCGAGTTAAGGAAACTCTCGCCAGCCAGCTAGCCAGCCAGCGGCGAAGGCGAAGACAAGACAAGCCAAGCGCCTCTGTCTTCATCGTACCTGACGAACTGAAAGAAAATCCATTGGCCTTGGTATGTTATCGTCGTCATGGTACATAAAATAAACACACATGTATATGCATATATATATATTCGTATGTATATGCTCTTGTTTTCCGGCTGTGACAAACGTTTCCACATGAACAGATTGCGGGAGCCACATAAGAATAATTAAATATAAATAAATAGACAAAAATGAATAAATAGACACACAAGTAAATGAATGAATAAATAAATAAATAAAAACGTGCCTCGGAGGCCTTCGGAGGAGCCAAGGCACCTCCATCGGAGCGACTTCGGGAAAGTGACTTCGATGAGTTGGACCAAGTTAGGGGTCGCATATCGGGGCCGGCCAGCCTCCAGATTCCTCCTTCTCCTTCTCCTCCTCCGTATCCGCCGCCGTTCCTCCTATTCCTCCACCTCGTCTTTCTCTCTCTTTCTACTCTCTCTCATCCTTCTTCCTCTTCTTCGCTTCCTCTTCCTCATCCTGCTCCTGCTCCTCCTCCTCTTCGACCTACTCTTTTTCCTCCTCTTCACCTTCTCCCTCTTCTTCCCTCTCCTCTCCATCTCCTCTTCCTCCTCCTCCTCCTCCTTTTCCTCTTTTTCACCTTCTTCCTCTTCCTCCTCCTCCTCCTCCTCCTCCTCCTCCTCCTCCTCCTCCCTGTCTCCTCCCCTTCTCTCCCTTCTCCTATTCCCCCTCTTCTTACCCTTCCTCTTCCTCCTCCCCCCTTCTCCTTCACCTCTATCAGGTAACAGGCAATTCGTCTGAGGGGGAAAACGGTTGTAAAGTGGTCCCTATTGACGCTTAATGGGTGTTGGGAATGGGGGCGATCGTGAGAGGCGTAATGGGGCTGCGGGATTTTGAAGGGGATTAATTGGGTTTGATAGATCGTTTGGGTGTTCTATGGGGGACGCGCCGTGATGTATTAGATCGTGAAGGCGACAGGGTTTAGTGGGGACGACACACCGTAACGTGTCAGGGCCATTATGTAATGGCGTTGTGTACGCGAGACTCGCAGCGTAAAGGGCCGTTTACACGGTCAAACTCGGTTTGTCAAACATGTTTGAAATGACGTTTGATCGTGTGAATAGGGTATTTGGTTGTCAAATATGTTTGACAAACAAGTGTTTGAAGTGATGTTTGACAGTGTGAAGGGGGTATTTGGTTGGCAAACATGTTGGCAAACAAGTGTTTGAAGTCATGTTTGATCGTGTGAATGGGGTATTTGGTGGTCAAACATGTTTGACAAACAAGTGTTTGAAGTGATGTTTGAGCGTGTGAATGGGGTATTTGGTTGTCAAACATGTTTGACAAACAAGTGTTTGAAGTTATGTTTAATCGTGTGAATGGGGTTATCTAGTAAACAAGTTTGTCAAACGTGTTTGACAATCAAATACCCCCATTCATACGGTCAAACACCACTTCAAACTCCTGTTTGACAAACCGTGTTTGACCGTATAAATGACCCGGGCGAAGAACATGACGCGTGATACGTGTGTTATATGTCACCATTGTAGTATACGATAGTTGTTCTTTAAGCTGTCGGCACGCGATTCTATTCACCCTGGTCTGGTGTCTTGATACGTTGAGCGCTCTCCAGTCTAGGAGTCCCCTTCAGCCGAATAAAATCCCCTGGCGCGGCCTAGACCACATGTTATCCCGTCACAAGGGACTACGCGTCCGCGAGGTATTACTGTACGCGCGCATGTAACGTTTGTATCACAAGTAAAGCGAGTTTAGGCGAATCTAATCTTGTTTGGCACGCGCCTGTGGAGGAGGATATTGACTGGCTCGAGAAGATTGTGATGAGGTGATTGGCCCAAGAAGATTGTGGTGAGGTGATGCGGCTCGTGCAATTCTGATTGGGCTCTTGGCTCGACGCTCGAGGGTCCTACTTTTGGAAAATCTTTTGTCTACCAAAAGCTTTCTAGTATTGAAAAATAGAATTTTACCTGTGTGTGTGTGTGTGTGTGTGTGTGTGTGTGTGTGTGTGTTTCATTTATTTATTTATTTATTTTTTTGTCGTCTGACTCAGGGGATCATCTGCATTCATCTGCAGACTCTAACGGTCATTTTCAGTAAGTATAGCCGATGATGATAAATTCTTCTTATGGTAGAAAGCGTTCGCCAGGGCTTTCGAAGAGGTATAGAAGTACGGCACACGTCTTTAGTATCTTTATTCTGGTTGTCGCCAGTTGATTTTAATCATCGAGGGGGAGGGTTTTTTACCATGCAGAAGGGATGACTTCTCATCCCAACACATCCTGTTCAGGCGATCGTTTTGTGTCTTTATTCTGGTTGTTTCCGCCCACCATCTCCGCCACCATAAATACTAGTCTCACCCAGGGCTGCGAGTCGTTACTCCAACTCTCGTGGGCGGGGAGTTTGGGTGTGTGTGTGTGCGTGTAAGGTCACAGCATTACCCATAGATCGGTCACTTTCTCCACAAGCACCACCTGAATCCTCTTTTCTTACACCAGCTGGATTCATCTCCTCCACCATTTCATATTCCTGGAACTTCCTCTTCCACCATCTGTACCTTCCTCCTTCCATCATCTCCAACACTTGAACCCTTCTCCACCACCTACACCCACCTCCTCACCGTCACCGCCTACAACCTTCCCCCTCCATCCACCAGCTCCACATAAACCCACCTTCCTCCACCATTCCACCAATTGTACGATTCCTCCTCCACAGTCTCCAGTACCTCCACCACCTCTCCCCCACCATCTCCACCACCTTCTCCGACATCTTGTGACCCTGCCTCCCCCACCACCACCTTCAGTCTCCACCACTTCTCCCCACCATCTCCATCACCACCTTCTCCGACGTCTTGTGACCCCTCCTCCTCCACACCCACTTCCCCCACCACCACCCTCAGTCTCCACCGCCTCTCCCCCACCATCTCCACCACCTCCTTCTCCGACATCATGAGACCTCGCCTCCCCCACACCCACCTCCACCACCACCACCCTCGGTCTTCACCACCTCCACCACTTCTCCCCCACCATCTCCACCACCACCTTCTCCGACGTCTTTCGACCCCTCCTCCTCCACCACTACCAACAGTGTGGAGCCTCTTGCCTCGACTCGGCGTGTCTCGTCCCAGCAACGTCGCCTCCTCGCCCCTTTCATCACGCCTCCTCCTCACGCCTCCTTCTGCCTCCTCACGCCCTTCGCGCACGCCTCTACGCCCACCCCATCCCCCGCCCACTTCATGCCCGTCGATCCTCGTGTTCTCTCATACTCAACCTCCAAGTCCACTACCTCCTCCGTTTCCTCTTGGTCCTCTTTCTCCTCCTCATCCTCCAGTTTCTTCTCTTGTTCTGCCTCTTTCTGTTCCTCCTTATCTTCCAATTCCTCCTCCTCAGCTTACTCCTCCTCCTCCTCGCTCTTCGTCCCTCTTCATCTTCCTCCTCCTCCAGTTCCTTCTCATGTTCTGCCATCATCCTGTTCCTCTTTATCTCCCAGTTTCTCCTCTCTTCTCCCTCCTCCTCCTTCCCTCCTCCTCCCTCCTCCTCTCATCTCCCTCCTCCCCTCCTCCTCTCTCCCTCTTCTTCCTCTCTCCTCCCTCCTCGTTCCAGTGTCTGGCACATCATGACTTTCGCTTCATCACTTCTCTCCCTCACACGGCTTCCCCTCTTCCCTCCCCTCTTCCCTCCCCTCCCCTCCCCTCCCCTCCCCTCTCACTTTGTTTTCCCCTCATTCACTAACCCTGTCTCTACTCTCCTTGTCCCTTTCCTCCCCATTTTTTCTAGCCTTCTTTCATTCTTCCCCCCTTCGCAGTAAACCCCCCCCTTCTTCCGCCCATATCCCTAGCCCCCTTTTTTTACCTCTTCCCCTCCTTTACCCCTCTCTACTTCCCCTTTTCAACTCTCCTTAGTCTCACTGGGACTTCTGTCGTCTTTTTCTCTTTCTTTTCTTTTATTTATTCATTTTACATTTGTCCTTCCTCTCACGACCCATTTTGTCTTCCTTTACCACCTTCTCTCTCTTCTCTCTCTCTTCTCTCTTTCTCTCGTTCTTCTTTCTCTCCTCACCCATTTGTCATGTTTTCATCTTTTGTAGTTATTCATTTGTCTTCTTCCTGTCTTTTTTTTTTTTTTTTTTTTTTTCAAATCCCGATGGATACCTTTACATTTTTCTTCTGGAGCCTCGAAGATAGATTCTTCTTTCGATCTCCATACCCAACGAGTTCGATGAAACAGAAAACGCGTATTCTCGGCATTCGCGAGTTGACGTCGGGGCGGGACCGGACCATGTACCGGAAGGACCACCAGTCTTTCCAAAATCCACCGGTAGCTGATCGGGTTTCGTCATGGACTCGTCCACATATAGTCTTCGGTTCGAATCCCTTCAGGGTTACGCCTTTTATTCAGGTCTTCGGGTGTTGGAGATCTCCGTCTTCAGTGTCAGGTCCACCCGGCCCCTGAAGGGAACCCTGGTGCTTGGGTGGCGCGCGGTCCCTGAAGGACACCACCGAATTGAAGGTGTCACCCTTCTCACGCCCCCTCATCCTCTCGGTCCTCCTCCCCTCTCACCCTTCCTGCCCTTTTGTCACCCTTCCTCACTCTCCCCTGTCACCCTACCTTCCTCAACCGTCACCCTTCCTCCCTCTCCTGTCACCCTTCCTGCCCATTTGTCATCCCGCCCATTTCTCACCCTTCCCCCTTCCCCTCTCATCCCTCCCCCGTCACCTTTTCCTCCTCAGTCATCCTTTTCCCCTCCCCCTCCCCCCTCACCAGTCACCCTTTCCCCCTCCCTCTCTCATCTTTATCCTCTCCAGTGTCACCCTCCCCCACCTCCCCTGCCACCCTTCTCCCCCTCCCCCTTAGTCACTTCCCCCTTTTCGTATCCATTGCCAATCCCCATATTCCCTCTCCCCTTCTTTCTTCCCCATTTCTTTTGTTATGCCTTCTCCCCCCTTTCCCCTCTCCACCATTCCACGCCACGTTCTCCTTCCCACCCCCTTCTTCCTTCCTCTCCCTCATCTCCCTCCCTCCCTTCTCTAGTCTTCTTGGTCCTCTTTACCCCCCATCTCTCCCTTTCCTTCCCCCCACTTCTCGTTCGCCATGTTCCTCTTCCTCTCCCCTTTCCTCCCCTATCTCCTCTACATTGTGGATCACCATATTGCTCCCCCCCCTTCTCCGTCGCCTTTTTCTTCCTGTCCCTTCCCTTCACACATTCTCTCTCTCTCTCTCTCTCTCTCTCTCTCTCTCTCTCTCTCTCATTCTCTCTCTGTCTCTCTCTCTCTTTCTTTCTCTTTCTCCCCTTTCCTCCCCTTTCTCCGTAGCCTTTCTCTTCCCGTCCCTTCCCTTTACCTCTCTCTCTCACTCTTTCTCTCTCCTCTCTCTTTCTCTGTTTCTCTCTCTCTCTCTCTCTCTCTCTCTCCCCTTCTTCGTCGCCTTCCTTTTCCTGTCCCTTCCCTTCATTCTCTCTCTCTCTCTCTCTCTCTCTCTCTCTCTCTCTCATTCTCTCTCTCTCTCTCTCCCTCTCTCTCTCTCTCTCTCTCTCTCTCTCTCTCTCTCTCTCTCTCTCTCTCTCTCTCTCTCTCTCTCCCTCTCTCTCTCTCTCTCCCTAGTGCGCGTTGAAAGAGCGCAGAGATGCTGCAGTCAAACGGTGTCATCAATTGTCTCCCTTTTTCATGTCGGGGAAATTACCCGCATCAGTTGGTGTCGGGGCCCCCCGCTCTACATTATTGGCACCTGGGAGGAAGGGTGCCAGGCCGGGGGGGGGGGAGGGAAGAGGAGGAGGAGGAGGGAGGGGGGAGGAATAGACAATGAAGGATCGATTATGCGTTCGGATGGCTGTACTTTTCGTCTACGCTACTTCTGTAACTGAAGAGACTTCGTCAATTTAATAAAATCGTTTGGCGCCATCAAGTAGAAATTGATGATTGAGGCTCCTGATGGGTTGTGTCATAGTTGGTAGAGTGAGCTTAGGAAGGTTATCAGGATTTGAACCTGTATTAGACGACGGTGTGTCGGGTGTCAGAGAAGGCCCTTGACCTCGCTTGGCCTGACACGCGTGTCACTTCCGGGTGTCGGTGTGCTAGAATGTGCCAATTGTTCTCCGCTTCGTTTTAATTAATTTTGATAAAAAATTATTTAAAAAAAAATCTCCGCCTTCATCAGTGGGATTGGTGTTCGTACGTTCACTGTAGTACCACCTTCAATAAGGAGACATTATTTTTATCATTATTTATTTTATTTTATTTTATTTTATTTTATTTTTTATTCTGCTGGGTTTAGAAGTTAGAGTTAGTTCCGGGGAGGGGGTGTCGGTCCATCAAGACTCCTTTCAGGCCCGGGGTCGGCTCCTTTTAACCAGAACAAAATCAATAGAATCGTGGGTCACCGTATTGAAGAGATTTGTTGACATTGTCTGGTTGGAACAGCTGACGTTTGTTATTGTGTGTGTGTGTGCGTG
>NC_134778.1:54050199-54070199 GCF_046742065.1 Oratosquilla oratoria | reverse complement strand
AAGCAGTGTAAGGAAGTCCTCCGGTTCGGTAGCTTTTCAAAAAATGTAGATAAAATCGACTGGTGTCAGCCAGAATAAAATCCTTAAAGACGATAAGGAATCGGATCCTTTTACGCGGATTTCTCTTTTCGCGACGCGTGTGAGGTGACGAATTTATTGCGTTATCTTCGGTAGGGATTGTAGGGAGTAAGGGAGGGAAGGGGGGTGGCGGTAGGGATTGTAGGGAGGGAAGGGGGCGGATTTTTTTTTTTTTTTTTTTTTTTTTTTTTTTTTTTTTTTTTTTTTTTTTTTTTTTTTTTTTTTTTTTTTTTTTTGCCGAAGGAAGTGTAGAGAGGAAGGAAAAGAAAATTGAGGGGATTGTGGGAGAAGTGAAAGAGGGAGGGAGGGAGGGGAGAGGGATGGAATTAGCTGGCCCGGGGGATTGGATTGGAGGGGGAGGTACGGAAGGATGGGAGGTGGTAGGGAGGGAGGGAGGGAAAGAGGGAATTATGGAAGAAGTGAAAGAGGGATGGAGGGAGGGAGGAAGGGAGGGGAGAGGGATGGAATTAGCTGGCCGGGGGGGGGTAATGGAATGGGATGGGAGGGGGGGAAGGCGTTGTTTCCTTGTTGGAGTCAGTCGGAAGCCGTCATTTTTGGACGTTTTATGTCTCATTCTCTCTCGGATTGACACGGTCGTCCCCCTCCCCCCAATTTGGCTCTCTTGTCGATTGCCCCCCACCCCCTCCCCCATCTCCCTTGGCACTCTCAACCTCCAGTTGGCACGCCCTCCGGGAAGGCCACGAGGGGGGGGGGGCAGAGGTACTCCTGAGGGGTTGGCTGAGCCCTTAGTGTTTTGGGATTAACCCCCCACCCCTGGGGGATTTCGGGACGGGGTGGGGTTCTGAAGTCGTTTTATTCCGTTTCGGCCAGCCTGTCTTATTCGGCCAATAAGGTGGGAAACAATCCTCGTTTTATGGACTTCTGTCAACCGCGTGACTATGGTTTGGTTGATTATTCTGTTGCTACGATAGTTACTGTGTGGGTTGTCCTTTTGGTGCTGGTAAGCTATTTTATTCAGCTGGGAGGTGATCCCGAGCGGTGAAGATTATCTTGTGATTTTTATTTATTTTATTTTATTTATTTATTTATTTATTTTTGCGACATCAAACTGATTTATTCCTCTGTTGTGTGTCTTCGGTAAGGAAGAGTTCTTAAGTTGTCGGGGAAGCATCTCTCCCCCCCCTCTCTCTCTCTCTCTCTCTCTCTCTCTCTCTCTCTCTCTCTCTCTCTCTCTCTCTCTCTCTCTCTCTCTCTCTCTCTCTCTCTCTCTCTCTCTCACTCTCTCACTCTCTCACTCACAGGCCCTCTCTTTTCCATAGGGAAACATATCAGTTGAGTCATACGACAAATCTTCCATTTTTTTTTCCATTAAGCACAATTTTCTATTGTGCATGTATAGGTGAACGTGTATAAGACATGCTCGTATCCGAAAGGATTCTGTGTAGTGTTAGTGTGTGTATGTATATACAGTACTCAGCAGGCGATGAAGGCAATTGTCCAGTGGTACTGGCGGGGGGAGGGGGGCCGCCTGTCTGACCACGTCACGACGTGGGCCGTCGGGTCGTGACGCCGCACGATGGATGTTCTCTCTCTCTCTTTCTCTCTTCTCTCTCCTTTCTCATCTCTCGCTCATTCTCTCTCTCGCGCGCGCTCGTGCCCTCTCTCTTTCCCCCTTCTCTTTCTTTCTCCTCCTATCTCTCCCTCACTTCCCCTTTCTTCTCATCTTTCTCCCTCCCTTTCCTCTCTCTCTCTCTCTATCTCTCTCTCTCTCTCTCTCTCTCTCTCTCTCTCTCTCTCTCTCTCTCTCTCTCCCTCACTCTCTCTGTCTCTCTCTCTCTCCCTCACTCTCTCTGTCTCTTTCTCTTCGTCAGTGAGCCTTTTGCGACGAGAGACCACTCCTGACGCTGATGCTGACGGAGATGCTGTTGCTGCTGCCTGGGTTAAAAAGTTCTCCAGTAGTATCACCCACATCATCGCCCTCAGGTACCATCACCCCCTCCCCCTCCCCCCACCCACTCAGGTACCACAACATAAGAAATACCCTCAGGAACCGCCACGCATTATTACCTCCAACAAAGACGGTACCTACGGGTACCTCCAGCAAGCGTCAGTTCCGTAAGGTACCAGCGATCCTTCTGGTACCACCTGCAGCGACCTCAGGCGCAGTGGGTTGACGTTTTCTGTCGTCAATTTCTATTAGGCGTCGCCTCCGGTTTAATATCCTGAATGTTTGTTCGTATGTGTGTGTGTGAGAGAGAGAGAGAGATAGAGAGAGAAACAGAAACAGACAGAGAGGGAGAGAGAGAAAGAGAGACGTTTTCGCAGCCGGGATGGGGGGGGGGCAGGAGTTCCTCAACCCACGTTTCCTCTGTCTACTTTCATCTACTCTTTCCTCTTCTGTTGGCGCATTGACGACTGCCTCTTCGTTACACCCGATGTTCTCACGATCTTTCTTCCGCTGCTGAAACTTTTCATTTGATACTAGTTTCTTTTCGTATCCATGTTTCTGTTTCTCCGGTTTCCATCTCCTCCTCTCCCCCATCATTCTCCTCCTCCTCTTCCTCCTCTTCCTCCCCTCCTCCTTTCTCCTCGTCCTCTCTCTCCCTCATCATTCCTCTCTTCCTCTTCTCAGCATAAATTTCCTCATTTCCCCCTTCATCATAATTACAATCTTCCTCCTCCTCCTCTTCATCATCATTACCATCTTCCTCCTCCTCCCCCCCTTCCTCCTCCACCACCACCACCACCACCAACAACAACACCTCAGCCTTTTCCACTACTTCTTGTAACAGATCTTCCTCTTTCCTTCCTCATTCGCCGTTTCTGCATCTTTTCTTACATCTTCCCTCCCTTCCACGCTGTCTCTACCATTTTACCCTTTCCCCTTCTCATCTCGCCCTATTCCTCACCGTCTCCTTTCCGCACATGTTTTTTCTCCCCTTCCATCACTCCCTCCCCTTCTTTCTCCTTTCCCCTTCTCCTCTTCCTCTTCCAGGCCTTTACATCTTTCCCTTTCTCCTTTTCCTCTTCCAGGCCTTTCCTTATCCCTTTCCCCTTCTCTTCCTTTTCCAGGACTTTCCTTCTCCTCTTCCCTTCTCTTCCTCTTCCAGGCCTTTCCTTATCCCTTTCCCCTTCTCTTCCTTTTCCAGGCCTTTCCTTCTCCTCTCCCCTTCTCCTCCTCTTCCATGCCTTTCCTTATCCTGTTCACCTTTTCCTCTTCCAGGCCTTTCTTGGTCCCTTTTCCCTTCCCTTTTCCATCTTCCAGGCCTTTCCATGTCCCTTTCCCCTTCTCCTCTTACTTTTCCAGGCCTTTCCTTCTTCTTTTCCCTTCTCTCCCTCTTCCAGGCCTTTCCTTATCCCTTTCCCCTTCTCCTCTTCCTTTTCCAGGCCTTTCCTTCTCCTCTTCCCTTCTCTTCCTCTTCCAGGCCTTTCCTGGTCCCTTTCCCCTTCTTCTCCTCTACCAGGCTTTTCCTGGTCCCTTTCCCCTTTTCTCCTTCTTCCAGGCCTTCCCCCCTCCTTTTCCACCCTTTCCCCTTTATTCTGGAAAGCAACTCCCCTCTTTTTTTTTTCTCCTTCCCCTTCACCTTGACCGGCTACAAGCCTTAGGCCAAGTTTAGTTTTCCGCTTCCATGTTCGTGAAATCGATTTGGAGCAGTGGGTTTCCCCTTTCCTACTCTGTCTTCGGCCATCGTCCAGCCCCTCTTGTCCTCTCTTCCCGTTCTCGTATTTCACCATTTTCGTGTGTCTCGTACACTCGCGCTCGCACGCATGTAAGCAAGATGATGATGAGGTGGCAGTGAAACGCTGGAGATAGAGTATGGGTTTTTGTTATTGTTGTTACTACTACTACTGCTACTACTACTAATTACTACTACTATTAATTATTACTACTACTAATTACTACTACTACGACTACTGCTACTACTACTCATTACTACTACTACTACTACTACTAACTACTACTACAACTACTGATACTACAACTAATTACTACTACTACTACTACTAGTACTACTACGACTACTAATTACTGCTACGACTACTGCTACGACTACTGCTACGACTACTGCTACTACTAATACTACTACTACTACTACTTACTACTACTTACTACTTACTACTACTACGACTACTGCTGCTGCTACTACTTACTACTACTACTACTGTTACTACTACTACTACGAGTACAAGAAGTTAAGACGAAAGAGAAATAATTGAATGGATGATGGATGGGTGTTATTGTTTGGGTGGGTGTATGCTTCGGCTGTCAGCCTCCTTTATAAGTAGGAAAGAGGCCTTTAGGTGTATAGATAGACTTCTGTTATTATTGCTACTTCTACTTTTTATTTATTTATTAATATTATTATTTTTTCTGCTTTCTTTTAACGCCCTCCATCTTCATGGAACTGTATTGTGAAAGCAGTCAGGATTTGTCTCTCGCAGACACTGCTACTACTACTACTACTACTACTACTACTACTACTACTACTACTACTACTACTACTACTACTACTGGTAATACTAATACTACTACTATTACTACTACTACTGGTAATACTAATACTACTACTTCATGGAACTGTATTGTGAAAGCAGTCAGGATTTGTCTCTCTCAGACACTTCTACTACTACTACTACTGGTAATACTAATACTACTACTATTACTACTACTATTCAAATCTAGATGCTGCGACCCCTTGGTCTGTCTTGATTGGACCGAGTGCAGAAAAAGAAGTCCAAGCCATCGGTGCCTCTCATCTACTGGGATAGCTCACCCTGCCGGTGGCTGCATCTCCTCACTTGGCTTCGCATCGTTCCCGTCTACCTACATTCTTTCTCTTTCCTCTGTCTCTCTCTGTCTCTATCTCTCCCTCGGTCTTTCCCTCTCTCCCCTCTCTCTGTCTTTCCCTCGCTCTCTCTCTCCTCTTTTTCTCCTCTCTCTCTCTCTCTCTCTCTCTCTCTCTCTCTCTCTCTCTCTCTCTCTCTCTCTCTCTCTCTCTCTCTCTCTCTCTCTCTGTCTCTGTCTCTCCCTCGCTCTCCCTGTCTCTCCCTCGCTCTCTCTTCTCTCTCCCTCGCTCTATCTTCTCTCTCTCCTCTTTCTCTCACCCTCTCTCCTTTCTCTCTCTCTCTTTCTCTTTCTCTCACACACACACACACACACACACACACACACACACACACACACACACACACACACACACACACACACACACACACACTTTTCTTTCTGCGTGTGCCCTCCCCTAATCCTCTCTTCGTTTCGCTCAATCTTGTCCAAATGTTTTCCCTTTGAGACGACCGCCGCTGCTCCCAACACATCGCTCCAGTCTCTGCTTCTCTCCATCACCTTTTGTTTTTGGATAGAAACAAGAGCCGGTCTCTCTCTCTCTCTCTCTCTCTCTCTCTCTCTCTCTCTCTCTCTCTCTCTCTCTCTCTCTCTCTCTCTATCTCTAACTCTCCCTCTCTCTCCCTATCTATCTCTTTCCCTCTTTCTTCCTCTCTCTCTCTCCCTATATATCTCTCTCCCTCTTTCTTCCTCTCTCTCTCTTTCTCTTTCTCTTTCTCTCCCTCCCTCCATCTCTCTCCCTCTTTCTTCCTCCTCTCTCTCTCTCTCTCTCTCTCTCTCTCTCTCTCTCTCTCTCTCTCTCTCTCTCTCTCTCTCTCTCTCTCTCTCTCTCTCTCTCTCTCTCTCTCTCCCTCTCCCTTCCTCCCTCCCTCTTTCCTTCTCTCCCTCCCCCCATTCTCTCTCTCTCTCTTGTTCTCTCTATTTCTCTATGCCGGCAATCCTCCACTTCTGCAGGAGGAGGAGGAGAATCGAGATCGTGTGTTGTACATCAGTTGACGAGGGCCCCTCCTCACGACCTTGGCTTGACCTTCGTGGGGGGGGGGGCGGAGTGTCTGGGGTGTCAGGGTGGGTGGGGTGGGTCGCCCTTGTTTGCTCCCTTTCCCCCCTTCTCCCCTCCCCTCCATTTCTCTCTCCCTTTTCCCTTTCTCCCTCCCCTCTTTTCCCTCCCCCTCCCCTCTCCCCCTCCCCCTCCCCTTCCCCTCTCCCCCTCCCCCTCTCCCTCCTCCCCCTCCTCCCCCTCCCCTTCCCCCTCACCCAACCCTTCCCCCTCCCCTTCCCCCTCACCCAACCCTTCCCCCTCCCCTTTCCCACCTTCCCTCTCCCCTTCCCCTCCCCCCCTCACCCCTCATTTTGTTCCAATAAGCGTGCTTGATCACACTTGGCCCATTTATGTACACCTGTGGATATATGTATGTGTACGTGCCCCCTCCCCCCTCATTTTGTTCCAATAAGCGTGCTTGATCACACTTGGCCCATTTATGTACACCTGTGTATATATGTATGTGTACGTGCATGTACGTATGCCTGTGTTTGTGTATGTGCGTGCGTGTGTGTTTGTGTGTGTGTACTTATGACTTCCTTTTTTATTTATATAACTTTATTTATTAATCAATTCACTTAATCATTTATTTATTTTTGCGGCCTCTTTAACTGGGATCGCGGTACGAGAAGACGTCTTTCCTTCTTATATCGTCCACTGTGTATTGGAATGTGCCTTTTACATCGACGCTATCCACTTATAACCCCATCATTCTTCATAAATACGACGAAAGGAAATTCTACCTTGTTTTGTAATATCCAAAATATTATTTGTTTTCTGTGAATTGTGTATATAGATAAATTGAGCTCGTCGGTGAATTATCGGTGAATTAATGTCTAAGAATTGTTTTCGGTTTAATATATATGTTTATGAATATACATACATTTGTGTGTGTGTATATATATATATGTATATATATATATATATATATATATATGTATGTATAATGAGTACGTTACGTGTACACTAATTACGTTGATATTAGAATTATTGCCATGCGCGCCCCTTACCTCATCACAGTTAACGAACTACTTAACGAGTTGACTGATAAGACTAACTCAAGCATCATCGCTGAGTGAGATAAGCTCGATCTTCGATGACTTGGTAATCCGCTTACCGAACTCATAATGACTCCTCAAGCACTTTGAAGGACAGTATGCCATCTTGGGTACCTAGTATGTAAATATAGACCATACATATTTTAAGGAAAGAGTCGCTCAAATTCAATCGTACTTGCTATATACCAAAAGGTCGTCGTTCCCTTTATAAGGAGGGTAGCCGAGTCAGCTCTCACCCATGGCCTTGACTAGGCCACCCCTCTAATAAGGGGGAAAGGGCCTTTTTGGTGCATTAATGTCTTTGGCGTTACTGAGGTTTAAGACACGTCTCCACATTTGCACCTCATCAACAGATGATAATACAAAAAATGTTAAAGAAATTATATTAATAATAATGATTGTAATGGTAATAATTGTAATAATGATATTAACAGTAGAATAATAATGGTAGTAATAATGATGATGATAATGATATTGTTAATAGTAATAATAATAATATTGATATTAATGCACACACGTATAACAAAATGACCTTGCCTCTTTATAAATACTGTACTACTATTATGCTACTAATGATAACATGAATAATAATAATGATAATACTAATAATATTACTAATACTAATATTATTAATTAATAGTGATAGTAATAATAAGTGACAACAATACAATTCCAAGTTAAAATTCTTCACTTTCCCTTTTGATCCCCATCCATCAATGTCGGCCTTTCTCATTTCCTCTTCCCGAAATCAATCTTGTTTCTCTCTCTCTCTCTCTCTCTCTCTCTCTCTCTCTCTCTCTCTCTCTCTCTCTCTCTCTCTCTCTCTCTCTCTATCGTCATTTCCTTCTGTTCTGCTTCCATCCACATGTCTTATGTTTCCATCTTTATCTTCCTTTTCCAATTCCTCTTAGCGTATTTTCCCTCGTCGTTCTTCTTACCAACATCCATCTTTCTCTTTTCCTCTTCCAGCCAGTGTCTCCTTTCCAGATCCTTCCTCTTCCTCTTCCTCTTCCTCTTCCCACACCTTCGTCCCCTCCTTATCAGTCTGCCCCCCCTCGCCCAGCTCCTCACCCTCAATCTCCCCTCACTACCATCCATCATTCCCCCTTGCGTGATAAACCCCCCCCTTCCCCCCCTTTTTTCCTGTATTCCATTTCCGTTCACCCTCTCCTTCCTTCCCCCATTTTTGAGCACCCCTCTGCGAGGCTAGCGCTATTTTTAACCCCTCTCAGCACGGGGGTACCATAAAATCAAAAGATTCGACAAATGAATAGCTAAATGGATCAAGTTAATAAAGATAATTTGGCGTCAACCGAACCAAGATCTGTCGATGTTGTCGTAGACGGAGACTCCGTCCCGCTTCCTGGAGCTAAATAAAGCCAATTGGTCTTAATCTGATTAAACTTCGTCAACGACGCTACCACGCGGAAAAGGCTTAATAGAAATAGGATTAAATCGTGTATGTAGGTTAAAAAAAAAGTGCTTTTTTCCCCGCTTATAAGGGGGTGACCGATCCAAAACACACACACAGGCGCCGTAACATAGAATTTCAGTGTTGAACTACCACATATTTAATCCATTTTTCAGCGTTTATCAGGGCTTATGAAGGTGAACTAATATTAACTGAAATAGTTTACTGAACATATATGACCGAGAATCTAGGCCCTAGGTCAGTGGTTCTTACTTGTTTTGGGCTGAGACCCAAAATCGTGCTTGTAAAAACGTGCGACAGAAACGGTGTTTTGCTTAACCTTAGCTAAAAATGACTTAGGAATTCTACAATCAGGGGTAATACTTCATACATATACCAAAGGCTTTTTCCACCTTACACGGGAGGTAGCCAAGAGAGACAGGATTGATACTATGATCATATATTGAATAGGAATATTGGGGAAATGATAAGTCCACAAATCCTTGAGGACTCATTCAAATGGCTTGGCGACCCAGAACTGCTGACCCAGAGGCTTCAATCAACTGAAGAAAACTATCGGTGGTATTCTTAAAAAATTCTTTCCCTTCCAAGGATTTATATAAGATTTATATATGACAAGATTTTTTTTAAGAATACCATCGTAATATTCTTACGGTGGTATTCTTAAGAAAAAATCTTTCACTTCCAAGTATCTATATAAGATTTATATAAGGAAAGAATTTTTTTAAGAATACCATCGTATTACTTAGAAAAAAAAGTCAGTAAACACTTGATCAGACGCGGAACGCTAAACGTCCACGTCCACACTATGAGCTAAAAACATGCGTCAAACACAACGAAACCCCTCTGGGTCTGTCACATGTTGACAACACATGTGGACGCGTCCGTACAACTAGGACTCGCTTTGCAGTTGATTCCACATAATGCCTAGTCAATCTATGGAGATCATCGTAAACTTTTTACGTGTTGACATCCTTCCAAGCTCATTATTGGAGACCATTTTCTTCCTCCCTCCCTCCCACTTTACGTCCAACTTTGGGGAGCGTACACCTTACCCCCCCTCTCTGTCTCTCTCTCTCTCTCTCTCTCTCTCTCTCTCTCTCTCTCTCTCTCTCTCTCTCTCTCTCTCTCTCTCTCTCTCTGTGTGTGTGTGTGTGTGTGTGTGTGTGTCTTTTTCATCTCCATGTTTTTTCTCAATTCCATCATTTTGCTTCTCTCGTTCCTCCTACCACTCCACTGTTGTCTACGATACTCGCCTTGTATTTATTTCAGCTGTCGGCAGGCGATTTTATTCAGTTTTGAGGGGAAGCTCCTCCCAAAGCGAAAAAATTAAACTTGTTAAAGTGAAGCCTGTATGTGCTATATTCGATATCAGGCTGTGATACTCAGCTTCAGGAAATGTTTTTCCATTAATGAAATGGATTGGTTGATTAGAAGTGATGGGTTGAAAGAAGTCTCTCTCGGTTCCTCAATCAGTCTTGAGAGCCATCCACCCCTTTTACCCCCTCCCCCCCCTCTCTCTCCCTCTCCCTAAAAAAAAAAAGAAAAAAAAGTCCTTGAGTAGAATGGTAACCACCTAAACTCGTTACTTTACGTGAGTTTCTTTGTTTTCACACAACGCCCATTGAATTGCCTGTCAGGTCCATTTTTAACACTCGCCTCTACCAGAGAGAAGCAGAGACACCTGCCAACGAGCCCCTGGCAGCTCGCCCATGCCAACAGGCTCCGTATTTCCCAACCAAAAGAATATTTACGAAACGACTCTTAAGCTCGTTTATTACCGAAACAAAACCATAACCCAAGCGTTAGCTCCCCCCCCCCCGGCCTCACGCCATTTGCACCAGTCGGCCTCAGAAATGGCAGCAACAGTTTTCGGAATGGATCGTAAATGTCGATAATAAGTCGTTTATCACCTCCCCATTAAAGCACACGAAGATTTATGAACTGTTCATTGACTTAATGGGATTCAGTTGTGGCTGCAGTTTCTCTTCAGTTAGATCAGTGGTTCTCAACCGGTGTGCCGCGGCACCTAAGGGTACCGTGAGATCGACTGAGGGTGCCACCAAAATTCAGGGCAAAAATGATTAACGTATTACCGACTCTCTCTGTTCACTAAAGCAGCATCAGTGTAAAGATGAGTATTTTCATATTACCCAGGGACAAAATTTTGTTACACTGATGTTGAATCAACAAAATACTGACAAACTAGAATTTAGATTTTCTGATAAGGGTGCCAGGGACTTCTGGAAGGCTTGGCAAGGGTGCCTCAAGTTAGAAAAGGTTAGGAACCATTGAGTTAGATAGTATCGCCTGGTGTTAGTGTGAGACAAATATTCCCCAACACTGGTTAGAATCTAACCGTTAGATCAATTGTCTAAGTCTCATCCTACTCACAGATTTGTCTTCACAAGAGACAAACTCTCGATGGAGGAGGAGACGAAGGGGACGATCACAGAATTCATGGCTGTGGCAAGATGACCAAACCTGTTGAGAAATGTTTCGAATGGGATGGGTATCTGCATGGAAGCTTGGCTGGAGAGACCGTGGGGACTGGCGCCGGTGTGCGAGTGAAGTAACGCGCCCCCTGGCGTATGCCCCCCAATTGATGATGACGATAAAGTTTCTTGACCTCAATTGTTCTGATGTTCGATATGATGAATATTAGATTTTAATCTCACGTTATTTGTGTAGCCAGCTGTACCTTCTACCGTTACCACCAGAGATACCCTTGTCAGTATACCTGCTGTCTGAAGAACTTCAGAATTTCAGAAAGTCTCGTCAGGTTACGGCCAAAGCCCTCATGGAGGGAGGGTTCGATGTCTCAGGGTCGAAGATTCTTGTCGTGCGTGCATGAGGTTCTTCTGGGTTCCCTATGGGACTTCGCAGCTCCATCGGCGAAGTCGACCTTCCCGCGCGTCTTCTGCAGGATCTCTCCCCGTTCTTGGAGGGGAACTACTGCTCTGGTGACGTAGCCGTTTGATGACATTGGCTAATGCTGCCGTCGCAATGGTAAATAAGAAGGACAGGGTGGAGGGCCTGGGAGAAGCTCTGACAAAGAAAGTGGTCCATCCTCAGGATGAAGGACCAGATGACGCCTCTAACTACTCCTTCTACTCATTTTCCTCCTCCTTGTCCTCCTTGTCCACCTTGTCCTCCTCCTTCTTCTCCCCCTTTTCCTCCTCCATGTCCTCCTCTTCCTCCTTCTCCTCCTCCACCCCCTTCTCTTCCTCCTTCTCCTCCTCCACCCCCTTCTCTTCCTCCTCCTTTTTCTCTTCCTCCTCTTCTCCTCCTTCTCTTACTTCTCCTTTTCCTCCTTGTCCTCTTTATACTCCTTCCTTCTTCTTCTCCTCCTTTTTCTCCTCCTCCTCCTCCTCCTTGTCCTCCTCCTCCACCTCCTCTCCTCCTCGTCCTCCTCCTCCTCCTCCTCCTCCTCCTCCTCCTCTGTCCCCAGCCACTCTTCTCCAAACCTTCCCACCCCACCACCCCCGTACGCTTTCTCAGCACCATCCCATCCTATTTCCATATTCATGAAGGCAAATGATATGCTCTCTCTTATAAGATCCCCGGTGTATTACAGCAAAAGGAGTCCACGGGGTTCCCCCCGGGGGGGAAGGGGGGGGAGAAGGAGGGGCAGGAAAAGGGGAACCAGCCGTAGCAGAAGGACAAGATGACACCAACGTTTATAGACAAGTGGGTAATGATGATGATGATGATGATGATGATGAGGAGGAGGAGGAGGAGGAGGAAGAGGAGGAAGAGGAGGGGGAAGAGGTGGAGGAGGAAGAGTAGAAAGAGTAGCAGAAGTAATAGTAATAGTAGGAAGAGCATTAGAAAGAGTAGGAGAAAGAGTAATATTAATATGAGGAGGATGACGAGGAGAGCGAAAAAGAGGACCAAGAAGAAGAAGAAAAAAAAAAGAGGAAAGAAAAATAGTGATGATGAAAGAGGAAGGTGATATACAAGAGAGTTTCGGTATTGGTGTAAACAAAGAAAATGAGGGAGAAAGGATGTAAATGGAGGGGAAAGGAAAGGAGTAAATGTTGGGGAATAGGAAAATAGGGACATAAGTATTTGGACAAGAAATGGGAAAAAGACAGGGAGAGAGAGAAAATTGGCGTCCTCGCTCGCTGTTCCAGCGAGTGCTCATTCCAGGGCTAAACAGCGTCATGCGTAGGCTGGTGCCCCCCCCCCCCCCCAAAAAAAAAAAAAAAAAAAAAAAAAAAGGAACACTAAAGTGGCCAAAACGTCCCAACATGGGACATCCATCTAGACCACACTCGACAGGTCAGCTATTAGACCTCCTAATGGCTGCGTGGGAAAGGTTTCTTTGAAATCTCTTGTTAGGGTTCTGAGTTACACAGACAGACACATATGCACGCGCGCACGCACACACACACACACACACACACACACACACACACACACACACACACACACACACACACACACACACACACACACACACACACACACACACACACACACACACACACACACACACACACACACACACACACACACACACACATTCACACACACATTCACACACACACTCACAGACACACATACACACATACACATTCACACACACACACACACACACACACACACACACACACACACACACACACACACACACACACACACACACACACACACACACACACACACACACACACACACGTATTCATACATACACACACATTCGTACATATATACATGCATGCACACATACACACATACATACACACGTGCACACATACATATACATATGTATGCACATGCTTACATTAAGATATACATGTATAAAAGAGGGAAGAACAAGAGGAATCCCTTACAACCAACGAGATGATTGACCTTTCAGAAGGGAGGTCTAAGTTGAAGGTGAAAGGATAACAAGGCGGAAGGCTCTCACACGGAAGGATATCGATAAGGGAGTTGCCACTGTGGGAGTGGGGAGGAGGATGGGCGCCTTAGGGAATGTGGGAAGGAGAGGAGGATGTGGGTGGGAAAGACGAAGTAGGAGGAGAGGAGAGAAGAAAGTGGGAGAGGGAGGAGGAAGAGGGATTGGGGGAGTGTTGGGAATTTTGTTCTACGAAAGAGGAGTGCAGAGGAGTTGGGTAAACTTCTGGGTCTTCGTTGAGCTTTTCTTCTCCTCTGTCTTCTTCGTCTTCGTTCTCTTCTGTTTCTACTTCGTCTTCTGTTTCTTCCTCATCTTCATCGTCATCTTCGTCTTTGTTTCTACTTCTGCTTCCTCGTCCTCATTGTCTTCTATTTCGTTTTTTATTTGTTCCTCATCGTCTTCGTCTTTACTTCCAATTTTACATCTTCGTCTTCTTTGTCCTCCATTTCTACTTCGTCTTCTGTTTCTTCCTCGTCTTCATTGTCTTCTTTGTCTTTATTTTATTTCCACTTCTGCTTCTTCGTCTTTATTGTCTTCTATTTCTATTTCGTCTTTTTTTTGTTCCTCATCGTTTTCTTCGTCTTTACTTCCACTTTTACTTCTTCGTCTTCTTTGTCTTCGTTTTCTACTTCGTCTTCTGTGTCTTCATTATCTTCATCAACTTTTTCTTTTTCACCTACTTCCACCTCCATTTCTTCATTGTCTTTTCCTTCATCCTCTTTTTTTTCTTCTTTTTTCCTTCCATACTTCAGTAAAGATACTTTTTGTGCTCGCGTATTTTGCATTGTTTATGGACTGGAAGCATAAGAGAGGTTTACAACGGCAGGAATGAACGATGGCGGCTTAGGGGGGTTGCGGTCGGCGATATTTAAGCGAAGAGAGAGAGAGAGAGAGAGAGAGGGAAGATTAAGGAGATCGAAGAACAGGAAGAGGAGAGACGAAGAGGAAAGGGAAGTGATAAAGAAGAATAGAACTAGAAGAGAGATCAATGTTCCAGGCAAGGTTCCAGGACAAAGGGGGGAGTTTCTCTCCCCTGTTACCATTTATGCGCGTATTCTGACTGCCGTCAGGCGATTTTATTCTACTCTAGGACATTCGTTGTGGAATTGAGTGACTTCAACCCGTCTCATGAAGAATAAGATGGAAAGACCACATTTGTTTGATAAACGAAGGAAGAAGTAGAAGATGAAGACCATAATGAAGAGGAGGAGGGGGAGTAGGAGGAGTAGCAGGAGGAGGAAAAGGAGGAGGGGGAGGAGCAGGAGGGAGGAGTGGGAGGAAGAGGAGGAGGGGGAGTAGGAGGAGCAGGAGGGGGAGGAGGAAGAGGAGGAGGAGGAGTGGGAGGAAGAGGAGGAGGGGGAGTAGGAGGAGGAGCAGGAGGGGGAGTAGGAGGAGGAGCAGGAGGGGGAGGAGGAAGAGGAGGAGGAGGAGGAAAAGGAGGAGGGGGAGCAGGAGGAGGAGTGGGAGGAAGAGGAGGAGGGGGGAGTGGGAAGGGGAAGACGAATGACTTCTTACTTAGGGGACTCGCCGCCAGATGGCCCGATAGTCACACTTAAGAAGATTTAGTTCGAGTGTGTGTGTGGGCGGTCGGCGAGGCTTGGCAGCGGCAAGGCTCAAGTCTTAAGATCCGTTCTCGAGAACGCCCACCGCGTGCCCTAAGGTCGCCCGGCACCTTTGTGTCCTGGCGGTTTTTTTTTTTTTTTTTTTTTTTTTTTACTGTGTCGTTATCTCGCATTGTTGATAACGTCATGTACTTACAGTATATAAATACCTTATAACCATTGGCTCTGAATTGAACTCATAGAGACTTAGAGGGAGTTTCGCTAATCTGAGAGAGTGCGACGTCAGCTTTCCAGAGGCAATGACTGGAATGGAAGAGGTGTCTTGGGGTTTCTGGAACAAGGGAAATTCTTGGACGCGGGACTGGAAAACTTTGGTCTTTGGGGCCTCTGGAACAAGGAAAATTTCGGGCGCGGGACCGGATTTTTTTTTTTTTTTTTTTTGGGGGGGGTGCCTCTGGAACAAGGAAAATTTTGGGCGCGGGACCGGAAAACTTTGGACAGGGAGGAGGAGCGAAGAGGAGAGGAAGCGAGAGATGGTAATCGGGTTGATAGAGAACAGACATAGGGGTGTGGCTGTATTTGTAACTATTCAGTTATTTATATGTGTATTTTATATTGTATCACTTATTTTTATTATTACAATTATTGTTGTTATCGTTATTATAATTATTATTGTTTTTATAGTTGTTATTGTTATCATTATTATTATTATTATTATCATTATTATTATTGTTATTGTTATTATCATTATTACAACTAATACTGTCGTTACTTTGGTATATGTATGTACCATTGTTACTTATTATTGTTATTATTATTTTATCATTATTGATTATTAATTATTATTATTATTTGTACAATAGCAGCATGTAAAGAATATATTTGACATTCGATAACCTTCATTTAATGCCAGAGCGGACATCCTGTGTTAGATTCTTACGGGGAACTTACACGAGTTCTCCCAGTCCATCCTGGTGCCTTACCCATTGTCGGCAGTCACGGGGAAGGGCTCCGAAGCACGTGCAAGGGCTAATGCGAATTTCTTTCACTGGAGAAGTATAAACTCACTGATTAGAGGACTCGAGCCCACAAATCTGAAGCCGCAACCTTTGCCTTCCTTTCTCGGGTAGACATGGCAAGTGGCGGTCACCGCGGCGTATGCGAGTGAATCTTGTACAATTTGAATTCATTTGAGGAAGAAGCCACGCCGATGACTCTCTTCCCTGTTAAGTGACTTGTAACTGATGTGAGAGGGAGAGAGAGAGATAGAGAGAGAGGGAGTGAGGGAGGGAGGGGAGAGGGGGAGGAGAGGGAGAGAGATAGAGATAGACAGAGAGAGAGGGGGAGAGAGAGCGAGAGGGGGGAGAGAGAGAAAGAGAGAGAGGGGAGAGGGAGAGAGAATTAGAGAGAGAGGGGGGAAGGGAGAGAGAGAAATAGAGAGAGGGGGGAGATGGAAAGAGAAAAATAGAGAGAGACAGAGATAGAGAGATATTAGGTTCCACCCTGGTTGACTTTAACATCATTTACCTTACTCTAAGGTACAACAAAACAAAGAGTGCCGACAGGAGACCTTTTGGTCTTTGACAAGGTCGAATGCAGACTAAATAGAATGAAATAAAGAGGTTAACGAGCCAATTGAGTCAGGAGGGGAACTTGGCTTGGTGGAGCTTATTTCATCAACATCAGATCAAAGATAAACGGAGAGATATAAATGAAAGAGGACTTCGTCCAGCAGTGGACTTCAGGTGGCCGATTGATTGATTGATTGATTGATTGAAATGCGTAGATTAGTAAAATTAAAAAATGACAGAAATAGAACTGAATAAGTAAAACAGGTTTGGTCCTTCTTTCTTTTTCTCTCTTCTTCCTCCTTTGCGAAATATATTTTATTTTCGTTTTTCCCACTTCTGTCCTCAGCCTCCCTTCCTCTTTCACACCCACCCCCTTCACTCCCTCCACTCCCTCCACTCCCTCCACTCCCTCCTCTCCCACCTTTTCTCCCATATCCCACTCTTTCTACACACACACACACACACACACACACACACACACACACACACACACACACACACACACACACACACACACACACACACATATATATATATATATATATATATATATATATATAATATATATATATATGCATGTACGTACTTGTCAATTGTAATACCTTTGGGTGTAGAGGCGTGTCATTTCGCCCCAAAGATAGAAACGCCGGTGAAAAGCGACACAGCTCACCCCTTTCCCCCCCCCGTTCCCCCCACCCTTTACCCGGGCGTCCTCACCCCTATCCCCCCCCCCCGGGTGCCAGCGTGGGTGCTAGTTCTGTTCCTGTGCGTACCGGGCCCCGCCTCGTCCCGCCCCAGCGTGTGAAAAGCTTCACTCTGCCGCAACTCTTCCTGTGACGACGCCTGGAGGGGAGTGGGGGGGGGAGTAGGGCTCAGATAAGAATAGATAAGAGAGCTCATTAGAGTTGGGCACCAAGTGCACTGACACCTTCGACAACTTGCTTCGTTGACACTCCCACCTTACCCTTCCCCCTTCCCCTCCTCTTCCCCTCCCCTCCCTTTCCCCCTTCCTCTTCCCCCTCCCCCTTCTCCTTCCCCTCCCACCTTCCCCTTCCCCCTTCCCCTTCCCCCTCACACCTTCCCCTTCCCCTTCCCACCTTCCCCCTCCCACCTTCCCTTTCCCTTTACCCGTCCCCTTCCCCCTCATACTTCCCGTTTCCCTTCCCCTTCCCCCTCCTACCTTCCCCCTCCCCTCTCACCTTTCCCTTCCCTTTACCCTTCTCCTTTACGCTCGCACTTTTCCCCTCCCACTTCCCCCTCCCTTTCTCCCCTTTACTCTCCCCTTCCCCCCTTCCCCCTCCCCTTAAACCCACTATCTTCCCCTACCCGCTTCCTCTACCCCTTATCCTCCTCCCCCTTTCCCCTCCCCTTATCCCCTATCTTCCTCCCCCGTTCCCATTTCCCCTTCCCCATACCCTCATCTTCCCCCCCCCATCTTTCTCCCATCTTCCTCCCCCCTTATGTGAACAGAATCTCATAAGGTGAGAGTAGACTGCCTCTACTCAAAGCCAGTGGGACGTCGCACTACCAAAGGGACTGTGTTGCATTTCGTCTCTGTGTTCACCAGCGCTTCTGTCCTTGAGGAACGTCATTATTGTGGGCGTCAAGGATCGAAATCCTTAAAGGACGTCACGGGATGAAAGTCCTTAGATAAGCAGTAGATAAACAATAGATAAGAAATGGATAAAACAAAAAAAACAATAGATTATAAAATAACAATAGATAAATGGGATAACATAGTAAACCAACCGAAAAAATAAATTAGATTAATTAATGTCAATGAATAATTGGTACGTGAATAATAATAATATAAGATAAATAGATAAAACGAAAAACAATAGATAATAAAATAACAATAGATAAATGGGATAACATAGTAAACCAACCGAAAAAATAAATTAGATAATTAATGTCAATGAATAATTAATACGTGAATAATAATAATAAGTGAAAAATAAAGATAAATATAAATGTGAAGAAATGGAAGAGGAGAGAAGAAAAGCGAAAGAAGGGAAGAAGAGGCAAATAGACACGTGAATGACGAGTCGAGGATGAAACCAAACGCTCCACAGCAGCAACAGCAGCACAGGAAGCCGGGTACGATTCCGACAGGATCTTAATCCTCCTCTTTCAACACGGTGACGGTTCTTGAAAACCTTTATTCTGCTCAGCGCCAGACGATTTTTTTCACCTGAGAGAGAGACGTGGGGGTCGTTAGCGGCCCCGTTCCGACCCCGGGGGTGCAATTGACCTGACTAGAATCTCCCCCGGGGGGGAGGGGGGAGTTAACATTTAAGAAAAGTGTGAGGCTCGTTACCTTATTGAAGAGGTCAAAATTGCTTTTCAAAAATGCAAAAGATTAATGGCCTGGCGAGGAGGACTTTGTGTTCCTGTTTTCAAATATCGTATGCCTGGGCGGGCAGGGGGGGAGAGGGGGAGGGCCGGGGAAGGGAGGGAAGGGCCGGGGGAGAGGGGGGGCAGTCGCATAATCGCGCGCACGCACGAACGCACACATATTATATGCTTCGCAATATCCAGGAGAATCCATTTGCATCTCCTCCTTTAGTTCCTCCTTCTCCTCCCCCACTCCTTCACTTCCCTCCCTCCCTAAATTGCTTCAAACCGACTCCCACTCTTCCCCCCACACTTGCTTGAAACCTGCCTCCCATCCCTCCCATCTGGCTTCGAGTTTCCCTCCCTCCCTCCTTCCCTCTCTCCTTCCCTCCCTCCCTCCCTCCCTCCCTCCCTCCCTTCCTCCACTTCTCGTTTCAGGACTCCCTCGCTCCCTCCTTATCTTCATATACCCCTTAAAGACTCCCTTCCCTCCTCCCTCCCTTCTCCCGTTCCTCCCTACCTCCGTCTCCCCTCCCTTCCCCCTCCCTCTCTCCATCTCTCTCTCCTTCCTCCCTCCCTCCTTCCTTCCCTCTCTCCTTCCTCCCTCCCTCCCTTCCCCCACTTCTCGTTTCAGGACTTTCTCCCCCCCTCACCCTCCCTACCTTCATATTCCCATTCAAGACACCCTCCCTTCCCACCTCCCTCCCTCCTTCTTTCCCTCCCTCCCTTTTTCCTTCTTTCCCTCCCTCCCTTATCCCCCCTCTTTCTCTCCATCCCTGCCCTCCTCCCTCTCTCCTTCCCTCTCTCTCCCTCCCTCCCTCCCTCCACATCTCACTTCAAGACTCTCCCTCCCTACCTTCGTAGCTCCCTTCAAAACTCCCTAGCTTTCCCCCATCTCTCCCTCCCTCCTTTCCTCCCTCCCTCCCTCCCTCCTTTCCTCCTTCCCTCCCTACTTTCCTCCCTCCCTCTCTCCTTCCCCCTTCCTTCCCACTTACCCCTTCCCTCCCTCCTTTCTCCTCCCTCCCGTCTTCCCTCCTTCCCTCCCTCCCTCCCTTCTTCCCTCCCTCCTTCCCTCCCTCCCTCCTTCCCCTCTTCCTTCCCACTTTCCCTTCCCTCCCTCCTTCCCTCCCTCCCCTCTTGTCTCCTTCCCTCCCTCCCCTCTTCCCTCCTTCCTTCCCTCCCTCCCCTCTTTTCCCTCCTTCCCTCCCTCCTTCCC
>NC_134778.1:54037699-54045199 GCF_046742065.1 Oratosquilla oratoria | reverse complement strand
AGAAAGAGAACGAGAGCGAAAGAGAACGAGAAAGAGTGAACGAAAGAGAGTAAGAGAACGAAAGAGAGTGAGAGAACGAAGGAGAGAGAGAGAAAACAAGAGAGAGAGAACGAGAGATAAAGAGAAAGAGAGAGAATTTCGTAAATATGTCAGTAATCGGAAATTCGAAAGCGGTGGACGTAATAACGATGGACGTAACTTCATAAGACCGGGAAGGCTTTCGGCCATTGGGTGACGCAATCTGATCTGAACAAATCGCCACAAGCGGTTGGCCGTTAACGACGCGGCGGAGGGCCGTGTTGGCGTTGAGGCGTCGTTGATGGTTTTTTGATTTGAAAGTAACGGTTTGTATCACTTGGGTCGTTTGTCAAGCGTTTATATAAATATATATATGTATATATATATATGTATATATATATATATATATAATATATATATGTATATATGTAGGATTTAGTTTGTTGAATTCAATTATTCGTTATTATTATTGTGGTTATAATTTCATATATGTATTTATTTTATATACATTTTTATTAATATTTTCCCATTGAAGCTTTTATGAATTGTGTATCACAGTTTCAATAGCACTAACAAGCGAAAGTGGCCTCTGTTGTGGTTTCTTCTCCACAACTGAATAAAATTGCTTGGCGACAACGAGGATTAATAAATCCGTGAAACGCAACGAAGGGATTAAAATGAACAAGGATTCAATCCTGAAATTGGGAGGGATAGGAAGGGAGGGAGAGGAGGCGCTTTTTTTTTTGTTATGTAGCCAGATTAATTTTTTATTATTATTTTATTTTTATCTATTTATTCGTTTGTTATTATTTTTATTTTATGTTATTTATTTATCTAATCTTTCTATATTCATTATTATTATTATTATTATTATATATATATATATATATATATATATTTTTTTTTTTTTTAAGATTTATTTGTCTGACTGACTGACTCTAAAGTCTACCGGTAATTTTCATAATATAGACAATGAGGTTAAGTAAATTCTACATTTCCAATGGTAAAGAGCCTTCGCCAGGTTGGCGAAATTTTTTTACCGTGCGGCCCTGCTTGCTTTAGGGCTTCAGACTGAAGTCGGGAACTGAAGTGGTCAAAGGGTTCAGGGGCGATGGAGGATAGTATGATGAATCAGGATAGGATGGGGGAAGCTGAAGACGTTACGATTATTTTGCCAAATAATGTTTTGCTAAATCGCATATTGCCAAACTTCTTTAGGTTGAGATGATGTAAGGCTTACGTGAGGTAAAGTTTCGGATTTTAGCGACATGGGAATTTGACCAGTTTGGCGAAATGGGAATTTGGCCAAATATTTTGGCAAAATGGAAACTTGGCCAAACAACAGTTTGGCGAAATGGGAATTTGTCCGGATGTTTTCGCGAAATGAAAAATTGAACAAAAATTTGGCAAAGTGGAATTAACTCGTCGGGGAGGGCAGAGTGACGAAGAAGGGCGGAGCGAGGCGGGGCGAGGTCGAGGGGCGGGTGAGGTCGGGTCTGAAGCAGTTAACAGGGGCTATTGATGGACGATCGTTCCCGAATTTCAAATGGATCTGGAGATTCTCGTAAACAAGCTTCGCCATTAACTCGAGAAATTAGGAGGAGACGAGGCTTGAGGTCCGGCGCCCACAGTGTTGGAGAGACCCCCAGGGGGCGAGGAAGACGAGGGTGAGGGCGCTCGCTGTGGGCGTGGGAGAGCCGGGGGTGGGCGTTGGTAGTGTTGCGTCAGAGACAGGTGGTGGAGAATTGGGGGAGAAGGGATTGAGGGAGGAATGGGGTGGAGGGGAAAGAGTGTTGGAGGAATGATGGGAGACGAAAGTGTTGGAGAAACTGGGGAGAAGAGGTTGAGGGAGGAACGAGGTGAAGGGAGGAATGATGGAGGGAATAGGGGAGGTTTGAGGGTGTTTGTTGGAGAGGCGGGGGAGAAGACGACGACGAGGGAGGGATGGTGGTGGGGCAAGGATGTTGGGGCAAGACAGAGATGGAGAAGTGCAAAGCAAAGTGTTGGAGAAACGGAGTGATAGAAGAGTTGGAGGAATGGGGGAGAGGAAAGGGGCTGAGAACCGTGGGGGGAGTGGGAGTGTGGGGGGAGGGGGAGACGAGGAAATGGGGGGAGTGAGGGAGTGAAATCCGAAAAGAATAAAGAAACTGACATCGAACTCGGGCTCTCGTTGGGGGAAGGGGGAGTCCCCCTGTATCTGAATAAAATCGCCTGGCGACAGCCAGAATAAAGAAGTGATGATTTAGTTTAAGGTCATAAACTACCCCCCTATCAGGAGGCTAGGACGGTGCCCCTCACAGAGGACTTTGTAGCGTAGAATTTAATGAACCATGCCCTTTGTTCAACTTCGCCGGTGGCAGGGTTCGAACCACCATCCCCTCGACCATCGCCGCAAGTAACGACGCCCTAATGGGGACGAGAGGGTCGGAGAAAACAAGAGAAGAAGAATTGTTCACAGCATCTGCCATGACGCTTTCTACATTTCTTTAAAAAAAGAAAAAAAAATCCAGACGATTTTATCCTGGTGTTGGGTGGACCCGAGACGGAGTGGGATCTGGATCGACCGAGACTCCTTCTTCGCCCCCCCCCCCCATGTACTAAATTTTCTTTATTTATTCATTTATTTATTTATTTATATTTGCATTCATTAATTTGTATTCTCATTGATTCCTTTCCTTGGTTATTTATTTGCATTATAATTTATTGCTGTTAATTCTATTGACTGATTAATTGATTTATTGGATGATAGCAGACTTGTAGCAAATTAAATTCCATTGATTGGAGATATTTCCCCTGAGACTTCCCCTTCCCTGTCACCTCTCCAGCTGATTAAAATCGCCTGGCGGCAGCCATAAAAGGGCAGAAACCCATAGATGAAGTCACCGTATGGAGGGGCTTGATAGGATCCGCTGGTTTTAACCAAAAACAAATGTATAAGGTGCGTCACCAGGATTTCGGGTCACGTGACCCAACTTTGGATTGCGTCACTGCAGAGGTCAGCTGAGGTCATCAGAAGCGGGAGCGGCTTGGATCGTTTTTTTTTTTTTTTTTTTACGCCGAGTTGATTTGTTAGTATTGCTATTATTGTTATTGTTAGTAATGACTATTATTATTATTATTATTATTATTGTTTTTGATATTATTATTTTTATAATTAATATTTTTAGTAGTAAGGGGGAAAAGCCTTTGGTATATGTATGTATGTACTATCATTATTATTACCATTTGTTATTTATATATATGTATTCATGAATTAATTGATAAATACCATTATTTAGTTTTGCTCATTTATTGGCAACCCCTGGAGGAAAGATGTCAAGAGTGTTCAGATGACCCCATTCCTTCGTATGACCTTTTTTCGGAGATTTAATGGAGTCTAACGCCTTCTAGGCTCTTTCCTTACGTCGGAGCGAAATATAAAAAAATAAATAATTTACGATAATTAAGCCCTTTCACGTTCTCACCCACTTTGACATTTGTCAGTGGCTCCGGCCGCAGGAAATAGAAACTAATTTTTTCTTTTTTTCTTTTTTCAGGTATGTGTATCTGTAAGGGAGCTCACACGTGTCAGTGTGGTCATCTTTATCTTGACCCACTGCAGGACCCTCGCCCTATCCCTCTGGGGCTCCAAAATAGTATCGTCTGAGTTCGAGTCGGAAAGCATCACAACACTACGAGCTTTGGTGAGCAAAGAATTGTATGTGTTGTGTATGTGTGTGTGTGTATACTAATAGATCTGACCATGTATATTTGTCAGGGGGGTACAAATAAAGGTTTGTATACTCGGTATTATTGAGAATTCGGGCGAGAGAGAAAGAAACACCAAGGTAACACAACACGTGTTTTTATTTGGATATAACACAGAGCACTATCCTATCTACATCTCAACACATATATAAATAATAATTATCACCAGCGTGATGTCTACAAGACTACAAATATACTACACCACTCCTCGCGCTGCGGCGCGAGGATCTCCTCGAGCGTAGTCTCCTTCTTCCGGACGAGTCCCCTTTGTTGTCCTGCTGCAGACGGGCACACGTCTCCTCCTTGTGTGACGAGTCCCCTTTGTTGTCCTGCTGCGGACGGGCGCACGTCTCCTCCTTGTGTCCTGCTCCTCATGGTCTCCTTCTGTCCCGGTGCCCTCCCTCCGTGGAACTGGGAGGGGAGGGGGGGGGGTCCGCCCTCAACGGCAGACGGCCGTAAGGTGTGTGTCCCTTCTTCTGTCCTGGTGCCCTCTTATACATCCGGGAGGGTGAGGGAGAGTGGGTGGGCATGGATCTGCGCATGCGCACAGCAGTAGACCTCGTGTAGGGACAGTTGGCAACACTGAAGCCAAGCATGACCTCACGATGACGGTCCTTCGGCCGGTCAGGTGTGCTGGCTCACTACCACCAAGCTTCGTCTCGGCCAAATCACGTGGTCAGCGGGGGATGAGACGTCCGCGCCGACAGCCCTCCAAGTCTCGTCACGTGACCCACGTGACAGTATATGAGCTCTGAACTCTCATCCCGGAAGGTATTAACTGTCGATCACTAGTCGAACACGTGACCCAAGACCGTAGTTGTGGATCATAGGAACGTCTTGTGGGTCCTTCGCTGACAGAGTTTTCTCTCTGGGTGCCCCCCCCCTTTTTTTTTTTTTATCTATTTATTTATTTATTTATTTTTGTCTCCCCTCAGTCTCTGCCATAATGTTTCCTTTCCCCCTTCGGCGCAAGATTAATAAATAATAATAAATAAAAGATTAATATATAAATAAATAAAAGGATAGAAGCGCCGGTGAACTAGAGTGCATAATCCTTTGTGTTTGGCCTTTGTTGAGACCTGGCGGGCGCCATTCACGGCGTCTTGTGATCGTCCGGTTTGCATTCGGATCTCCCACCATTTCAGAAATGCTCTTTTGTGCTCAACTTCGAAAGGGCGCCTCCTCCTCCTCTTCTTCTTCTTCTTCTTCTTCTTCTTCTTCTTCTTCTTCTTCTTCTTCTTCTTCTTCTTCTTCTTCTTCTTCTTCTTCTTCTTCTTCTTCTTCTTCTTCTTCTTCTTCTTCTTCTTCTTCTTCTTCTTCTTCTTCTTCTTCTTCTTCTTCTTCTTCTCACTTTTCTTCTTCATCTCTCTTTTCTTCTTCTTCATCTCTCTTTTCCTTGCCTTCTTTGTCTCTTTTTTTTTCTTTTTCTTCTTTATCTCCTCCTCTTCCTCCTCCTCCTCCTCGTCTTCCTCCTCCTCTTCTTCCTCCTCCTCCTTCTTCTCCCATTTCCTTGTCTTCATCTCTTTCCCTGTCTTCTTCTTTTTCTTCTTCATCTCCTCTTCTTCTTCCTCGTCCTTCTCCTCCTCCTCCTCCTCCTCCTCCACCACCTCCACCCCAACGCTCCCTTCCTTTCTTTCTTCCTTCCGTCCTCCATCTTTCTCGTCCACACTTATGTCATCATCGTCTTCCCTTTCCTTTCTTCATCTTTTCCTCCCTCTTCTCTTCCTCTCCATTCATTGTTCGTTCCTGGCTTCTGTCTTCTTTGGTTCCATTCTCCGATTCACCCTTTCTTCATTTCCTCCTTTCTTCCTTTCTTCCTCACTGCCTAGTGTAGGCCTTATGGTCTCTTGCAGTCTCCTTTATTCTTATGTTCTTATGTTATGTTATGTTCACTCTCACCTGTCCACTGTCTATCCTCCATCTTTTATTTCCTCTTCCACTCCTTTCTTCCATTTTTGTTTTACCTTCATTCTCTCCTTCCTTCCCTCCTTCCTTCCTTCCTTCCTTCCTTCCTTCCAATCTTCCATCTTGTATTCCACCCTTCCTTTCATCTTTATTCTCTTTCTTCAATCCTTCCCCCCATCAATTCCTGTCTTCGTTCTATCCTCAGTTTCTTCCTTCAAAATTTCTTTCTTTTTTTTCTTTATTCCGTCTTTCGTTTTTTTTTTCATTTCTCTCTCTTCCATACTTCCTCCCCTCCTTTTGTCCCCTCTCTCCCTCCTCTCTTCCTCCCTTCCACCCTTTCGATCCTCCTTTTGTCCGTTCTCTCTCTCTCTCTCTCTCTCTCTCTCTCTCTCTCTCTCTCTCTCTCTCTCTCTTTCTTTCTTTCTTTCTCTCTCCTCTCTTCCTCCCTTCCACCCTTCCTCCCCTTCTTTTGTTCCTTCTTTATCCCTCCTCTCTTCCTCCCTTCCATCCTCCCTCCCCTTCTTTTGTCCCTTCTCTCTCTCTCCTCTCTTCCTCCCCCCCCTTCTCTCTCTCTCTCTCTCTCTCTCTCTCTCTCTCTCTCTCTCTCTCTCTCTCTCTCTCTCTTTCTTCCTCCCTTCCTCCTCTCTTCCTCCCTTCCATCCTTTGTTCTCGTCTCTTGTTTCTGCAGTCCTCTTTCCTATTTTTTCTTTTGTCACGTAGTTTTTTCAGGCCACGGAATTAACCACATAATGTATGTGAACACCTACTTACATCACAAACGTACACACACGCACACACGCACGCACACACACACACACACACACACACACACACACACACACACACACACACACACACACACACACACACACCTCGTGGCGCGGTGGTTAGAGTTCTCGCCTGACACTACGGCGGTCCGGGTTCGAATCCCGCCCAGGGCTGAAATAACTTCAGTATCGCTGCGTTGCGGGGTGTTACTCCAACTCTCGTGGGCGGGGAGTTGTGTGTGTGTGTGTGTGTGTGTGTGTGTGTGTGTGTGTGTGTGTGTGTGTAAGGTTACAGCACTACCCATAGATCGGTCATACGAGCTCTGAGCTCCCATCCGGGAGGTTAATAACGGTCGATCAAGAGTCCAACACGTGATCAAAGTCCATGGTGAATCACACACACACACACACACACACACACACACACACACACACACACACACACACACACACACACACACACACACACACACACACACACACACATAAAGTTCGTATAATTACTAGTATATCTGTGATTTTGCTTGACATAATTCTGTATTCACGAAAGGCATGGTACACCTGACAGCGCCGTGTCCTGATGGGGGAAGCGAACATGATGCGCGATAATGCACGGGGAAGGTCCCCCGGGATGGGGGGATGGGGGTGGGGAGCTCCTTCATACTTCCGGTCTCGCTCTCTCTTGTTCTCTCTTTCTCTCTCTCTCTCTCCCTCTCTCTCTCCCTCCCCCCTCTCTCTCCCTCCCCCCTCTCTCTCTCTCTCTCTTTCTCTCTACCCTTTTTCTCTTCACCCTCTCTCTCTCCCGTCTCTCTCTTTCTCTCTCTCCGTCTCTCTCTCCCCGTCTCTCTCTCCTCTCTCTCTCTCCCCCCTCTCTCTCTCTCTCTCTCTCTCTCCCCCTCTCTCTCTCCTCTCTCCATCATCTCTCTATCCTCTCTCTATTCTCTCACTGTTCAAGGGTCTTCCAGACTGAATAAAAACGCCTGGCGGTTCTCTCTCTCTCTTTCTCTCTTTCTCTGGTGAAGGTTCTTCCCGCCTGAATAAAATCGCCTGGCGGCAGTCAGAA
>NC_134778.1:54020199-54032699 GCF_046742065.1 Oratosquilla oratoria | reverse complement strand
CATTCTTTCTCCTCCGTCTATCCTCTTTCTTTTCGTTTATCCGTCCGCTCGCTTTTCCAAATCATTTGATTTTCGATATTATCTCGTCTCGTTTTTTTTTTTCTTTCTTCTTCTTTTCCTTTGTTTACTTCTCGCACGCGTCCGCTTCTACTTCTTCTTCTTCTTCTTCTTCTTCTTCTTCGTCTTCTTCGCCTTTCTTTGATATCCTCCTTCCGAGTTCTGCAATTTCTTCTGCTTCATTTTTCAGTCAGTGTCACGCCCGAAGCACTTTCCTTGCAAGAATCTTTTCTTTGAGTTTTTTTTTCTTCCTTTTTTTTTTTCGAAAATATCACCTTTTTTCGTTTCTTGGGGAGATGTCTTCGATTTCTTCAGTGTCTTGAGTTTTTTTTTTCTTCTTCTTCTTCTTCTTCTTCTTTTTCCCAACATGTATTCTTTTCGGAGAAGTTGTTTATCCCGTTTTCTTCGAAGATGTCTTCGTTTTCTGCGGAGATGTCTTTGTTTTCCTGGAAGTCGTCTTCGACATCGTCGTCGTTCTGTGTCGTTTCCTTCATCGTTTTTTTTTTTTCAAAATATTTCGGTGGATGTTGTCATTTCGATTGAATTTGTTCTCTTTCTCTCTCTTTCTCTTTCTCTCTCTCTTTCTCTCTCTCTCTCTCTCTCTCTCTCTCTCTCTCTCTCTCTCTCTCTCTCTCTCTCTCTCTCTCTCTCTCTCTCTCTCTCTCTCTCTCTCTCTCTCTCTCTCTCTCTCTCTCTCTCTCTCTCTCTCTCTCTCTCTCAAGCCTCTAGCACGAAGTGAACCTTATATACAAATATAACTGCAACTTTGGTGACTGTAGTCGCTTTAATTCTCGGTATATAGGTTCAATTACTACCACCTTGTCTAAATGGGTGACACTACATATACAGGATGGGGCTATTCTCCGCTACACTAACAGTATCCAAGGAAATCCCTCACCAGGCAACAATTGGAAACACAAACATCAATTCTTTACCGCTAACAAGATAGGAAGAGATTAAGGATGGCTGAATCAGTTTTTATTCGATTGGATAAACCTTCCATCAACATACAACAATAAACAGAAGTTTCGCTTCCTTCTATGAGGAAATCTCACCAGAAACCTACCGGGAACTTGGGTGGCGCTCCGTGGGTAGCTACGACCCACATCCTCTCCCAAGGATTCTTTGTGGGTACAGAATCCCGCCCGTCACGCTCCGTGCATCATTACTGTTCTTGTTTTCACGTTGTTATAGCTTGTGTAACTCCTGAAGATGACCCCTGTTTGGGTCGAAAGATGTCTCGAGAACAGCAACACGTACCTTGGAGAATCTATCAGTACCTTGGTCTTTAACCTTCGCTCTCTTGTACAACGTATTGAGAGTACTTCATACAAATTGAACAATACTACCACTGCTGTAGACTTCAACAACGCTTGCATTAAAAATGGCCTGCTCCCAATATAACACACACACACGCGCGCGCGCGCATATATATATATATATATAATATACATATATATATATATATATATATATATATATATGTATATATATATACATACATTCAGAAGAAATAACTTGAACGCATGATTCTAATATGCAGAAAAACCACTAGGATAATAACAGAAAGCAGACCATCTATTCAGAATTTCGTCTGAATAGACGAAGGCGCTCGGTCTCATTTCTGTTATTTTCCTAGTGGTTTTTCTGCGCGCGCACACACACACACACACACACACACACACACACACACACACACACATATATATATATATATATACATATATATATATATATTTATACAGTATATATATATATATATATATATATATATATATATATATATATATGCAAAGTAGACCACTTGGAAAAAGAAACTAACGAAGTAGAGAGCTTTCGTATATTACATCCAGTGGAAAAAGTACTTTTTGCACTAGATGTAATATACGAAAGCGCTCTGCTTCGTTAGTTTCTTTTTTCAAGTGGTCTACTTTGCATAAGTGAACACACGTACACGTGTTCTTATCAGCATATATATATATATGTATGTATATATATGTATGTATTTGTGTGTGTGTGTGTATTTCTCCCGGCACCTGATGAAGAGTCTTAGGTACAACGAAAAAGTCTTTCATAATGGGTTAGGAGGAGGAGGAGGAGGAGGAGGAGGAGGAGGAGGAGGAGGAAAAAGTTTCTCCTTCTCCCAAAAGTCTGTAGGGAGTATTGCTGAGAATACTTAAACAGGCTTTCTTTACGCAGACGTAGAGTTTCTGAGAATACCGGAACAAGTCCTCTCTTCTTTTGACTCAGTGGAACGTTATGTTCCCAAGCACGCTCCTTCTTTTAGAATGGGGAACTTCGTATCCTTAAACACGCTTACTGTTTCAGCATGGGGACCATTGTAGGGAATACTTAAATATACAACTACATTTGGTAGCCGATATATATATATATATATATATATATATATATATATATATATATATATATATATAAATATATATATGTGTGTGTGTGTGTGTGTGTGTGTGTGTGTGTGTGTGTGTGTGATTTTTCTAATTTTTGCAAATCTTCTTTTTGATATTTTTTTCTTTTCTTCTTTTTAAATCTTTTTATTTTTCTTCTTCCTATTCTTAGCCTTTTTTCCTTCCTTTTCTTCTCATTTTTCTTCGTCCTCGTTTTCTTCTCCTTATACACATCATCATGATCATCATCCTCTCCTTCGTCATCTTATCGCAAAACACAGCCAGTCCCGTCCTTGCGCTCCATCGCGACCTCGAGGTCTCCGGATGAGCGACCCCGGAACCGCGCCATTCAGGAACTGTAAGAAGGATTCATCGCTCCTTTCCGGGCGCAAGTTTGTCCACTTGGTGGTCGGTGACAAACTTGAGCCTTGTGGGTCATCTTCTAACGGCGAAGGTCTCCTCTTAAACTGAATGGAATCGTTTGGATTTGGAACAGAATTCGTCAAGCTACCTTCACAGTATCAAAATGTATTGTGTACAAGTTATACTATCAGTATGGGTAGTATTATTATTATTTATTATTACTATTATTATTATTATTATTATTATTATCATCATTGTTATTATAATTATTATTATCATTATTGTTATCATTATTATTAATTTTTATTTTTTATATTATTGGTTTTTTTTTTTTTTTTTTTTTTTTTTTTTTTTTTTTTTTTTTTTTTTTAGAATTTCTGATTTGTCATTGTCAACCTCACTCACTCCTTATAACTTACAAGTCTTCTTCCACTTGGAGTTGAGGACTTTTGTGAGGATTTATTCAGTTAACCCCGTCACGAACCGCGACTTCGGGGGACAAGTTTCGAGGGCGGTCTAAGCACCGTGGCTCAATGCGGATCCTGCGGACACGTTGCCCTGCGGACAAAGATCGACCCACGGCGGCTACCGAACGTAGATAGAATCTGTAACCAACAAGGATATTGTCACTAGGGTCTGATAATTCGAAGGTCCCTTCAGAGTGACAGAATCGTCACAAACGGCGTTCTTTTAAGCTTAATCGAGGAATTTTAATCGAGATGGTAGCTTTATACCTTTGAACGGGGAGGACTTCTGAGATGAGTGAAGTCGTTAGGTTGTAGAAAACTGTCGTTTAATTGTTAGAGATTCGTCACTATCGGCCATTTGGGGTTGCGTGTGTACACATACACACACAAACACATGTACACACACACGCGCACACACACACACACACACACACACACACACACACACACACACACACACACACACACACACACACACACACACACACAACTCGTGGCGCAGTTGGTAGAGTTCCCGACTGCCACTACGGAGGTCCGGGTTCGAATCCCGCCCAGCGTTAAAATAATTTCAGTATCGCTGCGTGCGGGTTGTTACTCCAACTCTCGTGGGCGGGGAGTTGGGTGTGTGTGTGCGTGTAAGGTCACAGTATTACCCATAGATCGGTCATACGAGCTCTGATCTCTCATCCGGGAGGTTAATAACTGTCGATCACGAGTCCAACACGTGATCCAAGACCATGGTGAATCACACACACACACACATAGTTCGGGGGGGGGGGCAGATTTACTAGGGTGTATTGAAGGGACAGAGAAAGGTGACCCCTTCAGTACTTAGATGGCGTTGTATACAAATTTCGCAAAGTGATATAATTCATATGATATTCAGCCACCATTTTGGTCGGTATTAATTCCCCAGCTGAATAAAATCGCCTCGCCATTTATGTAAGTTAAAAAAAAAAAAAAAAAAAAAAAAGGAGATAGGTTGGCTCCTCGTCTTCCACCACCCTGAGCTTCATGTGTGCAGTCTGGTTGTGCCGGGTAAGTCACTGTATCTGCAGGAGGGGAGGGCGAAGTAGAGGATCTCGAGGTGTCCTTTCCGAGGTCGTGTTACACCTGAGGGTGAGGGGAAGCCTCTCTTTCGGAGGGAAGCGGAGCGGGCAGCGTTGACAAAATCCCCTTGGGCGGAAGGGCAGAGGGGCGTGAGGTACTTTGTATCTGAGTTAGGGCGTAGGGGGAGGGGACGGGAGAGGTGGTGGAGGTGGAGAAAGGGGACTTACTTGAGGGTGGAGATGTAGAAATATAACAAGGGGAGGGGACGGGAGAGGTAGTGGTGGAGGAGGAAGAAGAATTATACGAGGGTTGTTGTTGTTGCTGTTGTTTTAGGCTTTAGTATTCCAGCGCTTCTATCCTTTGAGGTAATATGGGACCAAAGAGATAGAGTAGGAGAATTGGTCCAGGAGATATTTCATGAGGATTGGAGAACTGAAATATATACATATATATATATATTTTTTTTTAGATGTATATATATATATATATTATTATTATTATTATTATTATTATTATTATTATTATTATTATTTTTTTTTTTTGTTTTGTTTTTTTGTTTTTAGATGAGTCTCCAGTCACAAAAGAGCTGCGTGACTCTGGTCCGTAGGGTTGTCACCGAAGTCCCAAAATATTTAGTGTCTAAAAGTTGGTATGTAGTCACTATTCCATACAGGGTACCCGAAGGTGAAGGATTGCGACTGGAACAGGGGGGATGGAAAGAGGGATAAGATAAATGGGGAGGAGGAGCAAAAGGAAGAAGAGGAGTAGGAGGAAGAAGAAGAGGAGGAGAAGGAGGAAGAAGAGGAGGAGGAGGAGGAAGAAGAGGAGGAGGAGGAGGAGGAGTAGGAGGAAGAAGAAGAGGAGGAGAAGGAGGAGGAAGAGAAGCCGGAGGAAGAGGAGAAAGAGAAGGAGGAGGAAGAGAAGCCAGAGAAAGAGAAAAGATATTTTAGGCGATCTTGGGTGAAGGAGTGATAATGGAGCTAGGAGGAGGAGAAGAGGAAAGAGGAGGAGGAGAAGAGGAAAGAGGAGGAGCAGGAGAAGAGGAAGAAGGAGGAGGAGGAGGAGGAGGAAAAGGAAGGAGACCTTGTAGAGGGAGGCGGGGGTGGGGGGAAGTAGGAATTCAAAAGGGAGAAATCAATACGGGAAGAACACATAAAGTTCGAGTCAACGTAGCGCGTTGGGGTGCGATCTCGTCTCGTACCTTCGGAGGCCCCGGTTCGAACTCCAACTGTCATCGGTGACTGCCACTTAGCCTGGCTGTCCGCACACGTAGGGTAAAGGTGGTGGCACTTATAGTGATGTTGCCTCCCTTAAGTGATTATATTATTCGAGTCAGGCCTGCAAACCTAAATATATAGTCATGCTCATTCTCACTTGTATTTGTTTTGTTTTTGTACATAATACGTATCTGTATATGTAATATATATATATATATATATATATATATATATATATATATATATATATATATATATATATACCTTGTGTGTAGCTCACCATATCTTGGCCAGGACTCATGATCATTATTTTTTTCTGTTAATTTATTTATTTATTTATATATTTGTTTGTTGCTCTTGAAGATAAGGTTTGATTTGTGTATATGGAAAAGAATTTAAGAATTAATCCCAAATCCCGTAAGCAGAGCTCCTGCCCTCTTCTGTGGCACCCGGTCACTCGTCAGTGAAGGAATTAATAGATAAATAAGTGAAAACAAAAGCCTATTGGTCATGTATTCATTTGGCCGAATTTTTAATAGCTTTGATTTGTACTACACGCAATCAGCTCTGACGAAAATACTAATTAAACGTCCACTATTTTTCCCCCGATATTTTTGAACGTTGCGTGGTCTGGCCCGGGAGGGGACGGGGAGGGAAGGGAAGGGTAAGAAGGGGAAGTGGTTGGGAAGGCAAAGAGAGGACCAGGAAGGGAAGGAAAGGGTAAAAAGGTAAGGGGTTGGGAAGGCAAAGAAAGGACCAGGAAGGGAAGGGAAGGGAAGGGAAAGGTAAGAAGGGGAAGGGGTTGGGAAGGCAAAGAGAGGACCAGGAAGGGAAGGAAAGGGTAAGAAGGGGAAGTGGTTGGGAAGGCAAAGAGAGGACCAGGAAGGGAAGGGAAGGGAAGGGAAAGGTAAGAAGGGGAAGGGGTTGGGAAGGCAAAGAGAGGACCAGGAAGGGAAGGGAAGAGAAAGGTAAGAGGGGGAAGGGGTTGGGAAGGCAAAGAGAGGACCAGAAAGGGAAGGGAAGGGAAAGGTAAGAGGGGAAAGTGTTGGGAAGGCAGAGAGAGGACCAGGAAGGGAAGGGAGGGGAAAGGTAAGAAGGGGAAGGGGTTGGGAAGGCAAAGAGAGGACCAGGAAGGGAAGGGAAAGGTAAGAGGGGGAAGGGGTTGGGAAGGCAAAGAGAGGACCAGGAAGGGAAGGGAAGGGAAAGGTAAGAAGGGGAAGGGGTTGGGAAGGCAAAGAGAGGACCAGGAAGGGAAGGGAAAGGTAAGAAGGGGGAAGGGTTGGGAAGGCAAAGAGAGGACCAGAAAGGGAAGGGAAGGGAAAGAAGGGAAGGTGTTGGGAAGGCAAATAGTGCACCAGGAAGGGAAGGGAAGGGAAAGGTAAGAGGGGAAGGTGCTGGGAAGGTAATAAGAGAACCAGGAATGGAAGGTAAGGGAAGGGAGAGGGGGAAAGTGAAGGTAAAGGGTGGAGATGTTCATTGAGGCAAGGGTGTTTGGAATGTTGATCACAAATGTTTGAACAAGTGTTTTATGACCCGGCTCTCCCATGAGGGTCGGGCCGTCGGGCAACGGGGGGAGAGGGGGAGGGGGAGAGAGGGGGCAGGTAAGGGAGGGAGATAGTCAAGGGGGAGCGAGCGAGGTCGCTGGGTCGTAATGGTCGAGTTTAGGGGACACGTACTATTTATGTGTATATATATATATATGTAGATATATATATATATATATATATATATACATATATATATATAAATATATATATATATATATGTGTGTGTGTGTGTGTGTGTGTGTGTGTGTGTGTGTGTGTGTGTGTGTGTGTGTGTGTGTCGATCGGATTTGGTTCCCGGCGTCTGGAGACGACTCCACAGACGTAGTGGACGGTTCGAACCCGCCATGGAGTTAGCGCGTGGCGGCAGTAATAGCACATGTCCTTGAAACCCCCTAGTAGCTCCGACGGAGGCCATCATGCTTAGCCACCTCGCAGTGCGGTTAACAAGTGAAATGATGGAAAATAATTTGTAAAAAAAAAAAAAAAATGGTAAATTCTGTGAAAGCTGAGATTTACAATTCAGAAACACATCAACATCAGTGAAGGAAAAAGTCGAGGGAAACTGTGTACGGATGAGGTGCTGGAGGTAAGTGTTGGAGATTGGTGTTGGAGATAAGGTGTCGGAAGCGGACCAGGAGACAAAAGAGAGATAGAGGGAGAGAGAGAGAGAGAGAGAGAGAGAAAGAGATAGAGAGGGGAGAGAGAGAATGGTGTTAGAGATAAGGTGTCGGAAGCGGACCAAGGAGACGAGAGATAGAGAGAGGGAGAGAGAGAGAGAGAGAGAGAGAGAGAGAGAGAGAGAGAGAGAGAGAGAGAGAGAATGGTGTTAGAGATAAGGTGTCGGAAGCGGACCAAGGAGACGAGAGCGAGAGAGAGAGAGAGAGAGAGAGAGAGAGAGAGGATAGAGGAGTAAAAGAACAAAAGAGAAAAAGGACAACAGGAGGAACAGGACACTTCAGCACTAACCAGCGCTTCTATCCTCGGGGGGCACCGTCTCACCGAAGATGCGGAGTAGAAGAGATGCTCAAGGAGTTGTAGACAGAAGTCATCATCGTTCTTCTTCGAGTGAAGGAATCCTGCGTGACCGTGGTCCGTAGGAACGTCATAAGATATAAACAGTCATGATCTCATACGGGGTTAGGGGGAGGGGGGATGAACTTATATCAGTGATCTGGAGATGGGGGGCTGTAGGAGGCAGGGGGGAAAGGGGGAGGACAAGGAAGCAGAGAGGTGGGAAAGGGGGAGGACAAGGAAGCAGAGAGGGGGGAAAGGGGAGGGCAAGGAATCAGAGAGGGGGGAGGGTGAGGACAAGGAAACAAAGGGGGGAAAGTGGGGACAAGGAAACAGAAAAGGGGGGAAGGCAGAGGACAAAGAAACAAAGGGGGGAAGGGAGAAGACAAGGAATCGGAAAGGGGGAAGGGAGAGGACAAGGTGTGAGAAAAGGGGAGAAGGGGGAGGACAAGGAAACAGAAAAGGGGAGGACAAGGAATCAGAAATAGGGGGAGGGCAAGGAAATAGAAAGGGGGGATAGGTGGGTGACAAAAGAGAAAGGGGGAGGTGGGGAGGACAAGGAAAGAGAAAGGGGGGAAGGGAGACAACAAGGAAACAGAAAAGGGGGGAGGGAGAGGACAAAGAATCAGAGAGGGGGGAAGGGGGAGGACAAAGAATCAGAGAGGGGGGAAGGGGGAGGACAAGGAACCAGAAAAAGGGGAAGGGGGAGGACAAGGAACCAGAAAAAGGGGAAGGTGGAGACAAGGAAACAGAAATGGGGGGAAGGGGGAGGACAAGGAATCAGAAAGGGGGGAAGGGGGAGGACAAGGAACCAGAAAGGGTGGAAGGTGGGGACAAGGAAACAGAAAGGGGGGAAGGTGGGGACAAGGAAACAGAAATGGGGGGAAGGGGGAGGACAAGGAATCAGAAAGGGGGAGAGGGGAGAGGACAAGGAAACAGAAAGGAGGGAAGGTGGGGACAAGGAAACAGAAAGGGAGAGAAGGGGTAGGACAAGGAAACAGAAATGGGGGGGAGGGGGAGGACAAGGAAACAGAAATGGGGGGGAGGGGGAGGACAAGGAACCAGAAAGTGGGGAAGGTGGGGACAAGGAAACAGAAATGGGGGGAAGGGGGAGGACAAGGAATCAGAAAGGGGGAGAGGGGAGATGACAAGGAAACAGAAAGGAGGGAAAAGAGAGGACAAGGAGTCAGAGAGATGGGGAGGGGTTGACCAGGGACATTTGTAACAACAATCTAAAGATGGAGCTGGAAGAGGCAAGGGAGCCAGAGCAATGGGATGGGATGGGACGGGGGGGGGCAGCTTAGGGGGGCTAGGGGGGGGAGGCGCGATGGAAAAGGAATGGAAGGGGGCGAAGTGGCGGAACACAATAGCCCGGGTTGGTAGGGCCATTAGTGGAACGGAAAAAATGGCTGAGGTCCAGGAGGGGGGAGGGGGGCTTTGGGGGGAAGAGGGGGAGAGGGGTTAAGGGTGCAGAAAGGGGGCGGGGCGGAGTAACAATAGGCAATGATAGGATGAGGGAGAGTGGATCAGCTCAGGAAGTAAAAAGAAAAAGAAAAAGACAAAATAGAATTGGGGAAGACGAAGGAAACTGTAGGTGGTTGTATATATATACACACACACACACATATATATATATATATATATATATATATATATATATATATACATATATATATATACATATATATATATGTATATATATGTATATATATATCAACTACAAATCTTTTTAAGCCATCAACATCGAGAAACTCGAGGAGGCATACATGCAGAAATTGATACGTGGTGCAGCTAAAGAATCGAACCTTCGCTAGCACTCGAGTTTCTCGATGTTGATGGCTTAGAATTAAAGTGAATTGTGGTTGATAAATGTAAATTGTTTACTGGGACCCAGTCAGTGTTGTACACACACACACACACACACACACACACACACACACACACACACACACACACACACACACACACACACACACACACACACACACACACACACACACACACACACACACACACACACACACACACACACACACACACACACACACACACACACACACACACATCCTCTCCTATTTATTTTCACTTGGCGAATCTTTCCCCCGCCATTCTCGCTGAATAGTTGAATAATTCTCATATTTCCTTGAATTGGAATTTTTCACAGATTACTTTTTTGGTACAATTTCTTTTCTTCCTTTTCATCTTCCTCGTCTCTTTTATCTCCTTCTTTTTCATCTTTTCCCTTTTTTCTTTTTGTTTTCCATACCCTTGTTATTTTTTCCTCTTCTTTTTTTTTCTTTTTTTCTTCATCCTCGTATTGTTCTTCTTCTGTTTCTTCTCTGTTTTTTTAACCCATGTTTTTGTTCTTCCCTTTTCTTATTCTTCCACTTTTCTTTTTCTCCATCTTTTTCTTTTTTCTTTTCTTTTTCTCGTTTTGTTGTTGTTTTTCTCCCTATTCTTCTTCTTCTCCTTCTTCCTCTTCTTCTCCTTCATCTTCTCCTTCTCCTTCCTCTTCTTCTTCTTCCTCGTCTTCTTTCTCCTCTTCTTCTTCTTCTTCTTCTCCTTCTCCTTCTCCTTCCTCTTCTTCTTCCTCCTCTTCCTCTTCCTCCTCGTCTTCTTTCTCCTCTTCGCTTTCACTACATTTTTACGTTTTGTTGTTCTTCTCCTTCTCCTTCCTCTTCTTCTCCTTCCTTCTTCTTCTTCTCCTTCCTCTTCCTCTTCTTCTTCGCCTTCACTACAGTTTTTACGTTGCCCAGAGGGGTCGGTCGCACAGGTTTTCGCCAAGTTAAGAAAAACAAACCCGAAGAGGATCGATGGTTTGCGCTCCCGGTTTCGGGCCCAACGGCCAGTGACTGCCACTCTCACAGGCTATCCTAGCACATAAGGCAAAGATGGCTGATTGTGCCTTAGATAAGCGCCTCCTGGTCGCGACCTAAGCTTATGAGAATAAGAAAATAATTTAGGAGTATAAGTCAATTTTTGAGAGTGTAGGTGAGGAATGGGGGGAGGGGGAGGGGATATGCATTGAAGGGGAGTAGGTGAGGAAGGAGGGGAGGGGGAGGAGTACATATGAGTTGAAGGGGAGTGGGAGGTCAGTTGAGATTTTTTTTCTGAGGATCAGAAGGACCTTTTCAGATGAATAAAATCGCCTGGCGGCATCCAGGAGAGAGTCGGTAACTGTGTCTCGAGGCTTTAAGGATCAAGATGTTGACACGGAGAAAAGCGGTTATGTAAGAAAAAAAGAGAAAGAGACAGAGGGAGATAGAGAGAAAGAGAGAGACAGAGGGGAAGAGAGAGAGGGAAAGAGAGACAGACAGAAACAGAGACACAGAGGGAGGGAGAGAGAGAGAGAAGAGAGAGATAGACAAGAAGAGAGAGATACAGAAACAGATAGAGGGAGAGGAAGAGAGAGAGAGGGATAGAAACAGACAGAGAGAGAGGGAGAGAGACAGAAACAGAGACAGAGGAAGAGAGAGATGGAGAGAGAGATGGGGGTGGTTGGGGGGATGACCAGCTGTGTGTAGAAAGGCATGGGTCGGCAGTGCTAATTGTTTTGGGGAGTAGGGTGGAGGGGGGAAGAGTGAGTGAGAGTAGGAGGTGGTGGAGGGAGGAGGCTACGCAGTGTGATGGAGAGGGACGCTGCTCGTGGCTTTGCTTTGACCCCGTCAATACGGTGACGCACCTTAAAGCTTTTGTTCTGGTTGAAGACAAACTATTCTAGTCAGCTGAGGGGGGCGGACCCCTGGTTGAAGGAGACCTCAGTCGATCGAGACCCCGTCAGGTGTAAGTTTATTCCCTTTAGTTACTGAAAATCGTCTGTATTTTTAGACTAAAATTGGTGTAAACTGAGTCTCTGTATTGATGGAACTGCGTAGCAACTAGAGACGGCGGCGTCTGGCCAGCGTGGATCCGCGTTGAAGATCCTTTGTTGGATGTTCTAAGGTCTCCGGCGCCTTCAGAGACTCTATGGTGGCAAAGTGACCCTTCACACGAGGGATCAATCCGTCGACTTGGAGTCAGAGGACGGAACCATCATCCTGCCGGACAGAAGTCATTTATATATGTATATATATATATATATATATATATATATATATATATATATATATATATATATTTATATATATAATATATACATATATGTATATATATATATATATATATATATATATATATATATATATATATATATAATGTGTGAGTGTGAGGGGCAATTGAAGTATTGTGTCGTATTTGTGACGTCATAAATTTTAGAGGCAAATGACGTCATAGAACGTATTATAAAGTGTTCTTGTCGCTCACTAATTATTGTCAGTCTTGAAGGTACTTAGTGTGTAATCGTCATTCGTTCAATATACGGTGATGACACCTACCTCATCCGAT
>NC_134778.1:54012699-54015199 GCF_046742065.1 Oratosquilla oratoria | reverse complement strand
AAAAGGGTGTCGATTAGGGGTGGTGGTCCCTAAAAGGGTATCGAGTAGGGGGGGGTCCCAAAAAAGTGTGTCGATTTTAGGGGGTGGTGGTCCCAAAAAGAGTGGCGATTAGGGTGGGTGGTCCCAAAAAGGGTATCGATTAGGGGGGTCCCAAAAAGGGTGTCAGGGGGGGTCCTAAAAAGGGTGTCGATTAGGGGGTGGTCCTAAAAAGGGTGTCGATTAGGGGGGTGGTCCCAAAAAGGGTGTCGATTAGGGGGAGTGATCCCAAAAAGGGTGTCGATTAGGGGGGTGGTCCTAAAAAGGGTGTCGATTAGGGGGGTGGTCCCAAAAAGGGTGTCGATTAGGGGGAGTGATCCCAATAAGGGTGTCGATTAGGGGGGGTCCTAAAAAAGGGTGTCGATTAGGGGGGTGGTCCCAAAAAGGTTGTCGACCAGGGTAAAGCTCGTTTGCATCACCCTATTCTCCATCATTAGGGTGATTAGATGGATGTTACTACAGCGTTCTAGTACTTTGTATTCACTGCTGGCGCAAACGGAAACATGATGGTCTTGCAGTCTCGCGGGTTCGAGTCCCGCACTCCTCTCCCAGTGACTGCTCGTTTTCTGCCCCGGCAGTCCTCAAAAAACGCAAAGAGAAAATTTCCGAAAGAACAGAAAAATGTCTTCAATTCCGGAGATTGAAAAGCGGAGCGAAATGCATACGTCGACATAAAAGAAAAGAAAAAAAGAAAAATTGAAGAAAAAAAGGAAATGTGAATATATTTAAAGATCTAGAAAACCTTTCCGTCACCAGCTTTAGGGAAGATAGCTTACACCAAGTTGAAATAGATTTACTGTCTTGTGAAAAAGGTTTAACTAAAGTTTTAAAGAATTGGGTCTTCTTAGGTTTTCTCCTCACCTGACTAAACTCCTCTGGTAGTTACTGGCGTTGAAAAGTAATTAAGATAGCATATTATTATTATTATATTGAGGCATTCTGACAGGTTGACGTAAGTGGGAGTAGAAAACGCAGGAGTCTTAGTCTGAGTTTATTCCTGACTAGTTTCGCAGGTATGCTTTTCCATTCATTCCTTTGAAAAAGCATACCTGCGAAACTAGTCAGGAATAAACTCAGACTAAGACCCCTGTGTTTCCTATTACCACTTACGTCATATATATATATATATATATATATATATATATATATATATATATATATATTTTTTTTTTTTTTTTTTTTTTTGTGAGATAGGTTTCCGTAAGCTCAACGACAGCGTCTGCCGTTAGCCAAAAAACAAATTCTCAAAGACCTCCAAAACGACTCAAATGGTTGAAAGTGTGAGACGGAAAAAGATCAGCCGGCGTGGTCGGTCTCCTGAAGAAGAGAACCCGCCTCCCTCCAGAAGCTGCCGAGTCATTAATCCCTTCAATAAGGCGACGTCCTTCAAGACGCTTCCCTTCCGGCTGTCGGCAGGCGATTTTATTCATCTGTGTCGGGGAACACGTAGAGGAGTAGGGTTGACTGAGCGAACCGAGTATGTGTATAACTTATTGCGTCATTTGTTTACATCGTAGAATCGTCAACACGCGAGTGGGTGGCGCCGAGTGGGTGTCAGGTGGCTGGCATTAGCACTCTGTCTTGGCACCTGGCAATTGGCACCTGGCACCTCATCCCCTGTCCCACCGAGCCTCCATATTGTCTCCCACTCATATTCCCCCACCCCCTACCCTCCCTTATTCCTTTCTTGTCTTCAAATTACTTAAATCCCCCCTTTTGGATTTATCACCCTCTCTTTAATCCCCCCTTCCCTTCCTCGTCCCCCTCTACACACACACACACACACACACACACACACACACACACACACACACACACACACACACACACACACACACACGCACAAACGCACGCGCGACTAGTGGCGCATTGGTAGAGTTCCTGGCTGTCACTACGGCGGTCCAGGTTCGAGTCCCGCCCAACTCTCGTGGACGGGGAGTTGTGGGTGTGTATGCGTGTAAGGTCACAGCATTACCCATAGATCGGCCATATATGAGCTATGAGCTCTCTTCCGGGAAGGAAATAGCTGTCGATCACGAGTCTTTCCTTTCTCCTTTCTTAACCATTCCTGGTTTCTCTACGTCTTTTCCGCCTTCCACAGACCCTGAGATTCATTTTTTTTTTCGTTTTATTTCTTTTCCTTCCACGGTTTTGTCCTTTTCTCTTCTCCCGTAATCCTTCTGATCCTGCTTATCCTGTAGCCAATTTACCGAAGGACTTTGGGAGAGAATGCGGCCTTTTGTGCCTCGATGGCTCTCTTTCTCTCTCTTTCTCTTTTTACTCTCCTTTCACTCACTCTTTCGACGACGGCCAAGAGAGTTCTCGACTTCGGGTCGAGGTTGAGTTCGGTTGCCACTCCCGAAGTCCCTCTCCTCTTCTTCTTCTTCGTTTTTAGGTTTCGGATTTCAGAGGGCCTGACTCCTCCTCCTTCTTCTCCTCGTCTTCCCCCTCCTCTTCCTCCTCC
>NC_134778.1:53977699-54007699 GCF_046742065.1 Oratosquilla oratoria | reverse complement strand
AAAGGAGAATGGTAGTCACGGTTGACTTGTACTATTCCTCCTTTCTGGTACTATCCTTTCTTTACTATCGTCAAGACTCCATCTCTGGCACTTCACTAAGGATAGAAGCTCTGGTTATTGGCCAAAAAAAGCTCTTGCGCGTCGTCGTCTTCCTATTCTACCCTTTCCTCTTTCTTTTCTTCCTATTCTTCCTCCTCTTCTTCTTTTTCTTCTTTTTCCACACCTTACTCTTCCTCGTCTTCCACACCTTACTCTTCCTCGTCTTCCACAGTTTCCTCTTCCTCCTCTTCTTTCACACCTCCCTCTTCCTCCTCTTCTTCCACATCTCCTTCTTCCTCCTCTTCCACACCTCCCTCTTCCTCCTCTTCTTCCATACCTCCCTCTTCCTCGTCTTCCACACCTTACTCTTCCTCTTCTTCCACACCTCCCTCTTCCTCCTCTTCTTCCACACCTCCCTCTTCCTCCTCTTCTTCCACATCTCCTTCTTCCTCTTCTTCCACACCTCCCTCTTCCTCCTCTTCTTCCACACCTCCCTCTTTCTCTTCTTCTTCCTCCTTTTCCTCCTGCTCCCTCTTTTCTTCTTTCTTTTCCTCTTCTTCATCCTCTTCCATATCTTTCTCCTCCTTTTCTTCCACTTTCCTCTTCTCCTCTTCATCTTCCTCCTCTTCCTTCTCTTCCTCTTACACACCTCACCCTTCCTTCTCCAGTCTTCCCTTCCTCTTCCTCCTCCTTAATATCCTCCTCCTCCTCCTCCTCTTTTGCCTCCTCCTCCAGGAACCTTTTTACTTCGTTTTTAGGACTAGATTCTCTTTGCTCGCTCCCCCTTTCCCCCCCTCCCACCAGAAGTTTTTGACCACCCTCTCCCACCCTCTCCCTCCCGCCCCCTTTTCTCTCATTCCGCCGCGTCATTGCCCGAAGCGATGCGATTTGGCTCTCCTCCTCTTCTCCCCCCCTCTCTCTCTCCACTCATTCCTCCCCCTTCCCCCTCTTCCTCCCCCGACCCCCCTCCTCCCCCTCTTCCTCCCCCTCTTCCTCCCCCGACCCCTCCTACTGGCTCCTGTCTCCCCCTCTACCCCCTCCTCCTCCCCCTCTTCCTCTCCGACCCCTCTTCCTCCCCCTCTTCCTCCGACCCCCCCTTCAGGCTCCTGTCTCCTCCCTCTCCCCCCTCCTGTGCCCCCTCCTCCTCATCCTCCCCCTCCTCCTCCCCCGACCCCACTACAGACTCCTGTCTCCTCCCTCTGCCCTCTCCTCCTCCTCTCCCTCCTCCCCCTCTTCCTCCTCCGACCCCCCTACAGGCTGTCTCCTCCCTCTTCCCCCTTCTCCTCCCCCTCCCTTCCTCCCTCTCCCTTCTCTCCGGTCTCCTGTCTCCCCCTCCTCTGCCCCCTCCTCCCCCTCTTCCTCCCCCGACCTCCCCTACAGGCTCCTGTCCCCCTCCTCCTCCCCCTCTTCCTCCTCCAACCCCCCTACTAGCTCCTGTCTCCCCCCTCTCGCCCCTCCCCCCGTCCCACCCCCTACCTATGGCGTAAAACCTTAATGGCTTCATATGATATGCCTCATTGAGATGCTCTGCCCGTGCTATCGATGTGCGTCGTCGTCGTCGTCGTCGCCGTCGTCGTCATCGTCGTCTTTCCTTTCGTCGAATCTTGCCCCCGCTGCTGCTGCTGCTGCGTCCTTGTTGCCATACGGTGATTCTGGGATTAACGTGACGGGTCTTGTTGGACGTCCGTACGTGTTTGCGTACTCCTCTACCTCCACCTCCTCCTCCTCCACCTCTTCTTCTTTCCCCTCCTACTCCCCTCCTCTTCCTCCTCCTTCCTCTCCTCCCCCTCCTCTTCCTCCTCCTTTCCCTCCTCTTCCTCCTCCTCCTCTTCCTCCCGGAGAACAGTTTCGTTCGGATTCGGACGACGCCGGACACGTCCGAAACGCGGCAGATAAGGCGGATGAATGCTTCAGTTTTGCCGCACGTGAAATAGGGGGAGGAGGAGGAGGAAGAAAGGGAGGGGAGGTGGGGGAAGAAGGGGTGGGGGGACGGAGAGGGGAAGAAGGAGGGGGAGGGGAAGGAGGAAAAGGAGAGGAAGGAGGAAGGGGAGGGGAGGGAAAGGATGAAGGGGAGGGGGAGGGAAAGGATGATGGGATGAGGAGGAAGGGGAGGGGCAGAGGAAGGAGGAAGAGGAGGGGGAGATTAAGGAGGAAGGGGAAGGGGAGGAGAAGGAGGAAGGGGGGGAGGAGAGGAAGGAAAGAGGAGGGTTGGTTGGTTGATCGGTGGGTCTGTGGTTGTGGGTAGTTGGTAGTTAATTATGTAGGTGGTTGGAAAGGGAAATTGGTTGTTAGGAAACTCAGTGGTGAATTGGTTAGTAGTTAGGTGACAAGTGGTTTGTTGGTTGGCTGTTCTGATGGTAATTAGATATTATGATAGTTGGCCCCCCACGTCCCTCACCTTAGTGGTCGGATTTTGCTTCCCCCCCACTCCCCACCACCAAGCCCCCTTAGTAGTCAGCCTCTCCCCCCTATGGTCCCCTTCCCCTTAGTAGACAGTCCTTAGCCCCCCACACATCCCCCCCTTAATATTCATCCTTTACTCCCACGCCTCCATTTTAGTCAACATCCCTCCCCCCACGTCCCACTTCTCCCCTCCCCCCAAAAAAAAAATATATATATATAATTGTAGTAGTAGAAGTAATAATGATAATGATGATAATAGACAAATGAATTAATAAATCAGTGAACAAGGAAGCAAATAATTGAATAAATCGGCTTATAATTAAAGCTGGAAATAAACTGGGAAATATGTTTCTTTTAATTTTGTCGCCAGTTCCGTATATATTTAGAAAAACTTCTTCATTCTCGGGGCTCGCGCCTTCTCTGGTGTATAATTACGTCTCCGTGTGCTGGGGGGGGGATGTTGCCCCCCACCATTCCCCCCCTCTCTCCGAAAAAAAGAAGAAAAATAAATGTGGATAAGTGGAGTAAGAGGATGAGAAAAAGGATGGGCCGGGAGAGGGGAAGTGGAAGAACGAGAGGATGAAAAAATGGATCGCCGGAAGAGGGGAAAGTAGAAGAATGAGTGGATGAGGAAGAGGATGGCGGAAGAGGGGAAAGTAGAGGAGTGAGAGGATGAGGACACAAGTAAACAGACGGAGATATACGAGGAATCGTGAATATATTGTGGTGGTGGGAGGAAGCGGGGGACAGTGGGGGGGAGGGGGAGAGGGGAAACATGGAGATTGCCCCCTGTGCATATTTATGTGAGAGCGTGTCCTGTGTGCGCGCGTGCTCGCGTGCGTTGGTTATTAATGTTCCAGAGGGCTCGCGCGCGCGCGCATATGTGTGTGTGTGTGTGTGTGTGTGTGTGTGTGTGTGTGTGTGTGTGTGTGTGACGAGGGACAGCAATGCGGGCTAGGGGACGGTAGCGGGGGGACGCCGCCTTACGGGAATTTAATTGCAGGCACCAGTGTGTGTGTGCTTGTGTGTGTGTGTGTGTGTGTGTGTGTGTGTGTGTTTGTGTGTATTGGTGTGTGTGTACGTGACTTGTTCTGTTACTATGTTTTAGTGTGAGTGTGTCTGTCTGTGTGTCTTCTGTTCTGTTACTATGTTTTAGTGTGTGTGTGTGTTTATCTGTGTGATTTTTGTACAGTTACTATTTTAATTGTGTGTGTGTGTCTGTCTGTCTGTCTGTCTGTGTGATTTTTGTTCTGTTACTATGTTTTAGTATGTGTGTGTCTGTGTTTCAGTCTATGTGATTTTCGTTCTGTTACTATGTTTTAATATGTGTGTGTCTGTGTCTTTGTCTGTCTGTCCGTGTGACTTTTGTTCTGTTACTATATTTTAGTGTGTGTGTGTGTGTATGTCTGTGTCTTTGTCTGTGTGACTTTTGATCTGTTACTATGTTTCAGTGTGTGTGTGTGTGTGTGTGTGTCTGCCTGTCTGTGTGACTTGTTCTGTTACTATGTTTTAGTATGTGTGTGTCTCTGTCTGTGTGTCTGTCTGTAATTTTCGTTCTGTTACTATGTTTTAGTGTGTGTGTGTCTGTGTCTCTGTCTTTCTGTCTGTGATTTTCGTTCTGTTAATTTGCTTTAGTGTATGTACGTATGTTCATGTACACTTGTGTATACATGTAAGTGTTTGTGTAACTTTCAATTTAACTAAATATACTCTAAAAGAGTGATTTGAAACCTTGATCATTCACACACAAACAACATCACTTTCAACTTAGTAAAGCTCAGAGCGAAGGGCATCGTGTACATGGCTCAATCATATTAACACTTGATTTCTCCCCCATCGCTGGGGGGGGGGGTCCTTTATTATCTTCATTGTTGCGATGGTAAGTGGATCAGATCCCCGTATTACGTTCGTGGGGTCCCGTTCGTGGAGTCTCGTCCTCCGTTACTGTCCGACTCGAACAGACTTCTCATTATTTTGTGCAACACGGGTGGCCTTCCCTTTTCTCCTTTCTCCCCCTTCTCCCATCTCCTCCTTCTCTCCTTTCTTCCCCTTCTCTCCCTTCTCCCCCTTATCCCTTCTTCTTCTCCCCCATCTCCCCCTTCTCTCCTTTCTTCCCCTTCTCCCTTCTTCCCCTTCTTTCTTCCCCTTCTCCCTTTTCCCCTTCTCCTTTCTTCCCCTTCTCCCTTCTCCCCCTTCTCCCTTCTCCCCCTTCTCCCTTCTCCCCCTTCTCCCTTCTTCCCATTCTCCCTTCTTCCCCTTCTCCCTTCTTCCCCTTCTCCCTTCTTCCCCTTCTCCCTTCTTCCCCTTCTCCCTTCTTCCCCTTCTCCCCTTCTCCCCTTCTCCCTTCTCCCTTCTTCCCTTTCTCCCCTCTTCCCCATCTCCCTTCTCCCCCTTCTCCCTTCTTCCCCTTCTCCTTCTTCCCCTTCTCCCCCTTTCTCCCCTTCTCCCTTCTTCCCATTCTCCCCCTTCTCCCCCTTCTCCCCCTTCTCCCTTCTTCCCTTTCTCCCTTATCCCCCTGCTCCCTTCTTCCCCTTCTCCTTTCTTCCCCTTCTCCCTTTCCCCCTTCTTTCCTTCTCCCTTCTTCCCTTCTTCCCTTCTCCCCTTCTCCCTTCTTCCCTTCTCCCCTTCTCCCTTCTTCCCTTCTCCCCTTCTCCCTTCTTCCCTTCTCCCCTTCTCCCTTCTTCCCTTCTCCCCTTCTCCCTTCTCCCCCTTCTCCCTTCTTCCTTTTCACCCTTATCCCCCTGCTCCCTTCTTCCCCTTCTCCTTTCTTCCCCTTCTCCCTTCTTCTCCCCCTTCTTCCCCTTCTCCCTTCTTCCCCTTCTCCCTTCTCCCTTCTCTTCCTTCTCTCCATTATTCCCCTTCTTCCTTCTTCCTCTTCTCCTTCCTTCTTCTGACTCTTCCTTTCTTCTCCTCCTCCACCTACTGGCTCTCTTCTTCCCTTGCCATCATCATCACCTCCGCATCAGCCTCAGCTGCTCCTCCACCTTCTCCTCCTCTACCCCCTCCTCTTCCTCCTCCCCCTCCCCCTCCCCCTTCCCCTTCTCTTCCATCTGTTCCTCATCCTCTTCCAATTGTTCCTTCTTTTCCATCAATTTCGTCCTCTTCTTTACCTTCCCACTCCTTCTTCTCTTCCTCCTCTTCCTCGTCTCCTTTCCCATCCATTTCCTCTTCCTCTTGCTCCTCCTCTTCCCCTTCCCCTTCACTTACTTTCGTAATCCTCCTCCTCTTCCTCCTCCTCCTTTTCCTCCATTCTTTCCTCCCCTTCTCCTTCTCCTTCTTCCCCTCCTCTTCCTCCTCCTCCTTCTCCTCCATTCTTTCCTCCCCTTCTCCTTCTCATTCTTCCCTTCTTTCCTCCTCCTCCTTCTCCTCTTCCTCATGCTCCTCCTTCTCCTTCTTTTCCTCATTCCTCTCCTCCTTTCGCCCTCTCCTCACCCTTCTCTTCCCTCACTTCTCCTCCTCCTCCTACTTCTACCTTCTCCTGCCTTCCCCTCTCCCCGTCTTCAGATCATTAAGCCTTCTTGTTGGCCTTTTTTTTTTTTTTTTTCTCCGGTCTGATTTTATTTTCTGATTTTTTTTTCTTGTCGCCGCTTCCTCCGCTCGAGTCCGACCCTTCCAAGACTGACTCTTTCCCCCCACCCTCTCTCTCTCCCTCCTCTCTCCCTCCTCTCTCTTTCTCTCTATCTCCCTCAATCTCTCTCTCTCTCTATCTCCCTCAATCTCTGCTCTATCTCCCTCAATCTCTCTTTCTTTCTCTGTATCTCTCTCTCCTCTATCTCCCTCAATCTCTCTTTCTTCCTCTCTCTGTCTCTCTCTCCTTCATTCTCTCTCTCTCTCTCTCTCTCAAGGAAATTCTTCGACATAGCTAACCCCCCAACAAGTTGTAATTGGGGGGAAATTGTTATGAATATGCCCCCCACCGTTTATCACTCTCTATATATTATCCTCCTTTTTCTCATTCTTATTTCCTTTCTCTATTTTTGTTTTACCTTTCTCACGTTCTTTCTTCCTTGTTTTCTTTCTTTTCTTAATTGAATGATCTCCTCTCTCGCGTCTTCGTCGCTGTCGCCGTTGTCGCCATGGTAATTGTTATGCACGGTTCTGTTTCAGGTTCGATTGATTGTTGCCTCTGAAGAAGCGTCTGTCGTTTCCTCCCTCTCCTCTCCTCTCCTCTCCTCTCCTCTTTCACCTTGTCTGCCTCCCCCCTCTCTCTCTCTCTCTTTGTCATTCTATCTGTCTCTCTCTCTTATTCTTTCTATCGTTCTATTTTATTCTCTCTCGCTCTCTCTCATTCTCTCTCTCTCTCATTCTCTCTCTTATTCTCTCTCTCTTATTCTCTCTCTCTTATTCATTCTCTCTCTCTCTCTGTCTCTCTCTTATTCTCCCTCGTTCTCTCTTTCTCTATTTCCCCCTCTCTTTTATTCTCTCTCGCTCTCTCTTTCTCTATCCCTCTCTCTCTCTCTCTCTCTCTCTCTCTCTCTCTCTCTCTCTCTCTCTCTCTCTTTCTCTCTTTCTCTCTATGTCCCTCTCTCAACACTAACCTGAGATCGAACCCAACGACCTCCAAGCTTTCAACCAGAAAGGCAAAAATTCTCGGTCACGAGTCCAGCACGTGATCCACGACCATTGTTGTGACACACACACACACGCGCGCGGAAACGCATTGCGTCCGCGATGATTACCCCGACTTTGTGACAACATTAAATTGTTTTTATGATTGTGCGCACAAGGTCTTCGAGTCCGAAGGCTTTTCGTCTTCCTCTTCATCCCCTCTCCCCCTCCCCTTCTCCCCTCCCCCTTCACCCCCTTCACCCTCCCCCTCTCCCCCCTTCACCCTGTTGTTCTTCAGTCTCTTCATTACGGGGACACCTCTTAGGCCGAATGAAATTCATCGGGCGTTAACCAAAATAGAATTTATAAAGTGCGCTAAGGTTTCTTCAATCTCTCTCTCTCACCCTCTCTCTTTCTCTCTTCCTCCCCTTTCTCTCTCTCTCTCTCTCTCTCTCTCTCTCTCTCTCTCTCTCTCTCTCTCTCTGAGATGTGTTGTAATTATCCGTACTATTGTCAATCTTCCTCTTCTTCTTTGTCCTCATCTTCCTCTTCCTTTTCCTCCATCTCCACCTTTTCTTCCTCCTCTTCCTTTTCCTTCTCTTCATTCTCCTCCTCCAGGTTTTCCTTTTCGTTCTCCCTCTCCTGCATCTATAAATTGCCCTTTCCCTCTTCCTTATATCCTACTCTTCCTCCTCCCCCTCCTCCCCCTCCTCCGGCTCCTCCTCTTTCTTCTGCTCCATCTTGGCACAGGGGTACGTCACCTCTTCATCCTGTTTCTTTATTTACTTAAATTATTTATTTATTATTATTACTATTATTATTATTATTATTATTATTATTATCATCATTATTACCATTATTTATTTATGTTTATTTATTCATTTATTATTATTTTTTAAAATTCATTTATTAATTTTATTTTATTTTATTATTTCTATCTATTTATTTATTTATTAATTTTTTGTCCCCACGACTGCATTGAATCCTCTTAATTCCACCTGAGGCACAGTAGACACACGCTATACTGCCATCTCCGTCACCACCACTGATGATGTCAACAACATCCGTATCACCATCATCACTACATCCAGAACTGTCTACATCACCATCATCACCACCATCATAGCATCCCTCATCACCACATATACTTCTGTGTTCAACATTTTAACTATCAGGACCATTATTGCCATCATCACCACGCTATCATCACAGTCACGATCATCACCATCATTATCACCACCATCACTACCTCTATCATCATCACCATCACCACCGCCACCAGCACTACCCATATCTGCCATCTTTCACCACTCTGTCTACTACTACCACCACATTTACCATTTCCACCACCGTCTCATCTACCAACACTATATCTACCACCACAGGCCTTCCACCACCACTTCCACCACTACCACCACATCTACCACCACCGTGGTGGGTTGAAGAGGTCGAATAACGTGGGGATCCACAAAAAATAAAAAAAAATAAAAATGTGAAGTAGATGAAGCGTGGCGATGAAGATATGTTGGTGATGACGGAGGGGAGGGGTGGAGAGGAGGAGGAGGAGGAAGGGGTAGAGGGAAAAGGAGAAAATGGAGAAGAAAAGTTAGGAAGATAACGAAGGAAAAGAAGAGGGGGAGAAAATTTAAAAAACGAAGAATTAAAAGTGAGGAAGAAGAAAACGAAAAAAAAGAAAAAAAATAATAATACGAGGAAGGAGGAAAATGAAGAACAAAGAAAATTTAGGAAGAAAATAATGGTTAATAAGAATATAAAAAAATAGAAAAAGGAGAGAGGATAAGAAGAGAATGAAAAAATGAAGAATGGCAAGTAAGGAAGAAGAAGAGGAGGAAGAAAAAGGAGCGAAAGTAAAGGAAGAAGAAAATGAAGAAGAAGAATATATTCAAGGAAGAGAAAGTAGAAAGGAGGAGGAGGAAGGAGGAAGAGGAAGCGGTGGAGGAAGAGGGAGGAGAGATAATGGAAATGAAAGCGTTTAGGAGGATGAGGGAAAGTTCGTAGATGATGATCTGAGGTGAAAAAACAAAAAGAAAAATGATGTCATGATTATCCTCATCATTACCATCTTTATGGATGGGGATGACAGGTGGTAATGGAGATGGAACTGCCTAGTGTAGGCCTTATGGTGTCTTGCAGTCTCCTTTATTCTTATATTCTTATCTTCATCAAGATATTCCATAAGACATCGTCAGCAACGAAAAAGGAACGGAAAATGACCAATTTTTAATGGGAAGGCTTTACAAAATACAAAATAAATGAAAAATAAAAAAAATAAAAAAAATGAATAGATGAAACAGAAAAAATGAATGAAGATAATGAAATAACCGAAATAGATAAAATAAATAAATAAATAAAAGAGGGAAAAAGACACGAAATTATTCTGCCTAGTTCGAGGGAGCGGATGCAAGAGCGGTGGAGTTCGTACTCGACGAAGGTCGACCCTGGCTTCCTGCTCGTGCAGGAATGCGGCCTACGAGGAAGAGGAGGAGGAAGAAGAAGAAGAAGAAGAAGAAGAAGAAGAAGAAGGTAGTCGTAGTAGTTGTGGTACAAGGGAAGAAGAAGAAGAAGAAGAAGAAGAAGAAGGTAGTCATAGTAGTTGTGGTGGAAGGGAAGAAGAAGAAGGTAGTCGTAGTAGTTGTAGTAGAAGGGAAGAAGAAGAAGAATAAGGTAGTCGTAGTAGTTGTGGTAGAAGGGAAGAAGAATAAGGTAGTCGTAGTAGTTGTGGTAGAAGGGAAGAGGAGGAGGAGGAGGAGGGAGGAGGAGGAGGGAGGAGGAGGAGGAAGAAGAGGACCTATGAAGTCCACCGGCTGCTGGTTGTCGACTCAGCGGTTACGGGTGCGAGGGCGGGGGTTACATTGTCATGCGTTTACGATCTTAACTGATATTTGTTTGTATGTACGTGTGTATGTGTATATATATATATATATATATATATATATATATATATATATGTATGTATGACGTAAGCGGAGTAGGAAACACATGAGTCTTAGTCTTGACTTTATTCCTGACTAGTTTCGCAGGTATGCTTTTTCAAAGGAATGTATATATATATATATATATATATATATATATATATATATATATATATATATATGAGAGAGAATGTGGGTGGGGAAGGGCAAAACGAAGATGTGTTAGGAATAGAAATAATCTTAAATATATATATATATATATATATATATATATATATATATACATATATATATATATATATATATATACATATATATATATATATACATATATATATATATATATATATATATATATATATATATATATATATATATACACATCTTAACCACATAACTTTTCCATTTTAATTCATTACAAACACGATCGAGTCTAACAAAGAGCTCGATCATGTTTGCAAGGAATTTAAAATGGAAAAAGGTTAATGTGGTTGATAAGATGAAAATCTATGTACTGGGGCCATTCAGTGTGTGTTGCAATATATATATATATATATATATATATATATATATATATATATATATATATATATATATATATATATATATATATATATATATATATTATATCTCTTGATGGCTCAATCGATGAAGTCACTATCACTTGTCACATACTAGCCCAGGTTCGAGTCCTTGGCTGTACCACGTTTCAATTTCTGCATGTTGGCCTCCTCGAGTCTCTCGATGTTGATGGCTTAGAATTAAAGTGTATTGCGGCTGATAAAAATGTATATCTGTTCACTGGGACCCATTCAGTGTTGTACATATATATATATATATATATATATGCAGTAATACACGCGCTTGTGTGTGTGCCTGTGAAGTAATGAAAGAGAGGGAGAGAGAGGACTAAAGGTGTTAATAATGAAGCCACTTTGAGCTTTAATTCCATCACCTCCCATTATCGGAGATCGATGGAGGTCAGAGCGACATGGGAGTTGCTCTTGATTGAGATACAAGAGAAAGAGAGAGAGAGAGAGAGACTGTCGTGGCCGTTGGGGTCGTCTGGGTGGCTTTGCCAGCCCGTTTCAGATTGAAGTGGTGTTTGATCGCGTGAAAAGGGTACTTGGTTGTCAAACACGTTTGACAACCAAGCACCTCATTCACACGGTCAAACGTCTCTTTAAACATTTGTTTGGCAAACCGTTTGACCGTGTGAATGGGGTACTTGGTTTTCAAACACGTTTGACAACCAAGTACTCCATTCACACGGCCAAACGTCACTTCAAACATTTGTTTGGCAAACCGTTTGACAAACCGTTTGACCGTGTGAATGGGGTACTTGGTTGTCAAACGTGTTTGACAACCAAGTACCCCATTCACACGGTCAAACATCACTTCAAACATTTGTTTGACAAATCGGGTTTGACAAACCGTTTAACCATGTAAATGACCCTTTAGAATCCGCCGGTTCTTTGGCAGTTTTTATTATTATTAATGTTATTATTTATTATTCATTAATTGGTATTTTCATTATTCTTATTCTTATTATTTGTATCATAATTTGTTTGTATGTGTGCGTACGCGCGTGTATATATATATATATATATATTTGTATATGTATATGTATATATCGTATAAAGAAGCAGGTTACAAATGACAAGAAACCTTGGGGCCGTATTACTGAAAAAGAAAAACTCAAACGTTGGGATCCTGACTTGAAAGACATCTACAGTTTCTTCACCAAAGAGCCTTACATGTTACTGAACAAAATCGCCCAAATCTAGCCAACACAATGTTCATAAAGAGTCTCTTTGTAGTTGAGAGTTTGAGGGGCCCCCCGAAGCCTGGAGCGTCTTTGTGAATACGGCCCCTGGCCATCTCCTGGTGGACGGAGGCCACTCATGGCCATCTTCCCACACAAAGGCCATTATACGCCTGAGGGGCTTGTGTCTCCAGCTGTGTAATATAGCTCTAATGTATAGTCAACTAATGGAACGCTGCCGGCGGCCACGACGAAGACGACGACGACCTTATCCTGTTGGAGGTCAGGCTGGGTCAGCGTCTTCTCTTCGTCAGGAGATTTGCTTCGCAGCTTTGACGAAGCCGCCGAAGACGAGGTTTCTGGAGTTTTGTAGCTACCAACGGGTCATTTTCTTTAGATGAAAGGAAAATATGCTCTCTCCCTTTTCCTCCATCACCACCCACTCTCTCCTCTCTCTCTCTCTCTCTCTCTCTCTCTCTCTCTCTCTCTCTCTCTCTCTCTCTCTCTCTCTCTCTCTCTCTCTCTCTCTCTCTCTCTCTCTCTTCTCTCTCTTTCTCTCTCTCATGAGGTTTGTTATCTTAAATGGGTCTATGTTTTTTAATGCCGATGAACAATCTAATCCAACCAGGGAGAGGAGAGTCCCTTCTTTTCGTATTGTCCTTTCAGGTAGTAGAATCAGGACAAAAAATATTCTTTAACTCGTCCACCCATCTGTAGTGAATATCAAAACTCTTGTATATACCGTATGTAAGCATGTCTGTTTAATTTCCCCCGACCAGAAAATATTCGCTTGATTGCCCGAGCTGCTCGGCTCTCGGTCTCGAGCTCGCTGAAGACGTCTTCGCGACTTCGTCCGCGGTCGAGGTCCCGCCGACGAGTGGCGACTTCGAAGAAACTGATGACGTAATCACCCGAAGGCGTGAACAGACTCGAACCGTGTATACCATGGCTGGCACCGTCTCTCTCTCTCTCTCTCTCTCTCTCTCTCTCTCTCTCTCTCTCTCTCTCTCTCTCTCTCTCTCTCTCTCTCTCTCTCTCTCTCTCTCTCTCTCTGTCTCTCTCTCTTTCTCTCTCTCTTTCTCTCTCTCTCCTCTCTCTTCTCTCTCTCTCTCTCTCTCTCTCTCTCTCTCTCTCTCTCTCTCTCTCTCTCTCTACTCAGTGTCTCTATCTCTCTCTCTCTCTCTCTCTCTCTCTCTCTCTCTCTCTCTCTCTCTCTCTCTCTCTCTCTCTCTCTCTCTCTCTCTCTCTCTCTCTCTCTCTCTCTCTCTCTCTCTCTCTCTCTCTCTCTCTCTTTCTCTCTCTCTCTCTTGGGGGAGCGCCCTTGGAAGGCAGTGGAATCCTCGACGAAGTGTGGGTCTTACACTTCCACCGTTATCGGTTCACATCGAGCAGGTTCCTCGTACGTTCCCTCTTGGCTTCGATGTTTTCTCTGTCGGCGGCCAGGTTCCCCATCCTCAGGTTCAGTAAAGTGTTTTCAGTCCAAGTTGAATACGCGCATGTATACATGTATGGATATGTATACATAGATATATGTATATATATGTGATTCACAGTTATTAACCTCCCGGATGAGACCTCAGAGCTCGTATGACCGATCTATGGGTAAGCTGTGGCCTTACAATCCGACTTGGCATTGTGAGAAATACCTGGCTCATTGTATGTGTGTGTGTGTGTGTGTGCGTGTGTATAAACAAAAACATGCATGTGCATGAAGATATAGACAACAAGGGAAAATTATCTTTTCAGAGAGAGAGAGAGAGAGAGAGAGAGAGAGAGAGAGAGAGAGAGAGAGAGAGAGAGAGAGAGAGAGAGAGAGGACCCACTAAAATCTACAGTACGCACACGCCCGCTGCCTCTGTAGAGTCCATTAATGTGATAAGTCGCTTGACACCAATGGCCGATTTGATTCAAAGCCAAGAGAGAGAGAGAGAGAGAGGAGAGAGAGAGAAACGCTCGGTACTTCTCCAAGGCGAGAAGGTTTTATTTCATTGTTAACTAAAAAAATAGGTTACTGGTTGTGTGTGTGTGTGTGTGTGTGTGTGTATGCGTATGCGTGTGTGCGTGCGTACATTCATGTCTGCATGCTTATGTGTCCTTGTGTGTGTGCGTGTGTATGTGTGCCTTTGAATGTGGATATGATAATACAAACAAGTATATTTGTTTCTCTATTTTCTTAGAATGGGAGTAAACATTCTTACTGGTTATGTGTGTGTGTGTGTGTGTGTGTGTGTATGTGTGTATGTGTGTCTTTAGGTCTGTACGTATGTGGAAATGATAATGCAGACAAGTATATTTGTTTCTCTATTTTCTTAGAATGGAAGTAATAATTCTTACTGGTTATGTGTATGTGTGTGTCTGCGCATGCTCGCGCGATGCTCCCAGGTCGTCCAAGGTCAGCCGTTGAGACCTCTTCTGGCTGCTCCAGGAGGGTGGAGGGGGGGAAAGGAGGGGGGAGTATGGGTTGCCTTTCATCATCACGTTTATGAAGGAGGATTCGTGATACTTATGTGCGTTTGCTGTCTCTCCTCACAAGGAACGGCCCCGTTTCTAAGGGCGTGACACGATACGCCGTTCTGTTATTGCACGTTCGTGTGTGTTCAAGTCCAGTTGAGGAGGCAACGTGCTCCGTTTTCTGTTAAGGAGGGGCGGGGACCGGGGTGGGTATGTATTACGTTGGTATGCGTATAACTTCCTGTTTGTATGTTGCCACATTGTACATGAGTTATGGAAGCATAAGATGTGTTTATGTACGTGTGTGTGTGTGTGTGTGTGTGTGTGTGTGTGTGTGTGTGTGTGTGTGTGTGAACGTTACATCGTCTCGTGGTTTTGTTTAGATGAGTATATGCCTCTTCCCATTTTCTGTTATGGCATGGAAATGTATGATATTGCATTCAATTTGTGTGTTTAGATTCGCCTGTTTGTTAAGGTATAAAAAATCCATGAAAGCTGTAGTAGTATAGTGTACATGTATGTGCCTGTGTGCGTGTATTCACTTGGTCTTTGGTCTTTTGGATCACGTGTTGGACTCGTGATCGACAGCTATTTCCCTCCTGGAAGAGAGCTCAGAGCTCGTAGGTCCGATCTATGGGTAATGCTATGACCTTGCACACACACACACACACCCCCAACTCCCCGCCCACGAGAGTTGGAGTAACACCCCTCAGCGCTGCGATACTGATATTATTTCAGCCCCGGGCGAGGATCGAACCCGGACCTCCGTAGTGGCAGGCCAGAGCTCTAACCACAGCGCCATGAGAGGTGTGGTGCATGTGTGTGCGTGTGTGTGTGCATGTGTGTGTTTGTGTGTGTGGACTCGTATTATGCTTTGGTTTTCTGTTAAGGTAAGATATTAGCGCAGAATATGTCTAAGAAGTTGGGGCCCCTCGTTCATTTGAATTTGACAAGTTCGCTTCATAAGTGATATTAAGCCAACTCATTCCTTGATAATACTGGGCAAACGGGAGAACAATTCGTATGACTCTGATCTGTTCATAATGAACACGTGAGTGTTCTTCATGCATGTTCCGAGTCTGGATAAAATTGCATTATCCAAAACAAAGACAGGTTAAGGGAAATTCTTGTAGCATGTCTTTACACCACAACGTCCCCAATTGGCAACCTGCTGAGTTATTGTTTGAAAGGGGAAACAGCTTTGGGATTATCAGAATGGACAGACACGTGGAGTGAGTGGCTGGGAAGGGGAAGGGTTGGTGGGGGAGGGGGGAGGGGGTAGGGGGAGGGCAGGAGCGAGACCTGGAGAAATCGGGGCTTCGTCGGATAAAACGTGTCTTTCTGGAAAGTTTGGGATTGGCAGGAGCTTGGCCGGCGATGACCTTTGGCATCCGAAAGGTAACTTGGCACCGGTGCCACGACCTTCTGGAACAGTTGGGAAATATATGAATTTCGTATGCGTTCCCGCGTGTGTGTATACGAGTATGTGTGTGTGTGTGTGTGTGTGTGTGTGTGTGTGTGTGTGTTTACCTAGGTGTATTATACGGGAAGGTGGGGCTATGCTCGTGGTGTCCCGTCTTTGTATCTCGCAACATCTAGTTTGTTCTTAAAGTCATGTGTGGTGTTTGCACACACTATTGTTTCGCCCAATTTGTTCCAGACATTTACCATTCCGTGTGTGTGTGATTCACCATTGTCTTGGATCACGTGTAGGACTCGTGATCGACAGTTACTACCCTCCCGGAAGAGAACTTAGAGCTCACATGTGACCGGTCTGTAGGTAATGGTATGACCTTACTCGCACACACACACACACACTCCCCGTCCACGAGAGTTGGAGTAACGACTCGCAGCGCAGCGATACTGAAATTATTTCAGCCCTGGGCGGGATTCGAACCCGGACCGCTGTAGTGGCGGCCGGGAACTCTACCAACTGTGCTATCGAGTCGTGTGTGTGTGTGTGTGTGTGTGTGTGTGTACGTACGTGTACACCCTAGGTATGTAAATTCCTCAACATAAGATAAGAAACATTTTACTTGGCACGGAATTTCACCTTCGAGGTGCCGAGGTTGATGGCTTGGTCGAAGGTGTTCAAATCGCTCAAAGTAAAATTGTGAGTAGAAGCGACTCTTGTTGGTTCCAAACGATCTTAGAATCTCTTCCTATTGGCAAAGGAAGCGAACAGAGACATGAAGACGATGACGTGTTGCGTCCGTGACAAAACAAGTGACGTGATACGAAGTCGAAGGTGACGTTGACGAAGCCCTGAGGGACGGAGAAGCCCCTCGGATAAGGGTAAAGGCTTCCCTTGACTTGAAAATCATTCGGCGTGGGCTAGAACAGAAACCCCAAGCCCGGAGAAAGAATTTAATAGATCAAGCTTTCGAAGTTGAGGTCTGAATAAAGTCGAAGTGAAGAGAAGTAATGTGGGGGTTGTACATAAGGAGACTGCAAGAGACCATAAGGCCTACACAAGACAGTAACTTGTTCATGATCACCTATCATTCATATCCGTAAAGTTATCAAATCTTCTCTTAAATCAAGCGATAGATTCAGCGCTCACTAGATAAGAACATAAGAAAGAAGGAGACTGCAAGAGACCATAAGTCCTACACTAGACATTTCCATGTCCACCATCACCCTTCATCCCCATCCAGAAAACTATGACCCTCTTTTAAAACAACTGACAGTTTCAGTGCTCACCACATGGTTACTAAGTCTATTCCATTCGTTAACTACTCTCTTGGTAAACTAATTCTTGCCTATTTCTTTCTTAACTCTAAATTTACAAAGGATTACAAAGGAGGAGCATACCGACAGGAGACCCATTGATCCATAACTAGGTCCAATTGAAATACATTACAACGAGTCCTGCCCTGTTGTCTTGATATGATGACCTTTCTCTGTATCGCCCTTGTTAAAGCCCCTAGTGAAGGAGGAGGAGGAGGAGGAAGGGGAATAAAGAGAAGAATACCTGGAAAAGGAGGAGGAAGAGTAAGAGGATGAGGGAAAGGTGGAGGAGGAGAAAAAGGAAGAGGATGAATAAAGAGAAGAATGTATATTAAAGTAGGAGGCAGAGTAAGTGGATGAAGGAAAGGAAGAGAAGGAGGAGGAGGAGGAGGAAGAAAGTGAAGAATACCTGGAAAAAGAGGAGGAGGAAGAGTAATAGAATAAGGGAAAGGTGGAAGGGAAGAGGAGGAAGACCACCTGGAAAAAGAGGAAGAAATAGAAGAATACCTGGGAAAGGAGGAGGAGGAGGAAGTGTAAGTGGATGAGGGAAAGGTGGAGGAGGGGGAAGAAGAAGAAAACGAAGAGGAGGAAGAAAGAAAGAAAAGAATACCTGTAAAAAGAGGAGGAAGGGTAAGAGGATAAGGGAAAGGTAGAAGAGGAGGAAGACCAACTGGAAGAGGAGGAAGAAAGAGAAGACCTGGAAAAGGAGGAGTAGTAAGAGGATGCAGGAAAGGTGGAAGAGTAGGAAGGAAAGGTGGAAGAGGAGGAAGAAAGAGAAGAATACTTGGAAAAGGAGGAGGAGGAGTAAGTGGATGAGGGAAAGGTGGAAGAGGAGGAAGACCACCTGGAAGAGGACGAGGCACCACCTAGGTGAGGATCAGGTGGTCTTGTCAAAAACTGAGGAAATAGTGACGTGGAAGCCAGGGATCCCCAGGGAAGTAAAAAAATTAATTTATGGGACGGAGGAGGAGGAAGAGGAGGAGGAGGAGTGGGAGGAGGAGGAGGAGGAAGAGGCGTTATGAGCACGGAGAGGAGTCTGGGAGGCCTAAATCCCACCATTCCCATGTAAGTGTGGCTCGGAAGATGAAATGAGGCGAGAGACTGGGCAGACCTTCTCTTCGCCTTTCCTTCTCGCGTGTGTGGTGCTCGATGCTACCGTTTCTCAGCTTCCATAGAACCCTATATCGCCTCCACGCGCCTCCACATGCCTCCAAACGCCTCCTCAATCCTCCATACTCCTCCGCATACCTCTACACACCTCCACACGCTTCAACAATCCTCCACATACTTCCTCACTCCTTTACACACGTCCACAATCCTTCACACGCTTCCACAATCCTCCATCCACCTTCTCACACTTCTACACACCTCCTCATACGTTTACACACCTCCACAATCCTCCACATAGCTCCTCAAACCTCTACACATATTTACAATTCTCCCAACGCTTCCACAATCCTCCACACACCTCCACACACCTCTACACATCTCCACAATCCTCCACAATCTTCCACCCACCTCCTCACACCTTTATACACCTCCTTACACCTTTACACACCTCCACAATCTTCCACACACCTCCAAAATCCTCCGCGCACCTCCACATTTCTCCACACACCTCCACAATCCACCACACGCCTCCACAATCTTCCACTCCAGCCATACCCCAGCGTCTGCATCGCCCCTAATCCCAAGACGTCTGTCCTCCTGCCCCGTCTCTTTCAGTCCTCGTTCAGCCAGAGCCCCCTTCCTTTCGGTGACCTCCTGAAAGCTGAATAAAATCACCTGGCGGCAGCCAGAATAAGATTTGTGGGTTATGTTTTCTCGGCGAAAGGGTTAACCTTCTGAAAGGGGGTTAGGGTTAGATAGGGTAAGCGAATCTTGTTTCTCTGAACTTGTACTTGCGCACCACACTAACGGTGGTATTCTTAAAAAAAATCTTTCCTTACATAAGTCTTATATAAATCCTTGGAAGGGATTTTTTTTTTTTTTTTTTTTTTTTTTTAGGAACAAGCCCCCGGCTGCGCCAACTCGGCTGCACCGGGGGGCTTGGCCTGCGGCGCTGCTCGCTCTTCTTCTTCATCTTCTTCGAGTTCTACGAGTTCTTCTTCGAGTTCTTCTTCTTCGAGTTCTTCTTCTTCGAGTTTTTCGAGTTCTTCTTCTTCGAGTTCTTCGAGTTCTTCCTCGAGTTCTTCTTCTTCGAGTTCTTTTTCTTCTTCTTCGAGTTCTTCTTCGAGTTTTTCTTCGAGTTCTTCTTTTTCGAGTTCTTCTAGTTCTTCTTCTTCGAGTTCTTCTTCGAGTTCTTCTTCTTCGAGTTCTTCTTCTTCTTCGAGTTCTTCTTCGAGTTCTTCTTCTCCGAATTCTTCTTCAAGTTCTTCTTCTTATTCCAAATAATACCTTTGGTAATCCCCATGATCCGATTTTCCCCCATGTTTTGTAAAATTCTTATAACCCGCAAAGTAATGTTTTTCGAACTCACACGTACTCTCTCGCGAAATTTCTCCGTCAAACAACTCAAGTTTTTCAAAAGTTTCGTCACTGTACTTGTACGATAACAATTTCCGAAAAAAAAAACTCATAATATTAATAAATGAACAACGTGAATCAGATCAGTTCCGGTTGGAAACGTGAAACGAACTGAATAAACCCTTACACCTACCCAGGGTCCGGTGCGACCGTTTTGCCGGGTCTCGAGAAAAACTCGCAAACCGGAGAATTCTTTTTTTATTTAGTATAATACAGCCGTAAGATTCTTACGGTGGTATTCTTAAAAAATCCTTATATAAATCTTTCCCTTTTAAGAATTTATAGATTTCAATAAGAAAATATTGTTTTTAAGAATACCACCGTAATTCTCTTCACCATTTCAATGTACTTCACCATTGGGATTGTGAGTATATAATCGACGAGGTGAAAAATTTATGTTGAATGCGTCTTTTATTATTTTATATGCATTTATTTGATTATTATTTATTTATGTATTTTTTCAATTTTTTTCAAGTTTAGATTTTTATCTAGTGGACAAATGGTAAGTTTTTTTTTAACATCTGAATATAAAGATAGGAGTCTTTTGCAACAACAACAATAACGACAACAAAAATAACAGTACATCCCGTGGGCCTCTATCTGTCATAAACCTCTACGCCGGCATCTTCACTACCACGTCTACCACCACCACCACCTACCACATACCACCCTCATCACCAGTGCCACTTTTAACCTCCATCCATACCACCCTATACAACTACCACAACTCATACCACCAGTTATATCATACCACAACTCATACCACCACTTATACCACCACACCACTCATACCATCACCCCCACTCATACCACTACTCATACCACCACCACCACTCGCACCAGCGCTCATACCACCACCACCAGTCATACCACCTCTCTAACCATCATCACCACTACCTACCCTCTAATACCCCTACTACTCCAAACACTCCCCATCACCACCACCCTTCCCCAATCCAACTTCATCTGTCAGGATAGCTAGTCAGCAACAGCGTCGATGTCAGCAACGGCGTGCGCCCGGACTCCCGGGACAGAGGCCAAATTTTTTTTTTTTTTTTTTTTTTTTTTCTTTTTTTGTCTGCTTTATCCTTATATGATTCCGTTTTCTCTTCCTCCAGGTAAGGACTCAGCCCGACTCCACCGGGAATGACCTGACGGTCTCCTCTTCTTCCTCGTCCTCCTCTTTGAGTGATGAGGAATGACGTGCCTGGTTGTCTGAAGTCAAGTGTCATGTCGCTCTGAGTGGCGATAAGGCTTAAACCTACGGATCGGTAAGGATTTTCTTATTGAATAAAGGATAGAAACGCTGGTTATTGACGAAATAACGTTCTACAAAATTCTCTCTTTCTAGGCAGAAGGAATATAATATATATATATATGTGTGTGTGTGTGTGTGTGTGTGTGTGTGCATATATACATATATATATACATATATATATATATATATATATATTCATATGTATGTATGTATGTGTGTGGAAATAAGCTCCACCACAAGGACTCGAACCTTTGCCTTAGCGACTACTTATTATGAAGTAAAGACGACAGCTTTGAGCCAGACAGGCCTCTGCTTCATAATAAGCAGTCGCTAAGGCAAAGGTTCGAGTTCTTTCGGTGGAGCTTATTTTCATTTGTCACAATGACACACCACACACACACACACACACACACATTATGTATATATATATTATATATATATATATATATATATATATATATATATATGAGTGTGTTACACATTTGCAAGAATAAGATAAAAAAAAAAATGGGTAATATCAGTAAAGAGCGCTCTCATTTTGTTCTCTCCCCGGATCTTTATCGAAAGAGCGTGACGTCAATAGAACTACATGACGTCATCGGGAGTTTGCTTGACGTCAGTGGCGCCCCCGGGGTTCGGGTCACTGGATGTGGAGGATCAGGAGTTAGGATGTGGAGGTTGGGACAAGTGGAGGTGGTCATGTGGAGGGACCAATTCTTTCAGCCAGGTAGGAGGGGTAGGGAGGTGGGCATGGGAGATGGCGTCTCGCAACTGAATTTTTTATTCTTTTATTTTTTAAACGTCTAGACAAGAAAGTTAGACACGCTACGGAGTGGATAGGGTTAGTCTAGTCCCCCCTCTCCCCCGACATCACCGCCCCTCCCCCGGAGGGGTGCAAGCCACGTCTGAATAGAATCGTCTGGCTCCAACATGAAAATACTCAATGTGGTATTACACACACACACACCTCGTGGTACAGTTGGTAGAGTTCCCGGCTGCCACTACGGCTGTCCGGGTTCGAGATCCGCCCAGGGTTGAAATAATTTCAGTATCGCTGCCTTGCGAGTCGTTACTCCAACTCTCATGGGCGGGGAGTTGGGTGTGTGTGTGCGTGTAAAGTCACAGCATTACCCATAGATCGGTCATATATGAGCACTGAGCTCTCCTCCGGGAGGGGAATAGCTGTCGATCACGAGTCTGACACGTGATCCAAGACCATGGTGAATCACACACACAGACTTTGTTGTACTAATCCTGATTGACGCCAGGTGATTTTAGTCAAGGACCGTGAGCATCTGACCAAAAGGGGCTCAGTCTATAACATAATAAAATCGCTTGGCGGGTACCAAGGCGCGGTGTTCACACAGCAAACCGCGGTATTGAGCGGGTCGGTGGAGAGGGACGAAAAGGAAGAGGAAAGAGACGAGGAAAATGGAGACAGGAAAGAAAGATGAATAACGAATGAAGCATTAAAAGGGACGAGAGTGAATGAATGGAAGAAACGGAAGACGCGAGAGAAAGGAAGCATTCGACAGGAAGAACAAAGGAGAAGAGAGTTTGTACACAAGAGAGAAAGAGAGAGAAAAAAGAGCGTGATAGAATGAAAGAGGAGACGAGGGGAGAGAAAAATGAAGGGGAAAGATGTAGTTGTAGTAGTAGTAATAGTAGAAGTAGTAACAGTAGTAGTAGTTCCTCTTCTTGTTGTTGTTGTTGTTCTTGTTCTTGTTAGACATATCATGATGTCTCCAAGTCTTTCTCACGTTTACCAAGAAACTCTCTATACATTCAACGGAAGGGATAGGAAGAAGAACAGAGGAAAGGAGAGTTTGTGCACAAGAGAGAAAGAGAGAAAAAAAGAGAGCGTGATGGAATGAAAAAGGAGAGGAGAGGAGGGGAGAGAAAAACGAAGGGGAAAGACGAAGGTGTTGTGTTTCGTCACTGACAATGCACCAGCGCTTCTCGCGTGGATGATATTGCGTTGGGAAGAGAGGAAAAGAGAGGGAAATAAAAAGAGAGAAAATGACAAAGTGAGAGGAAGAGAGAGAGGGAAATAAAAGGAGAGAAGATAGCAAAGTGCGAGGGAAAGAGAGAGAGAGAGACAGAGGGAGAGAGAAAGAGAGAGATTGGGTCTTTATATTTGGGTAACTTGATTCTTTTGGATGATGGGACGCTTTGCTTGTCCAAGGCGAACTGGCGGAGGGGAAAATGGAAGGTCGGTTTCGGGTAGGAGCAGGAAGAGGAGGAGGAGGAGGAAGGGGAGGGGAAGAAGAGGAAGGGGATGGGCAAGAAGAGGAGGAAGGGTAGAAAGAGGATGAAGAGGAGGAAGGGGAAGAGGAAGAAAAGGAGGAAGGGTAGAAAGAGGATGAAGAGGAGGAAGGGGATGAGGAAGAAAAGGAGGAAGGGGAAGAGCAAAAAAAGAGGAGGAAGGGTAAAAAGAGTATGAAGATGAGGAGAAAGGGGAAGAGGATGAAAAGGAGGAAGGTGAAGAGGAAGAAAAGGAGGAAGGGAAAAATAGGAAGGGAAAATGGAAGATCGATTTCGGGGAGGAGCAGGAAGAGGAGGAGGAAGGGTAGAAAGAGGATGGAGATGAGGAGGAGGAGGAAGAGGAAGAAAAGGAGTAAGGGGAAGAGGAAGAAAAGGAGGAAGAGTAGAAAGAAGGTGAAGAGGAGGAGGAAGCGGAGGGGAAGAAAAGGAGGAAGGGGAAGAGCAAGAAGAGGAGGAAGGGTAGAAAGAGGATGAACATGAGGAGGAAGGGGAAGAGGAAGAAAATGAGGAAGGAGAAGAGCAAGAAGAGGAGGAATGGTAGAAAGAGGAGGAAGAGGAGAGAAAGGGGAAGAGCAAGAAGAGGAGAAAGGGTAGAAAGAGGATGAAGATGAGGAGAAAGGGGAAGAGGAAGAAAAGTAGGAAGGGGAAGAGCAAGAAGAGGAGGAAGGGTAGAAAGAGGAGGAAGAGGAGAGAAAGGGGGAAGAGGAGAAAGGGTAGAAAGAGGAGGAAGATGAGGAGAAAGGGGAAGAGGAAGAAAAGTAGGAAGGGGAAGAGCAAGAAGAGGAGGAAGGGTTGAAAGAGGAGGGGGAGAAGAAGGAGGAGGAAAGGGAGGAGGAGGAGGGAAGTGAGGACGTATGTACGTGAGTGAAGGACGAGCCAACAGTGGTCACACGACCCCTGTGTATCTCGGGGTCCCGATATACGCCAGGACAGTTTACCTCCTCGGGGTTGGTTTTCCATATTCTTTTGCTGGTCACACTAGAGTGAGATAATTATGTCTTCCGGTATAACACTCTCATCACTAAATACTTTGTTGTTGTTTAATCAAAGTAATTAAAGAAAAAATGAACTTTTTTAAATCACAAAGGCCATAATAGGAGAAATAACCCTGGATATGATATTCTCATCGCAAGATATATTTCAGTTATATAATGGAAGAAATTAAAGAAACAGTATATTGTTTTATGGTCTACATGTTGTATTATCTCTGACCTCCTGCTTCACTTTTTTTATTTTTTTATTTATTTTTTTTTTTTTGTGACGACCAACACAATCTTATTTTTGGACCCCGACGTCCCTCCGGGTTTTTATTGCCCCGAGGTAAGAGTAGGTTGTATTCCCCGAGATGCACAAGGAGAATGAGGGAACAAGCGTGGAAGGGAGAAAGGGGACGTGTGTCAGGAGCTGGGAGACCTTAAGCATGATAGATTGTGAGGGTCCTGGTGCCTGAGGGAATAAGGGACTGAAGGGGGATCTTAATGTGAGATGGTGACGGGACCTTAGTGTGAGATAGTGAGAAACCTGCGAAGAGTCTCTTGTGAGATAGTGAGAGACATGTGAAGGATCTCTCGTGAGATAGTCACGGGAATAAGGGAGTGAAGGGGATCTTGATGTGAGATGGTGATGGGACCTTAGTGTGAGATAGTGAGAAACTTGCGAAAGATCTCTTGTGAGATAGTGACGGGACCTTAGTGTGAGATACTTAGAGACCTGTGAACGATCTCTTGTGAGATAGTGACGGGAATAAGGGACTGAAGGTGATCTTAATGTGAGATAGTGACATGACCTGAGGGTGAGACAGTGAGAAACCTGTGAAGGATCTCTTGCGAGATAGTGACGGGAATAAGGGACTGAAGAGGGATCTTAATGTGAGATAGTGACGGGACCTTAGTGTGAGATAGTGAAAGACCTGCGAAGGATCTTGTGAGATAGTGACGGAATAAGGGACTGAAGGGGATCTTAATGTGAGATGGTGACGGGACCTTAGTGTGAGATAGTGAGAAACCTGCAAAGGATCTCTTGTGAGATAGTGACGGGACTTTAGGGCGAGATAGTGAGAAACCTGTGAAGGATCTCTTGCGAGATAGTGACGGGAATAAGGGACTGAAAGTGATCTTAATTTGAGATGGTGATAGGCCCTTAGTGTGAGATAGTGAGAAACCTGCGAAGGATCTCTTGTGAGATAGTGACGGGACCTTAGTGTGAGATAGTGAGGGACCTGCGAAGGATCTCTTGTGAGATAGTGACGGGACCTTAGTGTGAGATAGTGAGAGACCTGCAAAGGATCTCTTGTGAGTTAGCGAGGGAGAATTTTGGGAGACATGTAACGCGTGTGGATTTCAAGTTTTGTTGTGGCGTGAGATGTGTGGTCGGGGCGTGGTTGATCCAGCTGATTAGCCTCGTTACCCCAAAGTCAACCCAGGCTGTGCAACGACACCACGGTCGTACCAGCAGTGTGTGTGTGTGTGTGTGTGTGTGTGTGTGTGTGTGTGTGTGTGTGTGTGTGTGCGTGTGTGTATGTACATACGAAAACTCTTGTATGCGAACTTTTGTGTATATGTGAATGGGTGTACACGGGTTTCTGTGTTTGTGTAGGTGTTTGCTTATAGATTTAGAGTAACCTTTCTAGGTATCCATGTGACTGATTTTTTTTTTAATTTTATATGCTGTGGATGAACTCTGTCTTGCTGCTGTGCTTCTGACCCAAGCAGTGGGCAGGAGACAGGGATGACCTTTCTTTGACAAATAGATAAGATGAAAGGGAAATGGGTGGCGAATGGGATTGGGATGGGTAGGGGTGGTTGGATGCCTTGGCTGCAGACATCCCGTATAAGGGGAAATAATCCTATTGGTATAAGAATAGATAATGTATAAGGTATTTATGAAGATAATGTAACACAATGGAGCTTTTGAACAGGACCATGGAAATGTGTGGTAAGTGGTATTATTATTATTATTATTATTATTATTATTATTATTATTTTTCATTTCAAATGTGGATTTCGTGTTCATATTATTTATTCATATAATTATTTATTTATTTGTCTGTTTATTTTCAACAACCTCAACTATTTACTTATTTTGTTTTCATTTGTTTCGCTTTGTGCCTCTGGATGGTACGTGATGCAAGATTGATAGAATATGCCGTAGTTATAATGCAGGATATAGTGCTTCATTATGCATCTGTACTGTATTTCTGTGTGAATGGTTGTTTCCGGTTTGTTTCGTTTAATAGTGCTGTTGCCAGAAAACATAATCTTCATTACAGAAGTCCATAGGCCACAGGTAGAGAACGGGTCATATAATTCCACAAGTGGGACACTAAACGAAAATTAGTGATCGTTAGTGGAGACCCGATGGTTCTATTCATTGTTGAATCTAGTGAGGATCTTCCCCCAGAAAGCTAAATAAGAACAGCAAGGCATAAATTTTTTTTAGGAGCTGCGCAAGTGAAAAGAGGCGGACAGACACCGTAGATTTGGGGGAGCGTCGTTCTCTGAGCCGTGTGTGATCGTACCATGGTAAAGACCCGGTGGACCCTTGTAAAACTCCCTGTGTGTTGAGGATAATGAAAATCTATTTATCTTTTGCCCCTTTTAGAGTCATAACCTTCTAAAAACTGTCTCCGGGGGGTAAGGTAGTAAAAATGGTTTTACGAGACTACTAGAATACTGATGGAGTCTCTCTCTCTCTCTCTCTCTCTCTCTCTCTCTCTCTCTCTCTCTCTCTCTCTCTCTCTCTCTCTCTCTCTCTCTCTCTCTCTCTTCTTTCACACACACACGCGCGCGCGCTCACGCCATATGGAAAAAATAGTGGCATCGGGTTTAAGAAGTTGACAACAAAAATTCTTTACACAATAACGATAAGAATCCACGCCATTACTTGATGATATCTGTGATCGACATCGAAAGAAGGGCGGTGTATGTTGTGCCTGTCTATGGGCAATGTAAACAGTTGCTATGGCAACCGAAGACGCACTGTGACCAAGGAATGGATGAGTCTCACAAGTGGAGGGATAGGCAGGCTTGCAGGGCCAAAGGAGTTACAACTGGTCTTTTATAGCCAACTTTATACGGGATTACGTGCCGCGGCCCACTGGGTAATACCATATTTGGTAATTAACCCCCCTCCCCCCACCCTTATCCCTGGATGGGCCAGTATTATGTTAAACTGGGTCCCCCTCCCCCGCTAACACCATCTCCCTCCCCCCCGCAACCCCCCTCCCACCTACCCCCCGCTAACCCCCCCTCCCTCTTCACCCCATCCCACATGGTGGTCGGAAAAGTATGGGGGGAGGGTGGGGGGTAGGGTAAAGGAGTCATTTGAATCTCTCCATTTTATGTTAATTGCTGATGTTATTGTTTTATTATGATTGTAATTATTTGTAGTACTCTTATCATTATTTTATTATTATTATTACTATTATTATTATTATTATTATTATTGTTATCATCATCATCATTATCATTAGTATTACTACTATTACTAGCCTTTGTACATTTATTAATTTAATTTCATTATCTATTTTATATATTTACTTATTTTATTATTTGTAGTACTCTTATTTTTATTATCATAATTATTATTTTTGATATTATTGCAATATTATTTTTATCATTATCATTGGTATTACTATTATTACTAGCCTTTGTATATTTATTAAACTTCATTATCTATTTTATATATTTATTTACTTTATTGTTATTTTCTTTTTTGGGGGGGAATCGCTCCAACCTTTTCCATTTTTTAAATTGCTAAAGGAGCACCAGCCAAGCGCTGGTCATTTCAGGTTCCACCCTTTCTATACAGTGAATTCGATTATAGCCACGCGTGTCCCCGTGGTCATGCCAGGCCATGCACACGTAGATATCCATAGACTTTCATGAATGACCGTCCGTCATGCAGTAATGGAAGCCATTTTCGCGAAAAATGGTTGGATTGAAATCCCCTTTTGGCGTCTAAAGGCTCAAGCCCATGAGTTGCAATTTCCAGCCAGTTTGTTAATCCCCTTCGCAACGAAAGAGGTTAAGCCTATCTTGGATAGCCCTCATGGTGTTCGTAGGTCGTTAGTGACTTTACCAGCGCTTCTGTCCTTGGGGAGAAAATCGCGATTTAGAGAGTTTATCATCGAGTTGGTCAAGCAGTTTAATACGTTCAACATGGTCACGTTTTTCTCCTATTTCGTCTTGGTTAAAAGCAAAATATCCTCCTATGTGGCTGAGGGTTTGTGGACATCCTACAAGGGGTCTCGACCGATTTAAAACCCTTTTTAAGCCGGAGTCTGCATTCTGAGATTCATAAAATCGTCTGTTCTTATCCAAAATAAAATTATTAAATGCGTCACCGAATTGAAAGGGTTAAGGGGGTTTTCTTCGGCCGCAAAAATCGACATTTTTAGTTTCCTATAATTTTTTAATATACTCCATAAGTGTTTAATAAAAAATTTCTGACCTTGGACTTAGATCACATTGTGTGTGTATGTATATATATATATGTATGTATCGGGGTTCGAAACATTAGTAGTAAATCTGTTACTCTGAGACCAGTGTTTGAAAATTTACCGTTAACATGACTCCTGGACTCCAGCTCTTTACGACATATATATATATATATATATATATATATATATATATATATATATATATATATATATATATATGTGTGTGTGTGTGTGTGTGTAATGTATGTATGTATGTATGTACATGTATATATGTGTGTAATATAAATGAACCAGGACTGATTAGATCGCTCTCGTTTCTCGTGATAAGAATTTTAGGGAAAATGAATATATAGATAAATAGAATATTCCTCAACGACCGGGTTGCGAGATTGACTTGGTAGTATGGAAAGACTGCGAAGAAAAAAGAATAGGAAAGACTCGTTGCTCATAGACTCCCTCAAAACACACACATGCACACACACACACACACACACACACACACACACACACACACACACACACACACACACACACACACACACACACACTAACACACACATACATACACAGTCACACACACTGATGTCCCCCACCCCCACACTCAACATTTCCATTTGCGCTCCCTTTCCCTTCCTCTCTTACCTTCCTCTGTTCCCAATTTTTTCCCTTTTTCCCACTCTCTCCCCTCCCATTGCCTCGCCTCTTTTCCTCTCTTTCCCCTCCCCTTCCGTCCCTTTCACCTCCCACTTCTACCCTTCCCTCCCCTTCCCCTCCCCTTCCCCTCCTCTTCCCCACCCACTTCTCCCCTTCCCTCCCTTTCCCTCCCTTTCCCCCCCTTCAATACCCTCTATTTCCCTATCCACTCTGTCCCCTCACCTCCCTTCCCGACCCCTCGCTTCCCTTCCCCTTCCTTCCCTTGTCCTTTAATGCCTTTCTTCTCTTCATCCTCCCCTCATGCCCTCCATCGCACTCTCTCCCATCCTCCTAACCTCTTCTATTCCTCTCCCGGTGGCCCCCCTCCCCCTCCCCACCCCTCCCCCACCCCACCCCCACCTCTCTTTCATCGACACAACACACCTGTCGCCATCCTTCTCCCTCTTTTCCCTCCTCTCTCTCTTTCTCTCCTTGATGCCCTCTCCCCCTTCTCTCTCTTTCATCCTTTTACTATACTCCTCTCGCCCTTCCCCCCTGTCTTCCCCCCTTTCGTCTTCTCTCTTTTGATGCCTTCCCCCCTCTCCCCACCCTTCTTTCCTCTTCCTTTCTCTCCCCCCTCTCCCCGCCCTCCTTTCCTCTTCCCTCTTCTTCCCTCCTTTTCCGTCCTCTCCCCTCCTGATCCCCCAATCAGTTTCCTCCACTCTTTCTCCCCATCCCCTCCACCTCTTCTTTCTCCCCATACCGTCACCTCCTCTTTCTCCCCATCCCCCACCTCTTCTTTTTCCCCATTCCCACACCTCCTCTTTCTCCCCATCCCCTACCTCTTCTTTCTCCCCATCCCCCACCTCTTTCTCCCCATCCCCCACCTCTTCTTTCTCCCCATCCCTCCACCTCTTCTTTCTCCCCATCCCCCACCTCTACTTTCTCCCCATCCCCCACCCCTTCTTTCTCCCCATCCCCCACCTCTTCTTTCTCCCCATCCCCCCAC
>NC_134778.1:53970199-53972699 GCF_046742065.1 Oratosquilla oratoria | reverse complement strand
CTTAGGATAATGTGTATGGTGATGGAGGTGATGGTGAAGATGATAATGCGTATGGTGTTAGTAGTAGTGATAGTGATGATAATGCCTATGGAGGGGGTAATGGTGATTGTAATGATAATGCCTTTGGAGGTGGTAATGGTGGTAGTGATGGTAATTCCTATGGAGGTGGTAATGATGGTAGTGATAATAATGCCTATGGAGGTGGTAATGGTGATAGTAATGATAATGCCTTTGGAGGCGGTAACGATGGTGGTAATGGTGGTAGTGATGATAATGCCTATGGAGGCGGTAATGATGGTAGTGATAATGCCTATGGAGGTGGTAATGGTGATAGTAATGAAAATGCCTTTGGAGGTGGTAATGATGGTGGTAATGGTGGTAGTGATGATAATGCCTATGGAGGCGGTAACGATGGTGGTAATGATGGTAGTGATAATGCCTATGGAGGTGGTAATGGTGATAGTAATGAAAATGCCTTTGGAGGTGGTAATGATAGTGGTAATAGTGGTAGTGATGATAATGCCTATGGAGGCGGTAACGATGGTGGTAATGATGGTAGTGATAATGCCTATGGAGATGGTAATGATGGTGGTAATGGTGGTAGTGATGATAATGCCTATGGAGGTGGTAATAATGGTGGTAATGGTGATAACATTTTTGGTGGTAATGGTGTCGAAAGTCGAGGTGGGGAGGATCGTTGTCGAGTCATTTTCTTGGGCGATCTCGAGGAAGCCCAACTTTGATGATAACTTTGGCTTGAATTCTGATAACATCCTTGCTTGGGGGGTGGGGGGGAGGCGGTGGGCGTGGGGGGATTTTGTTCAGAAATAAAGGGAGGACCTTAGGATACTTAGAGGCCCAGGCCTTTGTAATAACCCTTTATTGCTTCCCCCTCCCCCCTTTTTATTATTATTATTATTATTATTATTATTATTTTTTTTTTTTTTTTTTTTTTTTTTTTTTTTTTTTTTTTTTTTTGAGGGGGAGAACCCTAAGGTAAGTGAACTTTTGGAGGGAACAGGGTGCCAGAAGAAGTATTTTGATTTTGTTTTCCAGTTTACAGTTTTATATGCATGGAAAATACCATTTTTGGAAACTGTTGCAAATACGTTCGTTTTATGTAGTGCAACTGAAGTTCGTGCGTTTTGTTATAATTATGTTTTTTTTTTTTTTTTTTAGCACAGAGTTCGAAGGAGCCATTGCCAACAAAGAAAACTCGAAATACGTAAAATGCGTCATCGGATAGAGGAGTTGAAGTTGACGGAACGAGAAGGGGGAGGGGGGGAAAGGGGCGAGGATGGTGGCAGGGGGGTTTAGTTGGGGCGGGGAGTTCTCAGCGACGGTTTAAAAACGTCCAAGTTTACGACATGACGTAAGCGAAACGGTTCGTCTTTGGAGTGAGTGAGTGGCGTAGCGTCAGACTCTCTGGAGAAGAAGACGAAGGAAAAAAAAAAAAGAAGAAAAAAAAAAAGAAGAGGTTCCTTCCTGTATGGCAACGAAGCTCCGCCCTTCTTCTTCTTCTTCCTCTCCCTCTTCCGTTCCTTTCTTCCTTCCCCCCTTTTCCCCTCCTCTCCTTCTCGCTTCCCCCCTTTCCCTTTCCACCTCCCCTTTCCCCCTCATCCTTTCCTATTCCTCCTCTCCTTTCTCCTCCCCCATCCTCCTCCCCCTTCCTCCTCTCCTCCTCCCCTCATCTTCTCACTTCCTCCTTCCCCTCCCCCTCCTCCCATCCTCCTCCCCTCCCCTCCTCCCATCCTCCTCCCCTTCCTCCTACCCCCCATCCTCCTATCCTCCTCCCCATTTCTCATACTCATTCCTCCTTTCCCTTCTTCCCCGTTCCCTATTCCTCTTCCCTGCCCCCTTCTCCCTTCTTCCCTCTTCCTCTTCCCTCCTTCCCCATATCCTCCATCGCCCCTTCCCCATTCCTCCCTTACCTTCCCTTTCATCATCCCCTCCCTGACCCTCAAAATGAAGAAAATATTGGCAAAACTACTCCTTCCTATCCTCCTCCTCCTCCTCCTCCTCCTCCTCCTCCTCCTCCCCCCCTCCTCCTTCTTCCTCCTCGTCCTCTTCTTCCCAAATTAAGAAAATTATAAAAAGCAACTCACTTTCTCCCTCCATCTCCTCCCCCCATCAAACAGAAAAATAGAGAATAGTGTAAAAAAGAAAAAGGAAAAATAGGAAGATCGAGAAACATGAAGCGGAGGAAAAAATGGGCTCGAATTGAGGTGGAGGAGGAGGAAGAAGAAGAGGAGGAGAAGGAGAAGGAAGAGGAGGAGGAGGAGGAGGTGGAAGAAGAGGAGGAAGAGGGGTAGCAGCTCCATCAGGTTCTTTGCTTGCTTGCTTGCGCGCCTCTTGTGGCCAACCGAAGAGTTACGGACTCATCTTCTCCTTCGGCAGACTCTGAAGCTCCTCCTTTTTCGCCTCCTCCTCCTCCTCCTCCTCCTCCTCCTCCTCCTCCTCCTCCCTGTTCATATGAAGTCCTCCTTCATCCGACTTTAAT
>NC_134778.1:53960199-53965199 GCF_046742065.1 Oratosquilla oratoria | reverse complement strand
CAATCACATATCATCCTTAACACAGTTCCACCCTATTTCGTCTGCCCACACACTATCCTTGCCCTAAAAGGGCCTTTTACACGGTCAAACCTGGTTTGTCAAACAAGTGTTTGAAGGTTTGACGGGGGTAAATGGGGTATTTGTTTGTCAAACGTGTTTGTCAAACATGTTTGACAAACGTGTTTGACAACCAAATACCCCCATTCACACGGTCAAACATCACTTCAAACACGTTTGACAAACCGTGTAAATGGCCCTTTAACAACAACAACAACTACCTCTTCCGGGTTCTTTCGTGCCTTGTCTTCTGAGATACGGTGGCTTTATCGATTTTTGTCTTCCACCTTTTCCTCTCCTTCCATTCCTCCTCCTCCCCATCAAGGAACAGCCAGGACGCCTCCACAGTCTTCCCTCCCTCCTTCCCTCCCTCCCTCCGTTCTTCCACTTGTCCTCCACTCTACTGGAGGCTCTCCTTCCCGCTTCCTCCTTTCCTCTTCATCCAATTTCTTTATTCTGCGTCCTTCCTCTTTCCTTCTTCTTTGTTTCCTCTTCTTGTTTACTTCTTCCTTTTGCGCCTCTCATTCCATTTTTCTATTTCTTCAGTTTTTCCTTCCTGTTCTTTCCTCTTTCTCGTCCTTTGTTTCTTCGTTCGTCTTTCCTCTTCACATTCCCTGTAACCTTTTATTTATTTATAATATATATACATGTATATATAAATGCATATATATATATATATATACTGTATATATATATATATATGTATATATATACATACATACATATATATATATATATATATATATATGCTGGGACATTGTGACAAGTTGATGAAGGTGGAAAAATAAGTCACGGGTCTAGTTCCGAATTTTTGTGTTTATTCCTGATCGGTTTCGCTCTAAGCTTCCTCAGGTAGTACATTCCTCTGAAGGAGCTTCGAGCGAAACCGGTCAGGAATAAACCCAAAAACTCGGACATAGACCCGTGACTTCTTTTTCCACCTTCATCATATATATATATATATATATATATATATATATATATATATGTATATATATGTATATATATATAATATATATATGTATATATATTATGATTATGATTATTATTATCATTTATTTATCTTATTGTATTTTATTTATTTATTTATTCATTTTTTATTTATTTATTTATTCATTTTTTTTTTTCCCGCTGGTTCTGGTTTTCATTCCTTTATGGCCGTATGTAACGTTGGCGGCGGTCTCGAGACGCCGAAGGAGCCACGTGGTGGTCACAATGGGTCTTGTTTGGTCGAAGAAGTCAAGGAGGCGGAAAACGTGGACACAAAGCAGTCTTGGTGTTGTTGGTGGTCGGGAGGGAGGGGAGGGGAGGGGGAGAGGGGCTTTCGGTCGGTCGTGGTGGAGGGGGTGGAGGTGGTGGTTGGTTGTTATGGAGGTGGACGCGATTTTTTTTTTTTTTTTTTTTTTTTTTTTTTTTTTTTTTTTTAGGACGGCAAAGGATCTCAGAGTCTGACCAAATATTTATTTTTCTTCGTTTTCTTTCTTTCGTTTCTTTCATGGTTGGTAAATGAAGATAAGAAGAAATTCCGTGGACTCTCCAAAGAGGTTTTCAAGGTTGTTTGGGAGTCTTCTCTTCAGCCGTGAAAATCCTTTAAGAAAAAATGGATTCAAAAGAGAGGGTATTGGTTATATAGCGCTCACAGCAGAAAGTTGGAAGAGGTAGCTAAAGAGTTTGAAAAAGTTTGATCAGTCACCGGTAAAGGTTTGAGGGATTTTGGATCTCGAGACTCAAAAAAAAAAAAAAAAAAAAAAAAAAAAAAAGTGAATAGATGCTAAGTTCGGTGGTTTTCATTGTTAAGACTTCGGAAGGAAGTTAGTAACTTTTAATCAGTTGTCAGAACTCTTTAAAGGTAAAAGGGTGCTTCCTGTCACGTGTTTGAGTGGAGGAATCTAGGGAGACCAACTTTGTAGAATATTAAAGAAAAGTTTAACATGGTTCTATAACTTAAGTTCTAAGATGTGGAAGAATTTATATGGGTTTTATGAAGTTTAGGTTTATGTTAGGTTTAGTCGTAACTGTGTTTGGTATTGGTTATGAAAGTGATTATATTGTCGAATGGAAAATATTAAAGTGAATAGGATAGGGATTATCAAAGTAGTGTGGTATAGTGGTGAACCCACATTCTAAGAGTGGTCAGGTTCAACCTCGGGCTGGGTGAGACTGATATACAAGACGTGACTGTGAATAGCGTTCATAGTGGAGAGGAGGGATGGAGTGAGAGATTTGAACTTCAAGAGGCAGAGAACATTGGGTTCAAATTAATTTGGCTGATAAGCCCCGCCCATGTTCCCTCCCCACTCGGTCACGTGGTCAATAGAAGGAGGGACTGAGAAGAGGTGAAGGGTTGAATCAGGGGAAAGGGTTAAAGAGGAGAGGAGGATGAAGAGAGAAGGGAGGACGAGTGGGAGGGAGGGTGGATGGAAGTGGAGAAGAGAGAAGCAGAAGAGGTAGTACAGAGAGAGAGAGTGAGAGAGTTAAAGAGGAAGAAAGACATAGAATCCGGAAGGTATAGGATGACATTATTTACGAGGGAGCTCAGCCAGAGTGGAGTGAGTGGAGGGGGAGAACTGAATGGAGTATAAGGAGAAGGTTAAGAAATTTAATAAAAAAAAATGAGTGAAATGTGATGATGGCAGGTCAGAATAGGAGAGAAGGAGTAGAAGGCAGGATGGAGGTAGAAAAATGTGGAGGTGAGAGTGATATGGAGGAAAGCGAGTGCCAGGGATATCCGGGCACGGCGGAGACATGTATGGAGATGGAAGAAGTGGAGGAGGTGGAATAAGTGGAGGAGAACCAAGTGTAGCGTGGAGGTCGACAGCGCAGAAGGAATGAAGACCCTTAGAGGGCGAAGAGGTGGAAAAGACTCGAGGCTCTTCTTTGCCTCCTTCTCGGCTCTGGAGGAGGCGAAGGAGGAGGGAGAGGGTGGATGGAGGTGTGAGAGGGTGGATGGAGGTGTGGTCCTCTAGAGGGGCGAAAGATGGAGGGTAAAGGAGGTGGAGGTAAAGATCTAAGAGTATGAATTAACATGTTCATCATGAACACGAACTTTTGTAGACATTATAAAAGAAGTTCACATTTGGGATAAACACAAAAAACAAATACATACATACATACATACATACATACATACATACATACATACATACATATACTAAAGGCTCTTTTCCCCCTTCCACGGGAGGTAGCCAAAAGACAAAGGCATAGAAACCACTCACACGCATTTCATCTCGTACATATTCCACTCCCCTCCACCCTCTTCCCTCCCTCTTATCTTGGCACTTCCTGGATGACGGGTCATCCTTGCATATTGTCCACTGCCCTGGGTCAGAAGCAGTGTCGCAAGACACAGCACAATAAATAAATAAATAAATAAATAAATAAATAAAAACAGTGAATTTTTATATTTCGGTCTCTGTTCAGAGACTCGACGATATACACGTCAAACGAGTTAAGAATTAACCATAAACTAATTTTCTCGAAATGTTTTGACAATTCCTTCAGTAGTTTCTGATTTCTCACGTTTGGACTAAAGACTTGTTCACGCCTCCATCGGTCTTTATTTTTCCACCATGGAAGGGGGTAGCCGAAAGGTAAAAGAGACCAGAAACTGGATCCATTTTGAGTTTCTTCACAGCGACCTTTGCACACGTACACGCACACACGCAAAGGCGTTCTTAAAGGTGGAAGGGATGAAGGTGGAGGAAAGGTAACACCAGGAAGGTGCATGAGGGCCGGGAGGTGGAAGAGAGGGGATAGGGAGGTGGAAGGTGGAGGAGAAGGAGAAGGAGATGATGGAGGTGGAGAGAGGAAGTGGAGGCAGAGGTGGAGGAAAGTGGATACATGTATTGACTTTCTTCGGCGCCTCGTGTTGGGTCGTGTATCGAACTCGTGACGGACTTCGATGGCGACGAAGACGAAGACGACGAAGTCGAAGACGAAGGTGAAGCTTCTTGGACTCCTGGACTCCCAGATGTGGAGTGAGGGAGGGTGTGGTGGAAGACTGGGGAAAGGGGAGGATTGGTAGGTTGTAGGGAGTTAAAGTAGAGAGGTGGATCAGTGTTTCTCGCTCTCTTTCTCTCTTTCTCTTTCCCTCTCTCTTTCTCTCTCCCTGTCTCTCACTCTCTCTCCCTCACATACACACGCAATCACTCACTCACCCAGTCACATACATACACACTCTTAGAGTGGTCATATTTCAGCCCAGGAAGTAATTGATAGTTTAAGACAGGATGATAAAAGCAATCTGCTTTTCCACAGAACGCCAGTTAATGACCACGTTCATAATGCGATCTCTGATTGGGGAGAACCCTAACTAGCGTCCCCGAATTATTGCCGGTGACTGCCACTTACCCTGGCTGTCCAGGCACAGAGGGTGAAGGTGACTGGCTAGGGTTTCTTCTTCTTCTTTCTTCTTCTTCTTCTTCTTCTTCTTCTTCTTCTTCTTCTTCTTCTTCTTCTTCTTCTTCTTCTTCTTCTTCTTCTTCTTCTTCTTCTTCTTCTTCTTCTTCTTCTTCTTCTTCTTCTTCTTCTTCTTCTTCTTCTTCTTCGTCTTCTTCTTCTTTTCCTGAATTGAACCGTGTGGCTTCAGCCAGAATAAAAATAGAAAAGGACGCCACCAAGAACAGCCCTCGAACGTTACACAGGAAAAGAGGCAAGGCGAGGCGAGAGGCGCTCTCTTTGTAGAGAGGAGTATGAATGAAGGAGAGCAAGGAGGAAAAGGGCAGCGAGAGGGAAAGGCATATAAACTACAAAAGAGAAGTGGGGTGGACACGGCTGGGGAAGGACGGGACAGGTCGAGAATGCACGAGAAAAAATGTCAACAAAATGGTTTGGGAGGAAAAAGAAATAGAGTAAAGGACAAGGGGAGAACAGCAGGAGAGAGAGAGAGAGAGAGAGAGAGAGAGAGAGAGAGAGAGAGAGAGAGAGAGAGAGAGAGAGAGAGA
>NC_134778.1:53922699-53955199 GCF_046742065.1 Oratosquilla oratoria | reverse complement strand
AAGGAATTGCAGAAAGAGGAAACCGAGGAGGAGGAAGAGGAAGGAGGAGAGTAATTGTAGAAAGACGAAACCGAAGAGGAGGAAGGAGAGGAATTGTAGGAAGGAGAAACCGAGGAGGAGGAGGAGGAGGTGGAGGAAGAGGAACTTCAAATAGAGAATGAGCGGTCAATTGTATAATTGGAATAATAATAATAGTAGTAATAATAATAATTTATTATTATTATTATTATTATTATTATAGTTATTAAGAACATAAGAATGAGGGAGACTGCAAGAGACCATAAGGCCTACACTAGGCAGCTCCGTATCCATCACCACCTGTCATCCCCATCCATAAAGTTGTCTAATAGTTTCTTAAAACAACTGATAGAAACGATTAGACAAATTATTATTATTATTATTATTATTATTATTATTATTATTATTATTTTGATAATAATGGATAATAATGATAATGATAATAACAACAATTATTATTATAAAAATAAATCAGAGTTACGCCCAAGAGTTCTTAACATCTGCAATGCATTGACGACCTCTTAGCCGAAGGAGTGGAGGAGAGTCTCTAGTCGTGAAAGAGTGCTGTGCGACTCTGGCCCGTAGGGGGTGTCACCGAAGTCCTTAAAAGTGGCGCCGGTAGTGGTGGTGGTGGTTGTGGTATTCGTGGTATGGTGGGGGTATTGATGGTGGTGGTATTGATGGAGGTGATGGTGGTGGTTGTGGTGGTCGAGGTGTTGGTGGTAATGGTTATTATGGTGGTATAATAATTGGTGGTGGTAAGAGTTGTGGTGGTGGCTGTGATGGTGGTATAATTGGTATAATTGGTGGTGGTTGTGATGGTGGTATGATAATTGGTGGTGGTAATAGTTGTGGTTGTGATGGCGGTATAATTGGTATAATTGGTGGTGGTTGTGATGGTGGTATAATTGGTGTTGGTTGTGATGGTGGTATAATTGGCGGTGGAGGTGGATACCACCACGTGGAAGGAAGGTGACGAGAAGGTACTGGCAATGGCGGAAGGGAAGTATGGAGGAGTGTGGAGGGCCCCACAAGGAAGGGAGTGGAGGGGGAGTGGAGAGGTGGTTTCCTCAATGTTATTGTCGTGTACTGAGTGGACTGGTCACCCTGCAAAGACGAATAGCCTCTAGGGTCGAGTCCTCCTTCCCCTCCTCCTCCTCCTCCTCCTCCTTCTCCTCCTCCTCCTCCTCCTCCTCCTCCTCCTCCTCCTCCTCCTCCTCCTCCTCCTCCTCCTCCTCCTCTCCCTTCTCCTCCCCCTCCTTCCCCTTCTCTTCCTCCTCTTCCCCTTCTCCTCCTCCTCCCCTTCTCCTCCTCCTCCCCCTTCTCCTCCTCCTCCTCCTCCTCCCCTCCTCCTCCTCCTTCTCCTCCCCTCCTCCTCCTCCTTCTCCTTCCCTCCTCCTCCTCCTTCTCCTTCTCCTCCTCTTCCTTCTCCTCTTCCTCCTCCTTCTCCTCCTCTCCTCCTCCTCCTTCTCCTCCTCCTCCTCTCCCTTCTCCTCCTCCTCCTCCTCCTCCTCTCCCTTCTCCTCCTCCTCTCCCTTCTCCTCTTCCTCCTCCTCCTCCTCCTCCTCCTCCTGCCTCTGCTTTACTTCCTCCTTATCCCTCTGCTGGTGTGCCTCCTGCTCATCATCTCCATCCTCTCACTTCTCTTCCTTTTCCTCCTCTTTCCCCTCCTCTTCCCCCCTTCTCTTCCTCCTTCCTTACCAACTGCTACTACTGTTTACCCTCCCCCTACCGTTCCTCCTCCTCCTCTCCCTCCTCATTCACTCCTCCGGTCTCTGCTCCTCCATCTACTCTTCCTGTTTCTGCTACCTTTCTTTGTCTTCCTCCTCCTCCTCTTCCTCCTCTTCTTCCTCCTCCTTCCCTTCTCAGCCTTCACCTCCTGTCTCTACTCTTTCTATCTCTCTTCCTCCTCCTGCTGCCCCTTCCCCTCCTCCTCCTCCTCCTCCTCCTCCTCCTCCTCCTCACGAGTCCCTTTGCTCTCTCAACCCTGAGCCTCCTCTTGTGACCCTCCTCGCCCTCCATCTCTCTTTGCCCTCCCTCCATACATACACACACCCTCCATCTTCCCCTTCCTTATCTCCCAGCTCTCTTTCCCTATCTCCCGGCTCTCTTTCCTTACCTCCCAGCTCTCTTTCCTTATCTCTTTATCGTTTTACTCCTCTTCTTCTCGGGGTCATAGGCTTTTGCAGCCGCTCCATTGTGCTGCTGGAGTGTGCTTCATGTATTCTTACTTTCTTCTAATTATCATCTTTCTTCTTCGTCCCCTCTTCCGAACTGGCCTCCTTCGCCTCCCCACCTCTTCGATGTTTCAGCCAAGATCCCATTTTCTTTTGTTTTATTTTATTTTTTATTTATTTGTTTATTTTTTGGGTCAATTTTTTTATTGTTTGGGCGTCAGTTATCTTTCTCCCCATCTTTTTTTTCTTATTCTTTCATTCTTTCCGCTCCCCCCCCTCTCTCTCTCTCTTTTTAATTAATTTATTTTTCTATTCCCCGTCTTCCTTGTCTCAGTCTCCGGGTCTCCATCATGATCATCATCTTGACTTGCTTTTGTTCATCTTGGCTCGGTCGATGAAGTTTCGAACTCGGCCAAGGATTGTTTTACATCGTCGGCGCTTTGTGGCCGTTCGTGGACTTAGTAGCGGTGTATGAGTATGTATCGTTCGTTGATTACACATATAAACATACGCACACACGCGTTCGTGCGCATAGACGCATGCATATATTGCGCATATTATGTGTAAAGGAAGGGAGGGGTGGGGGGTAGGGGGTGCCTATGTTTGAATGATATTTTGACGCAGCCCGAAGGGATATCCCCCCCGTCTTCTCTTTTTCTGTATGAGGGGACGGGGAAGGAGGGGGGTCGCCGATGAAGTGAAGCGGCCTTGCTGTGGGTGTACTGTGTCTTGCTGCATTGCTTCTGACCCAGGGCAGTGGACGGGATACAGGGATGACCCGTCATCCATGAGGAGCTAAGAGGAGAGGGGTGGAGTGGGGTGGTGGATGGGAGTGGAATGGGTGGAAGTGGGTGCGTGCTTTTGATTTGGCTACCTCCCTTATAAGGGGAAAAAGGCTCATTTCACCATGGTCTTGGATCACGTGTTGGACTCGCGATCGACAGCTATATCCCTCCCGGAAGAGAGCTCAGAGCTCATATATGACCGATCTTTGGGTACTACTGTGACCTTACACACACACACACACCCAACTCCCCGCCCACGAGAGTTGGAGTAACGACTCGCAGCGCAGCGATACTGAAATTATTTCAGCCCTGGTCGGGATTCGAACCCGGACCGCCGTAGTGGCAGTCAGGAACTCTACCACTGCGCCACGAGTCGTCTATAGACATATGTAAAGGACTGTTGAAGTTCATTGTTATTATTCTTGATCTTGTTATTGTTGATATTGTTGTTATTAATTATGGTTTGAGAGTTGGGTCGCTTCAGAAAGAAAATGGAGAATGGATCAACGAGGTATGATGACGTGGTATACGAATGCCATTATAATCGAGAATTTGGAATAATGATACGAAAGGACTGTTCTTTTAGCTGAATAGAATCGTTTGGCCTCAGCCAGAATAAAATTAATAAGGATGACTCGTCTCTTTTAAGGGGCATCGAAGGGCCCCCCTCAGGTGATTAAAATCACCTGACGGCAACCATAAAGATACACAAGAAGCACCGTCACATCTACGAAGTAAACAAGCATGGCAGCCAAGACTCGCGTCCCGTTTTCTTCGCCGTTTATTAATCCTTCGAAGAAAATGGAGCGAGAGGGAAAAAGGAGAGGGAGAGGACATGTGAAACCACGTGGAGGAAAGTTTGCTTTGAGCAAAGAAATTTGATAGAAAAAAAGTTTGGTAAAGTCGAAACACACATCGCTGCGAGAGAGAGAGAGAGAGAGAGGGAGAGAGTTAAAGCGAATCCTTTGAGAAGTAATGTGAGCCCATTGCTGCATTTGGATGGAAATATGTGTGGGTTCGTTCTAGTTTGATAGGATTCAGATATAAAAGCATGCGCTCACACACACACACACACACACACACACACACACACACACACACACACACACACACACACACACACACGCACGCACAAACGTACACGTGTGTAACTACAATGCTATATTTTCGTATAAATTGTTTATATTGCTGCTATCAGTGAGTAGTTTAGGGTGACCACTGAAAGATTGAATGATATAAAACAAAATAACTTTAGCAAACACTTTTTTTTTTTTTTTTATCCAGGAGGATCCAAGAAAAGAGGGAGGGAGGGTGGTGAGTGGGAGTGGAGGATTTGGGGATGGAATGGGTGGGAGTGGATTTATGCCTCTGACTTTAGCTACTCCTCTTGTAAGGGGGGAAAAAGCCCTTGGTATATGGTATGTATTATTTTATTTTGAAATATAATTAATGGAGTTTTTTCAGTAACATGTGTGAAAAACAATATCACTCAAATGACCACCATTTTCCTCCACACAAAGACAAGCTCTTTCTTCAGCTTTTTCCATGACCGCACCCAAGGTTTCAGGTCCTAAACGTCGAATTTCGTCTTTAATGTTCTCCTTAAGTTCTTGAATTTTTAGAGGTTTATTTCCGTAAACCCGGTCCTTCAAGTATCCCCACAAAAAAGAAAATTGGTTCTGTGAAATCGGTGGGCGAATAATTGAAATAAAATAAAATAAAATAAAAATATAAAGTGCTGAATTTGCTTGACCCCCGCGTTCATCTGATGGGGGGAGGGGTGTGTGGGCTACTTGAAAGAACGCGTTTACGTAAATAAAAACAATTCAGGAAGGAGAGCATTAAAGCCGAAAGAATGTAAATAAACCTGGAACAATTCAAGAACTTAAGGAGAACATTAAAGCCGAAATCCGACGTTGAAGACTTGAAATCTTACGTAGGGTCATGGAAAATGCTGAAGAGAGAGCCTGTCTTTGTGAGCAGGAAAATGGTAATAATTTGAGTGATTTTTTCACACACAATACTGAAAAAAATCAATTACATTTCCAAATGAAATAATGAAAATATACAAATTATATCAACAAAGAGTTTTAAACTTATTGCTATTATATATTTTTATATAATTCAGTTTTTCAGTGGCCATCCTATAATATGATCGTAAATATGTGTGAATATACAGTAATACAGTATTACCCATAGGTCGGTGTATATACTTTGAGCTTTCGTCGGGGAGAAGAGTAGCTGTTAATCACGAGTCAAGCACGTGTTCCAAGACCATGGTGTCTCGCACCAGGACTGAGAAAGAAACTTGCGAAAAATGTTTCAGTGAAGTGGTATGATATATGTCTTACGTCCTCGAACAATATTCCCATCCTCCCTGGCCTCCTCCTTGCAGGGGGTCCTTGCCATGTTACACCACGACCCTCTTTTTCCTTTTTCTGAAAAAAAAAAAAACGTTCATTGGCATTTCTGTTGACCTTATATCTTGCTCTCTCTCTCTCTCTCTCTCTCTCTCTCTCTCTCTCTCTCTCTCTCTCTCTCTCTCTCTCTCTCTCTCTCTCTCTCTCTCTCTCTCTCTCTCTCTCTCTCTCTCTCTCTTGCTCTCTCTCTCGCTCTCTCTCTCCAGAGATTTCTCTCCCTCTCTACCCCGCTATCCCTCTCCCTCTCCTTCTCTGTCTCTCTATTGTGTGTGTGTGCGCATGTGTGTGTGCATGCATGCATGTGTGTGTGTGTGTGTGCATGCATGCATGTGTTTGTGCGTGTGTGTGTGCATGCATGTTTGTGTGTATGTGTGTGTGCATGTGTATGTGTGTGTGTGTGTGTGTGTGTGTGTGTGTGTGTGTGTGTGTGTGTGTGTGTGTGTGTGTGTATGTGTGCAAGGAAACTCCGAAGTAGACTCTGAAACGTCTCTGTAGATGAGTTTCAAAGACATCATTCGGTCGTATGCTTCCAAACCAATGTGGAGCGGACTTGGGGCTCGTCAACTTCCGTTTTCATCTTCGCTTCTTCCTCCTCCTTCGTGTTGCCTCTCTTCTCTTCTTTCGTTCCTTCTCCCTCCTCCTTCCTCCTCTCATTCTTCCTCTCTTCTTCCTCAGCCTTCCACATCTCTCTCCTTCTTTCTCGACCTCCTATCGCTTATTCTCTTGCCTTTCCTCTCCTCCCTTCCTTCTTCATTTACCCTTTTATTTACCTTCGTATAGGTTCCTTATCTTACCTTTCCATTCCCTTTGTTTTATCTTGTGCGTGCTTCCTATATTCAGCATCCATTACCTCATTTCTTACCCTCTTTTCCTCTCCCCTCATCTCCTCTCCTCTCCTCTGGTCTCCCCTCTCTCCTCCTCTTCTTCTATCTCCCTTCTCTTGTTCTCCCTTCCTCTCTCTTCCTCTACCTTCCTCTCCTGTATTTTCCATTCCTCTCCTATTTTCTCACCTTATCCCTCTCCCCTCCTCTTCCCTCTTTTCCTCTCGTTTCCTGTCTCACCATGCCCTGCCCTCCCCTATCCGCACCTCTTTCATCTCCTCTCCTTTCCCCTCATCTCCTTTCCCCTCATCTCTTTTCCTCCCCTCTCCTGTCCACTCCACTCCGACCTCTCCCCTCACTTTTCCTCCCCCGGCATCTTTTTCCCCTCTTCCCTCCTCTCCTTTCCCCTCATCTCTTTTTCCTCCCCTCTCGTGTCCTCTCCACTCCGACCTCTCCCCTCACCTCTCCTCCTCCTCCCCTCACCTCTCCTCCTCCTCCCCTCACCTCTCCTCCTCCTCCCCTCACCTCTCCTCCCCCGGCATCTTTTTCCCCTCTTCCCTCCTCTTCCCCTTCTTTCGTAATCATGGCGCTGTCTTGTTTTGTGTGTAATATATACCCGATGGGCCGTTTGTCGCGTCCGGGGGGTGGAGGGGGGATGATCCGTCGGGACTCCTGTCATAGGAGCGACATTTGCTCGCTCTTCATCTCCTCCGTGATGCCCCTGTCGCCGGCGACATTTCCTTTCTTACTGCCTCTTGATGTAGAGAATAGAGGACCCTCTTGCCCTTCTTCGTCTTCTTCTTCTTCTTCTTCTTTTTCTTCTTCTTCTTCTTCTTCTTCTTCTTCTTCTTCATCTTCTTCTCTTTCTTCTTCTTCTTCTTCTCTTTCTCCTTGTTGTTGTTGTTCTTCTTCTCTTCCTTCTTCTTCTTGTTTTCTTTCTTCTTCTTCTTCTCTTCCTTCTTGTTGTTGTTCTCTTTCTCCTTGTTCTTCTTCTCTTTTTATTCTCTTTCTCCTTCTCATTCTTCTCTTCTCTTTCTTCTTCTTCTTGTTCTTCTCCTCCTCCTCTTTCTCCTTTTCTCATCATCTTTTTTCTCTTTTTCTTCTTATCTTTTGTCTCCTTCTCCTTCTATTCCTCTATCTTTACTTCGTCCTCTTCTTTTCTTGTACATGTTCTTCTCCATCTTCACCTCGTCCCCCTTGTCCATATTCTCTATATTCTTCTAATTCTTCCATATTCTCTTCTCTATTTTGTCACTGTATACTTCAAGTGAATCGCTAGTAACAGCGAGAATCATACAAATAATTTCCTCTCGCTCGGCATCAAGCAAGACCTCGGTTCGATTCCCGGGACGACTGTCGGAAACTATTTGTTTGTTACCGTATCTTTATCCGTTGATTTGATACGCGTCTACTCAGACGCGATGGCCCGGGGCATCCATATAAGTCCAAATACGAAGCTTCCGATCTGGGCTCTTGTTGAGTCTTCTTCATCACGTTGCAAAGCAGCGTCTTGCAATGCGTTACGGTTCGTAGGGTCTGCAGTTGCGTGCAACATTGAATTGGCTATCTTGCCGGTTCACGTCACGTATGGGTGGAGGGAGGGCTCCATGTTGCAGATATGGAGTGATTTGTTGCATGCAACATTGTTTCGTTGTTTTATCAACGTGGTTGCAGAGGAGAGCATCTGGTTGGTCGTCGTTTTACAAAGGATTACAAAGAAGGAGCATGCCGACAGGAGACCTTTTGGTCCATAACTAGGTCGGATGCGGAAGAAATTATAATAATGATAAATAGATAAAAGAAAAATAAAGAAAAATATGATAGTATAAATAATAATAAATAAATGCATAGGTATAGTTAATTAACAAAAAAACTGGTAAACAGTAGTTTTTTGAAGTGTTTGTGAATTAACACATATGTGTATCATCCTACAGTTCTTTAGTTATAGTTAGTGCTCGTGATTCCTCACTGTTGTTGTGTTAACATAATTTAACTTTTAAAATAATTTTACTGTATTAGACACATTTAACTTTATTTTAGCTTATCAGACACATTAAGATTGTTTCCCCTTATCAGACAATTTTAAGATTGTAACTTGATATAAAATTTTGTCTGTGTATTTTATTCAGTTAATGATCAAATCTCTTATTCCATTGGATTACATTTTGTCTCGAAAATGAAGCAGATACGTTTTGGCAATGTTGCACAGTTGCCTACATTTATAGCGTGGCGAGATTTGTCAAGTCTACCACCACTTGGCCACGTTATTTACCTCCTTTATTTATCTATTTTTTTGAATTTATTTTATTTGTTTATTTTCTATTTATTATATTTATTTATTTATTTATTTATTTTTTTTTTTTGCGGGAGTGGCTTTGGACCTGTTAGCCATGACTCGATGTAAACAAAGGGAAATGTGTTAACGTTTGATAACAAAACGCGTCGTACGCTGTGCGCGTTACAAATGGAGGCAATTCCCTTCCCCCATCGTGTGGATATCTGGGCTGAATAAACTCTTGTCTCTGTATAAAATCAAGGGTCTTGCCTATTTTACCGAAGAGTAACATTTTACGATATTGAATTCTCTATTATTGTTATTATTATTTTTCTATTATCATTATTATTATTATTATATCATATTATTGTCATTATTATTATTATTATTATTATTATTAATTGATATGTATATATATGTATATATATATATACATATATATATATATATATATATATATATATATATATATATTCGTAGGTCATGTTTCCAGGAAAATGGCAACACTAAATTAAACAGAAGAATTCCCCTAATCCCACGCTCGTACTGTTCTCACCCTTTCTCCCCCTCCTCTCCCCCCTTCCCCTCCCTCCCCCTCCCCCCACCCCCTCCCTCCCCCTCCCCCCACATCCCCTCGTCTTCAAAAGCCAGTGTCGTTGTTTTTGTAAGAGTCACAACGTCCTTATTAGTTAATATGGAGATTCTGTTTCTTTTTGTCTGTTATTGTCTGTTAGTGTTTAATTCGTCAACATATTCTTCTTCCCTCTCTCTCTCTCTCTCTCTCTCTCTCTCTCTCTCTCTCTCTCTCTCTCTCTCTCTCTCTCTCTCTCTTTTTTTCTCTCTCTCTCTCTCTCTTCTCTCTCTCTCCTGGTCTTCCTCTTCATCGCCCATGTCTTTCTCATCTCATTTCTCATTCTCTTCCTTTCATAATTCTTTTCTTCTTCGTCCTCCTTCTTTCCCTCCTCGTTCTCTCATCATCATCCTCACTTGCTCCTCTCCCATCGTCCTCTTCCTCCTCTTTCTGTCTTCCCCCTCCTCATTATCATCAAATCGTCCTCCTCCTCTGCCTCCTCCTCCTCCTCTTCCTCCTCTTCCTCCTCCTCATCCCCTCTTACTTCTCCCCCATCGTCCTCTTCTTCATCTTCCTCCTCTTCCTCTTCCTCCTCATCCCCTCTTGCTTCTCTCCCATCGTGCTCTTCCTCCTCCTCCTTATCATCATCATCATCATCCCCTCTTGCTCCTCCATCGTCCTTTTCCTCCTCCTTTCCTCTTCCTCCTCCTCCTCCTCATCCCCTCTTGCTCCTCCCCCATCGTCCTCTTCCTCGTCTTCCTCCTCTTCCTCCTCCTCCTCCTCCATCTCCTCATCATCATCCCCTCTTGCTTCTCCACCATCGTTCTCTTCCTCCTCCTCCTCCTCCTCCTCCTCCTCCTCGTACTCCGCAAACAATATAATATGATTGCCACTCTCCAAGTACATAAGGCGGTGACGGGAAATATAACGACGATGACGACAATTCTTATTCATAGGTGAGCGTCTCCCGGCGGAAACTCCCGGCCCGAACCTCGTCAGAGAACAAAGAAGAATTGCTGGCCATCGATTTCATCTTCCGTGGGAGTTACGACTTCGGACGCCGGGGGGGGGGGGGCGTCCAGGTAGCCGGGGTCAGATGAGGTCATTTCGGGGGCCTTCATGGATTGATCGAGGTCGATGAGTGAGTTCGAACCGAACAGTACAAACACACATACATACACACACGCACACACACATACACACACACACACACACACACACACACACAGAGTAATGCTGCTATACACAATAAACAGTATATTATTATAATTACTTTATATTATTACACACAGACACTATCGCACACACAGACACACACACACACACACACACACACACACACACACACACACACTCACACATACACAATTATCAGTTTTACTAAGTAAAAGGAATTAGAGAAAAATTAACAATAAACACCGTGATGAAATTTTATTATGCACACATTTTAACAAACTATAGCAATTTCACAATAAATGTCTCAAATATTGATTGATACCTTCGCTACAAGTTTCTAAGTGTGCATTGTATAATTGTCACTACAGATATCAAGGTTTAACAAACGGGATCCCGAAGATCAGCTAAATTTCTGTTTCTTCTCTTATAAACTTTAGATCTGAACCCCACCAGAATGAACGAAAAAATAAATAAACAAATAAATGAATAAATAAATAGATAAATAGATAAGACAGTGAATAAAGGAAGGTGTTAAATCAGGAGATCAGTCCCATAGAGTTTTTTTTTTTAGAGTTTACTTATATATATATATATATATATATATATATATATATATATATATATACATATACATACATACATACATACATAGACACATTCACTCATACATGATGCACACATACACGCATGCATACATACATGTAATACATGCACACATACATTCACTCATACATGATACGCACATATATGCATGCATACATACACGTATACATACATGCATACACACACGTATACATACATGCATACACACGTATACATACATGCACACACACGTATACATACATGCACACATACACGCGTACATATACGCATACATACATGCAAGCATCCATGTTATCATACATAATGGAGCTTGGAAGAGTCCTGCATGTAATGAGGTTTCGAAGAAGGTCACGGAATCCATCCCATTTGTTCTTTGTGTTCCTCCTCTTTTTATCATTATTATTATTATATTTATTAAAGTTGTATCGTGTTTTTTATTTTTATTTTATTTTTCTTTCCTCGTGTGTTCATTCTCTTCATAGTTCTTCTGCCTCATCTTTTCCTCCTTTTCCTTCTTCTTCACCTAATTCTCTTCCTCTTTCCTTCTCTCCTTCTTTTCTTATTCCTCGTCTTCTTCATCCACTCCCGGTGATTCTTCTTGTCATTTTTTTTTATGTCTGACTTATGTGACATTCCTTGGTCGATCTCTGCCATTAGATAAAAACCCTCCGCTGGAAACATATTTGTGCTCAAGTTCGCCAAAAAAATTATTTGTATAAAGCGAATCCTCGCCTCTCTTCCCCTCCTCCCTCCTCCTCTTCCTCCTCTTCCTCTTCCTCCTCCTATTCCTCCTCCTTCTTTTCCTCCTCCTCCTCATCCTATTCCTCTTCCACTTCTTTCTCCGCCTCTTCCTTCGCCTCTCTTCTCCTCTTCCACCTCTTTCTTCTCCCTTCTCCTCCTACATCTTCTTCCTCTTCCTTCTCTTCATCCTCTTATATCTTCCTCCTCCTCCTATGTCTTCCTCCTCCTTCTCTATCTTCCTCCTCCTCCTTCTCTTCCTATGTCCTCCTCCTCCTTCTATATCTTCCTCCTCCTCCTTCTCTTCCTATGTCCTCCTCCTCCTTCTATATCTTCCTCCTCCTCCTTTTCTTCCTATGTCTTCCTCCTCCTATATCTTCCTCCTCCTCTTCCTGTTCTCACCATTTATCGTCTTTCTTTGCCTTGACTTGGTTCCATCTTATCTCTCCTGCTTCTGGGTTATCTTTCCCTCCCTCGCCTCCGTTTCCTCCTTTTGTCTCCCCTCTTCTTTCTTTCCTCTCATCTCTTATTATTCCCCTCTTGAGATTTACGCCTTTATGGCTTGTTTAGTCCCGGTAGATAATCGCCCTCCCTCTCTCTCTCTCTCTCTCTCTCTCTCTCTCTCTCTCTCTCTCTCTCTCTCTCTCTCTCTCTCTCTCTCTCTCTCTCTCTCTCTCTCGCTGCAGCCGCCAGGTTGTTTTATTCAGTTTTATGTTATCCTTTTGTTGTGTCTATCTTCTTTTCTTGCTCCTTTCTTTCCTCTTCCTCCTCTTCCATTTTTTCTTCTCTTGTTTCTCCTCTCCCGTTCTTGTCGTCCTCTTGTTGATTGTCCTCCTCCTTCTCTTCCTCCTTCTCTTCCTCCTCCTCTTCTTCCTCCTTTTCCTCCTCTTCCTCTTACCCCTCTTCCTCTTACCCCTCTTCCTCCTCCCCTCCTCTTCCTCCTCCTCTTACCCCTCTTCCCCTCCTCTTCCTCCTCCTCCTCTTCCTTCTCCTCTTCCTCTTCCCTTCCCCTCTTCCTCCTCCTCTTCTTCCTCTTCCTCCTTCTCCTTCTCCTTCTCCTTCTCCTCCTCAGCCTATGTCGTGTTTGCCTTCGTCATGTTTGTCTTGGCTTGTGTTCCCCAAACGTCTGACGTGACAAGCGGCGGATCTGATCCAAGGACGTCCTCTCTCCTCCTTCGTCAGGCACTTCGCCTCCGCCTCTCGTGCCCTCTTCGTGCTGCTCCTCAGAACCTCCTCCTCCTCCTCCTCCGGTCGGACTCCCTCGGCTTCCTCTGAAGGAAGACCCTTCCTCTTTCCTCCTCCGCCTGTGACCGAGGAACTATCATTCCCGAAGTCAACTTAAAACGGAAGAGAAATAAATAAATAAATGGACAAATAAATATATATAAAATAAGCAAGTAGAGGATTAATTGAGTAGTTGTTATAAGGAGTAGATAATTATTAAAGTGAATAAAATTAATAAATTATTCAATAAATTTATTTAAGAAAATAGAACAAGTAGTATTCGTTTACGTGTTTTATATTCTTATCTTCCTCCTCCTCCTCCTCCTCCTCTTCCTCCTCCTCCTTCACTCCGTCCCTCTTCATCCACCTCCACCTTTTCATCTTTTTCTCTTCCGTCACCTTATCGTCGTCATCATCATCATCATCATCATCATCATCATCATCATCATCATCATCAGCTTCATCACCATCATCATTGTCACCATCATCATCATCATCCACAGCCCTCTCCTTCGCTTTCCCTCTACTGCTGACACTCCTCCTCCTCCTCCTCTTCCTCCTCTTCCTACTTCTCTTCCTCCTCCTCCAAGACCATTACAACATCTTTCCCTTCCCCACCTCCACCTCTTCCAGAACGATCTCTTGCCCCCCACCCCTACCCCCCCTACCACCGCCATCGTTTTCTCCATCTTTCCTCCACTGCCTGGGGCGGCTTCAACCAGGTCTTCCCCCCCTCCTCCTCCTCGTCCTCCTCCTCCTCGTCCTCCTCCTCCTCCTCCTCCTCCTCCTCCTTCTCCTTGCTCCCCAAAGGTCATCCTTCGCCTCCTGATCGTCTTCAGTGGATTCCTTTCCAAGAGCTCTCCTACGTGTTTCCATCTTTAGGTCCTCCCCTGGCTGCCGGCTAGGTCATGGCAGGTCGTAACAGGTCGTGGTAGGTCATAGCTAGTCGTGGTAGCCTCGTATGACCTGGTGTTGTGTGGTTGCAGGTCGGCAGCGTAGTACTGTAGTTAGGTCATGACAGTCCATTGGCCTTGCACTGTCGTGGAAGCAGGTCACGGCAGGTCGGGGTGTTCACCTCGTCCTGGTGGCAGGTCGCCACAGATCGGAAAGTTCGCAGATCGCCACCTCGCACTGACCTGTCGACAGGTCGATAGCCGTACAAGGTTGCTCGGGCAGGTCACGAAGACAGGTCGACAGGTTGTTAGCCTCACACGGTCGCCTGGTGACACTCCAGGGTGCGGGTCACTGGGTCCGACCTTGCCTTCCTTTGGACTCCTCCTCCTCCTCCTCCTCCTCCTCCTCCTCCTCCTTGTCCTCCTCCTCCTTGTCCTCCTCCCTTTCCTCCTCACCCACCCTTCGTCCGCCTGCTTCTCCTTCTTCTCCTTTTCCTGCTCCCCTTTCTCCTCCTCTTCTTTCTCCTCTTCCTCCTCCCCTTTGTCCTCCTCCTCATTCTCCATCTTATTCTCTTCCTCCGCATCCTCTTCCTCTTCCCAGCCCACATCTTCTTCCAACACGTCATTCTTCTCCCCCACATCCTCCCCTCTTCGCCTTCGTCTTCCTCCTCCTCCTCCTCGTCGTCCTCGTCCTTGGACATTTTCCTTTCATCTTCCTGGTCCTCTCCAAGACTTTCTCGGCCCCTTTAGCACGGGCTCTGGTCTCGCTGTCAGCGATAAGCCTCGATCCTGCGTCGTATGCAGTAAGACCCGGGATCGATTCCCAACGGTACGTAAGGTAAAGGTGAAGCAGCTGTGCGGGCACACTAGTGTATAACCTTTTTTTTTTTTTGGGGGGGGACCTGTGGACCAAATGGAGTTTTGATTCATTGAGATCCCCTTCTTGCGAGGACCATCCATCACCTAAAGAGAATAGTCTTCGCGTTTCGTCCAGATCAAAACCTTCTTTTGATTTGTGGCTCCCAGACGCCTCTTTCCCCATAGGTCCCCAACTTTATGGAATGCTGTTTCCACACCACCTGGAAACCATTGCAACACTGAATAAAATCATCTGTCATCAGCTAATCACTGGTCGTTACCAGTCTGTGGACCCCCTTTGAACCTTCTAGGGACCTTCAGGGATCTCGAGGACCCTTGGTTGGGAACAGATGATTGAAAATTTTGACACCCTCTTCGGCGAGAGGAAGATGTCTTTCCAGTAGCCATCTTGTGGGTCTTCCATATCTCATTCGGCCATGATATGGGTTCTTCTCCTTTTGCACATCTTATGTTGATTTTTTTTTTTTTTCTCTCTCTCTTTTTTTTTTCTTTTTTTTTTTTTTCTCTATCATCCGACCTCCGAAGTCCTCTTTACAACCGATGTTTCTGCCTTTGTCATCTCCATCGTGATCTCTTTTACCACCTTCCCTGGTCACCCTCGTATGTCTCTCTCACCTTTCGAAGTGGCTGCTTCTCAGGGTTCAACCTTTCAGTTCGATCTTGCCGACCTGACGTGGGTCCTCTTCGACGTCTCCCTCCTCCTGTTCCTTCTCCTCTTTACCTCTTTTCCACTCTTTTTAACTCCTCTTTTTCACCTCCCTCAGTCCTCATGCAAATCCTCTTCTTCAGCCTCCTCAGCCTCCTTTTCTTCCTTCTCTTTCTTTTCTCCGCCATTTAACTCCTCTTCCTCATCTCCCTCAGTCCTCTTCCAATTCCTCTTCCTCAGCCTCCTCACTCCTCTTCTTCCTTTTCTTTCTTTTCTCCTCCTTTTATTCCACTTCCTCATGTGCCTCAATCCTCTTCCAATTCCTCTTCCTCAGCCTCCTCAACCTCTTCTTCTTCCTTCTCTTTCTTTTCTATTCTTCCTCCTTTTATCCCACATCTTCCTCTTTCGCCACCTCCTCTTCATGTTATTTTCCCTCCTCTTTTTCACTCTTTCCCTTCCCCCGTTCCTCCTCCACCTTCACTCTCACTCCAGTATATTTTATCTGTTTCCCTCAGTCTCCTCTGTCCATGTTTCCTGTATACACGATTTTACATCTGCTGTGCCCTCTTGCCTAATCCCAATGCTGATCTCCTTCAGTATTCTTTGTTTTGCTCTCACCCATACGCGCACTGTTAGCTTGTTTGTCACCACCATTGTTTAACTCCCCTATGCTCTCCTCCCTGTTTTCCTTTGTTTCTTCCTCTTCATTCTCTTCCCCTTTTCCTCCTCCTCCATCTCCTCTTTCCACTCCTCCCCCTCCTACTCCTGGTCCTCCTTCTCTTCTCTTCCTCCGCTTCTCATTCTACTTCTCTTACTCCTCATACTCCTCCTCCTCCTCCTCCTCCTTCTCATTCTACTTCTCTTACTCCTCCTCCTCCTCCCCTACTTCTCTACTTCTCCCCCTCCTCTTCCTCCTCCCCTCTCTCCTCCTCTCATCCTCCTTCCCTCTCTCCTCCCTCGTCCTCGTCCCTCCTCTCCCGTTGCGGCAAGACAAGAGGAGGACGGAGAGATCGCGGTTTGTGGTCCCTTGATTCCATTACGGTGCGCGCCATCGCAATGACCCTTACCCCCCATCTCCCCCCTCTCCCCCTCCCCCCTGAAGAGGGGGGCAAATGGGATAGATAGGGGCAAACGAAGGAGTTGAGGGATATTGGACAAAGCGTTGCTGCTAGGGACGTGTGGTATTGGGGATAGGTTAGCTTAGGGGTTGGTTAGGTCAGGTTAAGGGTTGGTTAGATTAGGTTAGGTTAGGTTAGGTTAGGGAGTAATAGTTGAAGACCAGGGGAGGAGATAAGGGAGGACAGCGAGTATGGATAGGGGAAGTAATGGATAGGACTTGTGGATAGTTTGAAGGTCGGGCATAGTAGAAGGATAGTGTTAGGATAGTAGAGAAAGTCTAAAGGATAGGAGACTTGGAGGAGGACATTAAGAGGGGTCCTGGGATGGAGGAGAGGGATAGGGGGAATGGCAAAGGATAGAGGCTGATGATAGGACATTGGGCTTGAAGGAACTATTAGGTTGTAAAGTATCGGTTGTAGTTTACCAGCGCTTCTATCCCTATGAAGTCGAAAATTAGTGGTTTGAGGATGGTAGGGGATAGATGGGTCCTGAAGATGGATAGAGGGGGGAAGGTGAATAAAGGTGGAAGGTGGATAGGGATGGACGTTTGAAGGCGGATAGAACTTGAGTTTTTTGTGACGTCATAAGGTGGGCATTGTTGGTGAGACCAGGTAATTGGGGATGCAGGTGCACGGTGGTTCGAGTCGTTCGACTCAGGAAAAAATCAAGAAATCTAACTATGACGTCAACAACAACACCGAAAAGCAATTCGCTCTCTCGCTCGTTCGCTCTCCCTCTTCGCTCTCTCTCTCTCTCTCTCTCTCTCTCTCTCTCTCTCTCTCTCTCTATTTCTCTCTCTCTCTCTCTCTCTCTCTCTCTCTCTCTCTATATATATATATATATATATATATATATCCCCTCTCTCTCCCTCTCCTTCTCCCCTCTTTCTCTGTCACTCTCTCCCCCCCTCTCTCTCTCCCTCCCTCTCTCTCTCTCTCTCACTCTCACTCTCTCTCTTGCTCTCTCCCTTTTATCTCTCTCACTATCTCTCTCTTCCCCCCCTCTCCCTTTCTCTCGGCTAAAGTGTAATAGACTAGAAATGGGCGGGCAGTAAATTTGTCTTCCACGTAGAGGATGATTGAGAAGACAAAAAGTTGCCCTCACTTGAGGAAAGATAGCTTCCGATCAGGAAAGGCAGCAGTCGCCTCCTCTTTTACCTCCTCCTCCTGCACTTTTCTTCCTCCTCCTCCTCCTCCTCCTCCTTCTCCTCCTCCTCCTCCTGCTCCTTCTTCACTCTTCCTCCTCCTCCTCCCTCCTGCCCTCCTCCACTGCCCTCCTTATCTTGCTGGCCCCCGTCTCCTCCTCCTGCCCTCCTCCTCCTCCCTTTGCTCTCTTTCCTCTTCCCTCATCGGTGCTCCTCCTCCCTCTCTCCTCACTCCTTACTCCACACCTCCTCTTCCTTTGTCTCTCCTCTTTCCTCCCTCCGCCTTCCTATCTCTTCCCTCCTCCCTCTCCCTGCTCCTCCTCTTTCTTCTCCTCCTCTTCCCAACTCTCTCCTCCCTCCTCCCTTTTCCATCCTTCCTCACTCTTTCTTCACTCCTTACTTCACCCCTCCTCCCTCTTCCTTCGTCGTTTCCTCTCTATACCTTTCTACCTCTTCCCTCATCCTATTCCTCTTTCCTCTTCTCCTCCTACCACTCCCCTCCTCTGTCCTCATTCCGCCATCCTACCTCTTCCCTCCTCCCTCATCCTACTCCTCCTCTTCTTTCCTCTTCTCCTCCTTCCTCCCTCCTCCCTCCGCCTTCCTACCTCTTCCCTCCCCCCATCCTGTTCTTCCTCTTTCCTCTTCTCCTCCTTTCATTCCACTCCTCCCTCCGCCTTCCTACCTCTTCCCTCCCCCCATCCTGTTCTTCCTCTTTCCTCTTCTCCTCCTTTCATTCCACTCCTCTCTCCTCCCTCCGCCTTCCTAAATCTTTCCTCCTCCTTCCTCTCCTCGTCTTCCTACATCTTCCCTCCTCCTTCCTCTTCTCCTCCTTCCATTCCCCTCCTCTCTCCGCCTTCCTACCTCTTCCCTCCTCCCTCATCCTACTCCTCTTCTTTCCTCTTCTCCTACTTCCATTTCCCCCTCCTGCCTCACCTCCTCCCTCCGCCTTCCTACCTCTTCCCTCCCCCCCATCCTGTTCCTCCTCTTTCCTCTTCTCCTCCTTCCATTCCCCTCCTCTCTCCTCTCTCCTCCTTTCCTACATCTTCCCTCCCCTCCTCCTTCCTCTCCTCCTCTTCCTATATCTTCCCTCCTTCTCCCTCTTCTCCTCCTTCCTCTTCTCCTCCTTACATTCCCCTCCTCTCTCCGCCCTTCTACATCTTCCCTCCTCCTTCCTCTCCTCCTCTTTCTACATCTTCCCTCCTCCTTCCTCTCCTCCTCTTCCTATCTCTCTCCCCTCACCCTCCCCCTCATTCCCAAAACCATGCCTCTGTCAAGTGAAGTGGCGGGGGGCTTAGTCTTCGAAAGGTGAAGGCACAGCCCCCCTTTCCCCCCATAATCCCCCCTCTTCTTTGTTTCTTCCCGTCTTCCCCTTGCTACCCTATCATGGACCAATAGGTCTCCCCAGCCTAGGTAATGTACTCTGCTATTGTATTTGACTGTGGTTGAGATTGGAAATGGCAAGACGTTGCCTTAGGGTAGATTGTAGGAATGATAGGGAGAGGTGGGGGGAGGGGGAGTGAGGGGAGTCACGGATAAGGGAGGGAAAGCGGGGAGTGTGTTTCTTGTGGAGTCTGGTGAGACTCCTTCGGCAGAATGAAATCCTTTAAGGCTTAAGCAAAGGATAAGGAGGAAGTAGGAGGAGGGGGAGTAGGAGTAGGACCTCTGGGGATGTGCGGGAGGGGGTGAGGGGAGAAGAGGGGAGGGGGGAAAGAGGGGAACCTGAGAGCGAGAGAGGAATAAATGGTCGACGAGGGGAAAGGCTGGAAGGGAGGGAGGGGGAGAGTGGGAGAGGGAGGGAGGGAGGGGGGAGAGTGGGAGAGGGAGGGAGGGGGAAGGGAGGGAGGGGGGGGAGAAGGAGCTCTGTATATGCAGGAGTGGATCGACTGAGGGGAACTGCACCTCCTAGAGGAGGGGACGCCGAGGGAGAGCAAGGCTCGCGAGGGGAAGATAAATGATGGTGAAGTGTGGGGGGAGGAGGAGGAAGAGGAGGGGGAAGACAAGGAAGAAGAGGCTGAGGAGGAGAAGGAGGAGGTAAGAAGAAACTGTGAGGGGGAGGCGTTGGAGTGGAGTAGGAGAAGGGGAGGAGGAGGGAAGGGTGAGGAAGAGGAGGATGATCAGGATGAGGACAAAAAGAAGAAAGAGGTGGAGGAGGAGGAGGAGAAGGGAAGAAGCAGTGGGTGATGTCATCCCGTTGCCTGCGAGAAGTTGCCTTCACCTGAATAGAATCGTATGACGTCATAATTGGAGTCAATGAAGAGAATTCTCTCCTGAGAGAGAGAGAGAGGGAGGGGGGGTCTGTGATCGAGTTCATGTGGCAGGAAGGTTAAGAAGACGGTTATGATCCATACAATACAGTTACCTCCATGAAGAAGGTTATGAGGGGAATAGCGATCACTGGGAAAAGGGGAAGCGAGGGGAGAGGGGAAGGGAAGGGAAGGGGAGGGGAGGGTTAATGAGGTAGATAAGGAAGATGAGAGGGGACAGCAGGGGAGTCAGCTGAGGAGATAAGGTCAGATAAGGTTGGGTCCAGTAGGCTTTAGTCCCGAAATGGGAAACGATTAGTGATAACAGGTCACGGTCAACGTCGTCCCTTTGGATGTCCTAAGGTCGCTCGGGCGCCTTCAGGTGGCAGTAGAAGACAGGGAGGAGGTGGGGGGTAGGATGTGTGTGACGTCACTTCTTAGGATTTTGGGGTTCTTTAATTGTGAAATGGGATTCAAGCATTTTGGAGGTAACAGAATCAAAGTCAGTGTTAGAATACCCATTATTTGTGAGCATCTGTCTCAGGTGTTGGAGTTTACTGTGTAAAGCTTGCCATGAGGAACATACTGAAATGGCTCTTTTTATATATGCTCTAATGACACCTTTTTTGTAGTTGTCCAAAATGCTTGAATCCCATTTCACAATTAAAGAACCACAAAATCATAACTCCATTAACATTTACTACAGAAACACCTTCACTAGTAATTATAAGAAAGATGAAAAAGTCATCAGGGACATCATTTATAAAAATTGCCTTCCTACAAATGAGAACAAAATCAGAGTTCTCATATATTATAAAAACCCAAAAACTTCCTCCCTGATCATGACAAACAATTTGTCTAAGCGATCGGACTTCACATCTAAAACTAATGTAGTATATGAATATATATGTTCTACAGGAAATTGTAATTTCCTCCCCCATTCTTACATTGGTTTTACTAGATGTAAAGTCAGCCGTCGCCTAACTTTCCACCTACAAGAGGGGGCAATCAAAGAACATCATAGGAGTTCCCATAACGCTGCACTCAGGAGAGATGATTTGATCAACAACACCAAAATTATTGGATCAAGCAATGACCCTAGGAGACTACAACTACTCGAAGCCTTTCACATTAAGGACAAAAATCCGGTCATTAACATTCAATGCAATGTAATCTCCTCTATTCCTTTATTTAGAAATAAAAATCCCCCCTCTCCCTCTACCCCTTCTCTCTCTCTCCCTCCACCTCCTCCCCCACCCTCGGTGACCGCACCCGCCTAACCCTCCCCCCCAACCCCCCAACCCCCCCTTACCCTTGACCTCTGAGGTCCTTATTGTCTGTTCCTCCTCCCTTGGTCTGACCTGATCTTAGGTATATATACTTCTGTCATCCCCAGCTCTGTCACACCCTTCCTTCTCTTTAAGTACGTAAGTCTCCGTATTTATTTTTTATAAATTTGTCACCTTTATTATTACTGTTACCATGTAATTTTTGTTATTTCAGTTGTGTCTTGATATTGTCTAGTACCTTTATTGTCACCATGTAATTTTTGTTATTTCAGTTATATCTTGTTATTGTCTAGTACCTTTACTGTTACCATGTAATTTTTGTTATTTCATTTATATCTTGATAATGTCTTGTTTAAGACGAAACGTTGATATCAAATAAGAACAAATGGAAGAATATAGAGACCTAGTTTCAATCCACCCAGTCAATGGAAAATCTCTTATCAGGAAAATCGAGAATACGAAGAAAAGACTGAACAACTACAACAATGCTGTCGTTTTTAACTCCACGTGTATATATATATATATGTATGTATGTATGTATATGATATATACACACATATATTTGGGTCTCTTATTGTTCATTAGGTATATAAACGACTTGGACAATAGAATTATTAGTGATATTAGTAAGTTTGCGGACGACACTAAAATAAGACGCCAAATTAGGTTGGGAGAAGACGCTGCAGGAAGATCTTAACAAATTGTTCACTTGGTCGGTGAAATGGCAAATGAACTGAGATATCTCAACATGCAGTGTGTTAAACGTAGGTTTACACAACCCAGAAAGCAGATATAGCAAAGATAACACCTTTTTAGAGAAAACGGAGTGCGGAAGAGACTTGCGAGTATTAGTGAGTGCTGACCTTAAATCCAGGAAATAGTGCTTTAGAGCCAGGAATGCAGCTAACAGAGCATTACATTTCATTGCTCGGAGGGTTACAAATAAATGTGGAGAGGTAGTTATCAAACTCTTTTTGGCATTAGTTAAACCCATCCTTGACTATGTGTTACAGTTTTGCTCTCCGTCCTATAGAATGGATATAGATTCACTAGAATCATTACAGAGGAGAATGACTTAAATGATACATGGGCTTAAGGACCTTAATTTATATTCTCTAGAAAGACGCAGAGTGCGGCGTGAGCTAATAGAGGTGTTCAGTAGGTGAAGGACTTGAACAAGGATGATGCAGGCAAGGTCATCATATTAGGGCAACAGGGCAGGACTCACAGTAATGTATTTAAATTAGACAAGTTTAGATTTAAGAAGGAAATAGGTAACAACTGGTTTACCAAGAGAGTGGTCAACGAAAGGAATCGACATAGTAATCATGTAATGAGCGCTGAAACTATCGGTTGTTTTAAGAGAAGGTTAGATAGTTTTATGGATGAGGATGATAGGTGGTAATGGACATGGTACTACCTAGTGTAGGCCTTATGGTCTCTTGCAGTCTCCTTATTATGTTCTTATGTATGTGTATATATATATATATATAATATATATATATATATATATATATATATGGGAAAGGTGGAGGGGGAAACACGGGTCTTTATCTGAATATCGAGTTTATTCCTGACCGGTTTCGCTTACAATAGCTTCTGTAAGCTATTGTAAGCGAAACCGGTCAGGAATAAACTCGATAATCAGATAAAGACCCGTGTTTCCCCCTCCACCTTTCCCATAATTTGTCCCAATGTCTCTACATATATATGTGTGTATATATATAAATATACATATATATATATATATATATATATATACATATATGTATGTGTGTGTGTGTGTGTGTGTGTGTGTGTGTGTGTGTGCGCGCGCGTTTGTGTATATTCCTTTTCCTTTAGTGTTTGCGTGATTAGATAAAATGACATCATTAGCCATAGACGAAATGGAAATAATTGTGAAAATATGAAAGTTGTTGAAAGTGTAATATACACATGTCATTGTGTAATTAAACATCTTAAGCCACTGGAGGATCCCTTCTTAACAGAATAGAATCGTTTGGCGTCGGTCGAAAGGAAATTGGAACTGCTTAGTGTAGGCCTTATGGTCTCTTGCAGTCTCATTCTTATGTTCTTATGAACTTCCTCAAGAAGACACTGGGCGTCAGTATGTTATATCATATTAAACAAAATAAAAAATAAATATATAAAAATTAATAAAATCTTCAGAAAGGAGAATCCCATAAGGCCACGTCAGGAAAGAATGGGAGCGGAAAGATTAAAAAAAAAAAAAAAAAAGGGAAAGAAAACGGAATGAAAATTTGGGTGAAAAATCTTTTCGAAAAAAGGAGGGGCAGAATCTGCAGGACTAAGCAATAGAATTATCAAAATAGAATGGAAGTGTGATAAAGATTTATCTAGAGAATAGAAGACATTTTTAGGGTGTCAAAGCAAACTAGGGACGAGGAGACGAGGAATGTATGCAGTAGAATTATGAAAAAATATATGTAAATAAGAAAAAGTAAAATTGGTCAAAGTATATTCGCAAGAAGGCGAAGAAAAAATGGGGAAAGAGGGCCGAGGAGGGAGAAGAAGAGGAGGAAGAGGAGTGGGAGGAGGAAGAGGAAGAGGAAGAAGAAGAAGAAGAGGAGGAGGACACTGCAGCACAAGCGAACCAGGCTGAAGAAGAGGCTGGAAATGGGATAAAATCGTAGATCGCCAAAGGAAATGAAAATATGGAGGAAAACAACATTGTGCTCAAGATGGAATTAAAGGGTGAGAAGAAGGACACGTCCTGGGAGGAGGAAGAGGAGGAGGAGAAGGAGGAGGAAGAGGAGGAGGAGGAGGAGGAACAGGGGGAGGAGGAGAAGGAGGAGGAGAGTCCTTGAATGGACGAAAGAAGAGTTGGTTGGAGTACAAACTAACCAGGAATAAATGTTGGGATAATGAATGTAAGAGTGAGAGGTACTTCATATATACATACGTGTATATGTGTACGTATGTGTGCATGTATGTATATTATGTGTATATGTATGCGTATGTGTATATGTGAATTGAAATTGTGTGTATATGTGTTTGTGTATTGTGTATCTACATATATATATATATATATATATATATATATATATATATATATATATATATATACACACGTATATAAACATATTCGTAATATTGTGTTTTTATATACATAACTACACTTCTTGGGATATACTCGTATTACATATCATGCAAATACATGTGCATATTCATAAATACATACGCACGTATACATGTACCTATACATGTACATTTACATTAATATAAGCGTATACATGTGCATATATACACTTGTACATATACATAAATACGTATACACATACAGTATAGGCTGCTATGGGAGGGAGAGGGGCCAGAGAGTGAGGGGAAGAAAGAGGGGAAGGAAGAACGAATATCTGGAAGAGAATCCCGGGGAAAATAGGCGCCGCGGGGCACTCGGGACTCCCGTAGGTTGCGTTGGGGAGCGCCCCGGGGTGGGGGAGGGGGGGAGTGACGCTGTTGGAGATGCGAAGGTGTGGAGATGTGTGGGAGGAGGTCGTTGGAAGGAGTGTAGCGAGAGGTTGGCGAACCATGAAACGAAGATTTTTTTTTTTTTATTCGTGTTTTTGTTATCATTATCGTCGGAAATTTATTCTTTCCGTTTTCTGTTGTTATTGGTATTGTTGTTATTGTTGTTTGATTCTACTCGTTTTTTTTTTTTTTTTTTTTTTTTTAGATTTTTTTCTGATAGTGTTGAAGGCTGCCCAGGAGTTTGGAGAACGGGTGGTGAAGACATCTTGATATCTTGGAGGAGTTCCGCGTGAGGTGGAATAGTGTTGGAGAGAAAATGGAACGAGGGAGGAAGAGGTAGAGGGAATAAATGTTGGAGGAGGAGAAGGAAGTTAGAACGAGTGTTGGAGAAGGAAGAAGAAGGAGGCGGGTCGCCCACAAAAGAAGAAAGGAAGAATCGTTTGAATACTTTTTAAGAAAAATCTGAGCGCTTGTGAGATTGTCTTTCGGGTGGTGAGTGAGAGCGTGAGGTAGGCCTATGGACCCAGAGGCTCACGAAGCCTCACGATGCCCCTCAGAGGCCCTCAGAGTCCCAAGAAGACCATCGAACTCCCACTAAATCCCTCGAAGTTCAGCGAAGTCGCCAAGAAGGATTACGAAGTCTCACGATGTCCTTCAGAGGCCCTCAGAGTCCCAAGAGGACCATCGAACTCCCACTAAATCCCTCGAAGATCAGCGAAGTTGCCAAGAAGGCTTCCAAAGGCCCATGGAACCATACAAAGGCCCAACAAGGTCCCACGAAGTCCCACGAAGTCGCCAAGAATGCTTACGAAGGTCCATGGAACCATACAAAGGCCCAACAAGGTCCCACGAAGTCCCACGAAGTCTCACAAAGGCCCGTGGAGGCCCACAAAGGCCGTATAAAAGTACAACAGACGCTACAAACTCCCCGAAAATCCCACAAAGGCCCACGTAGTCTGACGGAGGCCATTACGAAACAGAACACCGCCTCTGGGAGAGTGGGTGGGTGGGCGTGTGGGTGTGGGTGGGCGTGGAGGGCGATATCCAAGACTCGGGACTTGCTCGACAGCGGGAATATAATGGTCTGTAGAGTGTGTGTGTGTATGTGTGTGTGTTTGTGTATGTATGTTTGTCTGTGTGTGTGTGTGTACGATTGCCCGTGCGAGCTCATGCACGTATTTGTACACGTGTGTTTTAGCTGCATATTTTTTATACATACAGCGCATTATATAACGAAAAGTGGGTTTATCTCAGTGGAGTAAATTGAGTAAAAATAAAAGTAGTAAGGAAAGAGATAAATAGATAATGTGCTGGTTAGATAGTTTAAATTTTAACTAATTATCACTTTCTCCAAGGAGGTTAAAATCGTCTAAAGGAAGGCAGCATTTATATGTGATTCACCATTGTCTTGGATCACGTGTTGGACTCGTGATCGACAGTTATTAACCTCCCGGATGAGAGCTCAGAGCTCGTATGACCGATCTATGGGTAATACTGTGACCTTACACGCACACACACACACACCCAACTCCCCGCCCACGAGAGTTGGAGTAACAATCCGCAGTGCAGCGATACTGAAATTATTTTCTCCCTGGGCGGGATTCGAACCCGAACCGCCGTAGTGGCAGGCGAGAACTGTGTGTGTGTGTTCGTATATGTATATTGAGGAGACTTAAGCAATGGGAATGGCTGCATGAACTAGAATACTCTTGGTTTTGTACTTTTTTTTCTGGAAATGACGTCATATAGCCCCCATTTCCCCCCATCTCCCCACCCCCCACCCACCCTTTCCCTTCAAACTCACTTGTGACAAAAGATCCACCTCAAGATAGAGCTGCGATGGAATTTAATTTACCGAAAATGTCCTTTATTGTGAAACAGTATATTGAAGAATGCATCACATGCTCTGTAAGGAAAGTTATAATTGCATAAATAAATTCAAGAGGATACGGGGGGAGGGGGAAGGGGGAGATAAAAATTATGACCTGTTACACACACACAACACACACACACACACACACACACACACACACACACACACACACACACACACACACACACACACACACACACACACAAACACGAGTCAATGGCGTAGTGGTTAGAGTTCCCGTCCGCCACTACGGCGGTCCGGGTTCGAATCCCACCCAGGGGTGAAATAATTTCAGTAGCGCTGCTCTGCGAGTTGTTACTCCAACTCTGTGTGCGTGTAAGGTCACAGTATTGCCCATACATCGGTCATATATGAACTCTGAGCTCTCTTCCGGGAGGGAAATAGCTGTCGATCACGAGTCCAACACTTGATCTAAGACCATTGTGAATCTCACACACACACACACACACACAGACACACACACACACAGACACACACACACACACACACACACACACACACACACACACACACACACACACACACACACACACACACACACAGGCGGAAACCCACGAACATAGCCATTACTTTATATGTTACAATTGAGTAAATGCATGTACATTTGGAGATAAGTTTTGACCATGGAAGCGGCACCCCACGAGCATAGCTCTTCCCCTGTATATTTCAGTTTGGTAAAATACATATACACTCTCCCCTCCTCATCTCTTCACTCGTTCACTTCACATATGATATTAAGCCGACACTGACAAAACTGAATAAAGCTGTCTGTCACTAGCCAGAATGAAATATGTAAAGGACGCCATCACGCTGAAGAAGTGACGTCATAATGAATGGCATCATCCTTGTGTGTGTGTGTGTGTGTGTGTGTGTGTGTGTGTGTGTGTGTATTTGTGTACGTATTTCTTCGATAGCCTCGTCCACATGATGTCATTCACCAGCGCTTCTAGAACCACACCCTTCAGCAGCCCATATGCTCTTCTCTAGTCCTCCAAATTTTCCTCCCCGCCGCTCCTCCTCCTCCTCCTCCTCCTCCTCCTCCTCCTCCTCCTCCTCCTCCTCCTTCTCTTGTTCATCCTCCTCTTCCTCCTCCTTCTCCTCCTCCTCCTCTTCCACCTCTTCCTTTTCCCCCTCCTCCACTTCCACCCCTTCCTTCTCCTCCACTTCCTACTCCTACTCCTGCTTATCATCTTCTTCTCCACTTTCTCCTTCTCTCTTCCTTCTCCTCTCCTCACCCTCCTCTCCTCTCTTCTTTCTCCTCTCCTCTTCTCCTTCTCTCCTCCTCTTCTCCTCCTTTCCTCCTCTTTTCCTTTTCCCCTCCTCGCCTTCCCTCCTCTTTCCATTCCTTCTCCTCTTCCTCGTCTCCTTCCCCTTCCCCTGCCCCTCCTCTCCTTCCCCACCTCTTCGTCCGCCTCCGTCTTCCTCCTCTTGCTCTTCCTCGCTCGCACGCAAACTTCCTCCCCCGATATCGGGAGGGGGTGGGAGGGGGAGGGGGGGCAGCCGCATCGGCGGGCGCTCGCTTAAGGAATAAACGAAAAAGTGGAATAATGACGATAATAAAGTTGATCCCCCTCCCCCCTCTCCCCCTCCCCTCTCCCTCCCCCTCCCCTCTCCCTCCCCCTCCCCCTCCCTCATTCCTGCATCAGCTTTCTCCCCCGCCCTCCCTCTCTTCCCCCCCACTTTTCCCCACTTCCCCCAGTTTTCTCCCCTCTCCTTCTGCGCCTTATTCACTTACTTTCCCCCAATTTTCTCCCCCTTTTCTCTCTTCCCCATTTTCTCTCTTCCCCCTTCCTTTATTCCCTCGCGTTGCGACCCCTCTTCCTTATCAACTTTTCTTTTTTCTCTCTTTTTCTCTCTTGTCTCTTTTCTCCGCGTCCTCTTTCCTTCCTCCTTCCTTTTGTGTGTGTGTGTGTGTGTGTGTGTGTGTGTGTGTGTGTGTGTGTGTCTGTGTGTGTCTGTCTTTTCGCCCTTCCTCCTCACTGACCTTCCTCTCTAATCCCCCTCTTTACGCCTCTCCAAGCCCAGGTTGTTAGCCCATATTACTATCTCAAGTTTTCATTCCCCACCCCCTTTTTTTTTTGTCAGTTCGTCTTTTGTATGCTGTGCCCTCCTTTTTTTGGTCCTTTCATTTTGATCTCTCCTGTCACTCCTTTTATCCCCCCCTCCCCAGCCATCCCCTTCTCCTTTTTTCTTCCTATTTCCCCTCCCCCGCTCCCCCCTCTCCAACCCATTTTCGTTCTCTACCAGTCTCCTTGTACTTCTACTTCGTAACTCCCCTTTAATGATTTCGTCGTATTCAGTTTCTTGGGTTATCATCTGTTTTTCTTCTCTTTCTCTCTCTCTCTCTCGCTTTCTTTCTTTGTGCTTGTGTGCGTTTGTATGTGTATGTGTGTGTTTACACGCGTGCAAAGAAAATCGCTCCAGTACACTTCTTTAGTTCTGTTGCTGTGTGGTTACAGTGATTGTCACGGAAAGTATATATACATACAAATATATATAAAAAAAAAGATATATATCTTGGAACGCGCTGCAATGTTATGCATGCATATATATATATATATATATATATATATATATATATATGTGTGTGTGTGTGTGTGTGTGTGTGTGTGTGTGTGTGTGTGTGTGTGCATGCGCGCGCAAGTGTGCAGACTCAACGCTATGAAGTAGGAGGACCCGCGTCGTGTCTCTCTGCCGCCCGCGGGCGCCGCCGGCGAGCGAAGAGAGGTGCTGCCACGTCCTCAGAACTAAACAAACTTCTCCTCGAGAGAATTCACTGCAGGAGCTCTCTGCCCGGGCCCGGAAGTAACTCGGGCAAGTTTTGAGCTTATTTGCATTCTCTCTTGAAATTTGATTTTGTCATAAATGTAAGGAGTTCTTGACCCCCCCCCCCACACACCCCACCCCGAGCTGCGGCCTCCTCGGTAAACTGTCTCTCTCTCTCTCTCTCTCTCTCTCTCTCTCTCTCTCTCTCTCTCTCTCTCTCTCTCTCTCTCCCTCTCCCTCTCTGTCGCCTCTCTCTCCCTCTCTGTCGCCTCTCTCTCCTCTCCCTCATTCTCTCCCTCTGTCTCTGTCCCCTGTCTCCCCTCTCTTCCCTTCCCCTCTCTCCCCTTCCCCTCTCTCACCTTCCCCTCTCCCCCCCTCTCTCTCTCTCTCTCTCTCTCTCTCTCTCTCTCTCTCTCTCTCTCTCTCTCTCGCTCGCTCAGTCGCCTCTCTCTCCCCTCCCTCTATCTCCCTCACTCTCCCTTTCTCTCTCTCGCTCTCTCCCCTCTCTCCCCCTCTCTTCTCCCCCCTCTCTCTCTTTCTCTTTCTCTTTCTCTTTCTCTCGCCATCAAAGTTTGTGGCTTTTGACTCATTTCGCCAACAGTGGAGCGGGTTGAAGACAACGAAGAGCAAACCAGTACATCGTATCATGACGGTGTATCTTTCAGCATTGACTTCTTCAACTTCGTGTGAACGCAACTTCTGTTTCTCCATCAGTACCGGGAGGCTTCCGCAAAGGTAGCTTAACCGTCAATTGATCTCGGTGTTTTCCTTATAGTCGTGGTGCCCCACCTTTTTCACGCCGTTCATCCCTTCATGAAATCCCCTTCATTTTTCTCTCAAAACCACTCCGCCGAAAAAAGGTAATAATAATTATAATAAAAATAAATTAAAATGAATTATAATGAAGACAACAGTAATGATAATAATGATCATCAAATAATAATAAGTATGAATTAAAATAAATTATAATGATAATGGTAATAATAATAATAATAATGATGATAACCAAGTAATAATAATGATAATCATAATAAAAATAATAATAATAAAAAATCATAGAAAAAAATTATTGAAGAGAAACCCCTTTGCTTTATAGTTGTCTCGATTATCTTATATTTGATTATTTTTTCTGACACGCTTAACTTACATCACTAGACTACGGTATATAGAAACGTATAATTCGTAACAGCTGGCCATAGCCCCCTGGCCGAAAAACCACTACCCTATAGCCTGGCCAAGTGGCGGTCACCAGTAGCCTTTGGGATGACCCTGGGAGTGTTCTTGCCCATAAACAAGAGATACTGTAACGAGAGGGCCATCCATGCTGTGACCCTGTCGGCCATCACCAGGGCCACAAGAGTGCCAGGCGCGAGTCGGTGCCATTTTTCGTGGCCCTATGACGTCATCCGTGAGGGGAAATCCAGGGGGCGACGCAGAAGGCGAGGCGAGGGGTCTGTCTGGAGAGGGGAAAAGAGGGAAGGGAGTCTGGGGGGGGGTAAGGGGGAGGGGGTTGCTGGGGTTGTTTCTTCTTCTTCTTCTTCTTCTTCTTCTTCTTCTCCTTCTCCTTCTCCTTCTCCTTCTCCTTCTCCTTCTCCTTCTCCTCCTCCTCCTCCTCCTCCTCCTCCTCTTTTTTTTTTTTATGTCACTCCCACGGGCTTTAAGCCCGTATGGTGGATGTTTATGGAAGACACACCTTGCAAGAGATAAAGTGGGAATGGTTTAGCTTGTCAGAGGACCGTGGAGGATCTTGACAAGGGGAGCTTAGAGCGGATGTGTTCTGTTTGTAGAGTAATGTGTGGATTAGACTGGTAAGCAGGTGGACGAGGAAGCAGGTATTTATGTAGTTAGGATGGCTGGTACGTGGTAGCAGGGAAACAGCAGATAAGCAGGGAAATAAGAGAGCAGGCAGACAGGCAAGCAGGTAGATAAGTAGGTAGTAGAGCAGAGAGGCAGGTAGGTGTTCAAGAAATAGCAAGCATGATCAGTCAAACAAGCAAGCAAGCAAGTAGCAAGCGATCGTGTGGTTGTATCAACAAAACAAGCAAAATGAAAAATGCATTCAGGTAATGAAGGAGACAAAAACACACACACACGGAAAAGGCAAGCGAACGGAGGAAAGGCAAATAGGCAAGGAAGCATAGGCAAGCACAAGCAAGCATGCAAGCACAGTGAAAGGCGAATGGAAGGATGGAGTGTTTAAGGAAATGACGTATATTTTCCGTCAAGCTATTTATAGCTGGGTTTGGTCGTTCAAAAGGCATATTGTTGACAAGTAGGACTGGAACTGAAAATGGCGCAGAGGGATGTGTATGAATATGGCGCATGTTGTGGGAACCCCACTGATAACAACTGTTATTATACTCAATGTGGCGGACGGAAATGGAAAAAAAAATTATAAAATAAAAATAAAAATCTGATGAAAAGGTGTTCACTGTGAACGTTCAATGGTCGAGATGAGTTACGAAAAAAATCTCGCGATAGGATTGTTATGATTCGTAGGTATGTATAAGATGGGCGGCTATATATATATATATATATATATATATATATATATATATATATATATATATATATATATATATATATATATATATAGTTGATCCTGTGCTCAGACGAAGGAAGCCAGAATTAATCCCGTTCAGGGGTTAACAGTATCGGAGTGGTTAATCGAGTTAGCTTAACCCTGTTCAATTATTATTTAGATATTGCATCACTTATCATTTTCCTCAATTCATCCAAAGGGCCATTTACACAGTCATACAGTTTGTCAGACCCGTTTGTCAAACGAGTGTTTGAAGTGATGTTTGACCGTATGAATGGGTTATTTGGTTGTCAAACACGTTTGTCAAAAATGTTTGAACAAACAAATACCCTCATCCACACGGTCAAACATCACTTCAAACAATTGTTTGACAAACCGTTTGATCGTGTAAATGACCCTTGTCAACCCATTTGCTACATGAGATTGTTCTCGAACAAATAAAATCGCTTGGCGGCAGTGAGTCCCTGTTCACACTTGCGGTTTGAACCGCGAAGGTTCAGTTACAATTTAAGTCAATGGAAGCGTTCACACACAACCGCATAGTTTTCCCCTGACTATGTGGTACCGCCGCGGTTTCCACGCGGTTCGGACCGCTAGTGTGAACAAGGCCTAAAAGGATTAAACACTCCATGTATCCTAATCTCAGTCTCTAATCCTCCACCCTTGCCCTATTCGTAAGCCCTCTCACCCCTTCCTCTCCCTCACCCCTTCTTCTACCTCACCCCTTCCTTTCCCTCACCCCCTCCTCTCCCTCGCCCTTTCCTCTCCCTCACATCTTCCTCTCCCAC
>NC_134778.1:53915199-53917699 GCF_046742065.1 Oratosquilla oratoria | reverse complement strand
GGATGAGGGAGGATTGGTGATTGGCAGTGTCTGTATATGTGTGCGTGTGTGTATACATATATATATATATATATATATATATACACATATATTTATATATGTATATTATATATATATATATATATATATATATAATATACATTCATATATATTCATTTATTTATTTATTTATTTATTATTATTATTATTATTATTTTTTTTTTTTTTTTTTTAGGGGCTGATTGGGAAAGGAAAGACCTATGATTGGGTGGTGATGAGTTGGGGGAATGATCAGGTGATTGGAATGTGGGAATATGATGATTGGGGAGGAGAGGTTTATTGAGCCGACGATTGGGAGGATTTGGGAAGTAAGATTGGGTATGTCGATGATTAGGTGACGTCAGGAAGGGAATGAGGGGAAAAAGGTTGTGTTTAAAGGGGAAGAAAAAGAGAAGAGAGATTAGAGACGAGGTAAGTGGAGAGAGATTAGAGAGGAGGTAAGTGGAGAGAGGGGAAGTAAAGGAGAGAAAGAGAGAGGAGGAGGAGGGGGAAGAGAAGGAGGAGGGAAGAGGGAAATTGGAATTGAGGGAGGGAAGCGAAGAAGGAAGAGGAAAGGGGAAGAGGAGAGAGGAAAGGGGAAGAGAAGAGAGGAAAGGGAGATATGAAGAGAAATGGGAGGAGGGGAGAGAGAGGAAGAGGAGAGGGGAAAGGAAAGTAAGAAAAGAGAAAGGGAAAGGTGAGGGAGGGGAGGGGGAGGGGCAGCGAAACGAGGGGAAAGGTAGTGTAGCGCTCCTTTATGGGATTTGGAGGTCGTCGCGAGGGGAGAGGAGAAGAGAAAGGTGAGGATGAGAGGGAGAGGAGAAAAGGGAAGAGGGGAAGGAAGGGGAGAGGTGAGGGGAGGCTCAGTAAAGTGAGGGGAAAGGCGCTTTAGTGTGCCTTTATGGGAAGGGGAGGGAGGTCGTCGCAAGGGGAAGAGGAGGAGGAGGAGGAGGAGGAAGAGGAATACGAAGAGGAGAGGTTCGAGTTACGTGTTGTGGCCAGAAGGTCTAGGGGGAGAGGGGGTAGAGAGAGGGGGAAGGGGGGAGAGGGGGAAGGGGGGTTTGGGTGAATTAGGTGATTCAGAGAGAGAGAAGGAAAGGGATAAAGAGAAGAGGAAAGAAAGAACGAATGAAAGAGAGAATGAAAAAGGGAAAGGGAGGGGAGAAGATGGGGAAGGATAGGGAAGAGGAAAAGAAAAAGAGAAAATGAAGAGGGGAGAAAGGTGGAAAAAAGAGTGAGAAAAGAGAAAAAGAGTGAGAAAAGAGAAAAAAAGTGAGAAAAGATAAAAAGAAGAGGAAGGAGAGAGAAATGGGAAAGGAGAGTGGGGAAACAGAGAGAGAGTGAGGATAGAGAGTGAGAGAGAGGGAAGAAAGAGAAATAGAGAGGGAGGAAAGAGAAAAAGAGAGGGATAGAGAGAGAGACTAGCAGGCATCTTGCGCTGCAAACGTCTTGCAAGACACCGAACCTTATCAGGAACAGGAAGGAGGAAGAGGAGGAGGGGAGGAAGGAAGGAAGTCTGCTCGTTCCCTAATTGCTCAGGTGGTCGGGAAGGGACTGAATTAAAAAAAAAAAAAAAAAAAAAATACGAAGTCGTGATGAACTTCGTGAGCGATAACAAAATCATGCTGTCGAGATGAGTTCGAAGAGAATAAATTTCATGCTGAAAAAACTACTTCCTGCACTCCTCAGTCAGTGGCCTCTCTTACACTGAGTTTACACTCGAAGCACCTGTCATTGCTCAACGTGATCAAGAACAGTTGCAAAGATGCCTGATACCGCCATCAACGACGATAGCAGAGATTGATGTCTTTTACAAATTGAAAGAATAGAAAAGCGTACCGAAGTAGAGGGGTAATACCACTCCATAATAAGCACATGTGTGTGTGTCTGTAATAATAATGATAATATTAATGATAATGAAATTAATAAGGATAATAAAAATTATAAAATAATAGAAATAGAAATAAGATGATTATTGGAAACATGGCAGCCGAAGGCTGAAAATACACATTAAGGTAAGAGGGATTAACATAGATGGTACATGGTGTGTGTGTGTGTGTGTGTGTGTGTGTGTGTGTGTGTGTGTGTGTGTGTGTGTGTGTGTGTGTGTGTGTGTGTGTGTGTGTGTGCTTGTGTGAGTGATTCACCACTTTTTTGGTTCATGTGTTGGATCCGTGATCGGGTGAGACGTCAGAGGTCATATATGGGGCGTGTGTGTGTGTTAGTGTGTGTGTGTGTGATTTATCATTATCTTGGATCACGTGTTGGTCTCGTGATCGACTGGTATTACCCTCACGGGTGAGGGCTCAGAGCTCATAGATTACCCGATGTGTGCGTGAGTATGTGCGTGTGTGCGTGCGTGCGTGCGTGTGTGCGTGTGTGTGCCTCTTTGTAGGGTTTGCTCCCAAAAGAATTGTGTTGGCGACGAATCTGAATTATTCAGCAAGACTGGAGAAGAAACTCGTTACCGGAAAAAGGTCTC
>NC_134778.1:53900199-53910199 GCF_046742065.1 Oratosquilla oratoria | reverse complement strand
CGGAGACAAGTTCACCGTAAAGGATGTCTTTGGGGATGCGTCCATCTTCCATCCTTCGCACATGGCCGAGCCATCGAAGTCTGCGCTGCCTTAGCAATGTGAATATGGTGGGAATACCTGCTCGCTCGAGTACCTGGGCATTGGTAATCTTGTCACTCCAGCGGATGCCAAGGATGCGGCGAAGGCAGCGCAGATGGAAGTTACCCAGTTTGCGCTCCTGCTTCGAGTAGGTCGTCCATGTTTCGCTGCCGTAGAGGAGAGTGCTGACAATGCACGCGTTGTACACTGCCATCTTAGTTGACGTTGTCAGCTTCTGGTTCTCCCAGACGCGGGTGGTGAGGCGTCCTAGGGTCGTAGCAGCCTTGCCGATGCGCTTGTTGATCTCGGCGTCAAGGGACAGGTTGTCGCTGATGGTGGATCCCAGGTATGTGAACTGGTGTACGACTTCGAGTTGGTAGTCGTCGATATAGATAGCTGGTGGAGTGTCCACATCCTGACTCAGCACATTGGTCTTTTTTAGGCTGATGGTCATTCCGAAATCTTTGCTGGCCTGGGAAAACCTGTCCATGAGGCGCTGGAGTTCTTGCTCATTGTGGGAGGTGACAGCGGCATCATCAGCAAAAAGCATGTCTCTGATGGTTATCTCAGTCACTTTGCTTTTTGCTTTCAGTCGAGCCAGGTTGAAAAGTCGACCGTCAGATCTTGTGCGAAGGTACACTCCTTCTGTTGATGTTCCAAAAGCATGCTTTAAGAGCATAGCAAAGAAGATGCCGAAGAGGGTTGGAGCCAGTACACATCCTTGCTTGACTCCGCTCTTGATGTCAAAGGGGTTGGACATGTTGCCTTCATACTGGATCGTTGCCTTCATGTCATCGTGAAAGGATCTAATGAGACTGTGGAGTTTTGGAGGGCAACCGATCTTTGGAAGGATGTCGAACAGCCCTTCCCTGCTGACCAGGTCAAAGGCCTTGGTCAGATCTATAAAGGCTATGTAGAGGGGCTTGCGTTGTTCCCTGCATTTCTCCTGAAGTTGACGAAGGGAGAATATCATGTCCACTGTGGACCGTTCTGTTCGGAAGCCACACTGAGACTCAGGGTAGACGCGCCCAGCGAGTTTCTGGAGACGCACAAGCACGACGCGGGCGTAGAGTTTCCCAACAATACTCAAGAGCGAGATGCCTCTGTAGTTGTTACAATCACTCCTTTCACCCTTATTCTTGTAGAGGGTGACAATCTTGGCATCTCTCATGTCTTGCGGCACGGCTCCCTCTTTCCAACACTGGCATAGGACGTCATGGAGGGGCTGCAGTAGAGTGTTTTTACAGCACTTGATGAGATCAGGGGGAATACCATCATTGCCAGGTGCTTTGCCGCTTGCTAGGCTGTCGATTGCTTTGTAGAGTTCCGCAATGGTTGGTTCAGCATCTAGTTCTTCCATGATAGCCAGGGGCTCAATGGCATCCAGGGCTGAGGGGGCAACGGTGTTCTCTCTGGAGTAGAGCTCAGAGTAGTGCTCCACCCATCTGTCCATCTGCTTGCCCTTGTCGGTGATCACTTCCCCACTGGTAGTCTTGAGGGGGGCTGTTTTGCTCTGTGGTGGGCCTAGAGCTGTCTTGATGCCTTCATACATTCCTCTGATGTTACCCGAAACAGCTGCAAACTGAATGGAATCGCTGAGCTGTTGCCAGTATTCATTTTGCACAACGTCTTGCAGTATGTTGCACTTTGCTTCTTACTGCTCTGAGTGCTTGAAAGGTTTTCTCGTTGGGAGAGCGCTTGTATTCAGCAAGGGCAGCACGCTTTGCATCAATAACAGGGGACATCTCACTGAACTTAGCGTCAAACCAGTCGTTGTTCTTGGAGGTTTTCTTCCCAAAGGTTGCAAGGGCTGTTTTCTGAATGGTATCGCGGAGGTGGTCCCACTTCTCAGCTGCAGAGCAGTGCTGGTGTTCGACGGACAGAGCTTTTTGAAGGGACTTGGCGAACTCTTCGACTTTCTCAGGGAGATGCATACCCATGGTGTTCATGCGAGGTTTGCCTTTCTGCTTAGACTTGTGAAGCTTCTTAGGTTGTAAACCTGATCTTGCAGCAGACGAGGGAGTGGTCGGTGTCGCAGTCTGCGCTGTGGTAAGTGCGGGTAATCTGCACGAGCTTAATATTGCTACGACGGATCAGGATCAAGTCCAGCTGATGCCAGTGCTTTGAGCGAGGGTGACACCATGACACCCTGTGTTGAGGCTTGGTCTGGAAGAAGGAGTTGGTCACGCAGAGACTGTTGTAGGAGCAGAACTCCAGCAGACGCTGCCCGTTCTCGTTGATCTTGCCAATTCCAAAATGTCCAAGACAGTATATATATATATGTATGTATATATATATATATATATATGTATATATGTGTGTGTGTGTGTGTGTGTGTGTGTATGTTTGTACCAAAAATGAAGTATGTGTGTGTGTGTCTGTGTGTGTGTACATATGTATATATATATATATATATATATATATATATATATGTGTGTGTGTGTGTGTGTGTGTGTGTGTGTGTGTGTGTATATATATATATATATATATACATATATATATGTATATATTGCTGGTAACCACAAAGGAAATCGGAAGGAAACAGTAATTCCCAAGCGCTTTCGTGTTATTCACATCTTCAGGGGAATACAAAATTTGTGGATCACGTGCTGTTTTAGTGATTTTTCTGTGATATATATATATATATATATATATATATATATATATATATATATATATATATAATATGTATGTAGAAGGTAGTCAGAAAGGAAGAGTCATTGTCTGAGATAAAGTGAGAAATAGTGTAGATGTTACAATAATGGATAGAGTAAGAAATGCTGCGGTGAGGCAGAGATTGAGGATGTAGAGGAAGCTTTCGGATAGGGTAGATCAAAGAGTGCCGAGATGGTTCGGGCGCAAGGACAGAATGATCGAGGAAAGTGAGAGAGATGCGGGTGGAGGGAACTTGAGAGGAAGATCAAGGACGAGGTAGATAGACGGGGTGTCAAAGGGTCTTAGAAGCTTCAGTCACGTCTGGCGCGAAAGTGAAATGAAATGGACGAAGATTCTGAATGGACCAAAAGGTCTCCTGTCGGCATCCTCCTCCTACTCCTCCATCTCCTCCTCCTCCTCCTCCTCCTCCTTCTCTATTGGATGACGATGCCTGAAGGACATTTTCGTCTCGTCTGTTCTTTAAAGATTTTGTGTGATTTAGGAAGAGTGGTTGTCATATGATGAAGCGGTGGGGGCAAACCAGCTACAGTCTTCGGGCATAGCTGTGGAGGCGCTGTGCCTTGCTGCATTGCCATAGACGCGAACATTGTGACAGGAGACAAGGGTGACCCTTCATCCAGAAAGGGCTGGGATGGGAGGGGACTGAAATAGTTTTTAATGTACATGAAGTAGTTGTGTGTTTTGGCTCGGCTACCCTCTTATAAGGGGGAAAGGACCTTTGTGTGTGTGTGTATATATATATATATATATATATATATATATATACAGTATATATATATAATGTGTGTGTGTTTGTGTGTGTGTGTATGAATAACTCCAGTGAGTTGAAGCTAATAGCGGTCCCCCAACTGAATGAAATCGACAGGTATCAGCCAGACCGAAGACCTTAAAGACCGTCACCATAACCAAAGGATAGTGGGCGGGAAAGCATTGGCAGAGCTGTGATGGAATAGTAAGGCTGGGTGTGGTCTCCGAGGGAATGGAGGGAGGAGAGGCAGAAGGAGAGGTGGAGGGAGGGAAGGAGAAGTGGAGGGATGGAGGGGGAGGGAGGGAGGGTGGGAGGCCAGACAAGGAGGCAACCGTCGCGACGAGAAATGGGAGGAAATTGGCGTAATGGACAAAATATTGACAAGAGGAAAATAACTGCGGGACTGGAAGGGAAAAGGCAGGCAGCGGAAGCCTCCTGCGCTGACAGCACTGAAGGGGTAAAAGTAAATTAAATGAGGGTTGCCACCATTGAAGGGACGTAGTAAAGCGAGTCAGTGTTGGCTAGGAGATGAGAGTGAAGGGAATGATAAAGTGGGTGAAGAGGAAGAGAGTTGGGAACTTTTAACCAGTGAAGGGACGAAGCGAAGGGTATGTTGCCCGTAGTAAGATATGGAGGTGAAGGGAATCAGGGCTGCCAACCGTTCAGGGATGAAACCCAAAAGCAGCCAGGGCTTCCGTCAGTGAAGGGAGCCAGGGCTATAAGTATCGAAGTGGCAGTGGGTTCTGACAAATAAGGGAACCAGGAATGTTGATTTTTTTTTTTTTTTTTTTTACAGGAAGGGTTAGGGGTGCCAAGATGGAATGGAAGCTGGGTACCTCCCACTTCCCCCTCCTTTCCCCCTTTCCCCTTCCTTTCCCCCCTCCTTTCCCCATTCCCCTCCTTTCCCCCTTCCCCCTCCTTTCCCCCTTCCCCTCCTTTCCCCTACCCCTCCTTTCCCCATTCCCCCTCCTTTCCCCCTTCCCCCTCCTTTCCCCCTTCCCCCTCCTTTCCCCCCTTCCCCCTCCTTTCCCCCTTCCCCCTCCTTTCCCCCTTCCCCCTCCTTTCTCCCTTCCCCCTCCTTTCCCCCTTCCCCACTTCCCCCCCTTTCCGCCCCTCCCGAGAGAAAAAGGAGAAAAAGAAGGGTTCTGCCGGTATTGAGAGAAAGGTTAGGGGGAGAGAAAATTATGGTCTTGGTGGTGACCGGCGGGGGGAGGGGGGGAAGGGTCGCCTCCTCCTCCACCTTCTCTCTCCCCCTCCTCCTCCTCCTCCTCCTATCCTCCACTTCTACCATCTCCTCCACTTCCACCATCTCCTCCATCTTCTCATTCTCCACATTCTCCTTTTCCACTTCTTTTTCCTTGACCTTCTACACCCCCTCCTCCTTCACCTTCCCCTCCTTCCTCCTCCTCCACCTTCCCCTCCTTCCTCCTCCTCCACCTTCCCCTCCTTCCTCCTCCTCCTGCTCCTCCCTCTTTCCTCCTCCTCCTCCTCCTCCTCCTTCACCTCCTTCACCATCTCCTCCATCTTCTCATTTTCCACTTTCTCCCTTTCCACCTCTTTTTCTTTAACCTTCTACACCCCCTCCTCCACCTTCCCCTCCTTCCTCCTCCCCTCCCTCCCCTTTCTTCCCTTTCTCCACCTCTCCCTCCCCTTCCTCCCCTCCCCTCTCGTCCCCCTTTCTCCCCCTCCCCCTCCTTCCTCCTCCCCTCCCTCCCCCTTTCTCCACTTCTCCCTCCCCCTCCTCCACCTCTCCTCCTTTCCTCCTCCTCCTCTCCCTCCCCCTTTCCTCCTCCTCCTCTCCCTCCCCCTTTCCTCCTCGTCCTCCTCCTCCTCCTTCCCCCATCATCCATTGGTGGAAACAGATGAATGGGGCGGTAGTGAGAGACGGAGGCGGGTAAAAAAGAGAGTAATGGAAAGAGAAAAAAGAGTGAGAAGTGATGCAAGAAGAGGGTAGCAGAAGAAGAAGAGGAAGAAAAAAGAGCGAACAGGATACATAGGATTCGAATAGAATGAGAGAGAAAATGGAAAAGAGGGAGATAAAGACCGAGGCGGAAGAAAGAAAGAGAAAAGAAGGAGGAAGAGGAAAATAAGAGAAGAGGAGGAGGAGGGAGGAAGAGGAGAGGGATGGAAGGATCATAGGAGTGATAAAGATTAGATGAAGAACCGGAAACTAAAAGAGAAGAGAAGATGGGGGAAGAAAGGAAAGAGAGAGAGAGAGAGAAGAAAGAGAAAGGTGGAGGGATTAGGAATGCACAAGAACAACGAAAAGGGGAAAGAGCAAAAAGAGAGAAGAGAGGTCTGGGTATTTGTTCACCTCTTTATTTATTTTATTTGGTCTTGTATTGTCTTATTCGTGTTTATCATGTATTTCCATTGTTTCATTTTTATCTTGGTTGTTCTCATTTTCTTTTATTTTTATTTGTGTTTATTTCTATTTATTTATTTTATTGTATATATACGGTGTATATACATATATATTTTTTTTTTTTTTCTTTTCTTTTTTCTGATTTTGTTGTGGACAGAATGTCTTTTGGGGACTGCTGCTGTGCCTCTTGTCAGTCATCCATTATACCAACAGGGATGACGGCGAGGACAGAGGAAGAAAATAGGTAAGAAAGGTTAAGAAAAAGGAGGGGAACAGTACATAGGCGAAAAGGACGAAAGAAGAAAAAAAAAATAAAAGAACGGAAGAAAGTTCGTACGAACGGGGAGACGAGGAAAGGACGAGGAAAAGGAATGAAGAAGAGGAGGAAGTGAGGAAGAAGAGGAGGAAGTGAGGAAGAAGAGGAGGAAGGAAGTGAGGAAGAAGAGGAGGAAGGAAAGGAAGGAAGAAGAGGAGGAAGGAAGTGAGGAAGAAGAGGAGGAAGGAAGTGAGGAAGAAGAGGAGGAAGGAAGTGAGGAAGAAGAGGAGGAAGGAAGTGATGGAAGAAGAGGAGGAAGGAAGTGAGGAAGAAGAGGTGGAAGGAAAGGAGGAAGAAGAGGAGGAAGGAAGTGAGGAAGAGTGGGTGGAGCTGAGGAAGGGGAAGCGACAGAGTCGTGGAAGAACGTGAATGGAGTTCGAGAGAGGGGAAACGAGGGGAACGAGAGAAAGCGTTGGGAGTTTTGAATTCGGCGGGGAATAGGAATGACACGAGAAGAGGACGAGGAAGAGGAGGAGGAGTAGGAAGAAGAAGAGGAGGAGGAGGGAGAGGAGAAGGAAGATGAGGAGGAGGGAGAAAGAGATTAAGTGGAGGGAAAAGATTTGAGACAAATAAAAGAAGAATACAAAGACACCTAAATGGGAGGAGGAAGAAGAGGAGGAGGAGGGAGAAAGAGATTAAGTGGAAGAAAAAGGTATGAGAAAAAGGAAACAAGAATACAAAGGACTTACATGGGAGGAGAAAGAGAAAGAAGAGGAGGAGAGAGAAAGAGACGAAGAGGCAGAAGAAGACAGGTGAAAAAGAAACCAAGAACATAAAAGACACTTAAGCTAAATCTTTATAGGAAAAGAAAGAGGAGGAAGAGGAGGAGGAAGAAAGAAAGACTTGTGAAAAACAAACAAACAAATAAACAAACAAAACACAGACACCTAAGTTAATCTTACAACAGTGGCGTTTCCACCCACACTAGTAAGTGTATTAAAATCACCCGAAATTAGCCAGAATAAAATAATTAGAGCACGCCGGCTTTAGCGAAGGGTGTTGTACATTTCCCGCCGAAAGTTCACCAGCGCTTCTATCCTGATGGACACTTTCGTGGAAGCCATCGTAAGAGGGTTAAAGGGACGTATATTAAAGGGAGGAGAGGAAAACAAAAAATATATAAAGAGGTTTGAGGGAGGGAAGTGTGCGTGTGTGGGGAGTGGAGAGAGAGAGAGAGAGAGAGAGAGAGAGAGAGAGAGAGAGAGAGAGAGAGAGAGAGAGAGAGAGAGAAAGAGAGCTAGGGGGAGGGGAAGGCAGTGGACGGTAGATTTCAACCTGGAAAATGAAAAGGGAAATCAAGTTTGGGTGAGTTACTATTATGGGATTTGATTTATTAATAAGATATACGTTTTGGGGGGAACTGCGCCCCCTCCCCGTGCTATTCGAGCGTCGGCTCTGTCGCCGTGGTTGATGACGTAGGCACAGGAAGCCCCCCCGGTGGGGGGAAGGTAGATAGGGGGAGATAAGGGGGAGGGTAGAGATGGAATGGCGGTCGATTAGATAGACCCCGGTTAGAATTGATGTGTGAGGGAATTGTGATGGGAAAGTGGAGGAGGAGGAAAGTCAGAGAGAGAGAGGGAGTGAGAGAGGGGGAAGAGAGGGAGAGGAGGGTCAGTAAGGGTAAGGAGGAGATAGTAAAAAAGAGGAAAATGCTGGATAGAATGAGGAATAGGAAGGAAAGAGGAGGAGGAAGAAAAGAAGAGGAGAAGGTGGATTATACAACCATAAGAAAAAAGAGCAAGTTAAAGAGAGAGTCTGCGAGGGGGAGGCGTCCGTATGACGTCGCCCTTAGGGGGGAGGGTTACCTCGTATGTGAATAAAATCACCTGGCGGCACTAGTTAAGAAAAGAATAAAGGTTCCATAGTAATTATCGAATTAAGTCGTTATATAGAGATTCTGTGACGTTATTGCTATGACATCACTAATGACACAAAGTAATAAAACTCTCTAGTGTTATTGTTCTCTAGCCATTGGAGGCGCTGGGCGACCTTATGGCACATGGTGGACGTGGACACGGCCCTAGGGCACGCACGTGTTGGGGCAGTGAGTTGGTTCGAGTCTCGTTTGTTTGGGTCAAGAGGGGGTTCTTCGGGTCAGTGGTAATGCGTCCCTTGGTGCCAAATGGCTGAGACAAAGGTCGAGGGCCACGATAGGTGAGGCACCACCGAAGAACTACTGAGGCACCTCCAAGGCACCGTCGAGGCACCATCGAGGCACCGCCGAAGAACCACCGAGGCACCACCGATGCACTGCCGAAGAATCACCGAGGCACCGCCGAAGAACCACTGAGGCACCGCCGAAGAACCACTGAGGCACCGCCGAAGAACCACCGAGGCACCACCAAGGCACCACCGAGGCACCGCCGAAGAACCACTGAGGCACCACCGAGGCACTGCCGAAGAACCACTGAGGCACCACCGAGGCACCACCGAAGAACCACCGAGGCACCAAGGTACTCCACATCAGGTAATTTCACCTCATCTCATCCTCCCCACCTCCCTACTCCCTCCCCACCATCACCTCACGTGTTGGGGCACCTAAGGTTTTGATAATTCCTCACCCTCCTCGGTGGTAGATAGAAGACGAAAAATTAGAAGTCAAGCAGACGTAGAAGGCAAAGGAGTAGGAAAAATATAAGGAATGGAAAATATTTAGGAGGGAAGAAGAGGAAAAATGAAAAGACGGCGAAAAGGAAAAGAAATAGAAGAAGGAGAAGAAAAAAGAGGATAAAAAGAAGAAGAAAGAGGAGGAGAAATAGAAGAAGAAGAAAGAGAGGGAGGAGACGGAGAAGAAGAAGAAAGAGGAAGGGGAGAAGGAGAAGAAAGAGGAGGAGAAGAAGAAGAAGAAGAAGAAGGAAAAGAAGATGAAAGAAGAAGAAGAAGAAAGAGGAGGGGGAGGAGAAAAATAAGAAGAAGAAAAAAAAAAGAGGATGGGGAGAAAGGAAAAAAAAAGAAGAAGAAAGAGGAGGAGAAGAAGAAGAAGAAGAAGAAAAAAAGAGGAGAAGATAGAGGAGGAAGAGGAGAACAACAACAATGACGGCGCCGAAGGGCGGTGGCACCGCCCAAGGACGACCCTCCGGAAGTCGTCAGCACTTGGTCGTGCAATCACGAGACTAAGAGGAGAACCCGGAGGTTGTCTGCAAGAGACGAGACGGCGAAGAACGGAAGCCAAGTGGGCCTCGAGCGGGACGGCGTCGAGGGATAGGAGGAAGGGTATGGGGCTCAGGCGAGTGGAGGACGAGAGGAGGGGAGGGGAGTACGAGGACGAAGTGCCGAGGAGAAGGGCGAGATTGAATGATTTCACCTCGAGGGACTTCCGAGGGCGGCTCGAAGGAAGCGAGAGTTAGCGAGCGAGAGGGGAGCACAACGAGGGGAAACGGCGAGAAGTCCTCCATGGAGATGGGGTCTCTGATACGAGGGAGGAAAGAGGGGGGGGGGGAAGTGAGGGGAGGAAGGATTCTGGTAGGAAGATAAATGCAGGTGGGGCTGAGGGAAGCGTGATTATGGTAGAGGGGAATGTGGAGGAAAGAAGGTAAGGAGTGAGGGGAAACCGCTTTCTTGTACGGGGATGGGGAGAGAGGGGAAATGAGGGGGGTTTGGTAGATGGTACTGAGGAGAGAAGATGTACTTTGGGAGAAAGGAAAAAGAGAGAGAGAGAGAGAGAGTGTGTGTGTGTGTGTGTGTGTGTGTGAGAGAGAGAGAGAGAGAGAGAGAGAGAGAGATTAACCTTGAGTGTCCAGTGCAGTACCACCGATCTATCCCCTGGAAGACGAAGCAACCAATGTACATCACCACACTGGCATAATCAAGCTTGGTA
>NC_134778.1:53885199-53892699 GCF_046742065.1 Oratosquilla oratoria | reverse complement strand
TACGTGTGAATGTCTTATGTGTATGCGTGTACGTGTAGGAGAGGGAGGTATTTATAGAAGGAGATTTGGGTCGAGAGGGGGGTTATTTGTGTGTGTGTGTGTGTGTGTGTGTGTGTGTGTGTGTGTGTGTGTGTGTGTGTGTATGTGTGTATGTGTGTACGTGCATGCATAAATACCAACATTTATATATGCGTGCATACATAGCATACACTCATATAAATACATACATACACACGCGATCGTACATAATATATAGGTAGAAGAAAACAGGAAAATAATTACAGATAGAGTGAGAGAGGTTGAAAGAAGGTAGTGGAGGAAGATAGTGTTAGAATATGTGTTGATCTTTGTGTACAAAACCTCTGTGTGTGTGTGTGTAATATTCACCATGGTCTTGGATCACGTGTTGGACTCGTGATCGACAATTTTTACCCTCCCGGAATAGAGCTCAGAGCTCATATATGACCGATCTATTTGTAATGTTTTGATCTTACACGCACGCAGACATCCCAACTCCCCGCCCACGAGAGTTGGAGTAACGACTCGAAGCGCAGCGATGCTGAAATTATTTCATCCCTGGGTGGGATTCGAACCCGGACCGCCATAGTGGCAGGCGAGAACTTTAACCACTGCGCCACGAGTCGTGTGTGTGTGTGTGTGTGTGTGTGTGTGTGTGTGTGTGTGTGTGTGTGTGTGTGTGTGTGTGTGTGTGTGCATATGTGGAGACTGGCTTACATGATGCACCAGCACGACTGTGTGTTGATGCTTTTGACTGTCCTTTAACCGAAGAGGAGGAGGAGGAGGAGGAAGAATAAGAATGGAGATTTTGTGTCGTTTATTTGTCATCACAGTGAAAAACCAGGGACGAGGAGGAGACCCGAGGACGTCAAGGAGAGCGTGAGGATCTGCGTCAGAGAGCTCTCCTAGTGAGCCATCGCCGTCAGACTTCGGTGAAACGTGACGGGAAGATGAGACAACACGGACCACCACGTAGTCGAGATCCTCCTCTAACGGTGTTCGTCATGTGATTATTACGTGCGCGAACCCCAACGACAGGCATTAGAGGTCCGGTATACCAGTGTTGTATTTCGGTGTTGGCACGTTATCAAAATGGTCGAAGTGGTGATACTAGTTGAAGGACTCAGGCTGCATCGTCTCCCAGGGGATAGGCCGGTGGTTCTGTAGTGTACCTTCAAAGCTGAACACAATAACTTAAGCATTGGAAGGTCAAGGAAAAGACGCCAGGAGTCGCTCAGCTTTGCCTATTGTCTTCGCACTGCCAGGGCAGGTGGCGGTCACTACAGCGGCCGTCGGGCGATTTAATTACTCATGTGAGGAGTAGACACTGGGTCGCGGTTGCTCAGGATCCCCTTCAGAGCGGGGACCGTTCCTTGGTTGTGGAATGAAATCGTCAGACGATGTGGCTGTGTTCAATGAAGTGATTAAAGGTGAACTCACAGGCAAGTGGTAAACACTGGCGAGGGAGAGGGCCACCAGGCTCTCTTTCTCTCTCTCTTTCTCTCTCTCTTTCTCTCTCTCTCTCTTTCTCTCTCTCTCTTTGTCTTTTTGTCGTTCGCTCTCTCTCTCTCCTTGTCTTTCTCTCTGTCGTTCTCTCTCTCTCTCTGTCTCGTTCTTTTTTTCGCTCTCTCTCCTTGTCTTTCTCTGTCCCGCTCTCTCTCTCTCTCTCTCTCCTTGTCTTTCTCTGTCTCTCTCTCGCTCTCTCTCCTTGTCTTTCTGTCGTTCTCTCTCTTTGTCTTTCTCTTTGTCATTTTCTCTCTCTCTCTCTCTCTCTCTCTCTCTCTCTCTCTCTCTCTCTCTCTATCCCTCTCTCTCTCTCTCTCTCTCTCTCTCTCTCTCTATATATATATATATATATATATATATATATATATCTCTCTTACACACACACACACACACACACACACACACACACACACACACACGGACGGAGACACACACTTACACACACACACACACACACACAATTAAGCTTGGAGTAGAGGACGGTTTAGGAATTCGCTCTCGGGGGAATTAATTGGTCAAAATAGTCGACAGAGCGAGCGAGCGAGCGAGTGCACAAACAAATACCAAATTAGGTTTCAGTCGCACGAAGATTGAGGCACAGGCAGATGCCGCATCTTTCTTTGTGTGTGTATGTATTGTGTATATATATATATATATATATATATATATATATATATATATATATATACTTGATCTTTTTTATTTACAATTTTTATTCTATTTTTTGTTTTATTGAATTTTGATTTTGTTTTGTTTTATTGTATTTTCTATTTTGTTCTGTTTCATTTTATTTATCTATTCGTGTATTTTATTCATTTTTATTTGATTTATTTTTTGTTTGTAGTTGGTCATGATAATTATTGTTTCCGGAATGTTTAGTTCGTTATTGAAATAAGAAAAATTTAGTCCCTTGTTGAATGAGTGTCGGGGTTCTTCTAACAGCTGAATAGAATCCTGAGGAACGGGTGATCCTCGCCTGCATGAAACCGCCTGTCCCTCACAAGACATTTTAATATGAGTTAAAGGGACATTTACGCCACTTCGCTACGTCCGTGATCCCTTTAAGTGAATAAACCAGAATAAAATTAATGAAGTACCGAAGGAGGGTTAACAGGGTTGAGGTTTAACCCTCTACAACCCAAGATGATGTTGTCTTAGTTAAAGTAATCGTCTTGGGTTAACCAGAATTACGTTTGAGGTGAGCGTCGCCTTGGTTGTGTTCGGGGGGAAGGGGGAATGTTGTTATCATTAGCAAATGCATTTCCTGATCAGGCTTGCCAACACTTCCGGCACAGCTCGAGTCGTAGTGTTGATTTCCGCTCTCTCGCTCTCTCTCTCTCTCTCGCTCTTTCTCTCTCTCTCTCTCGTTTTCTCTATATCTCGCTCTTTCTCTTGTTTTCTCGCTCGCTATCTCTCTATCTCTCTCGTTCTCTCGCTTTATCTCGCTCGCTCTCTCTATCTCTCGCTCGCTATATCTCTGTCGCTCTCTCTCTCTCTCCTTATCTATTTATCTATCTCTCTATCCTTATCTATTTATCTATCTCTCTATCCTTATCTATCTAGCTGTCTCTCTCCCTGTCTATCTCTCTTCCTCTCTGTCTATCTCTCTCTGTTTCTCTTCCTCTGTCTATATCTTAGCCTCTCTCTTATCTATCTCTCTTCCTTTCTGTTTATCTCATAGCCTCTCTGTCTCCCTCTCCCTCTTTTGACACGACCGAGTATGTTGTTTGTTGGGGATGTTGTGACAGGAGTGTCTGCAGGCGCGGTTGGAGGGAACGGAAAAAAAAGACAAGAAAAGAGCTGCTCTCATCCGCGGTTAAGAGAGCCGAGTCAGACGTGTGGTCCTCTTGAGAGTGCAAAAAGTTCAAGCTGAAGAGAGTGTTTGCTTGTCTTCAAGCGAGAGTGAACACTGTGGGTGCCTTGCTCAGTTCAAGCTGTTTTTTTCTTTCTTAGACACTTTTATAGTTAATGTTTCCTGTTAACCTATGCTTTGAATACAATATTTTGGTGTTCAAGAATTTATATGTGCATGTATGTATGTGTGTGTGTGTGTGTGTGTGTGTGTGTGTGTGTATGTGTATGTATATATATATATATATATATATATATATATATATATATATCACTTATGAAAAATGTGGTAGAACGTTTGTAAATCAAAACTGAAGCCACGGTCGGAGAAGAAGAAAAAACTGGAAACGGGGAGTCCATATATTTCGACTGTAAGCTTACAGTCGAAATATATAGACTCCCCGTTTCCTGTTTTTTTTTCTACTCCGACTGTGGTTTTAGTTTTATGTACATATGTATATATGTATATGTATATATGTATATATATATATGTATATATATGTATATATATATGAATATGTGTATATGTATATATATATATATATATATATATATATATATATATATATATATATATATATATATATATATATCGGGTATCCTTCCCCATAGCTGAATAAAGCCGTCAAACATCACTCAGAGCTGATAGAGGTTCGAGTCCTCACCCGTAATCCCCACACCGTTACTGCACACATGACCCAGAAGCATCATTAGTGCGGTGAGGATAGTGGTTCCTTTCTCCCTCTCACCCTAAGAACAGGTGACTGACGTCCTCACAACAATGGTGGCGAGGCGAGAATACCCCTCACAAGGTGGAAAATTTCTCAACTGAGAAAAACTGTGATGCAAAGAGAAAGAATGTGTATATGTTCTCATAAATGAAAACGTACAGAATAACTCATAACTAGTTATTGTCACCCTAGTCTTCGACAGGGTGACAATTCTTCATGTGGGCTATCCTACGGTGACAATTCTTCATATGAGCCATCCTGGGTTTACGATTCTTCGGTTGAATAAGTTGATAACAATAAGCATAACCCTCATTCAACCTAACCTAACCTAACCCAACATAACCTAACCTAACTTAACCTAACCTAACGTAATCTTTATTCCACTGTTGATATTCGGCGTACTGGGGTGACAATTCTTCAGGTGGGATCTCATGGGGTGACAATTCTTCAGGTGGACGTTCTGGGGTGACAATTCTTCATGTGACCCGTTACCTAGTTATTACCTAAGAAGTATGATCCACATTTTGGATTTAGGGAAATATGTGAACTTAGCCTTGTAATCCCAATACCTGTTGACAGCAACAATTGCTGGCGAGAAATTTTACATATCAAAGATGTATTGATCCGACGATCGTTGGAAATCGTCGTTTGTTTGCTTTCGTGGGTATCAGGCGTACCAACTGTGTAAGCGTTGCCAGGGTTGCCACTCTGTACTCGATTATGAAACCGTGATAGTTGTATTTGTGTTGTTTCAAAGTTATGGAATTGGTAGTGTGGCCGAGTTTAGAGGGGTTTTTGATGTAATCGACGTATTATTGATTTATTATGTTTATTTTTAATTTTGTATGTTTTATATTTTATGTTATTTGTTTATTTGTTTGTTATTATTTGTCTGTTTAGTTTATTTGCTTGAGTTTCCTTTATTATTAGTTATATGTCAATTTATTAATATTTACTATTTACCTGTTGGTTTATTATTTAACTATACTTATGCATTTATTTATTTCATTTGTTATTACTTACAATATTATGTTTTATTCATTTATCATTATTATATATTTCTTTTCGCATCCGACGTAGTTATGGATCAAAAGGTCTCCTGTCGGCATGCTCCGCCTTTGTAATCCTTTATTGACTTGTATTATGAATATATATTTGTTTTTACTCATTATTGAATACAATTGTGTTTTATATATATATTTATTTACTATTTTTTACGTATGTTATCAGTCCAATTCATTTATTTACACATTTATTTATTTATTTATTTATTAGAATTACCTGTTTTGCGTGAGATTTTTTTCATCTTTTGACAGAAATTATCATTTATGAAATCTTGTAGAACGTAGTGTCTGCCTCTGCCTTCGTTGTTGGTCGCGTGTGGCTGAGCCGAGACGTTTATTGTTGTATACAATCAGACAGTTACGTTCAATATCTTTGTTCAGTGTGATATGAAACCGGGCGAACGACAGTGAAATTCGTTCAGGGAGTTGTCAGCCTTGATTGAATTCGTGTTTAGCAGTGTTGATGCGGTCCGAGTGAGATTTGCTGTTTTATATTGGTCCTAAACTGATATATTAACTTAAATTTTTTTACTGGTATTGTTATTTTTTTATTTCATTTTTAATTACTTTATCATTTGTTCATTTAGGGTTAGGGCGTCGTTACGTACGGCGAAGGTCGAGGGGATGGCGGTTCGAATCCTGCCACCGGTTAAGTTGAGCCAAGGGCATGGTTCATTAGATTCCACGCTACAAAGCCCTCTGTGAGGGGCACCGTCCTAGCCTTCTGATAGAGGAGAGTTTGTGACGTTAAATCATATCATCACTTATTTTATATATATTTTTATTAATTTGATTTTTATATTTATTATTTTTTATTTCTTTATATTTTGTTTTATCTGTTTATTTATCCTTTTTTTCTGTCCGATGTATTTTTACATCAGGCGAATGTCACTGAAACACGCTTGTCGGCCCGTTGGCAGCCCTGGCTGAGCTTTTGAAACGTTTTGATCTGATCGAACGAAAACGGTGTTGCATTGTGAGGTGCTCACGTCCACATTTATTCGCTCAATGTTTTACACGTGTATTGCGTGGCATCTGACATTTCGTTCAGTCTGTCAGCTGACCTGGAAGCTGTTCAGGTTGTTTTCAAACGTCGTTGTTGTTTTTGTAGTTGCTGTAGTTGTCGATTATCGTTTGGTGTTGAAGCTGTTCAAGTTGTTTCCAAACGTTGTTGTTGTTGCTGTTCTTGTTCTTGTCGATCATCGTTGGGTGATAACATCTATGTTGTTACATTTGTTGTTAAATTGGATATTGATTGTAATAGCTATGACGTAAGAGTGATTATAATGTGTACACCGCTCATTTGTAGTTAATCTGTTATACTTCTATGTCCGCTATAGTGAGTGTAATTTTCTCTACAGCCAGTCGTTTGATGCTCGCCAAAAAAAAAAAAAAAAAAAAAAAATCAACGAAGTAAGGGCTACTCCATATCTGAACAAAATAGACTGAATTTGAACTATATATATATATATATATATATATATATATATATATATTTATATAATATATATATATATATGTATATACCTTGTGTGTGTGTATATATATATATATTATACAGGTTGGCGGAAGACTGAATTGCAAACCTACAAGAAACAGAAGAACGAATTATTGTTTGTGAAATTTAATTTTAATCGAAATATGTTTGAATAAGTCGTTAAATGAGACTTTTAGTTGTTAATGAATTGGAAAAAAATACTCCATTGTGTAAGGTACAAGTGGGTTCATTGTGGTTCGGATTTTCCTGTAGATGGAATGATAGACAGATATAGACAGCACACACACACACACACACAGATATATATATATATATGTGTGTGTGTGTGTGTGTGTGTGTGTGTGTGTGTGTGTGTGTGTACATATACACATGTATATGTATTCCCACAAAGATTGATTTATTGGTTAGAATTGGATTTTTCCCTCTGCAGCGTGTGTTGATACACATGCCAGTCTGGAAACGCGACTGGAACTAGAAGGCAAACAAAAATCAGTTTGGCACTGGCACTGTGAAGAGAAGCTTTCCAGAGGGGGAAGACTTAAAGGCGCACAGGCCAAGACCCTCCTGACCAACCGACCAGTCTCGACCACGAAGTCTTTCCTTCGACTTCGGGGAACCACGAGGCAATTGGGTCGTCTTGTTGCTTTTGATCTGGAAGAGAGGAGCTGAGGCCAAAAGGTGCTTAACTGAGGAAGGAGACGTCACCTGTGCCCAGGGTGTTTGGAGAGCCTGGGAGAGTGGAGAGTGGCAGTAGGGATTTGTGAGGAAGTTTTGGGTGGGGAAGTCATGAGATACTCTCTCTCCCTCCCCCCCCTCTCTCTCTCTCTCTCTC
>NC_134778.1:53877699-53880199 GCF_046742065.1 Oratosquilla oratoria | reverse complement strand
TTATAAAGGAGAATATGCGGAGTGAGACGAAATAATATGATACTAAATAAATACATACTGAAATGTTATAAGAAGGATGTAAGAGTTGAAGAAGACGAGTTGACCATTGTTGACATGGTCTTGGTTTGCGAAGGAGAGTCTGGGAAAGAGAACGCATGAACCAAAGGTGGAGGGAAAGAGAGGTGAAGGAAGACCCGAAAAATGATGGAGGGAGAGCGTGAAGGAGTATATGGAGAGAAAGAAGAGCCGGAGATGATAGTAAGGACCAGAAAGGAGTGGAGGTGGAGGTGGAGATGGAGGAGGGTGGGAGAAATGGAAGGCGTAGGAGAACGAATAAAGGAGGGAAGGAAGGGGAGATATGAAAGACCCAAGGGAAGAACATAGGGAGAGGAAGTACATAGACGTACGTATATCCATAACCATATCTGCATGTGTGTGTGTATTTAGGTACATATGCATGATATTGCAAAGTACACATCGAGCGATGTATGATTAGCATATTCAATTAAATATCACAGGAGTTCATTAAAACATAGGAATGAGTACCATATAACGTGTGTGATAGAGGAAGAGAGAGTGAGACAGAGAGAGAGAGAGAGAGAGAAGGGAGGGCTTAGGGAGAAGGGTGAAGTAGGGACCCGTGAGGTAGGGAGCACGATAGGGATTGCATGTCGAAGTCGAGGAGGCGATGCGGACGTCAGATGTGGACGAGTATCTGGGAGAGGAGGGGGAGGGGGGGAGGGCTGCCAAAGGAGGAGGTAGTGGGAGATATCGAGTAGCTAGAGTGGACTTTCGAGGAGGAGGTGGAGGAAGAGGAGGAGGTGTAGGAGGACGTGGAGGAAGAAGAGTAGTAGTATGGATGGAAAGTTATGCCTCGAAGATGTTGCAGAAGAAATTGTCGTCAAGGTAGTGGAGGAATGGAGGTTGTGGTGGTCAAGACGATGGTTAGGTTACTCACTGTTGACACTGGGGACAATTTAGGGTCGGGGGGCAACGGTCAATCATAGCGAGAGGGTCTCTGAGGCCTAGTCCTGACGAAGAGTCTTATACAAGGGCGGCATTCTTGACCAAAGGGACACTGGGGGGAAAGGAGTCAGTTTCAAAGGGAGTCTTAACTTCTTAAGGTCGATCATGAGGGAAAGAGGGATCATTCTTGGCGTTGGGAGTGAGATGGGGAGTGTGGTGGATGGGGAGTTCTTGTAGGGTTACTGTTGGCAAGTGGGGGCTAAGTCTTGAAGATTGGGTCTTGAAGGGAGATGGGTCATTCTTTAGGATGGAGTCTTTGATTCTCTCTCTCTCTCTCTCTCTCTCTCTCTCTCTCTCTCTCTCTCTCTCTCTCTCTCTCTCTCTCTCTCTCTCTCTATCTCTCTCTCTCCAACCCTATCTTAGCAAGGCTTCCTGTGAAGGGAACAGATGCCCATGCGGTTATTATCATTAGTCATCCGGACAGTTTCCCCCATCCTCGGGTTTCCTTCCCACACTTAGAAAGAGAGAGAGAGAGAGAGAGAGCGAAAGAAAGAGAGAGAGAGAGAGAGAGAGAAAGGTCTCCGCTCTGGTACCCGAGTTCGACCACGGGAAAGAGTTCTGTGGGAGTTGGAAAGGGCGAATCAAATCCTCCATAAGTGAGATAATGTCCCCCAGGTGGACCTGATCCCACTTCTCACGAAACCACTCGCCGTTTTGGTCCTCATCACCATAAAGGACATCAGATTGAAATCCATAGAGCTAGCCATAACAAAGTCTGTAGAGTCTGCCTTCACAGACACCCCCCTACAGACCAGAGTTGTCCTCATGCAGAAAAGTGAAGACGGGGAGAAATTCCTTCGGGGATGTGTCAAAATATCATTCACACATAACCATTCCCTACCCCCCCCCCCGCATCCAATACCCCTCCCTTCTTTGCATAACCATATCATCTATACACAACCAATTTCCACTCATCCCTATCTCCTGCCTTCTCCCTTCCTTACTCAACAGACATTCCCCTCATGCTCAACACCCCTTTCACTCCCATCTATCCATCTCATCCTCGGTCGTTCCCGTATGTTCACTGCACCCACCTCTGCCTTCAGAGCGCCTAAGGAAACACCTACCTTAGCCTCGATGTTGACAGGCAGCCCGTGCGATGGGGACGAGGAGGGGTAAACAGAGGAACGAGGTAAAGAAGAGAGAGATAGAGAGAGAAAGAGAGGTAAAAATCGGGTCCGGGTTCGATTCCCGGAAGGACCGGCGGCCGGATAGCTCTTGGGCATTGAGGGATGCCGCCAAGGGGGGTAGGGGGGTTAGGGAGAGGGAGAGGAGGGGGGGTTAGGCGAAATATACATTATTAATGCCAATAGATCAAAGGAATGGCTGGAGTCTGGAAGGAAGAAACGAAGCTTGGAAGGGTCGGGGAGAGATTGTTTTTATTTTATTTTATTTTGTTTTATTTTATTTTTATGTGCTTGTTTATACATCTATCTGTGTTCTGGTTGGGGGGGGGGTTATGTTAAAGTTTCGT
>NC_134778.1:53862699-53867699 GCF_046742065.1 Oratosquilla oratoria | reverse complement strand
TGTTTGTATGTATGCATACCAAAGCACTTTCCCCTTATAAAGGGAACAGCTGAATGCAAAGACCAACCCATATCACAAACGCCCATTCAACCAGGCTTCCTATTCCCGTGCTTGTCGCCGTGTTCTACCGACAGGCTGCAGCTTGGGCCAGAAGTCGTGCAGCGAGGCACAGCTCCACTATAGGGATGCATCAGCAGCACCACGTAAGCACAGACCCAAACATAAGGCTCGACCCCGGGCCGCCCGAGTCGGCAGGGGCGACGCGAATTTCCAGGGTTGAAGTGGGGGGGGGGATGAGGCAGATAATAAGGTCTGGAAATACAAAGGCTGTGTGATATTACGAGCAAACACAGGCCATCAGACAAAGAGAAATGCATTTCCAGGGATATATTTTGGCATTAAATAAAGTGTATGGGTCAGTGGACATATGCGTGCATGTGCGTGCATGTGTGTGTGTGTGTGCGTATGTGTGTGTTTGTGTATGTGTATCTCTGTGTGCGTGTGTGTGTGTTCGTGCGTGTGTGTGTGTGCGTGCGTGTGTGTGCATGCGTGTGTGATTCACCGTGGTCTTGGATCACGTATTTGACTGATGATCGACAGCTATTTCCCTCCCGGAAGAGATCTCAGAGCTCATGCCTTTGAGTAATGCTATGACCTTACACGCACACGCACACACAGACACACACACACACACACACACACACACACACACACACACACACACACACACACACACACACAACTTCCTGCCCACGAGAGTTGGAGTAACGACTTGCACCTCACTGATACTGAAATTATTTCAGCCCTGGGCGGGATTCGAAACCGGACCGCCGTAGTGGCAGCCGGTAACTCTACCAACTGCACCATCGAGTGTGGGTACGTGCGTGTGTGGTTCACTATGGTCTTTGGATCACGTGTTGGACTCGTGATCGACAGCTATTTCCTTCCCGGAAGAGAGCTCAGAGCTCATATGACCGAACTATGGGTAATGCCGTGACCTTACACGCACACACACACCCAACTCCCAGCTCACGAGAGTTGTAGTAACGACTTGCAGTGCAGCAATACTGAAATCATTTCAGCCCTGGGCGGGATTCGAACCCGGAACGCCGTAGTGGCGGCCGCGAACGCTACCACTGCGCCGTCAAGTCGTGCGTGCGCGCGCGCGCGCGCGTGTGTGTGTGTGTGTGTGTGTGTGTGCGTGCATGTGTTTGTGTGTGTTGGTATGAGCACATATATTTTGTTTAGTGGTTGATGGCTGTTCTAACATGTAATGAACGACAATTATGCCGATTATTTATTTTAATTATTTTCATTTAACTTTTTGCTTCCCGAGATGAGTTCGGGGAAATATAATGTCAGTCAGGAAGATATATATATATGTATATGTATATGTATATATGTATTATATGCGCACACACACACACACACACACACACACACACACACACACACACACACACATATAGCATGTGTGTATGTCTGTGTGCGAGTGAGTACGCGCGTGCATGTGTGTGTGCATGCGCGTGCGCGCGCACGAGGGAGAGATAGAGAAAGAGTGGAAAAGAGAGAGAAAGGGGGGAGGATTCCTGCCTCCACAAGTTGCATTGTGCAGGACAGGGAGGAGGGGAGAGAGTGGGGGGAGAGGGAGAAGGGGGAGAGGGGGAGGAAACCACTTCATCAGGAATGAACTCGCAATCAAATAAACGGTCTCGTTCCCCAATCATGGAGACCCTACCCTCATCTCCCCTTTCTCTCTTTCGTCCTCTATCTCTCCCTCCCTCTCCTCTCTCCCCTCTTCCCTCTCCTCTCTCTTATACATTACTCCCGGGATGGTTGGGGGGGGGTAGTCACTCATCTTTTTAATAGGAATATATGAGGCGACTTCAACCTCAAGTCTTAAGTTCCCTTCCGTTACCATGGCAACATCGCTAAAGAAGACGCTGGTAAATATGTGAAACTTGAGATTGCCTTCTTGTTACCCCCCCCTCCCACCTCCCACAGAGAGAGAGAGAGAGAGAGAGAGAGAGAGAGAGAGGGGAGCATAATAATGTTGATATAACATTAATATGTTCTCATTGTTTCAGTCGGTGGTGGGGAGATTGGGAAAGGAATATCATATTAAATTTGGTGTGTGTATTTGTGTATGTAGGTTTTCGAGTATTTAGGAATGCGAGGATGTTCTAGATTAAGGGTGGCAGGAAAACATAGAAGGGTAGATGAGGAAGGGGCGAAAGAGAGAGAGAGAGAGAGGTGTAAGAGGAGAGGAAAGAATAAAAAGGAGGGAAAGTTAGTTTAGCAGTAAATTGGTATAGTTATGTTAATTTATTTTATTTGACCAAATTCCTTTACCATAACGAGTGGCAAATATAGATAAAAATTATAATAATACATACATATACCAAGGGCTTTTTCCCCCTTACAAGGGGGGTAGCCAAAGATAAACGGCATAATAAAGTCATAAATCCACTCCCACCCATTCCATCCCCACATACTCCACTCCCATTCACCACCCTTCTCCCCCATTTCTTGGCACCTCCGGGATGACGGGTCATCGCTGTACATTGATAGAATAGTGACATAATACATGTGGCGATTGCGCTTAGGTGTACTTTACAGTAATAGTAACACTTTTTACCGTTACCCTTTCGTAGTTTGACAAATCTAGCCAGAAACCACGATATAAACAAACAAATACAAGGATGACGCTGTTACGTCTGTACACGTTGTAACTGCTGGCAACTGTACCCAGTGGGGAAGGGATCCCGTAGAAGGCTGTCACTCGTGGGAATGACCACGTGGGAACCATTAAACTAGTGGGAATGTTTACGGGACGAGACGCTCTCCAGGTGTTAAAGGTCCCACGGGTTGGGATGATCCCCTGGGGGCGCGGGTGTTGATCTCGCAGATGACATCGCTGGATACACTTGGCTTGCATGCACAAAGACCCTCTGCTGGGGGTTGGGGAGTGTATCTCTCTCTGTCTCTCTCTCTCTCTCTCTCTCTCTCTCTCTTTCTCTCTCTTTTGCTGTAGATCCATAAATAACTATGGGCAGTGTGACCACCACACGGCAGTTGTCTTCGTACAGAGATAGAGTTCGGGACCTGATGATGTTTATTCCCCATCAACGTTTCGGTTCCCTGCCAGGTGTCTTCTGTGGTATTCATGAAGTAGCCCACAATAGGGGAGCTTTTTTTTCTGGTTAGTTTTTGGCTTGAAAATATATTAAGTTCTGGTATTGCCAAGAATCTTGAAGACCTTTATCACGTTCCCTCACAGTCTAATTTTTTCAGGAGTGTGCGTGTGTGTGTGTGTTGCATAGATGTGTACGGGTTACAATAATGTACACATATATACAGTTTAGCCATCTATTCAGATTTCAAGACTAGTGGAGTGTTTTGGCACTTATTTAGATTCCGGGAGATTTTTTTGCTTCCCAGAGAATGTGGAATGTGTGTGTGTGTGTGTGTGTGTGTGTGATTTACCATAGTTTTGGATCACGTGTTGGACTTGTGATCGACAGCCATTTCCCTCCCGTAAAAGAACTCAGAGCTCATATGTGACCGATCTATGGGTAATGCTGTGACCTTACACGCGAACACACCCCCAACTCTCCACCCACGAGAGTTAGAGTAATGACTCGCAACGATACTGAAATTATTTCAGGATTGGGCGGGATTCGAACCCGAACCGCCGTAGTGGCAGCCGGGAACTCTGCCAACTGCGCCACGAGGTGTGTGTGTGTGTGTAATGGGGGAGTCTTGGCAAGATGCTCTCTTGGCTTAGGGAGTAAAAGCGAAGCAGCCGTAGATGCGGCTTAACTTCTTCGCTGTACAACATTTACTTGGATTAGAATACATTCCAACGCTCTGCCGCGAAGCCTCTTCTTTCGTTCATTTAGTTTGTCGACATTTGACGTTATTCATATATTATTTATTCATTCATTGTGGATATTGAAGGACATGTTGCATTATTCATATATTTGTTATTTTCTTTTATCTATTTATCTACTCGTTTTTAGTTTATTGACATTTGGCATTATTCATATATTATATATTTATTCATTGCGTAAATTGAAGGACACGTTGGATTATTCATATATTTGTTTTATATATATTTTTGTTTATTTATCTCTCGACTCGTTTGTTTTATTACAGAAATTGAAGGACGTTTTGTACTGTTAATTTTTTTATTATCATTATTTGTTTATTGCGGAATTTTTTTTTTACTGTTATTATTTCTTTATTGCGGAAATCAAAGGACATTTTACATCATTTATACATTTGTTATTATTTAGTTATTTATTTATTCATATCTTTATTTAAATACCTTTATGATATTTTTATATATTTGATCATACAGGAAACGGCGTCAGAAAGCGAGCGTAAAAGCTTTAGCAATGCAGTGCTTTGTTGAGCGCGAATATGGTCTCGGGAGGTTTTCCCGAATACATTTTCTCTTGAATAGCTCAACAGGGTCAGCATTGACCAACTTTTTAATACTTTCAATTGATCTCCATCTATCTCTCCCCGTTTTCTCTTTTTCATCTTCTTCCTCACCCTTTTCTTCATCTTCTTACTCTTCTTCTTCATTTTCTTTTTCTCCACCCTCTTCCTCTTATTTTTATTCTTCTTTTTCCTCATCTTCTTCCTCTTATGTTTCTTCCTCTTCTATGTCTTCTTCCTCCTAACGTGTTCATCTTGCCACTTGACACTACATAGATCTGTGTTCAATACTTTATATGTGTGTGTATGTGTGTGTGTGTGTGTGTGTGTGTGTGTGTGTGTGTGTGTGTGTTTGTTTACCGAATTGTATACAGTAAAGGAACAATGCTCGTGGGGTTCCCGTCATACTCTCCAATTACTATGTGTGTGTGTATGCATGCATGTGTGTGTGTGCGTATGTGTGCGTGTGCAATTTTCCTCATTGTTTACCCATTCCGGGGAGCCACAGGCGCAGTTGTTAACTCCGAACTTCCACTCAGGTTCTGCTGTTTGTT
>NC_134778.1:53847699-53857699 GCF_046742065.1 Oratosquilla oratoria | reverse complement strand
CTTCCCTCCTGCCTTCCCTCTTTCCTTCCTTCTTTCTTTTCTTCCTTCCTTCCTTCCCTCTTTCCTTCCCTCTTTCCTCCCTCCTTCCTTCCCTCGTTCCTTCCCTTTTTCCTTCCCTCTTTCCTCCGCACTTTCCTTCGCACTTTCCTTCCCTGCCTCCTTCCTTCCCCTCCTTCCTCCCACCTTTCCCTCTCTCCCTCCACTTCTCTTTCCTCCTTCCCTCCCTCTCTCCTTTCTATTGTTGTCAGCTCATCTTCTTCAGGCTAAACCATATCTTCCGCCATCTAGAGAGTCCACTATTAGAAAAAGGCTTCTCCGATCCCCTTACATGATCAATCGGTTTCGTTAACCCGGGTCTATCCGCGACCCCTTAACCGCCCACGGCCACCTGCTCAGAGAAGAATCTCTCTCTCTCTCTCTCTTCATATATATATATATATATATATATATATATATATATATATATATATATATATATATATATATAAATATATATACAAGAGAGAGAGAGAGAGAGTCACTCCTGCACACTTTTCCATGCCGTCCTTCCATCCTCTCTCTGGCCATTCTCTAGTGCGCTTACCATCTGTTGGCGTCCAGTCAGGAAGCCGCATACGTGGTCTCTTACCCAATGTAAACAGAGCTTTGGTATGTATGTTTATACTGATAGTGTGTGTGTGTGTGTGATTCACTATGGTCTTGGATCAGGTGTTGGACTCACGATCGACAGCAATTTCCCTCCCGGGAGAGAGCTCAGAGCTCATATATGACCCATCTATGGGTAAATGCTGTGACCTTGCACGCACACACACACACACACACCCAACACCCCTCCCACGAGAGTTGGAGTAACGACTCGCAGCGCAGCGATACTGAAGTTATTTCAGCCCTGGGCGGGATTCGAACCCGGACCGCCGTATTGGCAGCCGGGAACTTTACCACCGCGCCACTGAGTCGGTGTGTGTGTGTGTGTGTGTGTGTGTGTGTGTGTGTGTGCGCGCGCGCTCGCTCGCAATAGGCTACTCAAGAGATCTCGTGCAGGTAAATAAACAATTTATTTTTTATTTTTATTTTATTCTCTTTTGTACCGTTTTTTCATATTTATTTTGAGAAATTATCTACAGGGTCTATCAATGTTTTATTTATTTTTTCATATGTATATATACAATTATCGAATGTAGTCCAATATTCTCCATTTTATATTTGAACTGAGGTGTAATTGGAAAGCGGGCAATAAATTGAATTGATGGTTTACGAAAAGTTGTTTTTGAAATAATGCAATACCAGTCATTTACACGGCAAGTGCCAGAATACGTTATGTACATAGGAAACGGAATGGACTCCATATATATATATATATATATATATATATATATATATATATATATATATATATATTGAACCATCAGGGAACTGTTGCCGAGTACTGTGGGGCCGCGGGTATCAGCCATTCTGACACTCTTGTGTTGTAGGTTTCTGGCACTGCTTCATGCAGTCCATGTCAGGCAAACTCCCAGGGAGATTCCCGGCCTATTCTCAGATATCTCTTGGTAGATACTATTTGCCTGACATAATGAGCTGCAGCAATATAATACGATATATTAAGGTATTATATATATTTTCCTGTATGTACAGTTTGTACATGTTTAAATTTGTGTCAGTGAAGTTTGCACGGGAAGAATGACACACTTACAAAAAGAGGAATTTAGGAATTCAAGGAGTTTCCTAGACACAGACGTTAAATAAATAAAATAAGATAAAAGAAAATCAAATGGAAAATAAATGGGTTGGGAGTATTGGATAAAGTTGGTGGCAGGACAGAAAGTAATCGTCTTTCTTTGTTATTTTCAACAAGTTTTCGCACACACACGCTCGCACACACACACACACACACACACACACACACACAGCTGCGCTGATGGGCGAACCACGCCAGTTGTAAATCGCGCCGGTTGTGTCGCGATTTTTTGTTTCGCGTTCCGCCATTATTGTGTCACTGCGAATCCCCTTCTGAGCTCCGAAACTCCTCGACGGGAGTTCCTGGCCGGAGGATTCCACCAGGCGTAGGACACGCAGGAGTTCCTCTGGCTAGCTACCGCGTGTCGCGGACCGGGTCCTAAGGAACCTTGTGTCCCTTGTGTGAGTATCCTTCTTTTCATCGTCCCATGGGAGGAACAGAATCCTCTCGAGGGCTTTCGGGCAACGAGTTCCCTACGAGGAATCCTACGCCGAGATCGCCCATAAGGACAGAAGCTTCTCCCGGACACAGGAACCGCAGAAACGATGTCGCTTTTATTTCCCCGCTGAAGGGTCTTACGTCGATTCCCGCCGGAGGGCTGCGCGCCGAAGACGGGAGGATCGGACGGACGCTCCTCCCGGGGACGCTGATTCCTCCTCGTTTCCCGACGGACGCACCTTATGTACTGTATGCTTGTTTTCACCCGTTTATGTATGTATATATACTTGTATATATTCATGTATGTATGACTATGTGCGCACACAGACACACACACACACACACACACACACACACACACACACACACACACACAAACACACAAACACACAAATAATCTCAATCCTGCATGGCCCTTTATAGGTTTTGCCCTGTTCAAGACGATCTCATGAAATGCACATTGTCCCTCACGGAACCATCCAGCGAAGTCGCCTTCGATCGACGACACGGCCGAGTTTGTGTTTCCCTTAACTGCAACAATACGGTGACGTCCCTCATACAATATTTTGGGGCCAAAAACAATCTATTTTATTTACCTCAAAGGGTCGGCTGAGGTTCTGAAAAGGGGTCTCACTATTCCCATAGTCCGTTCAAACCAGAGCCCACCCCCATGCAGAATAGAAACTTCTGTAATTGCAAAAGAATAAATGGATTAAGTCGGTCGCTGTATTGAAGGGGTTGAGGTCTGCTGGCCCGTCGTTGCTCCGCGAGCTTCGAAGAGACACTCGCTTGCTCATGAGGTGTTGAGGAACGAGTGTGCTCTCCGGCTCGCGTTGTCCGGTGTTGCTCAGTTCCTCTTTAACTCTCTTCGTGTCTTTCTCTCTCTCTCTCTCTTTCTTTCTCTCTCTCTCTCTCTCTCTCTCTCTCTCTCTCTCTCTCTCTCTCTCCTTCTCTCTCTCTCTTTCTTTCTCTCTCTCTCCTTCTCTCTCTCTCTCTCTCTCTCTCTCTCTCCCTCCCTCGTGTGTGTATGTGTGTGTGTGTTTACGTTTGTACTTGTGTGTTTGTATATATTTAATCCTTCTGTTCCACACATCTGTGTACATACACGCGTACACACGCGCGCGCCCGTACACACACACACAAGAGGGAGAGAGAGAGAGATAGAGAGAGAGAGAGAGAAATAGGGAGGAAGAGATAGTCCCTTATCCTCTACATGCTCCCCCCCACCTATCCCATTTCCTCTCCTCTTCTCCCTCTCTCCCTCCCTCCTCTCCCTTTCCGCGCGTGTCTCACCTTATCTGGAGGCGGGTCGCGTTTGATGGTATTGTATGTGAAATGTTTTTATTTCACAGCGTTAACGCAGCGCAGTTTCATGGAAAAAATGTATATATATATTGCCTCTGCCAGTGTATCCGTTGTACATTGCGACCACAATTTTTTTTTCTTTTTCTTTTATGTGTGTGACTCGCCTTGGTCTCGGATCACGTGTCGGGCTCGTGATTCACAATTATGACCTTCCTGGTTGAGAGCTCAAGAGTTCATATAAGACCCGAACTATGGGTAATACAATTTACACACGCGCACACACACACATACGGCATGCATATATTATATATATAACTCCTTGCCCATCGGAACCGGGGTGCCGGTTTGCAGTGCAGTGATGTTTTTTTGGCTCTGGGAGGGTACTCGAACTCAGGTCCCTGATTTAGCCGTCAAGCGCGGTACCACTACACCATCAAGTCAGGTGTGTGCGCACCTTTGTGTGTGTGTGTGTGTGTGTGTGTGTGTGTGTGTGTGTGTGTTTGTTACGGTTGTGGAAGCATAACTATATCCAATCATGGTGCGCTGCATGTTGACCCATGGACCATATCAGGTTTCTCGCAATTCAATTAAATCATCTGCCGGCAGCCAGAATAGAAAAATAGAATATTTTTGACGAAACGTTTGAATGAAGGTCGCTGACTGTCGGCCATCGACTGGGATGGTGGAAAGTGTCAACGAAGGGTAATGACGTCAGTGACAGGAAGTAAAGGTCTATGATTAAAAACTTTCTCCTCTCTCTCTCTCTCTCTCTCTCTCTCTCTCTCTCTCTCTCTCTCTCTCTCTCTCTCTCTCTCTCTCTCTCTCTCTCTCTCCCTCCCTCTCACTCTCTCTTTTAGAAAATTACGGGATATATATAAGTATTTGAGGAAAGAGAGGAAACGGAAACTCGAGAAGAGCTTTTGAGTTTTATTACCGACGTTTCGACACTTTCGTCTTTTTCAAGGTATTACATCAAGTGGATAGACACACAGCTATATATATTCCGCGCGAATTATTGACTCCTCCCTCTTTTTCTTCTCTTCCAATCGTTGATGGCTAGTGTTGCGGCTGGGCGAGACCATGTAATGAATCCTCCTCTGTTGTTATTCGAATTATTTTTACTAATTTCTGCAGCTTCTATAACTTTTCTCATTTTCTTGTCGAGACCTTGGTGTAATACTTCTGTGTTGATCCAATTTGGCAAGTGTCCTGTTTTGTCTATGTGTGTCACAAGTGAGTTGCTGGTTCTGTGTGCTCTAATGTCGCTTTTGTGTTGTTGTGTCCGCTTTGTGATTCCTTGTCCAGTCTCTCCGTAGTATGACGTTTCACATCCGTTACATGGGATTTTGTATACTATGCTATTTTCATTTCTAAATTTTGTTGTTTTATATGTTATTATCTTTCCTATCTTTTGTCCAGTGTTTGTAATTATTTTAATGTTATTTTGTTCTAAATATTTTCTTATTTTTGTGACTTCTGTGAAATTCGGTATTACTAATATTTCGCTCTTTTCTTTTTCTTTGTGATATTTTGTCAATAATTCGCGCGGAATATATAGCTGTGTGTCTATCCACTTGATGTAATACCTTGAAAAAGACGAAAGTGTCGAAACGTCGGTAATAAAACTCAAAAGCTCTTCTCGAGTTTCCGTTTCCTCTCTTTCCTCAAATTTGTCACGATGAATAATCATCATATATATATATATATATATATATATATATATATTTTTTTTTTTTTTTTTTTTTGCCTCGGTTTCATATCCAATAGCAATGGAGTGATGAGCTTTAACAAAAATAGTGTCACCTTATGACATGTGTACACACACGAGCAAACACACACACACACACACACACACACACACACACACACACACACACACATGCGTGGTTTGGTGATATAGTGGTACCGCTCTCGACCGCTAATTCACGATATGAGTTCGAGTCCTCACCAAGGACTGAAAATCATCACTACACTGCAAGCTGGACTCCAACTGTGGTAGGTAAGGAAATATGTGTGTATGTGTGTGTGTGTGTGTGTGTGTGTGTGTCTGTCTGTGTGTAAAGTCACACATGAATCATGGTCTCTCATCCAGGAAGGTCATTCTTGGTGATGACGAGTCCAACACGTGATCCAAGACCGTGTTGAATCACACACACGCACGCACACGCACATACACCTCTTGGCTCAGTGGTTAGAGTTCTCGGCTGCCACTACGGTGGTCCGGGTTCGAATCCCGCCTAGGGCTGAAATAATTTCAGTATCGATGCGCTGCGAGTTGTTACTCCAACTCTTGTAGTCGGGGAGTTGGGTATGTGTGTGTGTGTACGATCACAGCATTACCCATAGATCGGTCATACAGGAGCTCTGAGCTCCCTTCCGGGAGGGAAATAGCTGTCGATCACGAGTCCAACACGTGATCCAAGACCATGGTGGTGAATCACACACAAGCGCCCTGCACCTCTTTGCTTAACATATTCCAACTCTGAGAGTTGATTGTACCATTTTGTCTGTGTTGACGTTTGTGTGTTGTTTGTGAGTTTACATGAGTTCTTTTTTTCTTCTTGAATATCCTTAAACTTGTCCTTTTTTGGGACACGCTGAAGCGCTCACACTCTTCCAGTCGCAAGATTTACGATCCCGGGTTTTATGTAAAAATAATTTAAAAGGTTTGTTCAAGGAAGAGGATAAAGCCTTTTATAGAGGAGGATTTTTTTTTTTTTTTTTTTTTTTTGTCAGTGTGTGTGTGTGCGTTTCACAATGGTCTTTGGATCACGTGTTAGACTCGTGATCGACAGCTATTTCCCTTCCGGCGGAAGAGAGCTCAGAGCTCATACACATGATCGATCTATGGGTAATGCTGTCACCTTACACGCACACACACACCCAACTCCCCGCCCACGAGAGTTGGAGTAACAACCCGCAGCGCAGCGATACTGAAATTATTTCAGCCCTGGATGGGATTCGAACCCGGACCGCTGTAGTGACAGGCGGGAATTATAGCACTGCGCCACGAGCGTGTGTGTGTGTGTGCACGCATGTGTGTGTGATACCGCCCATTCTTATGGCCAGTTTGAGCTTGGATATGTGCATACATAATTGTAAATCCCTCCAAAGAAAAACAGATCGCGTGGTTGAAGAGACAGAAATACAAAGAACATCAGAACGATACGACACGCGCCCGAGTCGGCCGGATTAACCTCGCATCAAAAATGTATGATTGAAAATAAATGTTGTGTTCTGCATCATAAACTTAGTTTAATGAAGTATTTCTATCCTCATACCTCCCTCACTCTCCCTGCATCCCTCCACGGATGTCTCTCTCTCTCTTTTTCTCTCCCTCCTTCTCTCTCTCTCTCTCTCTTTCTCTCTCCCTCCTTCCCTCTCTCTCTCTCTCTCTCTCTCTCTCTCTCTCTCTCTCTCTCTCTCTCTCTCTCTCTCTCTCTCTCTCTCTCTGTCCCTCTCTCACCCTACATACTCTCCTTCCCTCTCGCTCCTTCTCCCTCTCTTCCTCTTTCCCTCCCCTCTCTTCCTACCTCCTTCCACGTGACTCACTCTTTCTCCCCCTCTCTCTTTCTCTCTCTCCTTCTCTATCTTTCTACAATATCTCAACCAGCCACATTGGTATGCTTTGACGAAGTAAAAAAAAAAAAAAAAAGAGGAAGAGAGAGAGAGAGAGAGGCTTGCCGTGGCCCATACGCAGGGGTAGTGCGACCCTGGTGGGCACGAGCTACTGAACGGTTGATGGATTTATGAATGCGTGCGAGTATGTTTGAGAGTTGCTTAATTGAAGGGCTGTGTTGTCCATCGTCGTATGGTCGTCCTGCAAGCTAATTGACATCCTCTCCGCTTTTTTTTTTTTTTTTTTTTACTGCGTTGGCGGAAGTTTGTGTTGTCCGAGTGATATTATTATTATTATAATTATTTTCACTTCTATTATATATTATTATTATTATCATCAATATTGTTATTTTTTATTATTATTATTATTATTATTATTATCATTATTACTGTTATTATATATAATCAATTAAATTATTAATTAATTATATTCATATATCTTTTTTCTCTCAAGGAAAAGGGAGACAGAAACCTTGTGTAGGCTTTTCGTAAAATATTTTGAGTAAATTGACGTCATAATTATTTCATGAAGAAAAACGTTTTTAGAAAGTGACGTCATAAAAACGTCATCCATCATTCTAGTCTTCTGGATCTGGGCCTCCGATGGCGCGGGGTGACCATAGGGCCTTCACTGGACGACCTCGAATTCGGTCCTCGACCTGGAAGGGAGACCGGCCCGGAAGCGAACTCAAGTCTTCTGGGCGAGTTGACGGCGTCGGAGACTTCCGGCAGACTCTGTCGCCGGAAACAGCTTCTTCGGAATGTTTGGGCTGATGGCCGGGGGGAGCTGTGATGGAATGCTACAAAACACACACACACACACACACACACACACACACACACACACACACGTACACGTACACATATTCTGCGTGTTGTGTGACCGGGACTTGATGCTACCATGTCGTTTTTCTTGACTGTACAAAAAAAAAAAAAAAAAAAAAGTACTGGCCACGATTTCGGCCTAAGTGTTCGATTCTTCTTTGTACATGTGTGTGTGTGTGTGTGTGTGTGTGTGTGTGTGTGTGTGTGTGTGTGTGTGTGTGTGTGTGTGTGTGTGCGTGCGTGTATGTGTGTGTGTGTGACGAGCAACGACCGGACTCATACGATGTCGATTAAAAGGGCCATATACTCGGTCAAACCCGGTTTGTCAAACAAGTGTTTGAAGTGATGTTTGACCGTGTGAATGGGGTGTTTGGTTGTCAAACACGTTTGACAAACATGTTTGACAACCATATATCACATTCACATGGTCAAACATCATTTCAAACACTTGTTTGACAAACCGTTTGACCGTGTGAATACCCCTTTAAGGTTGACGGGCGGTGTTTCCCGATAAGCCAACGAACCAAAATTTATGAGAAAATCTTTTGGACGCGGTTCGCTCGTTCTCATAGAACCACGAGCTTGGTTCATACATAATGTGAACCTTGAGAATGGTTCAACCGCTTCAGGAAACGTGGATTTAGTTGAAACGCATTGAGAACCGTGCGGTGACGGGTTGTGAAGTTAGGAGGACTTACACCCTGTTCACACTAGTGGTTTGAACCGCCGCGGTTCAACTACAGTGTAAGTCAGTGGAGTTATTCACTCACAACCGCGCAGTTTTTCCAGTTCAGGCGGTACCGCCGCGGTTTCAGCGCGGTTCAGACCGCTCGTGTGAAGAGGGCCTCACACCCTCAAGGGGTATGTGGGCGTGGGAGGGCGTTAGATTGGTTCGAAATGAATGTGGGTTACCCACTTGGGTACAAAGACCTCAGATGAATAAAATCACCTGGCGACAGCCGGAATGTAACGAATAAGAAGACTCGGGAAGTTAGAGGTTAACCTTGTTAGATGATTAACTAACTTTAGAGGATTTGCTGGCGCCTGAAGATGGTATTCAGATGGTGGTTCAGGGCTACCACGTTACAGACGGGGGTTAGGATTGAAGAAGAGGGTTAAGCCCGTAGGGTCCCGTCTGAGACGTTGTCCCGGTTCCCTATGGTCACCTTATACCTTGTGTCTCACTGTGTGAACTCAAAGTTCCTCTTCATTCCCCTCCATGGAGGAAATGACGTCATTATTATGACGTCATACCCAGTGACGTCGCATTTTGTGACGTTTCCCTCAGGGAGACGTACCACACCAGAGGAACGTTACACAGTGTTTACGTCATCCTCCTCCACCGTGTGAAAATAAAAACGTCATAATTGTGACGTCATCGGCTCTGACGTACTTTACGTCATGGATAACTTCTGATATTACAGATGCGACGTACAGCATTGACGTATTTCCAGGTAATGTACTGGAAGGTTTGGAGCGACCTTATGGCGCCCGGCAAACGTGTCTTGGGAGGATTCTTTCCAGCGGGTCCTTTCCCCGAATTCGGAACTACTGCATTAACCTGGCCCAGCCTGACCTGATCTGACCTGGTCTGACCTTACTTAACCTGGTCTAATCTAACCTAACCAGACCTCACCTGGCGTAAACGAACCTAACCTAACTTGGATTAACGTGATCTAACCTGACCTAATATGACCTAATTTGACCTACCCTCATTTAACGTAACCTTATGTTATGGAAAATCATCTTGGTACATTGGATATATGGATAACAATCACATCAAGGTATCGTGGAGGTGGGACGGAGGAGGGGGGAGGACATGACGTCACAAGAAGCGTAGGAGGGGGGAGGGGGTGGAGGGAGGAAGGCGGGCCCCTTGGGAAAGAATTCTATTTTTGCCACACTATTGTGTGAGAGCAACCAACCCACTATGGGCGTTGTTGGGCGGCGCAGTTGTTCAAAGGACTCCGCCCACCTCCCTCGCATCAAACTGCCCAATTACACCTCTACGAATGCGCACAGTGGCGGAATTGAGTAGTTGACTTGATTGTAGGGAACCGTATATGTGTCTGCGCG
>NC_134778.1:53830199-53845199 GCF_046742065.1 Oratosquilla oratoria | reverse complement strand
GTGAAGACAGGTGCGTGTGTATGCGAGTATATATATATATATATATATATATATATATATATATATATATATATATATATATATATATATATATATATATATATATATATATATATATATATATATAATCTGCAGGAAACCCCCCAAGGAAAATAATGAATTTAGGACCGAGCGCTTTCGTCTATTTAGACATCTTCAGGGTACATGAAGAAGTGCTCGGTCATCAATTCATTATTTTCCTTGGTGTTTTTTCTGTATATTTAGAATCATGAGTTCATGTGATTTCTCATGCATATATATATATATATATATATATATATATATATATATATATATGCAATAAAGCTACTAAGAACGTGTGTTCACAAATACGTGAGGAACCACCAGGAAAAACAAGCTAAGGAAACATAGCGCTTTTGTATTATTCCATCTTCAGTGCTAATACAAAGAAGAAATGATAAAAACAAGAAAGAATATACAAAATATATGACTGAATGATATATGGTGAAGAAGGAATTCGGAGAGGTATTGAAAGAAGTATACATGGCATGGGGCAATTGCTCACAACTGGCATATAATTTTTTTTTCCAAACATAACTATCTAATTTATACAAACCTTGTTGGAAGTTAATATTTATTCCCTTACTAGATTTGATCAAACTAACGGAGAGGTGTCGGGAGTGGGTTGTCTTTAAGCGAATCTGCGTGCTGTGAATGTGCTGTGCCTTGCTGCATTACTTTCGATCCTGTGATGACCCGTCATCCATGAGGAGCTAAGATGAGAAGGGGGGAAAGGGTGGGAGTGGATGCGTGGCTTTGACTTGGCTATCCCCCCTTTATGACGGGAAAAAAACCCTTGGTATATAGATAGAATAGCGAATTGGCCAAGAAGATTACTGAGGATTTTGCCAAATGACCAAAACTGTGGTCTGTTTGCAAAATGACCAAGTATTTAAAGTCATTTTGCAAACTAACCACTGTTTCTGTCATTTGTCAAAATGACCAGACATTTTGTTAAATGACTTGTTCCCCAAAATGACCATAACACACACACCACACACACACACACACACACACATATATATATATATATATATATATATATATATATATATATATTTGTGTGTGTGCTAATCTAAATGTATACAGGAAAGGAGCAACGCTCGTCGAGTCCCGTCACTTACTCTCCACTTTATCATAGTTGGCTACAAATTCACATATTCGTGTGTTTATATGCGTTCATGCGTACTTGTGCGTGCATGCGTGCGAGTTGGCAGAGGGTAAGGAAGATCAAGTATGATTGTCTATATTGGCTTGTGTGAAATATTGGTGGAAGTGCAAGGCGTATTGCCGAGACGGGAGTCGGCATGAATATTAGTGTAATATTGCTGGTGATGGTGGTGGGAGGCTGAGTAGATGAACGGATTGATGAATTGATGGATGAAGAATTGATGTGATGAGGACGGCTGCAAGGCGTATTGCCGAGACGGGAGTCGGTATGAATATTGGTGTAATATTGCTATTTGTGGTGATGGTGGTGGGAGGCTGAGTAGATGGGCGGATTGATGAGTTGATGGATGAAGAGTTGATGTTGTGATGAGGGCGAGTATTAGTGTTGGATTATTTACTAACCGCCGCGTTGTGGTTAATGAAACCCTAATGTTTTTGATAACTTGCAAAGAAAACGGAATAGGTGTTGTGGTTTGAGGAGAAAACGGGTTGTGTTTGTGTATGATGGTTTGCATAGATGTATAGGAATCGGGAAGAAAATAGGAATAAAAAAGAAAAGAAAGAAAAAATCTAAAACAGTGATAAAGAAAATGTATTAAGGGTAAACTCAGCTAGACCGTAGCCGTCACCATATGGTTACACAGCCAGGGCAGGTGACAATCACTGGTGACCATTGCTTAGAGGTACCGAAATGTGTGAAGGGAATGTATGGGGGCAGCATAGGAAGTTCGGGAGAAGCATGGAGTCGTTGTGGAGGAAGACGAAGAGGAGGAGGAGGAGGAGGAGGAGGAGGAGGAAGAGGAAGAGTAGTCTAAGACGGATGGATAGCATGGAGTGGTGATGTGGAGGAGAAGCGTTGGTGGAATCAATGAAATTATGTAAGACGAGTCAGAATGTGGAGGAAGTGGAGGTGGTGGTGGTGATGGTCATAGTGGTATGGAGTATAAGAGCCCTCCTCTTAAGTGAGGAAAAAAGTGGAGGGGGAGGAGGAGGTCGTTGAGCTTCGGAAGTGGAGGTAAGATGGAGTTAAAAGAATAATGTGGAGGACCATGACTCCACGTGAGGAGTGGAGTCACAAACTACTCCCGCGGGTAATCCTTCCCCTAAACTGAATAAAATCGTCTGGCGTCAGCGAGAAATAAGTTAAGTTACCATAACGAGGTAGTTAGTTACCAAAGTCTTAAGAACCCGTTTTCAAGAACCCTGAGCTGAATGGAATCCTATGGCGTTATAGCCTGAAGAAAGCATCTAAAGGGGGGGAACCATAACGAAGAAGAGTCGGTGAGAACTCAACTGAATGAAATCGCCTGGTCCTCGCCAGAATAAAGCCTTCCAATTTCGTCATCTGAGCGAAGCTGTTGATGAAGATAGCCAGTGTCTAAAAAAAAAAAAAAAAAAAAAAAAAGTCCGTTTTCTTTTAGCCTCAGTGTCTAAAAAATGTCCTTTTTCTTCCAGTAGAAAGTAGAATTTTACGTAGATTTGTAGCTGATTTTATCTGGCTTCCTAGTTCACCAATAAAATCGACTTACATTTTTCATAAGTTTGTAGGAAATTAATTTCGTAGAATTGCGCTTGTAGCGGCGAAAGGTTTTGAATTTTTACTCTTCTTCGCGCACTCCAGCCTTCGGGCGTAACAAAATCGTCCCCATGGTAACCAGAATCAAATATGTAAAGTTGTTCCCTCGAAAGCACATAGGAGGAGTGAGATTGACAGCCTTTGTGTTTGACGAGGTTAGAATGGGTAAAAAAGGGTTACAAAAAAGGAGGAAGAGGAGGAGGAGGAGGTGTGGAGGGGGGTCAAGGGTGGGGCTTTGTTGGAGTGAGCAGCGAAGAGATGGAGGTAAAAATAGAGTCGTTGAATATCTGAAGGATGGAGTGAATGGAGGTAGAGACTGGACAAGGGATGGAGGAGGTGGGAGGAGGAGTAGGAGGAGGAGGAGAAGCGTTAAAGGGGAACAGCACTGGGAAGGGAGGAGGAGGAAGAGGAGGAGGGACTTGATACTGGAGGTGGTAATGGTGGAAGTAGTGGTGGTGGTAATGGTGGTGGAAGTGGTGGCAGCGGTGGGACAACTTCGTGGTGTTAATAAAGGAGGTCGTGGTGTTGATGGTGGAGATGCTTGTGGTGGTGTTTGTGTTGGGATTGTTGGAGAAGAATGAAGGCTTCTGAAGATGAATGAGTGAGTGAATGAGTGAGCGAGTATGAAGAAGACAATGGCCGGCAGGCAAGCACCGAGCGAAATGCGGAGCAATTCCAGTGAATGATCTTGGAACAGAGGCAGCAATAGCTTTCTTTATATATTTACATTAGTTGGTCGTGGGAGGAGGCCTTGCTTCCCTTCTGCCTTGTTTCATGCAATTGGGAGAAGGATTATGTGTGTGTGTGTTTGTGTATATATGTGTGTTTGTGTGTAAGTGTGTGTATTGAGAGATTGTGGCAAGTTAAGTAATGTAGATAATGAAGACTCGAAGGAACTCAGGCCGAAACCGGTGAGGAATAAACTCGGACCAAGAAACGTGTCGTCTTTACCCACCTTCCTTTTATATATATATATATATATATATATATATATATATATATATATATATATATATATATATATATATATATTTGTGTGTGTATGTAAAAGTTTCTAGCGATTCATTTCTGGAATATATATGTATATGTGTGTGTTATATGTATTTTTACAAAATATAGAAGAGAGAGAGAGAGAGAGGGAAAGGAGGGCGGAGGAGGGGCTGAAACCAACTCAGCGGGAAGAGTTAAAATATTTGCATTTTATCTTATTTTTCTTAAAGAGAAGATTAAATGCAGCCGGGCGGAGCTTCAGCGAAAAGGAACCAAGAAGAAGTGTTTGCGCTTAAACATGTCATAACCCACTTCAAGGCGACTTTATCCATCTGGGGGTTGGACCCAGGCGTGTCTGGGGTCCTCAACAGTCACGACCCCATTCAAGCTGGGGTCCTGGCCCCCCCAGATGTGTTGGTAAGTGGTTGGACCTCTCTCCTCCCCAAAGAGCTGCGCATGGCGACCTGCCCCAGTATTGATGGGGTTGAATGAGATGAGATGACGACGATGCCGGAGACGAAGAGGAGGAGGAGGAGGAGGGGGGGAAGAGGAAGAGGAGGAGGACGGGGGAGGACGAAGAGTGCTTGTGCTTAGATCTAAAGAGAAGAAGAGAAAGAAGAGGAGGAGGAAGAGATTGGCGCTCTCATAGGACAGATTACAGACAAGTCAATAAAACGCTCGCGCTCACACACACACACACACACACACACACACACACACACACACACACACACACACACACACACACACACACACACACACACACACACACACACACTCACGGCTTCATGGTGTGGTGTTATCATGCTCGACCGCTTATTCAACGATCCGAGTTCGAGTCTCGCCCTGGGCTGTAAATTTCAGCATCTCCTCTCTGCGAGCCGGCACTCCAGCTCTGGTGGGCAAGGAGTTGGGTGCATGCGTAAGATCACATATTACCCATAGATCGGGCCATATATGAACTCTGAGGAGGAGTAATAGTTGTCGATCACAAATCTAACACGTGATCCAAGACAATGATGGTGAATCACACACACACACACACACACACACACACACACACACACACACACACACACACACACACACACACACACACACACACACACACACACACACACACACACACACACAGAAAGAGAGAGAGAGAGGAAGGGGATCAATAGCAAGAAAGATAAACATAAACACAGACGGAGATCGGACGAAAGAGAGAGAGAGAGAGAGAGAAAGAGAAACTAACTTTCCGTAATTGCTCTCAAATCTGATGAGGGGAATCTGGTTTTAACTCTCAGATCCGGAAGGGAGATGAAATGAGATGAGATTTGGTAATTGCTCTCATATTCATTCATTCATTTATTGAGCGCAGGCTCTCAGACTCTCAGACTCTCAGACCCTCTCAGACTCTCTTGGGACATTGAAAGACTTCTGTGGCACTTCTTGTTCGCTTTCCTTAACGAAGAGGGAAGATGTGTTGAGAGAGGGGAAGGAAGATTGTATGACTATTATTATTATTACTGTTGGTATTGGTATTAATATTGTTATTTATAGTATTATTGTTGTGCTATTATTGTTGTTATTAATAGTATTATTGAGTGGTGTGTATTGGGGATGGAATGGTTGGGAATGGTATTTATGCCTTTGTTTTTTGGCTACCTCCCTTGTAAGGAGGAAAAAGCCATTGGTATATGAATGTATTATTATTATTATTGTTATTATTATTACTACTATTGTTATCGCTGATATTATTATTTGTTATTAGGGATAATGCACAGATAAATAAATGTAAAAACAAAATATATGTTTGAGACACCATTACCAGAGTTTACCCCCTTTTCAACATGGGGATCGTGGCTCAGACTGAATAAAATCACCTGGCGACAGCTTGGCCCAAATCCATAAAATGTGTCATCATAACGACGTAAGTCGAGGTCTTACTTCAGGCCTAATAGAAACGCCTGGCGACAGAATAGAACATAAGAATGAAGGAGACTGCAAGAGACCGTAAGGCCTACACTAGGCAGTTCCATGTCTATTGTGTGTGGCATCGGAGCCAGAAGGGTTTTAGAATGAGCTAGGAAATGCCCACATCCCAGACGGAGCGGGACATGGCAGTAAGGTCGAAGATCTCCTTTCGTCACTGAAAGAAATCGCCCTTAAGTGATATGGATGCCTGCCTGAAATAGGCTGATAGCGTCGTTATTGCCTTGCTGAGGTCCGGAGCTGCGTTCTTTGTGACTGTATAAGGTCAACTGGCCTCTTCCTCCTCCTCCTCCTCCTCCTACTCCTCCTCCTCCTCCTCCCCCTCTTCCTCCTCCTCATCGTCGTCGTCGTCGCCGTCTTCGTCGTCCTCCTCTTGCGTGTAGATGTTGCAGATACAATAGCGCTCTCTACCTCTCTTTCTACCTGTAAACCCGGCTAATCGTATACACACTCACGTACATGGCCTCTCTCTCTCTGGGCGTCACACACACACACACACACACACACACACACACACACACACACACACACACACACACACACACACACACCTGCTTTTGGCGGTCCATCGACAGTGACAGTGCTCCGGTGAAGTGTGACGATTTGAGTGAAGCTGGGTAATAAGACTGATGCTGAGGTCTTTGTCGCTGGTGCCAGCGGAGGTGTGACTGTGGAGCCCAATTCTTGACCCCTAAATCCTACCGCACTCCGGGCTAGTCAACTCTGGATCAGGTGGATAAACTCTCTTGTTGAGTTGATGTCTTTCTCTCTCTCTCTCTCTCTCTCTCTCTCCCTCCCTCCCGCCGGTCACCCCGTGCTTGGTCGCGAGCAGACTCAAGATGGTTGACCCCTTGTGACCACTTTGTACCCCATCAGACGCGATCAGAAGCGATGGTTTCAAGAGCAGTTGGTGCGATGTTACACATCTTGAGAGTGGTTTTAAGCTGATCTTTATAGAGCTCATCCTGACCTCTTGGATTGCGACGTGCGTCAGGTAGTTGCCCGTAAAGAATTTCTCGGGGAAGATGGTTCTCAGGCACACACACACACACACACACACACACACACACACACACACACACACACACACACACACACACACACACACACACATATAGATATATATATATATATATATATATATATATATATATATCTTGATGGAACAATCGGTTAAGTCGCTGGCACTTGTCACGCGCTAGCCAGGGTTTGAGTCCTTGGCCGTACTACGTTTCAATTTCTGCGTGTTGAGCTCCATCGGGTCTTCCGGTGTTGATGGCCTATAATTAAAGTGCCTTAGGGTTGATAAAAATGTATCGCTATTCAATGGTACCCATTCAGTGTTGTACATATATACGAGTATATATATATAATATATATATATATATATATGTATATATATATATATGTGTGTGTGTGTGTGTGTGTGTGTGTGTGTGTATCTGGATTGAAGGTGGGGAGAGAGTGGAAGGGAGAGAGGGTAAGGAATGGAGAGTGGGAGGCGGAAACATCCGCTTGTCTTATGCCGCCTTGGGCTAACACTCCGTGGCATGCGCGGCGGTGGAAGGGGGGCGGGAGGGGGAGGGGGAGGGGGCGCCGCCTGCTGGAGGTGATGGTTCTTATGAGATGCAGAAGAGGTGGAAAATTGTGATGGAGAAGGTGATGATGGTGGTGGTGATGTCACCAGTGATGGTGGTGGTTATGGTGGTAGGAATGATGATGATGATGATAGATAGTAACTGTGGTAGTAGTGGTAGTGATGGTAATGATGGTAGCAGCGGTGATTACAGTGGTGGTGATAGTGGTGGTAGTAGTAATGGTGTCAGCAGTAATGGTGGTAGGAATGATGATGATGATAGATACTGAGTAACGGTCGTAGTGGTGATAATGGTGATAATGATAGTAACGGTGGTTATTACAATGGTGGTGATAGTGGTGGTGGTGGTAGTAATGTTGTCAGCAGTAATGATGGTGGTGACGGTGGTAGGAATGATGATGATGGTGATGATAGATACTGAGTAACGATGGTAGTGATGGTAATGGTGATAATGATAGTAATGGTGGTGATTACAATGATGGTGATAGTGGTGGTGGTAGTGTTGTTGTCAGCAGTAATGGTCGTGGTTATGGTGGCAGGAATAATAATGATGATAAATGCTGGTAATGGTGGCAGTGGTGGCAGCGGTGGGAGTGATTACAGTGGTGTTGGTGGTGATAGTGGTGGGAATGAAGGCTGAGTGTACAAAAGCGACCAGCTCGCTGACAACCATGTTTATTAATTAATCTATTTATACATTTGATTATTCAAACATTCATTGATATATATGCATACACCAATTTATATATTTGTTTATGCACATCATTATTAGTTTATTCATAGATTTGATTATTTATGCATTTATTAATGCATTTGCTATTGCCTCTGTGTATGAACATAACTATTAATTTGTTAATACATTTGATTAATTTTGCATCTTTATCGTATTTGTTTATATTCATCACCATTTATTTATCTATTTTTATTTATTAGTTTATTTGTATATAATTTTTCATTTTAACATGATGCAATATGTTAAGTATTGTATACCCTCAGTAAAAGGAAAGATATATCCCAAAGATCAGGATCGAAAAGAAACTTTCAGGAGTTTGCTCTTGTGTTTTCAGGTAGTCACAGGAATACCTTGGGAAGAACGAAGCTCTGTGAGACCGTTTGGCCCATAGGAACCCACATACTCACGGGGCAGGAGAATTCATATAAAGAGAGCAATAAAAGAGGATGTTATTTTTTATGTTATCATTTATTTATTATTGTTATTATTTTTTGGGAAATTGGTCCTCAGTCATGAAAGAATAATGCATGAATCTGATCCGTAGGGGAGACGTTAAGGTGAGAGAGAGAGCAAAACAGAGAGAGAGAGTGGGAGAGACAGACAGACATACAGGGGGAGAGGGAATGAGAGAGAGAGATAGACAGACAGAGAGAGAGAGAAAGAGAGAGATAGACAGAGTGAGAGAGAGAGAGATAGACAGAGTGAGAGAGAAAGATAGAGAGACAGAGAGGGAGAGAGAGACAGAGTGAGAGAGAAAGAGAAAGAGATTCATTAAGATAAGCCGAGAAAGGTGTCTTTAATGGTGCGCTTGATTTCCTCGTAAAACTCGGGATCCAGCAAGTAAGTGTAGACGAAGGGAGTAGAGGCGGCGCTCGTGAGGCGTCTAGGTCAGGAGGCGCTGCACTGTGGCCGTGGCTCTCGTCTTTGGGGGATATGTAGGTGGTAGCCAGGAAAATGTATATAAAGATGTCCGCCATTGTATACAGGTTCTGAGATTTTTTACGTTTTTTTTTATCTATTATATTTATTATTTTTTGTTTTATTTACTTATGTACTTGTTTCTTAAAATTAATTCTATTATTTTATTGTTATTTATTTTATTATTATTATTATTTTATTAATTTATTTATTTATTTAATTATTTTTATTTATTCTTATTTATTTATTTATTTATTTATTTATTTATATTATTATTTTTTTCGCTGAACTCAATGGGTCACGTTTAACTTTCAGAGCAGACCTCTCTTACTTAAAGAAAAAAAAAAAGAGAGAGAACGAAAGGGAAATGGATTGAGTTAGTGGGCCCAACATTTCCTTTGGAAAGTGCAATTTACCCCCTTCCCCCCCCCCAGTACCACTTTACCCATCCCCCTCCTCCTTCCCTTCCTCCCCTTCCCCCTCCTCTCCCCTCCCCCTCCTCCCCATCCCCCCTCCTCCTCCCCCCAGTACTCCTCTCCCCTCCTCCCCATCTCCCTCCCCCATCTCCCTCCCCCCCATCCCCCTCCTCCTCCCCAGTACCCCTCTCCCCTCATCCCGTCTCCTCTCCCTCCTCCCGTCTCCTCCCCTCCTATCGTCTCCTCCCCCTCCCCCTCCCCCTCCTCCTCCTACCCCCTTCCCCCTCCTACCCCCGTCCTACCTCCTCCCCCTCCCCCTCCTTAAATAAATTGTAGTTTCCATCAGAACGTCGGTTCGAACTTTCCAATAAACTTTTTGTTGTTCTGGAAGGGGGGAAGGGGGGAGGAGGGGGGAAAGGGGGGAGGGGAGTCCTCCTCCAAGACTCCTCCCCTCGGCCTTCGAAGGGGAAGACAACAGGAGGAGACCAACCCGAGACCTTGTGGTCCATGCCTATGCCTGGTGGTAAATGAACGAAATGTAGTACTTAGGGACAAGGTGCTGGAATGATTCTTTCGTTTGCGAGTGAAGCGGGTCTCCCTCGGCTGAATGAAATCGCCTGGCGGCAGACAGAATAATGTAAATAAATTGACTATCCCTTCTTTCCCCTTTCCTCCCCTTCCCCCTTCCGTCCCCTCCCCTTCCCCCCTTCCCCCGCCCCTTCTTCCCTCTTTCCTCTCCCCTTCTTCCCCCTACCCACCCCTTCCCCCTTCCCCTTCTTCCCCCTTCTCCCTTCCCCCTTCTTCCCCCCTTCCCCTCCCCTTCCCCCCTTCCCCCGCCCCTTCTTCCCTCTTTCCTCTCCCCTTCTTCCCCCTACCCACCCCTTCCCCCTTCCCCTTCTTCCCCCTTCTTCCCCCCTTCCCCTCCCCTTCCCTTCCCCCTTCCCTCCTATCCTTCTTCCACCCTATCCTCCTTCCCTTCTTTCCTCATTTTCCTTTTTCTTACCTCCTTTCGATCATTTTCCGTTCATCCCTCGCATCTTCCTATTTCGTCCATCCCTTGTTCATTTCTTTCTTTCTCTTACCCATCTTTCCTCTTTCCCCTTCCTCCGTCTTGCCCTTTTACTCTCCTTACCTACCTTCTCTTCCCCTCTTTTTCCCTCCTGCAATTCTTTCCCCTTCCTACTTTCCTTCTTCTTCTTTCAGGCTATCTTTCCTCTCCTTCCGTCCTTCCCACCTTCCCGATTTTTCACTATTAATGTTGCACCACACATCGTTTGTTCTTCGCTCTTGCAACCTTCTTGCTCTAAACCACAAGTCTTCCACTTACTCAACTTGCACAGACAGTATACATATATATATATATATATATATATATATATATATATATATTATATATATATGTATATATATATATATATATATATATATATATATATATATTATATATGCAAAGTAGACCACTTGGAAAAAGAAACTAACGAAGCAGAGCGCTTTCGTATATTACATCTTCAGTGCATAAAATATATTATATATATATACATATATATATATATATATGTATATATATATATATATATATATATATATATATATATGTATGTATGTACTAGTATATATGTATACTTAAATGCTAAAGCACATTTGGCGCCAATGATTTTGAAGAGAACATTTCCGTAACCTTTCTGTATCTACTTTTTCTTCAAAATTCAAACTGGAGGAAAATACGAAAGACGTCAAAATGTTTATCCATGTTATATACCGACAGTCACTTCAACCATTACATGTGGCCGTCGTCAGAGTAATATTGAATACAATGCAAATTTACATAGATGGAATACAGAGGATTTTGTGTTTTGGTGGGTACCTTGGAGATTAACCTCCTAATGATGTTGGCTTGTGTTATCCTGTCTTAGTGGTTTCCTGTCTCAGTGATTTCCTGTCCCAGCGGTCTCCTCTTCCATGGTCTTCTGTCCTGTGACTATTTGTCCCGTGGATTTGTGTTCCTGCCCAGTGGTCTTTTGTCCTATGACTATTTGATCCGTGGATCTGTGTTATTATCCCGTGGTCTTTTGTCCTGTGGTGCATAGTTAAGTCTTTTCCTGTGTTTTGTGCATTGGTGTACACACACACACACACACACACACACACACACACACACACACACACACACACATATATATATATATATATATATATATATATATATATGTGTGTGTGTATATATGTACAGTATACAGTGAGTTGCATTGTCCAAGTATATACCAAATTGCAATGTACAGGATAAAAGCAACACTCACGGGGTCCCGTTCCTATGGGCTGTAGTGGGAGGCGACGGTCATCGTACAAGGAGGTAGGGATTCCACACCAGGAGGCGTTTCACTGCGACCAAGGTCACCTTTGCTCTGTGTGCTCAGTAGATGTTACTTGGAAGGGCTGTGGGAATCGAACTCGGGTCCGCTAACGTTAGGGATAGAAGCGCTGGTAAAGGAGAGTCCACATCCAACCCGGTAACCCGAAAGAAGAGACCGAGGGAAGGGTAAGGTGGGAGGGAGACCATTTGACATATACATTAGAGTAAAGATCTCCCTGTGAAATAAACAAACAAATAAAATAAAATCAAAAACAAATAAATTGACAAACCAATACATTAGTAAGTAAACAAAAATAATGTTAAAAAAATACGGAAATAAATGTATTAGTAGATTGTATAAATAAATCCTGAAATGAAAAATGACCACCGCTGGTATACTCTTACCTCTCCCCCTCTCCCTCCCACTCCTCCTCCCCCTCCTCCTCCCCCTCCTCCTCCCCCTCCCCCTCCCCTCCTCCTCCCCCTCCCCTCCTCCCCCGCCCCATTCCCATTCCCATTCCAATCTCCTCCCCATTACAATCCCCCTTCTCTATTTCCCCCTACTTGTCTTCCTCCTCCTGCTCCTCTCCTTTCCCCTCCTCCTCCTCTTCACCCTCCTCTTCCCCCTCCCCCTCTACCTCCTCCCCTTCTTCCCTCTCCCCCTCGCCCTCATTCTCCCCTTCTCGTCCCCCTCCTCCTCCTCCTCCTCCTCCTCCTCCTCTTTAGATTCGCAAGATAACGGAGGTGAAAGCCAGACTTACGCGACAGAAATGCGAACTTGGGGGGAGGGGAGGGGGAAGGGGGTGGGAACTGCCCGGTCCTCCTATTAATTCTGTGCGGGTAGTAGTAGTAGGAGGAGGTAGAGGAAGAGGAGAACGAGGAGTAGGTGGAGGTGGAGGAGTAGGAGTCGAAAAAAAAAGTCTGAACAAAGTACGTCTCTCTCTCTCTCTCTCTCTCTCTCTCTCTCTCTCTCTCTCTCTCTCTCTCTCTCTCTCTCTCTCTCTCTCTCTCTCTCTCTCTCTCCTCTCCTCTCTCTCTCACTTTCTCCTCTCTATCTCCTCACTATCTCCTCTCTCCTCTATCCCCTTTCTCTCTCTCTCTCTCTCTCTCTCTCTCTCTCTCTCTTGTTTCAACGCAGTCATCCAACCGAGGCGCACTGTTTTGGCGCCGACGTCTCATCGGGGTTGCCAGCGTACTTGAAAAGCGGAGTCGTCTTCCAGTGTCCAGTACTCTAATAGAAAAGGAGAGTGAGGCCGGGACCATTTTCCTGGATCTTTATAAATAGCTGAAGCTCAGAATACACCACCACGTAGGAACTATGACCCAGGCTTGTGTTACGTCCATTAAACAATCACTTTCGGTAATTGTCGGCCCACGTCTAGGAGTAGTCTGCACTCCGACCTCACACATGGGACTGATGTGTGTGTCTCTCTCGCTACTTTCACTTGTTCCGTATAAATATTTTTTTTATTTGTCTCTATTTCTTTATATGTTTCTTTTTTGTTTGTTAAGGCTTTGTTCAATGTGTCCACACACCCTTCTCCTCTTTAAGGGTTTTATGGCAGTAACTTGGCATTTAGGTCTTCTCATCACTCTCTTCCCATCCACCTTTGAGACGTGACGTCTTGTGCCACCCTGTACTTGTTCTTTCTTTAAACATGATCACACCGTCTCATAAACCTTATTTACCATCGTCATCATCATCTATCATCACCACAATTTGTTATAATTATTATTGTCACCGTCATCATAATGGCCACCATTGTCACCACCACCAACAGCGCACCACCGTCAGTCATCACCACCAACACTATCAAAGCACTGACCATCACCACCCTTACAATCATCATCACAGCTATCACCACGACTACTATCATCATAACACCATCACAACCATCACCACCACCGCCACCATCATCACACCGTCACGACCATCAGAATCGTCATTACCACCACCAACACCACATCACAAGCATCTTAGTCTACACCACCACCACCTCTGTACCCCATGGAAGCCTCGACCACAATATTTTTATTAAAATCTGACCTGCCAGATCCGGCAGAAACCTCCAGAAGGTTTACGCGTGATGCCTTGTGATTTCCCAGATGTAACCCGGTAGGGGTGACTGGGGACGGGGGGAGAAGATTAGGGAGGATCCTACTCAGGGCTATAGGGAGACTTCCCCCCCCAATCCCCCACCCGCCTCCCCTCCGACAGTTTTCACTATGTAAGTTTCCTCCCCCTCCTTTCTCTTTTTCCTCCCAATCCTTCTTTCTCCCTACCCTCCCCACCTTCCTCCCCCCACTTGATCCCCCCCCCCTTGAGAGTCTCTGCGCTGTCCGACCGTGTTTGTTTGTGTCCCTCGACGTGTTTGTCTTCCTGCCGGCCGGTGAGTTGTCGCCTGTCGCTACTTCAGACTCTTCTTCTTCTTCTTCTTCTTCTTCGGGACTCCAGAAGGAGACGAAGAAGAAGTGGTTAAGAGACTTTGAGACCATCGGTATTTTTTTTTTTTTTTTCCGTTCTTTTTCGAGAAGGGCTGACGGTGTGAAGGACCCCACGGAGCAGACGCCGGATTCCAAGGGGGTCTTAAATGATCGAAGCCCTTTCAAGATGGGGCTTCCCACTTCCGGTTGCTGAGTGAACACCTTTGCAGAAGAGGAACAAGAACCGCGAAGTACTTCAGCGCCTTGTCGGGCGATGTTGATTTCAGGAGTAGCGGTGGTGACGAAAGCGGCGTTGAAGAAGAGCACACACAAAAAAGCTTCCTCCTCGGATTCCTCCATCTCCCTCCTCCTCCTCCTCCTCCTCCTCCTCCTCCCTCCTCCTCCTCCTCCGCCTCTGCCTCCTCCTCTCCTTCCTCTTTTCTCCTCATCTCCTCCTCCTTCCTCTTCTTCCTCCTTCCTCTCCTTTCTCTCATCTTCTTTATCCCCTTCTTCCTCTTCGTCCTTCTACTCCTTTCCTCCTACCCCTCCTACTGCTCCTCCTCCCCTTCCCGAAACTTTCTCCTCTTCAGCTGCTCCCTTTCTTACTCTGTCCTCTGACCCCTCTCCTCCCTATCCCCCTTCCCTCTACATCCCCGTCCTTCTCCCCTCCTTCCCGTCCCTCTCCCCTCCTTCTCCCGCTCCTCTTTCCCTCTTCTTCCCTACCCTCAGCTCCCTTCTCTCAACCTCTCCTATCCTCGTCACTGTTCCCTCCTATCTATCCTCTTC